>NC_138142.1:12336828-12984400 GCF_964188305.1 Podarcis bocagei | reverse complement strand
ATTTGTTAGAAAATGCATTTTACAAAGCATAAAGTGCATTGGGGAAAAGAAAACCTACATAATGTAATGCAACAGCTGCAAAATCTTCTGGCTCCAATTAAGGTCACAGAAACGCTGAACCATTGCTCTGTTAATGGGTTAACTCCCTTTAAAAGTGTGTGTGTGTTAGATAAGGAGGGGTGGAGGTTGGCGTTTGGATGGTTGTTTTGCCATTGTTTTGTTGAGCGTGGAGACTCCGAGAACACGTTACCCAGATGAGTTGGTGAGGACAGACAAAGGTATAATTTAGGGACTGCTTCAAAGGAGGAAGAAGAACCCTCTCTTGGGCTCAAGAGAGTGAAATGAATTGTACTGCTCTTAGGATGATACTGCTGGTTAATAGTTGCCATTCTGCAAGTAAAGAGTCATCTTCAAAGACTTGTGTATGGAGTCTACTTTGAGGGTGAAACAGCTGTATCGCTCTGCATGAATAGCCAACTTGGACTTGATGGGCCATGGGCCTGATCCAGCTAATCTGGTCTTATGCGCTTAGTGCAAAATGTGGCACCCTTCTCCAGATCTGCTGTTTACTTTATAAAAAGCCATTAATGCCTTTCATGACAGCATGTCAGCTCATTTGGCCCCAATCCCGACAGCACATGTTCAGAGCATAAAATGAATTCATTAATCAAGATTCAAAGCCACTGCGGCCACCCCTTTCAACAGGGGAAAGGGCAAACTCAGACGTGATTCTGTCACTGCAGAGAAGCCTGATAACCATTTAACATTAAAATATTATCCATGCAGGTCAAATTATGGGCCAGCTTTTCCATTTCTGAATCTTAAAAAAACAGGGGCGAGGAAGGAAATGTGCATATTTCTGGGAAATTAGCTTCTCTGACAAATTACTACTGAAAAATAAATGGATTTCACTCTTCTTCTTTTTTTAAAAAAAAATGAAGAACCTTTTTAAAGAAAAGTCTGCAAAATAATCCAGGACCTGAAGCAATCAATCCATTCAAGTTAAAAGAACATTTTATATACTAAATGCAAACTCAGTCCTCTGAGCGCTGGTCCTGATGCAGCCAAAATATCACCAAGAGGGAGGCACCAGCACACTTGGGGAAACAAAAAAAACTTGGGGCGGGGGGATGGAACAGGGAGGGTGGGCGGCAGAAATCGAAAAGCACTGAGCATGCCCAGTGAGCGTCAAATGTTGGGTGAATAATGTGGGGGCAGGCAGGGAAGAGGCATAGGAGAGGCTCTGGCTGGCAGCCTGGGGACAATGAGAAGGAGTGCTAAGAATCAAAGACACAGTTTGCAAACTGCTTTGACGGTTTGTTTGTTTTGTACCATAAAGCGGTATATAAATTTGATGAAATAAAATATGAAGAAAGCCCGCTGGATCCAGGCCAACGACCCCTTCAGTCCAGCATCCCTGCTCTCAAAGGGACCAACCTGATGCCTGTGGGAAACCTGCAAAGAAGAGCTAAGCACCACCTTGGAGGAAAGGGGGGGTATAAATGTAATAGCAAACAAACAAATAAATAAATATGCTTTTGAGTAGAGATCCTTGCCCCAGCCCAAAACTGTGCTGGAAGCGTTTTCATTGCTGATAGTTTTAAGATATTTTTTGTGCTCTCTCTCTCTCTCTCTCTCTCTCTCTCTCTCTCTTTCTCTCTCTGTGTGTGTGTTTAGGCTCCTTTGGATGAAAGGATGAGATATACAGTGGTACCTCGGGTTAAGAACTTAATTCGTTCTGGAGGTCCATTCTTAATAATAATAAATAATAATAATAATAATAATAATAATAATAATAATAATAATAATAATAATTAATTTATTTATACCCCACCCATCTGGCTGGGCTTCCCCAGCCACTCTGGGCGGCTTCCAACAAAATATTAAAATACCGTAACGCATCAAACATTAAAAGCTTCCCTGAACAGGTCTGCCTTCGGATGTCTTCTAAAAGTCTGGTAGTTGTTGTTCTCTTTGACATCTGGCGGGAGGGCGTTCAACAGCTTCTTCAGTGTTAACCTGAAACTGTTCTTAACCTGAGGCACCACTTTAGCTAATGGGGCCTCCTGCTGCCGCTGTGCCGCCGGAGCACGATTTCTGTTCTCATCCTGAAGCAAAGTTCTTAACCTGAAGCACTATTTCTGGGTTAGCGGAGTCTGTAACCTGAAGCATTTGTAACCTGAAGCGTCTGTAACCCAAGGTACCACTGTACGTCAATAAATGACATGTCTGTCCCACATCGGTCTCTACAGCCACCGCAGGCGCTGCAACTATCCAATAGCTTGACCTCACCCCCCAAAGGCGCACTCCTCTGTTGTTTCCTAAGACAGACAGATGCTGACAACAACAACAAGGAAATGATTAACCTCCTCCCAACCTAGCAGTTCGAAAGCACGCCAGCGCAAGTAGATAAGTAGGTACCACTGCAGCAGGAAGGTAAACGGTGTTTCCGTGCGCTCTGGTTTCTGTCACGGTGTCCCATTGTGCCAGGAGTGGTTTAGTCCTGCTGGCCACATGACCCAGAAAGCTATCTGCGGACGAACACCAGCTCCCTCAGCCTGAAAGCAAGATGAGCGCCACAACCCTATAGTCGCCTTTGACTTGACTTAACCGCCAGCGGTTCTTTACCTTTTTACCTTACCTAAATGATTAATAAATCAAGGAATAAATTCAGACCAAGTGGTTGGCAGACCACGGTGGTCCCTACTTCCGCGGCAAACTCTGCAGACTGGTGCTGAAGCAAGCAAAAGCTTTCCATAAAAACAAACATATCCCCATAGGTACAAACAGAGGTGCTGACCTGTTATGAGCTCCCGAACTTCCATGTCATTCGTCTTCCGCAGCAACCGGATCAAAGCAGGGATCCCATCGCAGTTCTTTATCGCCACCTTGTTCTCATTATCCTTCCCGTAGGATATGTTTCTGAGTGCCCCGCAAGCCTTGCGGTGCACCTCGGGCTTGGGGTGATCCAAGAGGCCCACCAAAATGGGAATGCCTTTGAGGTGCCTCACGTCCTTCTTGATTTTGTCGTTCTCGTAGCACAAGTGCTGCAGATACGCAGCCGCGTTGGACTTGACCGGATCGATGGGGTGGCTGAGCATGGCAATGACTTCAGGGAGGTCGGGGTCCCGCCAGCGGGGGTCTTTGCGGATGCTGTCAATGGAAGGCGAGCGCTTGCCCAGGCGGTCAATGCTGGCCATACTGCCCCGTTCGGGCTGTGCCAAGGGCGCTGCATAGCTGCCATGCAGATAGGGGATCCTCTCGTCGACGATCTCGGTCTCGATCGGGTCATCGTAACCCCTGCTAAGAGAAAGAGGGGGAGATATTAGAAGGTGTTTTGATTTTAAAACAAGAACCGTGCCTTTAAACAGGCTATGTTGGGAGCATCATCCAGAAATGCTAAGCTAGACCCCACCCCATCCATATATTAGAGCAGCCTCTCTCAACCTGTGGGTCCCCAGATGTTGTTGAACTACAACTCCCATCACCCCTAGCTAGCAAGGCCAGAGCTCAGGGATGGTGGGAGTTGTAGTCCAACAACATCTGGGGACCCACAGGTTAAGAATCGCTGTATAAGAAAGACCCTACCTAACCGCAGACTGTCTCGCAAGAGTGCATGCTCTAGTTATCTAATGGTGCATGCTCTAGTTATCTCCTGCATGGACGACTGCAATGCGCTCTACGTGGGGCTACCTTTGAAGGTGACCCGGAAACTACAATTAATCCAGAATGTGGCAGCTAGACTGGTGACTGGGAGTGGCTGCCGAGACCATGTAACACCGGTCCTGAAAGACCTACATTGGCTCCCAGTACGTTTCCGAGCACAATTCAAAGTGTTGGTGCTGACCTTTAAAGCATTAAATGGCCTTGGCCCAGTATCCCTGAAGGAGTGTCTCCACTCCCATTGTTCAGCCCGGACACTGAGGTCCAGCTCCGAGGGCCTTCTGGCTATTTCCTCCCTGCGATAAGTGAGGTTACAGGGCACCAGGCAGAGGGCCTTCTCAGTAGTGGCACCCTCCCATCAGATGTCAAACAGATAAACATCTGATGGCAGGCCTATTTAGGGAAGTTTTTAATGTTTGATGTTTTATTGTGTTTTTAATATTCTGTTGGAAGCCGCCCAGAGTGACTGGGGAAACCCAGCCAGATGGGCAGGGTATAAATAATAAATTGACAGTGGAGATTGGAGGAATTGGTGGAAACCATGGGAGGGAAGCGGGCTCTTGTGTTTGGTTCCCGCTTACATGCCTCCCATTGGGACATCTGGATGGTCACTGTGAGAACAGGGTGGTGAACTAGATGGGCCATTGGCCTGTTCCAGCGGACTTCTGGGTGTTTGTTGAACTACAAGTCCCATCAGCCCCACCAAGCATGATGAATGGTGAGGAATGATGGGACTTGTAGTTCAAGAACGCCTGCAGGGCCTAACCCCCTAATTAACCCCTGGGTCATATAATCCAATCAGGGACTGAACCAAATTAAGAGGTTAGACTCTCAGGGTGACTAATCTTTTCAAATTAGCCTTTTTCGATGCCACAATTAATGCTTGTGTTATCAAACACTTCCACCGTACGATTATATTCAGCTGCTGGAGAAATCAATAAACAGAAATAGCCTGAAGAATTTGGGTAAGCAAGGGAAAGCCAAAAAAAGAAAAAAAAGGGGGAGGAAAAAAACCAAGAGACCCTTTTATTGACGCACTTATTGGAATATGTATAATTCATTAGTTTTTAGGGCTGCAATTTACACTGTCTCAACAGCCATTATGTCTGCTTTTATGCAGGAGAGCTGTTTCCATTCTGCAGCATAAAGGAAGATAATAATGTTACATTCACATCAATATTTTTCCTTGCAAGAAGCAGGGATAATGAGTGCCTAAACGCCACTCACAGGTGCAGGGGTTTCCCTTCACCCTCTTTGTGCATGGTGCGAACAGGTGTTTCGCACTCGCTCCCGATGCTGTTGCCCTTGGCCCCAGGCAGAAGGAACCAGAACAGCCAGAGCTTCTGTCCTGATGACCCCCCCAAACTGGGATGGAGACCTGTAGGCCCCCCATTTTTTTTTTCAAAGGTGGCTCTCCAGGACACCCTATCTGAGGCCTCGGCCTTGCCTGCACTCCAGCAGCTGCTACAAGCCACCCAAGGGAGGAGGCTGGCAGCGGTGGCCATGGAGAGGCCATGGGGAGGCAACAGGATGCTCCTTCGCAGCTGCCTTTGTCGCTTGGGAGAAGCACCGGCTCATTCTCCTCCCTGAGCTCAGCGACAGCGGCACTGGTAGGGGAAATAGGGACATTCCGGGATCAGTTCAGATGCCAGGATGGCTTTTGTAATTCCAGGACTGTCCCCGGAAAATCAGGACACTTGCAGGGTATGCCACTGGTTTGAGCCCCTTAGAGAATCAACCAGAAGGCAGGCCAGTTCATGCAGGCTATAAGGTGAAAAGGCAAAGGACCCCTGGGTGTTTAAGTCCTGTCAAAGGCGACTATGGGGTTGTGGCGCTCAGCTCACTTTCAGGCCGAGGGAGCCGGCATTTATCCACAGACAGCTTTCCGGGTCATGTGGCCAGCAGGACTAAACCACTTCTGGCGCAACGGGACACTGTGATGGAAGCCAGAGAGCATGAAAACGCCGTTTGCCTTCCTGCCACATCTACTTGCACTGGCGTGCTTTCAAAGTGCTAGGTTGGCAGGCGCTGGGACAGAGCAACGGGAGCTCACCCCGTTGTGCGGGTTTGAACCACCGACCTTCTGATCGGCAAGCCCAAGAGGCTCAGTGGTTTAGACCACAGCGCCACCCGCATCCCTCCAATGCAGGCTACAGTCATACCTCAGGATGAATACGCTTCAGCTTAAATATTTTCAGGTTGCACTCCATGGCGACTCGGAAGTAACGAAGCATGTTACTTCTGGCTTTCGCCACTCGTGCATGTGCAGACACTCAAAATGACGTCACACGCATGCGCGGAAGCGGCGAAACATGACCTGTGCACGCACAGACGCATCTTACGTTCGCTTCAGGATGTGAACAGGGCTCCGGAACGGATCCCATTCGCATCCCGAGGTACCACTGTATACCCAAGACCTAAGCCCAAACCCCTTACGGTTATAATCAATAAAGTTGTGGCTTAATTTGAACCAAAATAATGCCATTGCAAGTGGTTCCTGGATCTCGTATACTGTGCCTAAATAGCTCTCCGGGGTTTCAGGTGTTGGAACTTGCAGGGCAGCCCTAAATAGAGATCGCAGGGAATGAGAATGGAGAATTCCCCACGCAAGACGGCTGCTCTAGCAGTGGCATTCCAGGCAGGGAACATCTGCACACTTCCCCCTAATGTATGCCTTTCAGTCCACATTAAATGGCTGGAGAACAGCCTTGCAAAATTTGGAGAAATGTGAATTTTGAAGGATGGCTGTGCGTATTGTTTGCGTATTGTTTCAAGGAATTGGGTAAGAGTCGCCTTTCGGTGCAAACCAAATCAAATTTCTCCCACTTCCCTACATGCAAACTATGAGCTACACTGCTTTCCCATCCTCTGGTTAACTTCTGAACCTGGGAGGCACCAAAACTAAAGTCTGATGAGAAGTCACATTCAAGGTTCAGCACAATACACAATGCCGAGGTTAAGGCACTCTTCACATGCTCAGAGGCACTGCCTATTTGTTCACATCTTTCAGAATCCTTGGTGTTCAGAGAATGATTCTAGGGCTCTGTGGGCGTTCCCATTCCACTTCATTTCTTCTACAAAATGTATATGCTGCTCCCTAGAACCAAAAGACCTCTAAGCAGTTTGCAATAGCCAGTCCAAAAGATTGATCAAAGCTGCAAATAAAAAACCCAAAACGCTAAAAACAAGTGGCATAAAAATAAGTTAAAATACAATCAGTAATTTGAAGACAGATGTCAAAAAACCGCAAAACACTACAAGCTAAAATGGCATGCTTAGATAGGGTTGCCAGAACAAAACAAAAAAAAAAAACACATTTTTTAAGCAGGGTGCTAAAAACAATAGGTTCCTGCCTAATATCAGTGGGCAGAGATTTCCAAAATATAGGTGCTGTTATACTAAAGGATCGCTTTCTTGCAAGTGCAGAAGAAACATTATGTGGCACTTGTAGAAGTGCCTTTTCTACAGTTCTATGGAAAACAAACAAACAAACAAACAAACAAACAAGCAAACAACACACACATACATTCTCTCTAACCCCTGTTTTTATACCTACCGATATCTTCTTTTGCCTATCCAGACATAACCTGGAGGAATCCGATAAGCTCGCAGGTTGGTTGTCATTGTCAAAAGAGAAGCAGCATATTGACAAGAGAAACCATAGTCTTTGGAGTCAGAGGGACACTGGCTTGGAGTTCCTATAACTCACTCCACCACTATTAAACTGTGTCTAAGGCCTTCTTTGTTCGGACTTTGTCCCTTTCCAACCAAAGCCTCCGTCAATGAGCCCATTATTGCAAAACAAACAGGATTACAGACCCTGCCGCCATCCCATTAGCTCTTACAGCCACTAGCCTTCACAACGAGATTAACACTTTGGAAGCCTTTCCCAGGAAACTACAGCACACAAGGAGCAACCCATAAGGATGATCTCTGCTTCGAACAGCTTCCCCTTTCCAGATGCACAAATAGAATGAGAGTGGCCCACATGGAAAGGGGCCAGATGCTTTTAATGTGCATTTATCCAGGGTAACAGATGGATGGGTTATAAG
Organism: Podarcis bocagei; assembly: GCF_964188305.1. NCBI lineage: Eukaryota > Metazoa > Chordata > Lepidosauria > Squamata > Lacertidae > Podarcis > Podarcis bocagei. The sequence goes on along the minus strand of NC_138142.1, from coordinate 12,976,685 downwards.
TAGGCAACAACCCTCACCCGCGGCTTCATGTGGTAGCGCTTTCTTGAATTTCTTTTGGTTTGATCTAAGTAGCAATGATGCTGGCTCGGTATGCAAACTTCCTTCCCACTTGCATAATGCTTGCGTGCTTTACAAAGTGTGCATCTTTCCACCTGAGAGCCCCTTTCTAGCTTGGTGCCTCACGAAGGCCACAGCAGCAGAATCCTAGGCTGCAGGGACACAAGGAAATGCATTCCCCCAAGGCACCTGTTGTAAACAAAAATTGCCCTTTTCCCTTATGGGGTATCCAAGAGCCCAAATAGAGTCCTTACATAGGTTCCCTATTGGTAGGAGAGAATAACAGAGGCCAACCAGAGAATATTGAGAAGCAAAGCAGCTAGCAAGCTTGATCTTTATTGATCTGTTGCAACAGGGTGCTCCCCTCACCCGCAGGAGAGAGGAGGGACCCAGAACAATGGTACGCAAGGCCTTATAAAGACTTTTGAAATTGCCACCCTGCAGATCAAGACCACCCCCAGAAACATCAAGCATACATCACAGAAGGGGTGTAACCTAAGACCACCCCTCAGGTACATCACACCTACATCACAGAAAAGGCGGTCTAAAACAGAAATTTGAATGTTGTTTTTCTCCTGTCGTCCACAAAACAACAAGACCACAAAATGCCTATCACACACCCAATTTCCGTAGAAAGTGACAAGAGTCTCCTGCAGTGGCAAGGAGTCCTTGTGGCTTCTAGGGTGTCCATGCTAAGGCCTATATTTTCCAGCATCCCCGGAGCTCCTGTAGCATCCAAGTGCGGTAGGGGTGGGGGTGGGATGCTTGAATCTTTCAGGGATGAGTGAGTTCAATTTCCCCCAGTTACTCATTTCCCTGTCAGCTTGCCCTTGAAAAAAGAAGTACTCGTGAAAATCCATCAAAATTTTGACGCTGAAGCTAAAGGGACCCCTGACCGTTAAGTCCAGTCACGGACAACTCTGGGGTTGCGGCGCTCATCTCGCTTTATTGGCCGAGGGAGCCGGCGTGCAGCTTCCGGGTCATGTGGCCAGCATGACTAAGCCGCTTCTGGCGAACCAGAGCAGCTCAGGGAAACGCCGTTTACCTTCCCGCCGGAGGGGTACCTATTTATCTACTTGCACTTGACATGCTTTCGAACTGCTAGGTGGGCAGGAGCAGGGACTGAACAACGGGAGCTCCCCCCGTCGCAGGGATTCGAACCACCTTTATTAACTTCTGATCGGCAAGCCCTTGGCTCAGTGGTTTAGACCACAGCGCCACAGAGGTACAATTCCCAGAATTCCCTGGGAAGAGGGATGGACTATTAAACCACTCTGTGGTATGATACTGATTTAATGTTTGGTGCAGATGGTGTCTTAGCAAGGAGGAAGCGTCCATATCTCAGGGATGGTGGGGTACTAGATTCAGTTTGTACAGCTTCCTTCTTATGCACACATTTCCCTAATCTATGCATTTTGGGAAACACTAGTTGGTTATAAAACTGCATCACAAATTTCAAATGATAGCTATGTTTTGGTTCATGACTAAGCCGCTTCTGGCAAACCAGAGCAGCGCACGGAAACGCCGTTTACCTTCCCGCCAGAGTGGTACCTATTTATCTACTTGCACTTCGACGTGCTTTCGAACTGCTAGGTTGGCAGGAGCTGGGACTGAGCAACGGGAGCTCACCCCGTCACGGGGATTCGAACCGCCGACCTTCTGATCGGCAAGCCCTAGGCTCTGTGGTTTAGACCACAGTGCCACCCATTTTGATGCTAATTTCTCCCAATAAAAATTTCTGCGCTAGTTTAGGCCAGGGTGGTCCAATGTGCAGCCCGAGGGCCGCATTCCATTTTTAAGTGGCCCTCGGCAACCTTTGACACTCCTGCAGCCCTCACACCGCCTTCTCCAAACCAGGCAAGTGAGACACTGAGCTTTGGGAAGGAGGCCTGAGGGCATTGACAGGGTCCTAGAGTCCTCCCTCCTCCATCACAAAGTCTAGTTAGTGCTTTGGGAAACAAGGGGGCTCTAGGACCCTGTCAGAGCCTTGTGCTCCTTCCCAAAGCCTGGTGTCTCACTTAGCTGGCTTTGAGAAAGTAGTGTGAGGGCTGGAGGGCATCAAATTTTGGGCTCATGCCCCCCCCTCCGAAAGCCTGTGTGTTCTGTATTAAAGTATTCTTACAACCCCCTTGGTAAGAAAAGTGGGACTGCCCTGATTTAGGCAATTGCCCATTGCAAACCTCTGCAGGAATAAAATGTGTTATGCACTGACTCTTCTGCTTTGCCTAATCCAGCTTTTCCCCATCTTGATCTCCTCCAGATATTTTGGGTGACATTTCCCTTTCCTTTCCTGATCATTAGGTGTTGCTGGTTGGGACTGATGGAAGTCATAGTCCAAACATCTGGAGGATACTAGCTTGGGAAAGGTAAAAGGTAAATGGACCCCTGACCATTAGGTCCAGTCACGGTCGACTCTGGGGTTGCGGCGCTCATCTCGCTCTATAGGCCAAGGGAGACGGTGTACAGCTTCCGGGTCATGTGGCCAGCATGACTAAGCCGTTTCTGGCGAACCAGAGCAGCGCACGGAAACGCCGTTTACCTTCCCGCCGGAGCGGTACCTATTTATCTACTTGCACTTTGACGTGCTTTCAAACTGCTAGGTTGGCAGCAGCAGGGACCAAGCAAAGGGAGCTCACCCCGTCACAGGGATTCAAACTGCCGACCTTCTGATCGGCAAGTCCTAGGCTCTGTGGTTTAACCCACAGCGCCACCCATGTAGTGGGTTTATGCTATAACCCATAACCCATATAACCCATATATAACCCATATAAGAAGGTAGGTTTGTGCTATATAGGAGGCCTAATGTTATGGCGCTTGGAGCTCCAAATCGAATACAGTTTAATGTGTCTCTGGAGCATCCTGAGGTATTGCTGTGATTGGTGGCCTTCAGGACTCCTGATGAAAATGCAGATTGAGAAAGCTCCCGCGATCAAAGTTACGAAGGGGGCACAGAACAAATATCTTGAATTTGTTGGCTCAGCTGGGCAATTCCAGAAGTAAACAAATGAAGATGATTCAGTGCCTTTGCCGTTGTTAGAAGGAAAGGTAGATTAATGATGGAAATGGAGGGTGGGAGGAGAGAGAGAATGGGAATCGAAAAAAGAAACAAATGAAAACATCACAACAGGAGGAGGGCAGAAGCCCAAACAGCAGCTATTCACTCAAGACAAACAAAAAGAGGGATGGCTTGTTTATTTTTAGCTCTGTGGGTGGAAGATGAGGAATATTCAGAGCGAGATGGATGGGCCACAAGGCTGAACAAATGGGCATTCTTGGGAAGGTAGGAGTGAGGGAGAGGATGAAGGATTCCTGGCAAAGCTAGCAGAAAGATCTAAGAAATATGACCACAGGAAAGACATCCCTATAAAAGCGCAGAGTGAGTTTGACAGAAGGCAGGAGGGAGGGAAAGGCGGCCCTGACTGATGGAGAAGGAAACAGGAGTAAACATGGAGAGGGAAGTGCAAAGGCAGTACATCTATGGGGAAAGGTGATGGGATCCCCCCTGGTCCAGGGATGGGTGGGGCCAAATGAGCTCACATTCTCTTCTGCACAACCTCCATACATTCCAACATTTCTCCCATGAAAATAGGGACGTCCTAAGGAAAAGCGGGACATTCTGGGATAGAATCAGAAACTGGGACGGCTTCTGTAAATCTGGAGCTGACTCTGGAAAATAGGGAGACTTAGGCAATTGTAACCTTGGTTCGCTAGGCTAGTTTCTACACGCTCGTAATGCCCCCCTCTCCCAATGCCATCCAGGCAAGCAAGAAGCATTCCCAGAGCTCCAGGACACATTTGAACTAGGCAAAGGCACTCAAGGAGAGTGCAAAACAGCGCCACCAGAGGATGTGGCTGGTTAGAGTGCCGAGGGCCGGACACTCATGCCTGGAGGGCCATGTTTGGCCCAGAAACCTGAGGTTCCCCAGTCCTGAAAGTAGCCTCACCAAAGGGGAAGGAAGGAAGGAAGGAAGGAAGGAAGGAAGGAAGGAAGGAAGGAAGGAAGGAAGGAAGGAAGGAAGGATTCAGCATTTCTCTAACAGCAGCACACCCCAAAGCCGAGGGAATGATGAATGCATCCAATTTTCCATATACTGTTTAGATATAAGAGATTAACCTCTGCGCTTAATCCCCCAACCTCCCTTCTCCAACGTTTTGCTTGTTCAAAGTTTCAAACCTTATGGTTTAGTCACGAAGAGTCGGACACAACTAAATGACTAAACAACAACAAGACAACGTCTCTGTTTTCAACTCATAGATTCCTTTCTACAGGCCAGTTACATTCAGTGAGAGACATTGCTGTCATAGACATTGTGGGGTTAAGCAGTGTAAATCGGGGAGAAGGGGGGGAGAAAGAATAATGATATTTCAATTGGTTGCTTAGTGTTTTGTGCCAGCATCACAGGGATAGGTTCCTAGTTTGTCTGCTCAGTTGAGTGCAGTGAGTTTTGTTTGTGTGTGAGGGGCGGCGAAGGGTTGTTGGGTCGAATTAGCCATGTTGATTTCTATGATGGGGGGGGTTATGTTGTCTTGTTTGGCTGTATATGTAACAGAAGAGGAGTCACACCAGGCTGAAGGCGTTTAGTAGTTCAGGTACAGTGCTGCCCTGCAAGACGAATGCCTCGCAAGACGAAAAACCCGCTAGACGAAAGGGTTTTCCGTTTTTCGATGCGCATCGCAAGACGAATTTCCCTATGGGCTTGCTTCGCAAGACGAAAACGTCTTGCAAGTCTTGCGATTTTTTTCGCTCCCCCCCTTTTTCTAAGCCGCTAAGCCACTAATAGCCTTTTAGCCGCTAAGCCGCTAAGCCTTTAAAAGCCGCTAAACCGCTAATAGCAGCTAAGCCGCTAAGCCGCTAATAGCCCTGCTTCGCAAGACGAAAAAACCGCTAGACGAAGAGACTCGCGGAACGGATTGTTTTCATCTTGCGAGGCACCACTGTAGTAGTTTCAGGTAGTTTAGAAATTTAGTATAGAAATTTATTCATGCATGTCACCACAGTGCCAAGAGTGTTACTTGCCCCATAATGGAAAGAAGCAGAAGTCCCAGCAAAGGAAGAATGGATACAAACACTTATGGAATGTGTAGAAATGGAGAAACTTACCGGAAGAATAAGAAATCAAGATAACAAACTTTTTATGAAAGAGTGGAAATGGTTTACTGAATATTTACAGATAAATTGTAAACAGATAAAAACACTGGCAGGATTATTGCAACAAACTGCAGTTTCATAAGAGCATATATTTAAAGAAGATGAATAAATGAGTGAATTAGGTTAATTTGGATATGCAGAAGATATTAAAAATAAATTTAAGGAACCGCAGAAAGAGGGGAAAGGAAGTCAAGTTTTGAAATGTCAAAATGATTGTAAAACTAGTGAAATGTATAAAATTAGTGAAATGTATAAACTTGAAAAGTATTAAAAAAAAAAGAAATTATGAAAAAAAGCATCCTCTTTTGTTTGTCCCTGTGCTAGCTTCAATTTGTTGGTTAGCTTTTCTGGTAGGGCTGTTTCCCATACAGTTTGGTACCAGTGATCCATGTTCACTCCTGACAGTTCCCTCCAGTGTCAAGTTATGACACTCCTAACTGCTGAGAGCAAGTGGCTTATGAGTTCTTTGTAATCATCAAGATTAAAATACAGAAAGAAAGAAAGAAAGAAAGAAAGAAAGAAAGAAAGAAAGAAAGAAAGAAAGAAAGAAAGAAAGAAAAGAACTCACAAGATGAGAACAGTCATTGGACAGAATGATTTTATTTATTTTTGCTAATTTTCTTAATTACAATTCTTAGAGAGCCCGAAAATGGTTAACATTATAAATGATCTCCCACTATTTTTCATTCCTTTTCTTTAAAAAGAAGTTCATTCTTGCTCGAAACCTTTGAAACTTTTTTCTTCTTGCTTTACCCATAAAATCAAAGCTATCTTGTTCAGTGTTGCAAAATCTTCCATTTTGATTTGCCATATTTAATATTCTATATTATTTTAATGAATGTTGACTGTTATTTGATTTGCATATTGTATATTGTATTATGCATATTGTCTGATTTATATGATGTAAGCTGCTCTGAGCCTGGCTTTGGCTGGGGAGGGCGGGATACAAATTATTATTATTATTATTATTATTATTATTATTATTATTATTATTATTATTAATGTGAGTGTGTGTCGTTGTCTTGGAAGATGTTCAATAGCCTTATCCCCCTCGAATTTGCCCAGTCCTCTTTTGAAGCCACCCAGTAGATGGCCATCTCTGCCAGGATCTTGTGGAAGTGAGTTCCATAGTTTAACAATACTCTGCTTGAAGAAGTGCTTCCTTTTGCCTGTGTTGCATCTTCCAACATTCGGCGCCATTGGATTTCCACAAGTTCTAGTGCTATGAGAGAGAGAGAAAGACTCCCCTGTTCACTTTCTCCATGCCGTGCCCCGGAAAAACAGGATACCGGACTAGGCAGGCCTTTCGTCTGGCTGAGCAGGGCTCTTATCATCATCTTCTGTTACGGCTTGACAAAAATTAGCACAAGACGTATGGACGCACATTGGTGTGCAGACAGACGGAAAATCTGCTTCTTGTGAATTTGAAGGCGCTCTCGGAAGAAGCCGTTCCGTTTCGCCGCCACCCCGCTTTCCAATCTATATTCAAATGCGAGTGTTCTGAAATTGGGTCAGCAGTGAGAGGAGAGAGGGAGGGAGAGAGAGAGAGAGGAGCAAATAGCCAGCTACCTGTCCAATCAGATATGCAAGGAACCAGGCAACTGACAATTAGCAAAGGGATTACAGGTTTAACCCATCTGCTGGATTCGCCGGCAGGTACGCGGAGAAAAAGCGGCACTAGGCCGATTGCTACAAGGAGCCATCAGGAAATCAGCCTCCCTCCTCTTTTTTGAGCTCTGGTTTCTAAACTTGTTGTTACAGCTCTTATAAGTCAACATGAACATGCCACAGACCCCCCCCCCCGAAATGTCCCTATTTTCCAGGGACGGTCCTGAGTTTACAGGAGCCGTTCAGTTTCTGATTTGATCCCAGAGTGTCCGCTTTTCCTTTGTTGTTTAGTCGTGTTAGTCGTGTTTGACTTTCCGTGATCCCATGAACCAGAGCATGCCTTGGAAACTCTCACTTTCTTCTCAAAGCTTCTCCTTTTATATGTCCATGGAGTTTTCTTGGCAAAATACTGGAGTGGTTTGCCAGTTCCTTCTCCAGGTGGATCATGGGATCCCTGACCATTAGTTCCAGTCATGACCGACTCTGGGGTTGCGGCGCTCATCTCGCTTTATTGGCCAAGGGAGCCGGCGTACAGCTTCCGGGTCATGGCGAACCAGAGCAGTGCACGGAAACGCTGTTTCCCGCCGGAGCGGTACCTATTTATCTACTTGCACTTTGACGTACTTTCAAACTGCTAGGTTGGCAGGAGCAGGGACAGAGCAATGGGAGCTCACCCCGTCGCGGGGATTCAAACTGCTGACCTTCTGATCGGCAAGTCCTAGGCTCTGTGGTTTAACCCACAGCGCCACCCGCGTCCCCCGCTGCTTTTCCTTAGGACACCCTTATTTTCTTCAGAGAAATGTTGGAGGGTATGGAGTTATGCAACCCCTGAGCCAAGGAGATAAGTAACTATACAACCTTTAGAAGACATCTGAAGGCAGCCCTATATAGGGAAGCTTTTTAATGCTTAATGTTTATTATGTTTTTATACATTTTGGAAGCCACCCAGAGTGGCTGTGTCAACCTAGTCAGATGGGCAGGGTATACATTTAAATGAATGAATGAATGAATATAATAATACAGACGTACCTCAGAAGTCAAAAGGAATCTGTTTTGGAAGTCTGTTCGACTTCCAAAAAGTTTGGAAACCAAGGCGTGGCTTCTGTTTGGTTCCTGATTGCGCTGGTGCACCAGAAACAATAGTGGAAGCCACATTGGACGTTCAGTTTCCCAAAAAATGTTCGAAAACCAGAACACTCACTTCTGATTTTTGATTGTTCGGGAGCCGGAATGTTCGTCTCCCAAGACGTTCGGGAGATGAGGTACGACTGTAATACAGTGGTACCTCAGGTTACATACGCTTCAGGTTACAGACTCCGCTAACCCAGAAATGGTACCTTGGGTTAAGAACTTTGCTTCAGGATGAGAACAGAATTCGTGCTCAGGCGGTACGGCGGCAGCCGGAGGCCCCATTAGCTAAAGTGGTGCTTCAGGTTAAGAACAGTTTCAGGTTAAGAACGGACCTCCGGAACGAATTGAGTTCTTAACCCGAGGTACCACTGTACAGGGGAACTGGTCACTTTCCCAAAATCTGCCCCTCTCAATGCCTCCACCTTGTGCATGGGCGATTCTGTTCTGACTACAAAGCTAATGGCACCGACATCCAAACACTGGAAATTTAGGGGATGGGTATACCGAACCTGAGACTCATCTTTCAACTCAACCTGCAACTTGGGACCCAATTGGAATGATGATTATTACTTTTCCATTGACTTTTGAAAGTACCCTTTAGAAAGGCTCCAGGTCTTAAGACACCACTTGCTTGGCCACATTTCTGCAGCTCAGCCGCCCCCCCCCCGGCCAACTATTTCTCCACTTAGTGACATGTTGTGCTGATTTATTGTTGCTTCCCACTATCCCCCCCACTCTCCCATCCTGGTGTAAACAACTATCCCTCAGAGATCGGACATGAAAAGAGAGCCTGGCGGCTTCCTTCCCACTTAGAAATGAGTGCAGGAATCGATTTTCAATAAGTCTTGAAAGGTTAATAATTCTGGCGATAAATGAAACTCGGCCAATGGACAAACAATGCAGCTGGCAACAGGCAGCTAAAGCAGATATTATTGTCACTTTCAGAAACCAACCAAGCTGCTGAGTGTTCCTCTGCAGGAACTGGACTTTTAGCCACACTTGCATGACACGGTTATTTCCTGCCTTGATAACCACAATTGCCTGGGCAGCCTCTGTCTCTTTGCGGCTGCCATGCCAACTTCTATATGAAGTTCCGAATTCAAGTGTTGTCATACAGAACAGATATAATGGGCTCTATCCAATGTTTCCCGTCTTCCGCTAGGGTCTTTAAGCTCCCAAATTCTAGTTCAGCACTCTAGCCACTATCACACCCTGGTTCACATCATGCCCTCCAACATTTCTCCAACGAAAATGGGGAAGTTATACAGTGGTACCTCTGGTTACGTACTTAATTCGTTCCGGAGGTCCGTTCTTAACCTGAAACTGTTCTTAACCTGAAGCACCTCTTTAGCTAATGGGGCCTCCTTTCAGTTCTCATCCTGAAGCTAAGTTCTTAACCCGAGGTACTATTTCTGGGTTAGCGGAGTCTGTAACCTGAAGCGTCTGTAACCTGAAGCGTCTGTAACCTGAGGTACCACTGTACTGGGTACCAGGCCAAGGGGGTTGCCCCAGCTTTGCCATAGTGCATGCACAGAATAGAAGGTGAGGGGCAGGGGATGATGAACGTTGGCCTTGCCCAGGGCACCGCCAAAGACCGAAATCCATCCCTGCTAAGGGAGGGATGTCCCTCAGCAGCCAACGAGTTTGGATTTGATATCCCGCTTTATCACTACCTAAAGGAGTCTCAAAGCGGCTAACATTCTCCTTTCCCTTCCTCCCCCACAACAAACACTCTGTGAGGGGAGTGGGGCTGAGAGACTTCAGAGAAGTGTGACTAGCCCAAGGTCACCCAGCAGCTGCATGTGGAGGAGCGGGGAATCGAACCCGGTTCACCAGATTACAAGTCTATCGCTCTTAACCACTACACCGCACTGGCTCTCATAATAACGAATGGTTACATTACATTATGGCCTGCGAGCACCCCAGTTGGAGAACAGCCTTTACTGAAGGTGTCATGGGCTTTGAAGACGCTCAAACTCAGAATGAAAGGGAGAAACGTGCTAAGAGGAAGGCACACTTGGCAAACCTTCACTGTGATCAACTCCTCAACTCCTGCCCGGAAAGTTATGTCCTCACTGTGGAAGGACGTGTGGATCCAGACTTGGCCTCCTAGACTCACTGTTAAGACCCTGTTCATGGAAGACAATCTTACTCGGCTATGAGTGATAGAAGAAGAAGAAGAAGAAGAAGAAGAAGAAGAAGAAGAAGAAGAGGAAGAAGAAGACATTATAGAATGCCTGTTGGGAAAAGCATCATGGAAAACTGGGAGTGGGAAACACTGAAAACATTGTCTGCTTCCGTTTCAAGAGAATGGGGTGCAAATTCTCTGCAGGAACTGGACTTTTAGCCACAGTAGATCTCCACTGATTGTTGCAAAGTATTCCTTATTGTCAGGGAACTGCCATCGGAGGAACAGGTGGGGAAAGGGCTCACGGAGGCTGGGAGGGACTCAGCAGCGGAAGCAGGGGCCAGCAGGGGGAGAGGTGAATCTCTGGTGGAAAGTCTCACGGAGGCTGAGAGAGACTCAGCAGCTAAAGCAGGAACCAGCAGGGAAAGAGGTGGAACTCTGAGGGAAAGTGAGCAAGAGGGAGGGCTCGGGGACACGTCCAGCGAGAACAGTGGGGGGGGGTGTCTGAAGCTCCCATAGGGAGACCCATTCCTCGCCGGAAGCTGTCACGCCGTGAGTCCAGAAGACGTGTTTCCGTTAAGGAGCTTTTATGCTGGAAACGATTCCGAAAGCAACCACTGTTGGAATCTGCAAGTGACTAGAGCAGACATGTCTGAGGAGCTCTGTCACAGACAGAGGTTTGTGGATTTGCACACACTCTGAGGGACTACGATTTTACGCACAAGCAGCCCATCATCCCATCACAGCATTCCGACAGTGCTTGTAAGCTGCCTGTGCAGGAGAAGGCATCATGAGCGACCCAGCCGGAACCGGAGAAGCAGGAGTTGGAGCGGGTCCAAGCTTGGAAGAAAGGTACCGAGCGTTGGAAATCCAACTGGCGCTGCAGACGGCGAGGCTTGAGGAGAGAAGGGCTCAGGATGCAGACAAGAAGGGGAAAGGCACCCAGTTCACCAGAAAGGTACCAGGATTAGTGCAGAAGTTTGGGGGGGACCCCAAGGACTACCATGCCTTTAGGACAGAGATGCAATATGCCCTTAATGTGCAGTTTGATGAGTTCCCTGATGAGGAATCGCGAGTTGCTTTCGTGATTGGGCATCTTGAGAGGGGGGCGAGAGATTGGGTTCGACCCCTGATGGCAACGCACAATGACGTCCTGAAGGACACAATGAAGTTCTTTCGTGCGATGGATTTGATGTTTTCCAGCGATATTGAGCAGGGAGTGGTCCGCAGACAGCTAATGGCTTGCAAACAGGGAAGCCAATCTGTCCGTGAGTATTGGACTGAGTTCACCATGCTGGTTCATAGATTGGGGTGGGACTTATCGGCGGAGCCCATTCAAATGCTATTTGAAGAAGGTCTTGCTTCGGCTGTGAAAGATGAACTTTCCCGGAGTCCCAGGGCGGTTTCTATGGATCAGCTGACCAAATCTGCGCTGACCATAGGGGCGCGCCAGGAGGCGAGAGCCTTGGAGAGGCGGGCACCCGCAGGGTTATTAGAACCGCTACCCACACCTGAAAGACCATGGGAAGCAGTGGCAATAGATTTCATGACTGATTTGCCAAAATCCAGAGGGAAAACAGCCATCATGGTTGTGGTAGACCTGTTGACCAAAATGGCCCACTTTATAGCCTGCTCACATGCTGTCACGGCAGAAGAAACAGCTAAATTGTTTGTAGAAAATGTGTTTAGGTTGCATGGCGCCCCCTTGAGGGTGGTTTCAGACCGAGGGAAACAATTTACTTCCCGGTTCTGGAGGAAGCTCATGAGCTTACTGCATGTAGAGGTCAATTTTTCGACTGCCCGGCATCCTGAAACCAACGGGCAGGCGGAAAGAGCCAATGGCATCCTCCAGCAATATTTGAGGTGTTATGTGAATGACAGAGAGAATGATTGGGTGGAGAAGCTGGCGTTGGCAGAATTTGCCTACAACAATGCGGAGAACGTGTCCACGGGGATGAGCCCCTTTTTGGCTAATTACGAGTGCCATCCCCGGGCTTTCCCAGGGGGGGGGGGAGGGGAGAACTGGAGCGTTCCAGCTGCCGAACAGTTCGTAGAAGAAATGGAAGCGATCCATCGCCAGCTCCAACTTAACTTAGACAGGGCCAAGGAGGAATATAAGAGGCAGGCAGACAAAAACAGAAGAGAAGGTGAAACCATTAGGGTGGGGGACCAGGTGTGGCTGTCAACCCAAGGGTTACCATTCAAAGGGGGTTGTAAGAAGTTAAGACCCAAAAGATTGGGTCCCTTTGAAGTCACGCAACAGGTCAACCCAGTGGCTTTCAGACTCCGGTTACCGAACCACATGAAGCTGCACCCAGTTTTCCACAGGTCGTTGCTGTCACCGTATAAAGGGGACAGAGAAGGGAGGGTCACTCAGGGACCAGCAATGGAGGAAAGGGAACACAGCAGCCATGTGGCGGAGATCCTCGATTCCAGGTGGAAGGGAGATCAAGTAGAGTATTTGGTAATGTGGGAAGGGGAACCGGAGTCGGAAAACACCTGGGTCATGGCAGAGGATGTCAATGACGAGGTTTTAATAGAAGCTTTTCATCAGAGGTTCCCACGTAAACCTCAGCCTGTGGCGAGGTTCCGGAGGGAATACTTTGCCACCACCGACGAAGAAGAGGAGTTGGAGGGGTTCACAGATTCCGAGGAGGAGGAGGATTCAGCGAGCCGGAACGGAGACCAATGGAGGGAAATGTTCGAGACGTCTGAAGCTGAAGAGGATTCTTTTCGGGGTTTTACCTCCTCACCGCCCAGAGGAGAGGGAATGGGAGGGGGTGAAGGGGGCCCTGGAGGGGAAGTGGATGTCAGGGAACTGCCATCGGAGGAACAGGTGGGGAAAGGGCTCACGGAGGCTGGGAGGGACTCAGCAGCGGAAGCAGGGACCAGCAGGGAAAGAGGTGGAACTCTGAGGGAAAGTGAGCAAGAGGGAGGGCTCAGGGACACGTCCAGCGAGAACAGTGGGGGGGTGTCTGAAGCTCCCATAGGGAGACCCACTCCTCGCCAGAAGCTGTCACGCCGTGAGTCCAGAAGACGTGTTTCCGTTAAGGAGCTTTTATGCTGGAAACGATTCCGAAAGCAACCACTGTCGGAATCTGCAAGTGACTAGAGCAGACATGTCTGAGGAGCTCTGTCACAGACAGAGGTTTGTGGATTTGCACACACTCTGAGGGACTACGATTTTACGCACAAGCAGCCCATCATCCCATCACACTAATCATTTTTGTATTTTTAAAAAAAGATTTCTGCACGCTAATCTTAGGAGGTTTTATCATCTTACAAGGGGCCCTGCCCTGAATTTTTGACTATGCTATCAGTGAGAAGTCTCATTGTGATCAGTTGCAAAAGCTGCTGCAGGCTCCCGTTTCTCATTGGGTGCCCTAAGCCATCCATCCCATGTAGGGACAACAAATGAGTCACTGTACTCTGAGAAATTTAGAAGCTGAGAGAAAGTGTGGGCCAGCATTTAGTCAATAAGTCTAAGAGTCGAAGGGTCCACTCAGCCATTAAGCTTGCTAGGTGATTTGGGGGCCAGTTATGGCTTCTCAGCCTAACTCGTTCCCCTAAGGTTTGGTTGGTCTTTACTAAGGACTGAGTATTTAGTGTGACAGGTCCTGTCAGGTGGAACTCCCTGCTAGCAGAAGTTTGGGAGGAATCCTCTCTGCTTTCTTTTAGCTGTCCCCTAAGAGCTCTGTTACTCAGAAAGGGGTTTGCAATGTGAATTTCTTTATCAGTTGATGTTTTATTTATCTTACTGCGATTTTGCACGTTGCCAACTGCCTTGCTGTATTACTATGAAATTGCAGTCTAAAAATATTTCAGTAAATGCATAAATGAATAACCTTTCCCAAAGGCTGTTGTATTTCCCATCTTCTTCTCTTTCCATGTCGTCCCCGCCCACCTGCAAGGAACTAAGCCGAGGGCAGGTAGCTCTAACTACTGTATTACACCAATTCAAAAGCTCAGAGAAGCATTCTGAACTGGAGTTTAGTGGCAAATGGCATATCCTGAAAAGGAGCACATCTGCCACTGGCAGAAGAGGAAGGGGAGGCTGCAATGGAGTAAGACACCTGAAGTGTCTCGACAGTCATATTTCTTCCATTGGTTTCAAGTGTCATCAAACCTACTGCTTTTAACTGAATGCCAAATCTGTTTTTAAGGAAGTAAAGCTCAGGAGCGAAACAGAAACAAAACAAAGGCCAGCCCACAATCAAAGGCTAATTACCGTGGGGTTTCATCATTAAACAGAAGGCATTATTTATTGTCAAAGGCTCCTGGGAAATGAAAGGCGAAGGCTAATTTATTTGTGCAAAAATGGCTTTGAATATTTTTCCTTTTTTTAAGCCAACAAGCAACGCTGCCTTATAGAGGAGGCCTGGCACGTGCCTCTTTATGCTTCTACAAGCTGCAGTCAAATTAAATTGCTTGTCAAAAGTTCCTCGGTTGTATTTAAATATGGAAAAAAACCACAGAAGAAATGCAAAGTGGGGAGGGGGGAGGGGAATCCTCGTGAGCAAGTTGCCAAAGAATAATGGGCCAGAAAGAGATGCCTATGATTCTTAAAAGATGCAATTGAATAGGTACCAGGAGACTCAAGTTGTTTAATTGTCACGTAATTCTGAAGAGTTGCCATTTCTTACAAGGATGCAGTATCAGCCGGGGACCTCACTTGATGAGACCAAATGCCCATCTAATCCAACAACCTGTTCTCAGAGAGGCCAGCAAGATACTTCTGGGAAACTCACAAGCAGGGCCTTTGCTGCAGTGGCTCCCCATCATCTGCTGCCCAGAAGCACTGTGCCTCTGATGCTGGCAGCTGTGCAGTGTACTGGGAGCCCTGCATATATACTATTCCTCCAGGATAGCCAGCCATTCAGCAGATGCCAGCAAGCCAGAACTGCTCTCCTGCTCTGGGTTCAGTGCCTGATTTAGGACAGTGTGGGCGGTTCCCCTGCACAGGGCAATGAGTCAAAGGGTGCAAAATAATAATGATAATAGCTATATTTATATGGCTACCTCCTGAGAGGATCCATAAAAGGGCGACTGTACCAAAAGGCAATCTTGTGAAAATCATTTGCCCTTAAATCTGCAGGAAGATTGATACTGATACATTGGAAGGACAAAAACATGGTCTCCTTTGATAGATGGATGGACGACATGACAATTCTTGCAACCCATGAATGGACTGTTTACAGGTGAAGATTATGGATGGACGAATTTAATTATACTTGGGACGTATTTATCAAAACCATAGTGACCCACAAACCAATGTATACTCAAGGGAAATAGTAAGTTTATCTACTTGCATATATACTACAGTCATACCTCATGTTACGTTGATACTTTTTTCAGGTTGTGTCCCGTGATGACCCGGAAGTACCGGAAAGGGTTACTTCTGGGTTTCACCACTTGTGCATGTGCAGACACGCAAAATTATGTCATGCATATGCGCAGAAGCGGCGAATCATGACCTGCGTGTGTGCAGACTCGCCACTGAGGGTTGCGTTCTATTCATGTTGCGAACGGGCCTCCGGAACAGATCCAGTTCTGCAACCAGAGGTACCACTGTACATAGTTTTGCAATCTCAATAATATTTGAGGGTTGTTCTGTTTTCTCTGCTTTTTAAAATGTTTTATATTTTCCCCCTTTTTCTTCTTCTTCCCTTTAATTCACTGTAATACACACACATACAAATATATATGTAACATTGAATTAAAGTCAAAAAGAATAAATAGTAAATATATGAGAAATATTTTGGGAGGGGAGTGTCAAAGTTTACCTTTGCTCAGGGCTTCATATAACTAAAGTCTGCCCCGGTAGGTACCTGTTTTCACAACCTGTAAGAGTAGATAGGTAGGGGAAAGTAAATATGCAACCCAATCCCTTTACCTCGTCTTGTGAGGTCTTCCTCTCTCAGGCATCCCAGCCGATGTCCGACGGTTCACGGTCGAATACTCCGGATCCAGCTCATACCCCTCGTCGTCAACCCCGAGGCTGCGGTTATCATCCTCGAGCCCGTATGGCTCTGGCTGGAATCGTTCTGGCTGGGAGCGGTTCAGGTCTGCGTTGCTCCCCGTTGGGACCTGGGGCTGGGGTAGTGGACCGTAGTTATCCCTTCTGCTTGGCAACGTGAAGCTACCGTCCTCCGGCCGGTAACTGTTCCCGGGGACGTAGCCGTAGCGCGGGCGGTAATTGACGCCCCGGGACAAGCTACCGTAGTTGTCGGGCAGCTCCCCGTAACCGTCGTGACCCATGAACGGGCGGTACTGGCTGTCGTGACCATCGGGATAGGAGTCGTAGCTGTTGTAAGAGCGGGTCAAGGTGGAAGAAGCTTGCGGCGTGATGTACCGCTCCCCATTCTTCATGTGTCTCCTGTCTATGGAGTCAGTGTAGCTGCCCATGGGAGATGATCCATCCATCACGGGGAGCCCATCAGGCCCAACGGGGACCTGCCGGACAGTTCTGGTTGTGACAGTTTTGACCATTTTCGTCACCTGAGAAACAGAGAGGAAAGATAGAGCCATGAGCGTTTTCCCGAACACCATCGATTGGGCCCACTTTTGAAATCATTTTCACAGTGCGTCAAATGACACAAAGCACATCCACCTGGCAGCTGCAGGTAACCCTCCATCTTATTGGAGGGGCCATAGCTCAGAGGTAGATATAGCTCAGTCAGTAGAGCATGAGGCTGCACCTCTATCTCGGGGTTGTGAGTTTGAGCCCCACATTGGGGAAAAGATTCCTGCAATGAATGGGGTTAGACTAGAGAACCCACATGGTTCCCTCCAACTCTACAATTTTATGATTCTGTGTAGACGATCCTCAGCTAGATGGTCTGATTCTGTATAAGATAGCTTCCTACATCCCCATCAAAACCCATTTTGTCCAGTTCACAGTTTGATTTAAATTCATCCAAATGACCTTCAGCAATTCCCCACCCAGCATCTAGAATGTTACAAGCTGCTGTGCCTGTATAAAATATACTTAAGTATAAAAAGTACTTAAGAAGACTAAGAAAACACCAGCACATTGTTACTGGAATATGAATTCTTTATTTTCCCCAGCAATTATGATTTTTAAGCTTAAACACCCAGAGAGTCTAAATAATAAATGGGAAAAAACCCACACACCACATGTAAGGGAATGAACTTGTAGACCAGGTTTCCTCAGACTCTGCCCTCCATATGTTTTGAGACTACAATTCCCATCATCCCTGACCACTGGTCCTGCTAGCTAGGAGTTGTAGGCCAAAAACATCTGGAGGGATGAGGTTGAGGAAGCCTGTTGTAGACGAACTCGAAATCATTCAAAGTTCACTCCAAAATGAAATAAATTCATGCAAAGTTCACCTGGCTGTTATGGGAATTACTTTCAGGTTTAGAATGAATTCCGTGGTCTTCATTGAACTAGTTCGTTTCAAGTGAATGAAACCCCCTGAGTGTCACCATTTTGCTCCATTCACAGGTCCTCTAGCTCCTCCCATTTAGAACACTCACATTCTTTCTTTTACTCTGGAGTAAGGAGTCAGCTGTATGTCATCTAGACTGGTGACAGCACCCCTCCTTTCTGAACTGTATTTAAGCCAGACTCCTTTGGGTGCAGGACGGCCAGAATCCTAACTCTTACTTTGCTTTGTATTCATGTATTTAAACCTAGATTGTCGTGGTTTTTGTCTGTAATGTTGAATTTATTCTGCATTTGTTAATTTGTTGAATTTGCTGACACGCTCTGAAAATTGCTATATTTGTATTCTGATGTTTTGAATGTTTGCTCTAAGCAGCTCATTGTGGAAAAGCAACATCTAAGTAAACCGTAGCAAAGCCATCAACAAAACTCCCCCCACATTTTAAGACCACCGGAGCACCTAAAAGCGAAGGCCACCAGGAATCACATAATGTAACATTTTCCTGTGGACATCTATTACTCACCCAATGCCCCCTTAAGGCTCAACCATTTCACGGTGGTGTAATATAGCAGGGCAGGGAGGAATGGACTTTAATATTGGTGCAGATAATTTGCTTCCAGGGCACGCCACGGCCACATCCTATTTACTGCCAAAAGCAATTTCTGTAGTCGCCGTGAGTCAAATTTGTTGATTTCATGCACCGGAGTTCAAGACCCATCTCTTTTATTTATTTTTAAACAGGCCTGTTAGCAAATTTATCAAGGATGGCAACGGTGGTTCACAGCAGAATATTCAGTACAGTCCACGCACACCAATGGCATGGGCAATCACCTAATAAAGATGGCAGGCGATCGTTCTGTCTCTGTGTCGGGGTTGGAGACCTTTGCTCAAACAGAGACTAACATGCATGCATAAACAACAGCCAGGTGCAGAGAGACATGCAGAGTATCTGCCTTGCATGAACATACCCTCGAACATTTAACCGATGAAAATGGGGACGTCCCATTCCATAACGATAACTTTACTGTTTATACCCCACACATCTGACTGGGTTACCCCAGCCACTCTGGGCAGCTTCCAACAGATATAAAAACATAATAAAACATTTAAGTTTTTTTTTAAAAAATTGCCTGTACAGTGCTACCTCGGGTTAAGAACTTAATTTGTTCCGGAGGTCCGTTCTTAACCTGAAACTGTTCTTAACCTGAAGCACCACTTTATCTAATGGGGCCTCCCGCTGCCGCCGCACCACCAGAGCACAATTTCTGTTCTCATCCTGAAGCAAAGTTATTAACCCGAGGTAATATTTCTGGGTTAGCAGAGTCTGTAACCTGAAGCATCTGTAACCTGAAGCATCTGTAACCTGAAGCGTATGTAACCCGAGGTACCACTGTATAGGATTGCCTTCAGACGGCTCGGGGGTCAGATAACTCCATACCCTCCAACATTTCTCCAATGAAAACAGGGAAATCCTAAGGAAAAGTGGGGCATTCCAGGATCAGAAACAGAGACAAGAACGTCCCTGGAAAATAGGGACACCTGGAAGGTCTGCATGCCGAAGGTCCCACATTCAGTCAAAGGCATCTCCAGGTGTAGCTGAGAATGTCCCCTTCCAGGAACCCTGGAGAGCCTCTGCCAGTCCTTGTAGACCAGGCATAGGCAAACTCGGCCCTCCAGATGTTTTGGGACTACAATTCCCATCATCCCTGATCAGTGGTCCTGTTAGCTAGGGATCATGGGAGTTGTAGTCCCAAAATATCTGGAGGGCAGAGTTTGCCTATGCCTGTTGTAGACACTACAGTGGTACCTCATCTTTCCCCACCAGATTTCCCTGTACAGTGGTACCTCTGGTTACAAACTTAATTCGTTCCGGTGGTCCATTCTTAACCTGAAACTGTTCTTAACCTGAAGTACCACTTTAACTAATGGGGCCTCCCACTGCCGCCAGAGCACGATTTGTTTTCATCCTGAAGCAAGGTTCTTAACCTGAGGTACTATTTCTGGGTTAGCGGAGTCTGTAACCTGAAGCGTCTGTAACTTGAAGCGTCTGTAACCTGAGGTACCACTGTATAAGAACATACGGGCCCTGCTGCATATAGACAAAGGTCTGTCCAGCTTCCAGTTTTCCACAGTCGTCCACTAGATAGAGGCCACTTGGAAACCCACAAACAGAAAATGAAAGCATCAGCCTAGCAGGTAAAAAAGGTAAAGGACCCCTGGATGGTTAAGTCCAATCAAAGGCGACTATGGGGTTGCGGCGCTCATCTCGCTTTCAGGCCAAGGGAGCCGGTGTTTGTCCACAGACAGCTTTCCGGGTCTTGTGGCCAGCAGGACTAAACCGCTTCTGGCACAATGGAACACTGTGACGGAAACCAGAGCGCACGGAAACGCCGTTTACCTTCCTGTTGTAGCGGTACCTATTGATCTACTTGCGCTGGTGTGCTTCCAAACTGCTAGGTTGGCAGGAGCTGGGACAGAGCAACGGGAGCTCACTCTGTTGCGGGGATTCGAACCGCCAACCTTCTGATCGGCAAGCCCAAGAGGCTTGGCGGTTTAGACGACAGCACCACCCGCAAACTACCTCTGGAGCTGGAGGCACCATATAACCACCAGGAGAGGTGGCCATTGAGAGAGTTACTCTTCAAAGGATAAACCTAAAGGTGCATGGTAAGCTTTTCTTACTGGAACGAAGATCAACTGAAGAAGGAGAAAACTGGAGGGAGGAAGATTTTCCCCCACCTAAAGCAACAACAATGTAAGAACACAGCAAATTCAGGCCACTGTTCCACCTACTTCTGCCTTCTTGACACTGACTGGCAGCAGTTATCCAGGTTTTTAGACTGGGTTTTCTCCCAGCCTAACTGGAGATACTGGGAATCGAACCTGGGAATTTTGCATGTGAGGTAGATACTCTACCACTGAGCTGTGACCCTTCTGTAGCTGCCAGCCATCTGCCCCAAGGCAATGGCTTCTCTCCCTGCCACATTCTCTGGGCTGGTGTTCAAAGCAATGGAAGAGCCAATCCCAGATCCCCAGTGCCTTGTCCATCTTGGTTATCAGATGGTGGAGAGCAATGTTACGTCACTTCCTTGCATCACTAATATAATGCAACTTTTGCAAGCAAATTCCTCTAATGCAATGCAGGTTATTTTCAGGATTTAAAGGTAATATTGGCATGCATTTCATGCACAATTCACCCTAATATGCTCTTTACTCGCTGCGAGAAGCCAAGTTACAGGGAACCAGGCAGAGGGCCTTCTCGGTAGTGCCACCCGCCAGATGTCAAAGAGAAAAACAACTACCAGACTTTTAGAAGACATCTGAAGGCAGCCCTGTTTAGGGAAGCTTTTAATGTTTAATAGATTATTGTATTTTAATATTTTGTTGGAAGCCGCCCAGAGTGGCTAGGGAAACCCAGCCAGATGGGCGGGGTATAAATATATTGTTGTTGTTGTTGTTGTTGTTGTTGTTGTTGTTGTTGTTGTTGTTGTTGTTGTTGTTGTTGTTGTTGTTGTTTTCTTTCGGCACATGTTACCGGACTGAAGAATCATATTACAAAATTCAGAGCAGTGCAAATATCACAGGATGGCTGCGTCTCTGTTCATGTATTGTTTCAGGAACCCTTCATTGTGAACTGAGCCAACTTTCTTCCCCAGCCCTAGTTATGACTCAATTGAGACTACCTGTTTGGAGACAAGCAGCAGCAGACATAATTATAAAAGCTGATCTATCCCAAGGGCAATCTTTTGTGTCTCCTGCCTTCATGTCTCCAGTAGAGATTGGCTTAGAACACAAGACAAGCCCTGCTGGATGAGGCCAATGGTCCATCTAGTCCAGGATCCTGATCTTATGGTGACCAACCAGATACCTATGAGAAGCTGCAAGCAGGGTCTAAGAGCAACAGGAATTCTCCCCATTTGGTATCCCTAAGTAAAGGTAAAGGGACCCCTTACCATTAGGTCCAGTCGTGACCGACTCTGGGGTTGCGGCGCTTATCTCGCTTTATTGGCCGAGGGAGCCGGCATACAGCTTCCGTGTCATGTGGCCAGCATGACTAAGCCGCTTCTGGCGAACCAGAGCAGCACACGAAAACACCGTTTAACTTCCCGCTGGAGCGGTACCTATTTATCTACTTGCACTTGATGTGCTTTCGAACTGCTAGGTTGGCAGGAGCAGGGACCAAGCAACGGGAGCTCACCCCGTCGTGGGGATTCGAACCGCCGACCTTCTGATCAGCAAGTCCTAGGCTCTGTGGTTTAACCCACAGCTCCACCCGTGTCCCTTTTGGTATCCCTAGAAAGTGGTAATTGGAAGCATATCTCCTGCAATAGTGGCCACAGAGCATAACTGTTATGTACTGAGTTGAATAGGATCCAGAATGCAGCAGTCTGATTGGTCCTACAACAATAGGATTCACAATGAGGCAGTCTGATTGGCCCTAGAACAACAGGATACAGAATGCAGCAGTCTGATTGGTCCACAGAAGCCACCCAATCCAGCTCCAGGTAGAAGTGAATCCGCAACCTGATTGGCCTACAGGAGAATCCCGGAATTAGCCAATCACGTGGGGCCCGTTGTGTAAATAATGTATATAAAGCAGACAGTTCGGGGAAACTTCCATTCCTCACTAAAGGTAAAGGTACCCCTGCCCGTACGGGCCAGTCGTGTCCGACTCTAGGGTTGTGCGCCCATCTCACTTAAGAGGCCGGGGGCCAGCGCTGTCCGGAGACACTTCTGGGTCATGTGGCCAGCGTGATGAAGCTGCTCTGGCGAGCCAGCACCAGTGCAGCACACGGAAATGCCATTTACCTTCCCGGTATAAAGCGGTACCTATTTATCTACTTGCACTTAGGGGTGCTTTCGAACTGCTAGGTGGGCAGGAGCTGGGACCGAAAGACGGGAGCTCACGCCGCTGCGGGGATTCGAACCACCGACCTTCTGATCGGCAAGCCCTAGGCGCTGAGGTTTTACCTCATTCCTCACTACTATGCGCTGAATAAAGAGCATGAAATCCACACTCGACTCCGAGTATATTTCAATAACCATCATGGCTAGTAGCCATGGATGACCTAATTCTTCACAATTTCGTCCAAGTTGGTGGACACCAGTACTTCTCGTGGGAGCAAATTCCATAGTTCAAATATGTGCTGTGTGAAGAAGCAATTTCTCTCGCCTGTTCCGAAGCGTCCAACATTCAGTTTTGTTGGCTTGAGTCTCAAAGTAGCTTTTTTTACTCCTCAACTACAAAACGTTTCATTGTCCCACCCAGGGTGGGAGTAGAAAATTCCACAGGGCTTTACAGTAGCAATAACAAGTACTTTTATTTTTATTTTTTTTACCACACAATACTTAGCCACTATCCATGCTGGAGGTTTGTCCATACAAGGAGCAAACACACAGCTATTTTAATTTCTTCTCCATTCGAGAGATTATATTAGCTTCCACGAGCCGAGAAGAAGCCAACAATCTTGAAAAAGGAGATTAAATGCTCTTTTATGAGCTTGCACCCCCCTCCCTTTGACAAACGACAGCTTTACAAATCAACATGCGTTTGAAAACGCAACGAGCGTCGGTCCATCTGCAGTCCACATCTTAAGATCAGTGCTCAGCTGGTAAATCTGCGCATGGTGTGCTCAGTGGTTCGGAAGTTGAAAGCGAAGGGGAGGGGGGAAGAGGCATTTGTGACCTAAAGCGACTGATTAAAAAAATATCGATCAGGCAACAGATTAGCCAAGTCGCGGCCGAATGGAAAAAAACAACAACATGAAATAATTAGAGCGTGCTGTTTTTAGAGCAAGCTACAAAACATATGTCCTCGGCTCCCATATTGTGTTGACAGAGGAACAAGCCGAGCATCTTTCTCCTCAAGACATGTGCAAGCAAATGATACTTCTGCCTAATGAGGTCCCGCAAAGTCCATAAAAAGCTGCAAGTCAAGATCCCCCGCCGGAGGAATAATTAAGCCACTCCGTGAGCCAAGCTCTCGTTGCACCAGCACCAACAGTGTCTCCACCACTCTAAGATCTACAAAGGACTAGCTGTGCCCCAAGGGGGTTTCGTCAGCAATTATGCTTTCCTCAGCAGTGCAAGTCTGCCTTTTCTTTTAACTGTTTCGGGATAATTTATACCGAGGAGCGAGAGCCACACCTAGGACAGCCGTGGCAGATTCACGGATCTGGAATGTTGGTCACATTTCAAACGTAGCATTTTTAGGTCAGCAACGAGGTCAAGAAAGAGAACAGGTTGTGGGTTGGGAGGAAAGGCCTATGCCATGGGTAGGCATGGGTGACAGCAGCCACGAAATTAAAAGACGCCTGCTTCTTGGGAGAAAAGCAATGACAAACCTAGACAGCATCTTAAAAAGCAGAGACATCACCTTGCCAACAAAGGTCCGTATAGTAAAAGCTATGGTTTTCCCAGGAGTGATGTATGGAAGTGAGAGCTGGACCATAAAGAAGGCTGATCGCCGAAGAATTGATGCTTTTGAATTATGGTGCTGGAGGAGACTCTTGAGAGTCCCATGGACTGCAAGAAGTTCAAACCTCTCCATTCTGAAGCAAATCAGCCCTGAGTGCTCACTGGAAGGACAGATCGTGAAGCTGAGGCTCCAATACTTTGGACACCTCATGAGAAGAGAAGACTTCCTGGAAAAGACCCTGATATTGGGAAAGATTGAGGGCACAAGGAAAAGAGGCACAGAGGACAAGATGATTGGACAGCGTTACAGAAGCGACCAGCATGAGTTTGACCAAACTGCGGGAGGCAGTGGAAGACAGGAGTGCCTGGCATGCTCTGATCCATGGGGTCACGAAGAGTCGGACACGACTAAACAACCACAACATGGGTAGGCGAACTAAGGCCCAGGGGCCGGATCCAGCCCAATCGCCTTCTAAATCCAGCCCGCAGACCGTCTGGGAATCAGTGTGTTTTTACATGAGTAGAATGTGTCCTTTTATTTAAAATGCATCTCTGGGTTATTTGTGGGGCATACGAATTCGTTCATTCCCCCCACCAAAAATATAGTCTGGCCCCCCACAAGGTCTGAGAGACAGTGGACCGGCCCCTTGCTGAAAAAGTTTGCTGACCCCTGGCCTATGCATTCCATTTCCCTGGCTGTTAATTCCTGCATTGTAGTTGAGCTTTCACGCAAGATGCAAAAGCCACTTCCAGAAACCAAACGGAATACTGCACATGTTTCGCACTCATTTCCACGTTGTTACCTGTTGAATCGCCTTATCCCATATATTCCCACTCGACCACTTTGATCTGTGAAACTGGCTCAGTTACAAGCGCCACTTAATACCCAATCCATCTTTGAGTGTGGTAGCGTCTACACTTTGGAACTCCCTGCCTGTACTTTCCCTGTACTCTTTTTGGCACCTTCAAAAAACATTTTTGGTAAGACAACCCAGATATATAGAATGTGGACATGTCTTTTTTTTAGTTTCTCGCTGATTTTAAGGTTTTTTAAAAAATGTTTTAAATACAGTCGTACCTTGGAAGCCGAACGCCTTCACTCCCAAACAAATTGGCTCCAAAATGATTGAAATCCAGAAGTGAATGTTCTGGTTTTTGAACAATTTTCAGAAGCCAAACGTTTGGCGCAGCTTCCACTTGGCTGCGGGAGTACTGTGCTTTGGTTTCCGAACTGTTCTGGGAGTCGAACGGACTCCCGGAACGCATTCTGTTTGAAAGCCAAGGTACCACTGTAGTTGTTTTCAACTCTTGTTGCTGATAATTTTATTGTTTTTATTCTCTTTGAAAACCACTATGAGGGTTTTTCTTTCAGGCGGCGTATAAATTTTATGCAATTAAATAAATAAGTACATGGATTTTTATTCCAGGAAAATAACCGTTTGCAGCCTCCTTGACCTGGAAAATCGCAGGAGTAAAATAATGAAAACTGGGGAGGTGTATCGGCATATAATTCTCTCCTGCTGTTTTCATGGGTGAATCATGGAGGGGCAGAAGCACACATGGGTGAAAAGGCAGCAGTGCTCAAGAGTTTCAGAGAAGGAGATTTTCCCTGGCCCTGTCTGGGGATGCTGTGGATTGACAGCTAGCACCTTCTGCATGCAAAGTGGATGCTCCGACCAGTAAGCAATACGTCTTCCTCCCTGCTCCTGGTCTGGGCTTAGATGAGTGATATACCGTATTTTTCGCTCTATAAGATGCCCCGACCATAAGACGCACCTAGTTTTAGAGGAGGAGAACAAGAAAAAAAATATTCTCTCCCTCTCTGCGCAGCGCCTCTCCAGCAAAGTGGGAGGAGAAATGGAAGGGGCTCCATTTCTCCTCCCGCTTCCCTTTCTGCGCCATGCCTCTCCAGCGAAACGAAATCAGAACAGCAAGAAGGATCGCTGCGCAGCGATCCCTCTTGCTGTTCTGGCTTCTGGGGTTGCCATGTGTGGCGATCACACAGGGCCCCTGGACGTTTGACGGTCTGTTGACCCTGTGCCACTACTGCAATTGCTTTTTCCGCTGCCACCACCCCGTACCTCACGGGGACAGACAGAGTCCAGTCAGTTGTTAACATTAACAAATAATCAAGTTTATTTTTAAATGCTGGAACAAGCTTATGGTTTCAGTTAGTTTTTCTTGACAGTTTCTTAATCTTAGTTTCTTACTGACCTATCTGTTCTTAACAACTTTAAACTGATTATTCCAACTTTCTATCTGACTCCACCTGACAATTCCTCTCACTCTCTCACAATACAACTTGATCAACTCACTGCCTATTCCTCCCTCTTCCTTCTCCAATTCCCAAACCTCAACTGACTTTCAAAACCTCCCACTCTAACATTTACTCCTCCCTTGCATTCCCACTGGCCAATCACATCACACTCATTTAACCCTTTCCTTATGACCCATCTAGGAGGCAAACACCACACCATGCCAAGCCTCTTCAGGGCAGGGGGAGAGTTCCTCCCATTGCCCTGAAGAGGCTTTGTGTGGCTATCCCTGAAGCCAGGAGAGCAAGAGGGATCAGTGCGCACCGATCCCTCTCACTCTCCTGGCTTCAGGGATAGCTGCATTCGCTCCATAACACACACACACATTTCCCCTTACTTTTTAGGAGGGGGGAAGTGCGTCTTATAGAGCGAAAAGTACGGTATTCAGAACTACATATTCTCTTCATCTCGGGTTTCGTGCTGGTGGAAAGGCAGGGAACAAACGCAGGGAAATAGCTCAAAGGGGGCGAGAGCTCTACCATTGCAGAGGAGTAACCGGTCCAGTTCTTTGACGGGCTTTTCATCATTTGCTCGGCATACAGATGGCCTCCTGGAGCGGGCAGACTGTGCCCACACCAGCTGTTCCCCATGAAATGCCCTGGAAACAGTTGCTACCAGTCAAATCGCATCCCAGAACCATCCCTCATTGGGGCTCCAGTTTTTGTTAACTTTCCCTCGCAAGAAAAGGCCATTTCTCCTTCCTGGGAGACAGAACCCTCCTGCTCAATGATATTCTGCAAAATGCTGGGCTGGTTAAGAGATCCACTTCAGCAACATTCCTGGAATCTCACAAGGTGCATTTTGTTTGTTTTTTTAAATATATTTATTAACTTTTCAGAGATTATACAAAAAAAGCAAAAAACAAAAATACAAAAATAAAAACACATATAATTTCATTCACTTATTTTCTTTTAACTTACTTCTCAGACCTCCTCATACCTCCCCTTTTTGTATTCCAATTCAAATTATTCATTCAGCAAATCCTCGCCCTTAATTTTCACTTAATTTTACACCTTTCTTTCTTTCCCCCCCCCCATTATCTTAATCATTACCGCTGATAACCACTTAAATTCTATCCAACATCATTCTAACATTCACTAATTTTGTAATATTTCCCAAGATAGTCCTTGAATTTCTTCCAATCTTCTTCCGCCGTCTCTCTTCCCTGGTCTCGGATCACAAGGTGCATTTTGCAGGGACTTCCCTGGGTGAAACTCATCTAATAACATTTTTTAAAAGAGGGTTTGCTTTAATCTTTTCGCTTGCTTGGCAAACAACCGCAGCAACAAACTGTGTGGTCAAGCGACTGAAATATTTGGGATGATTATAAAATGCTGCAGCCCCCAAATGCTGGTGTGTGTGTGTGTGTGTTGTGTTTGTTTGTTGTTGTTGTTGTTTTAAAAAGTAATTTTTATTACATTTTCAATTTTTTGTAATCATAATATCCATACATAAATCAATAAGCTCAACGCTCTAACCGAGCATCGACCTCCTCCTGCCCCTCTTCCTGACTTCCATACATATTTATTTTATTCTTAGGATTTCTATAACCACTTTTTTTACCTTCTCTCTTATTTTTATATTTCCCTTTATTAAATATAAACCAGTTCCTTATATTGTCATTACAAAACATTTCAACTCAAAGCTACAAACGTTTTCAGATGTTTACAATATTCTTTCATATACAGTTGCTTCAGGTTGAGCGCTTTCGGGTTGCGCTCCGCGGCAACCCGGAAGTAACAGAATAATATAGCACAGTTTCAAACCACAAATTAAAAACGTTCGAAATGTCACCAACAACTAACCAATTGACAATAAACCATTGAAAAATACAGTTCGAGCCACTATAATGAAAACATATTCTGTAAGATAATCTCAATTAAAGCTTTTTGAAACATCTTCAAAGCTGTTTTGAAGGCCAAAATGGACAGGACCTCTCTCTAACCCCTCGCATCTGGCACCCAGAAGGGAAGGCGATTCTTGGGGTGCAAAAGGTCCCCCACCCCTGCAATAAACAGATAATATAAACCAAGCCCTCCAGATGTTTTCGGCCTACAACTCCCATGATTCCTAGCTAACAGAACCAGTGATCAGGGATGATGGGAATTGTAGTCTCAAAACATCTGGAGGGCCAAGCTGCATGTGGAGGAGTGGGGAAGCGAACCCAGCTCACCAGATTACGAGTCCACCGCTCTTAACCACTACACCACACTGGCTCAGCTCCAGCTCAGCTCCAGCTCCAAGGGTCTTCTGGTGGTTCCTTCACTGCGACAAGTGAGGTTGCAGGGAAACAGGCAGAGGGCCTTATTGGTAGTGGCGCCCATCCTGTGGAATGCCCTCCCATCAGATGTCAAGGAAATAAACAACTATCTGACTTTTAGAAGGCAGCTCTGTTTAGGGAGGTTTTTAATTTTGGTGCTTTATTGTGGTTTTAATTTTTTTGGGAGCAGCGCAGAGGGGCTGGGGAAACCCAGCCAGATGGGTGGGGTATAAATAAATTATTATTATTATTATTATTATTACTCAACCTTCATTTCTTCAAGTGCATGGAACACAAACATGAATGCCAAACAAGACTGAACCAGTTTCTTCTCTGCTCAAATGAAGCCATCAGACTCTAAATAGGATGTATGGTTGGGTAAGAAAGACGGGGGGCGTCCCCCCCCCACTCCTTTTAAATCTTGAGATGACTTAAATAATTTATAGAAACTTCCAAAACTGGAACAAGTTTCTCTCTCTCTCTCTCTCTCTCTCTCTCTCTCTCTCTCTCCCCACCCCAAATTGTGTCATAAAACAGAAAATAAGTAAGGAGAAAGCACTCAAGTATAAAAGCATTTTGACATTTCCAAGAGCTTACTTTTGACATATAGACTGTAAAATTACCAGGCCGAAAAGGTACAAGCCATTACCTTGTTAACAGGAGGCTATGAAAGAACATACCCTTTAGAAGACTATGAAATGGGGAGGTCAAGCTTCTCTCCCAAATGTACACTTATGCTGAAAGTGGTGGAGCTTTACTGAGAGAGGCCAAGGAAGGCTGCTTCCCACGGAAATCTGAATGAGGTGGGCAACTGTGGTTTGATGGGCAGCACCATTGCTTGCCTTCACCAAGACTAGCGGCCTGATCAGAAGGTGGGTGGATGAATCATGGTTCCTCCAGACCAGCAGTATTTTGCAGGTGGAATTCAGGAGCATACCGGAAATATAGTGAAGGTAAAGGTAAAGGGGACCCCTGACCATTAGGTCCAGTCGTGACCGACTCTGGTGTTGCGATGCTCATCTCGCTTTACTGGCCAAGGGAGCCAGCTTACAGCTTACAGGTCATGTGGCCAGCAAGACTAAGCTGCTTCTGGCGAACCAGAGCAGTGCACAGAAACGTCGTTTACCTTCCCGCCAGAGCGGTACCTATTTATCTACTTGCACTTTGACGTGCTTTTGAACTGCTAGGTTGGCGGAGCAGGGACCGAGCAACGGGAGCTCACCCCGTGGCGGGGATTCGAACACCGACCTTCTGATCGGCAAGCCCTAGGCTCAGTGGTTTAACCCACAGCGCCACCTGCGTCCCACCAGAAATATAGCTTTGTGCAAATAAAGCCGTCCAACAACTTTAATACACTTTGAAGAATGAAAAGTGTCAAGAAATCGGACTAAAAAGTGCTGGATGAACTAACAGGAAGGTGTGTAAACAGCCTGCAAGCAAATTTGAGATGAAGATTCGATAAAGACCAGGGATAATCTAATCCCTGTGTAAGATCGTGTCACGGTCCGGTTCATGGGCGATTGGAGTCCCAGCAGGGGACGTCAGGACCGGGGGCAAGATGGCGGGGTGGGACCAGGAATGGGAGTCCAGAAGCCAGGAGTCAGAAAGCCAAGAGTCCGAGGGTCAGGAAGCAAGGAGTCACGAAGTCAGGAGTCCAAGGATCAAGGAGCAAAAAGTCACAAAGTCAGGGGTCCGAGGGTCAGGAAGCAAGGAGTCACGAAGTCAGGGGTCCGAGGGTCAGGAAGCAAGGAGTCACGAAGTCAGGAGTCCGAGGATCAAGGAGCAAAAAGTCACAAAGTCAGGGGTCCGAGGGTCAGGAAGCAAGGAGTCACGAAGTCAGGGGTCCAAGGGTCAGGAAGCAAGGAGTCACGAAGTCAGGGGTCCAAGGGTCAGGAAGCAAGGAGTCACGAAGTCAGGGGTCCGAGGGTCAGGAAGCAAGGAGTCACGAAGTCAGGGGTCCGAGGGTCAGGAAGCAAGGAGTCACGAAGTCAGGGGTCCAAGGGTCAGGAAGCAAGGAGTCACGAAGTCAGGGGTCCAAGGGTCAGGAAGCAAGGAGTCAAGGGCAGCAAGGCGGGGAACGTGTTGCTGTGGCAAAGAGCTAAAGGGAAAATGCTTGCCTTATATCCCTTCCCAGCTCTTGCCACCAGGTGCTGTGAGTTACCAATCGGCCTCACCTGTGTGGCTTCGCCTTGCCTCTTCAGAACAAACTTAGGAAGGCCCCAGTCCTGCAGAGTCCTATTGGTCGCAGGGCCTGGCTCCTGCACGCACACCTGACAGATCGGTGCAAGCAAATGAGGATGAAGGCTCAATAAATAGGTCGTCTCGAGGGAAGACTCCGTATATTTGAAGGGATTGCTTGCACTCCATTA
This sequence comes from Podarcis bocagei, assembly GCF_964188305.1. Lineage (NCBI taxonomy): Eukaryota > Metazoa > Chordata > Lepidosauria > Squamata > Lacertidae > Podarcis > Podarcis bocagei. The sequence goes on along the minus strand of NC_138142.1, from coordinate 12,945,842 downwards.
GCCTTCACACATTCTGAGATCTGCTTCGCAGACCTGACTTGTTCACAGTATTTTTTTGGGGGGGGGAATCAATAGGTGCTTCAAATGGATGTGACCTCAGCCACGACCTGACCGGGGCAGGTGCTTCCAGGTGCTTCCTTCTCCTCCTGAGTTGCCTCACATGCAGGTAGCTGTGCACTTTTGCAGTAGCCCTGAAGCTCTTGCCTGGCTCACCGAATCCTTTGCTCCTGTGGCCCTGGAGGAGGTGAGGTGTGTGATCTGATAGCCAGCCAAGAGCCCAGGTAAGGATTCCCAGTCTTAGGGAAAGCCTGTCCAGACTGAACGGTACTATGAAGCCACTGGAAGTCTGGAAATCAGATGGCGGGGGGGGGAGCATCCTGACTCCTTTGCTCCTCCTCTGAGTAGACCTCTGGGCAAAGGCTGAGCACAAATACCTTGCATGCATTTGAGAAAGAACAGGCCCGGGAGGGGGAGAGATTAATTATGTTCACTGCAGCAGAGGCAGATCATGATAAAGATATAGAAGAGTGGGAGAGTGTAAGAGACATATTTCAGAAAGAGCAGATTTCATCAGACACCTTTTTATGCAGAGATTCCCCAGCCCTTAAAAACAACCAGCCACCCAGCCAACCACGGGCTCCTTTTAATCAGCCACAGTATTAGTTAGTCTGCAGAAGGGAGGCGGGGAAGGTAAACGGTTTGTGCCTTCCCTGTCCAAGGTGACCTTCATTGTTTTAACATGCTAAAATGTTTGGCTTTCAAGAGCGATTGCGAAGATTTGCGAGTGGTACCTCTGAAAGAGTCCTTTGTGCTTTGAATGATACTTACGCAGGGTCCTAGCTGGCAAGGTACATTAGATGAAAGGAGCAAAACAGGAGCTTGGAAAAGCAATTATTCACAGAAGTGCGCTCTCTCTCTTTGTGTGTGTGTGTGTGTGTGTGTGTGTGTGTGTGTGTGTTGTGTGCGCACACACACACACTCTCTCTCTCTCCCACACACACACCCCGTATGGGGGAAGGCCTGTGCTTGCAACTCAATGACATTTGCCAGGTTTCAAAACAGGATTAAGGCAGTGGTGGGTAGTGCCCGTTGCAAAAGGGGCATGGCTCAGTGTTAGGGTAGCCACCTTGTATGCAGATGGCCCAAAATTCAATCTCCAGCACCTCCAGCAAGGGCTGGGAGAGGTTCCCCAACCCAAAACCCTAAAGAGCTGCTGCCTGTCAGTGCAAGGCAATACAGAACTAGGTGGACCAATGGTCTGACTCAGTAGAAGGCAGCTTCCTATGTCTTAAGGCAGCGGTTCTCAACCCGTGGGTCCCCAGATGTTGTTGGACTACAACTCCCATCATCCCTGAGCTCTGGCCTTGCTAGCTAGGGGTGATGGGTGTTGTAGTTCCACAACATCTGGGGACCCACAGGTTGAGAAAGGCTGTCTTAAGGGAAGGGCCAGTTCTCAGTGACAGAGAACCAATTTTTGCATGCAGAAGGTCCCAGGTTCAATGCCCATCATCTGCAGGTAGGAAGAAGAGATAAACTCCAACAGGAGTCTTTGAAAAACAGTCCAATGTGGCTGTTGAGTGTGCAGCCTTTAATGCAAGGATGTTTCTGGGCGAAAACTCCCCTCGCCTCTAACCAATGGGCCAGGCTGGCTGCAGCTGATGGAAACTGGAGGGTCACAGGCTCCCCATCCTTGGTCTACGCTCAGAGGCAGCAACTCTGCAGAGTCTCCACTGGGCATCTCCCTTTGCCAAGGATTGAACCTGCAATGCATGTGTGCTCCACCACTGAGCTCTGGGCCCCTCTGGAATAGGACGCTCGCCTTTGTTTTAAATGATTTCTCTGCTCCCTTGCTGGGAAAAAGATACCAGGTATCATATACATTTCGCTTCCAACCGCAAATATGTTTCTTATCAGTGGTATGACTATTCTGGGCAAACTCTGTCATCCGTGTGTCTGTCTTTCTTTATCTAACAGTTAGCGTGCGGCGGAGGCCCCTGCTAGTTCCATGAAGCACAATGCCCATTAAAGTCCAATCCTCCATCTTATCTCCCTGCAAGGCTTATGTTGCAGCCTCGTCAAACACGGCACCTCGGATCTGATCCTCCCTCTCTCCTTTTCGCTTTCTAAGGAGGAGCTGGCGGGGGCTGATGCATTAGGGCAAATAGAGTGTTGCCCCTCCAACCTCCACCTGCCTGCTTTCCTACCTGCAAGGAGTCCAGGAGGTTACACTGGCCGTCAGCTTCCTCCTCCTGAATCTCCTTGTTGCCATTGTACAACCCAAGAGGGAGGAGGATGGGGACAAAAGCAGGTAGGTGGCTCGCCTGCCCTTGGCTCTGGAACCACCTACCATTGGGGCTCCAAGGGGCACCGGCCGCCCCCCCCATCCGCCTCACCAAGTCTAATCTCTGCCATGATTCACACATCTAATTCCCCCTCTCCCTGCAAAATAAAATACCGTATTTTTCGCTCTATAAGACATACCCAACCATAAGACACACCTAGTTTTTAGAGGAGGAAAACAAGAAAAAAAATATTCTGAATCAAATGTTGTTGAAGAGGCTTAGCGCAGCTATCCCTGAAGCCAGAACAGCAAGAGGAATTGCTGCGCACCAATCCCTCTTGCTGTTCTGGCTTCTGGGATAGCCGCGCAGCCTGCATTCGCTCCATAAGATGCACACACATTTCCCCTTACTTTTTAGAAGGGAAAAGGTGCGTCTTATAGAGCAAAAAATATGGTATGTTTGAAATAGTCAGAAAAGGTTTGTCAGATCCACAGCTGTGCAAGGTTATTAGTTCAGTTAGGCAAGGTTATTAGTTCAGTTAGTCTAGTGCTGTCTACTCTGACTGGCAGCAGGGGTAGGTTCCTCTGATCATCCGCTACCTGTTCCTTTTAATGGCAGGTGCAGAGGATGGAACCGGGCCCCTTGTACCAGCAACCTATGCACTCCACCAAACTATAGTTTCTCCAATAACTATCCAAGGAAAGCTTGGTGATTATATACGTGATTTACCTTCAGCTTTTGACAGGCTCTGGGAACCAGCCCAGCACCCAGTGGCATCCCAGGCAGGAGGGTCACAAATGCCCAAGTAAAAGTGAATTCTCAAGTGCTCAAGAGCAAGCAAAGCCCAGTTATGTGGAGGTTTCTGTTCTGTTTTCAGAACAGGAACGTTTCTGCCTCCCCCCCCCCCCGGGTTACCTGCCTGAGCTGTCTGCATTTTGCCTTTTTTGGCTTATTAAATCCAGGGGCAGGGAACCTTTTCTCCACCTCAAGGGCCGCAGTCCCATCTGGGCAACCTTCCCAGGGCCACACGCCAGTGACGGCCAGGGCCAGAGGCCAAAGCATGCGGTGAATGCATGTAACAGTTCACCCTCGTACAGCCGGCCAGCTTCTACATACCCTTGCACAACTCCTCTCAAAACAAAATAAAAAAAATCCTTCCAGTAGCATCTTAGAGACCAGCTAAGTTTGTTATTGGTATGAGCTTTCGTGTGCATGCACACTTCTTCAGATAACAAACTTAGTTGGTCTCTAAGATGCTACTGGAAGGATTTTTGTTTTGTTTGAACTATGGCAGACCAACACGGCTACCTACCTGTAACCAGAACACCCCTTTCTGTTGCACAACTAGGGAAGCTGGAGGCGTTCTCAGGGTCCATCAACACCTTCCAGCCAGGCATAGATGTTCAGAGTGCCAAGGAGTGTTGGGGAAGGGTGTCACCTGGGGAAAGCTCTAAGGGTCAGATGAAGAGACCTGGAGGGCTGCATTTTCTCCCCCCCCCCATGCAGATCTGCAGCTCTTCAATGCCTACACTCCAGAAGCTTCAGATCAATATATCTACAGGGTGCATAGGGAACAACTTGCACCTTAATATCCGCAAGACAAAGGAGATGGTGTTGGACTTTTGGAGGAAGAGAGGAGAACTAGCCCCACTGTACATTGGGGAGGGCTGTGTGGAGAGGATCTCTTCCTTTAAATTCCTAGGAGTTTATCTCAGTGAAGACCTTACTTGGAAAATCAATACAACCCAGGTGGTTAAGAAAGCCCAACAGAGACTCCATCTCCTCAGAGTATTGCAGAAGAACGATGTCAATCAACATTTGATGACCGCCTTCTACCGGTCCACAATAGAAAGTGTCCTTTCATACTGCATCACGGTGCGCTATGCTCGTTTAGCATCATCTGATGGGAAGTGCCAACAGAGGGTGGTGAATACAGCGCAAGATATTATGGGCTGTCCCATGAATCTGCTGGATGAAATAGGGGAAGAACGTTGCCTTAGGAGAGTGAGGAAAATTCTCAGGGATGATTCACACCCTGGCCGGCACTTTCTTGATCTCCTGCCCTCAGGCAGAAGATATAGAAGCATGATTAGTCGCACCAACAGGGTAAAGAACAGCTTCTATCCGTGGGCTGTTAGGCTGCTGAATGAAAAGATAACTACAGGGCAACTGACTTTCAGGTTTGGTGGGTGTGCGTCAGTAAACGAGGGGAATTAAGACTAAGAGAGCTGAGTGGGGGGTGCTCGTGTAATCTCACTGTATACAAGTTGTACAAGTGACAATAAAGTATTTAAGAAACCAGAGGCTTTTCTCCTGGGCATTGTCGGCCAATTGGTGCCAAAGAAGGACAGAACTTTTTTTATGTATGCTACAACAGCAGCAAGAATACTTATTGCAAAGTATTGGAAGACACAAGATTTACCCACTCTGGAAGAATGGCAGATGAAGGTGATGGACTATATGGAATTGGCAGAAATGACTGGCAGAATCCGAGACCAGGGAGAAGAGTCAGTGAAAGAAGACTGGAAGAAATTTAAAGACTATTTACAGAAATATTGTAAAATTAATGAATGCTAGAAGGATGTTGGATAGAAACTAAGTGGTTTCCAGCTGTAATGCTTTAAGAGATAGGAAAAAAGGTTTACAAAAGGGTAAAAGCTTAATGGTAAGGATTTGCTGAACTAACAAACTGAAGTGGAATACAAAAAAGGGAGGTACGAGGAGGTCCGGGGAAATAAGTGTAAGAAGATATGTTATGGAAAATCAATGTGTTTTTTTACTGCTTTTATTTTGTATGTTGTTGTTTTTTCATTTTTACTGTTATACTTTAAAAACTTTAATAAATATCTTTAAAAAAAGACAATAAAGTATTTAAATCAAACCACAATAAACCCTAGATAAAACTGCGCTCCTTTCACCTCCCCACATCCTGTTGAGAGGTCTTGGCAGAGAAAAGGCCAAAGCCGATGGTTCCTACCTTGGTCTCGGTTCTCCTCGTGGTCCCGTCTTCTGAAGTCACAATGGAAACATGGGACGTTGGGGTTCCAGGGTCTTCCTCCACAGTTACAGTCTCTTCTACCATTTCCTGGGGCTCTTGCATCATTGCTATTGACGTCTGGTTGCTGGGGCTTTGCTCCTAGAGAATAAAGGACAGATTGTGTCAATGCTCGGACAGAACTGGGTCAAATGTATGTTGGAAGTGTAAAGAAAAAGAAGGGACATTTTACCATATGTGGTGGGAATGTGGAGAAATTTAAAAAATCTGGGAAATGATATATAATGAGTTGAAGAAAATGTTTGAATTAACATTTGTAAAAAAACCCAGATTGTTAGGGATTGTAGGAAAAGACCTGCCAAGGAAAATAAAGAATTTATTTATGTATGTGACAACGGCGGCAAGAGTCTTAATGGCACAAGGATGGAAGAATGAGGAAACCCCGACAAAAGAACAATGGCAAGAGAAATTGATAAACTACGCAGAACTGGCGAAATTGACATACAAACTGTGAGACAAGGACAACTGTGACTTTAAAGAAGAATGGGAACTTTTTACAAACTACTTAGAAAAACAACAAAATGAACTGGACTCCTTGGCAGGTTTTGAATAAACATACACAAATTTATTGACTGTTGATATAACAGATAGACAATTTAAGGATCTTTACAATTTGACAATATGCAGAGAAGAACATGTGCTGAAAAAATCAGAGAGAGGAATGGAGGGAAGTCTTGGGGGCGAGGAGGGAGGGTTCTTTTTTGGGGAGGGGGGAAATTGGGGGAAATGATGAAGATGATATGTTATGATAATTTGTTATAGTGAAATTATTAATAAAAATTATTTTTTTAAAAAAATGCTGGGACAGAACTGGATGTCACAACTGCACAGAAACACCCACATGCAGGTAAGATTCAGGTACCTCCTTGACCTTCAAAGACCCCTTTTGTGTTCCCCACGTTCACACCGATTCAGCAGCAACCTCTGTGAAGCCTCCTGATCAATTAGGAGAAGTGAGTCATTCCTGATAAATGCTCAATCCCAGGCATCCGGTCACCAGGCCTTAGCTCCTGTATTGAATTAGGCATGTTGTGTATGCGACAAAAGCCGCGAGAGTCTTACTAGCACAAAGATAGAAGACTGAGGAAATCCCAACTAAAGAACTATGGCAAGAAAACCTGATGGAGTATGCAGAACTGGCAAAATTGTCACATAAGCTACGGGACAAGGATAACTGTGACTTTAAAGATGAATGGGAACCTTTTACAAAGTATTTAAAGACACAACAAAGTGAATTGGACTCCTTGGAAGATTTTGAATAAACACTCACAAACTTTTTATTGATAACAACCAGCTAGATAAATTAAGGATTTATACAATTTTGTAACATGCAGAGAACAGCAGAGATTGGAAGTGAGGGAAGTCAGGGGGGTGGGGAGGGGGGTTGTTTTATGGGAGGGAGGGAGGAGGGAGAAAAATGGGGGGGGGGAATTAAGGATGGTATGTTTTAAGATAATATGTTTTGTTTAAGTTCCTAATAAAAATTATATCTATATAATAATATAATATAATATAATATAATATAATATAATATAATATAATATAATATAATATAATATAATATAATATATTATATTATATTATATTATATTATATTATATTATATTATATTATATTATATTATATTATATTATATTATATTATATTATATTATATTATATTAAAAGAATTAGGCATGTTGTGTCTCCCCTAGCAAGGCAGGCATTCTGGTCACATGGCAAACTCGCACTGCATCTTCAGTATGGAGTTTGTGCCATCACAACCCAATAATTAAATCAGGGGTGCATCGACAGGATCTGGCGAAGGACGAGAGAGGATGGCCCCTGGCCACGCCGCGGTTTAAATTTCCAGTGGCCATGGCTCCTGTCAGTGCTGATTGGACCACAAGGGCCTCCCCTGGGCAAGGCCCCAGCCAGCGCCAGTGACTCAGCTGGGCAGCGGCGAGGAGGGGGCTGATCTCCGCCCCCAGCCGGATCACTGCAGGGCCCAATGCCCGGTCGCAATGCCACCCACCAGAATAGGTGAGTAGACTTACTGGTACACTCCTTTTAAATCTACAGAAAAGGCACATCACAGGGACTTCTCTATCGATCGCATAGAATCACAGAGCAGGAAGAATAAAAACTAGGCATAATTCCGATTCACTTAAAAATTAATTGCAATGGGCTGGTTTAATTTTGTTCACTTAATTATGGCAATAGCTTTACTTTCTTCTGTAGCACTTGATTGTAAACGTAAATCACTATACATTATAGTTAAGACGGTGGGGAGGAAAGGAACTGAACAGAACAGAAAAGAGGGTCAGCTTGCCTGCAGAGGCCACCCTGCAGATGCTCTAAATAACGCCGGTAAGTGGAGTTCATTCAAAGGTGTCATTTATTACCTATTTACAAAAGGCCATTTCTACATATTTAAAAGCTATTTGCTGCTCACAACAAGCCAACCAGTTCTTATTTAAAGCGTCTGTAAGTAAGGAATGGGCTGCCTTGAAAGTTGCTTGGTGGGGTCGGTCCTCCACAACTGATGTGCCTTGACAAACCCAAAGGGCAGAAATTGAGATCTGAAGGAGCTTGTCCATAGTAGCTGAGCTACTATGTGGCTAACCAAGCTTTGCAGCCAAAAATGCAAGCTACATTTAAAAAAATGAATGCACCAGAGCCCACGAGCTGAGCTGTCCTAGTGGTTCAGCGAGGAAAGAGCTGCCGGTCAACTCCAAGCCAGGACACTGGATCCATCTCTCTCAGTATTGTCTACCATGACTGGCATTGTCTTTCTAGGGTATGAGGTAGGAGTCACTCCCAGACGTGAGAAATTGAATCTGGGACCTTCTGCATAAAAGGCAGATGATCTAATACAGTGGTACCTCAGGTTAAGAACTTAATTCGTTCCGGAGGTCTGTTCTTAACCTGAAACTGTTCTTAACCTGAGGTACCACTTTAGCTAATGGGGCCTCCTGCTGCCACCGCTGCGCGATTTCTGTTCTCATCCTGAAGCAAAGTTCTTAACCCGAGGTACTATTTCTGGGTTAGCGGAGTCTGTAACCTGAAGTGTCTGTAACTTGAAGCGTCCGTAACCCAAGGTACCACTGTACTGAGTTACAGCCCTTCTCCAAACAATGAAGGGTCACAGTGAGCTGTCTTATACTGGTTCATCTAGGTAAATTAAAAGTAAAAGACCCCTGGACAGTTGAATCCAGTCAAAGACAAGTATGGGGTTGCGGCGCCCATCTCGCTTTCAGGCTGAGGGAGCCAGCGTTTGTCCACAGAAAGCTTTCCGGGTCATGTGGCCAGCAGGACTAAACCGCTTCTGGTGCAATGAAAAACCGTGACGGAAACCAGAGCGCACGGAAACACCATTTACCTTCCCGTTGTAGCAGTACCTACTGATCTACTTGCACTGGTGTGCTTTCAAACTGCTAGGTTGGCAGGAGCTGGGACAGAGCAACGGAAACTCACTCCTTCATGGGGACTCGAACTACCAACCTTCTGATTGGCAAGCCCAAGAGGCTCAGAGGTTTAGACCACAGCGCCACCCATGTCCCTTTTACCTTCCCTTGGTCTATCCTGTGCTAGGTTAAGGATCTAAACAAGGACAGCCCCTGTCACTGAAATTTGTTGTGTTATTGCCTTCCTGGAACAGGTATCTCATAAGCTAGAAGTATCTAAAGGACAGAGCCTTAATGATAGATATACATTTTCCCCCTATATGACATGATTTTATTTCTTATATGAATATGCAGGCACGCAGTTGCTCAGCGCCACCAGGATATGCAAATGTCTGGCTCATCTAAGACTTTGCAGAACCTTTATTCTCAATAATGGATGGAACTCGCAGGTGGAGAAAACTTTTGTTTTTACATATCTTTGTTACTTCGCAAAGGGAATCTTTGTATGAGTCAAGGCTCAGTGGTTTAGACCAGAGCTTCACCCGCGTTCATCTAGACCAGTATTGGCTACACTGACAGGAAGCTCTCCATGACTTCAGACAAGGTTTTTCTGGAGATGCAAGGGAACCTGGGTCCTGTATTCAAAGCAGACGTTCTCTTCACTAGATATCGTCTTCTTGATAACCTTCATGAGTGTTTGATAACGTCCTTCATTCCTCGGTGCTTTGCAGTTATATTCCCTGACGGATCCCCACCTCGTCCCTCATTTTGCAGCCCTGCGGGGTTAAGAGGTAAGGCCTATCCATTGTTGTGCAGCAGCAGCAGCAACAACAAAGTTGTCTGTTTGTGCAGCCGAACAGCTTTGAATGCTCTTTGTTAAAGCACATGGGAAGAAAATGCTCTTCTTAATCCTCACGTGGTTTTCCAAAACTCCTTTGAGACAAAACCGGCTAAGGTGCCCTTGTTCCGGACAGTTTTATTTACAGCTACAGACTGACATTTTGGAAGAATACTGAGTGTTGCAATTAAGGGCTTTGGAGTTTAACCCTGCAGGCAGTTTTAGCTCCCAGTCAGCTCAAACAATAAGCCCAGTCACAAAGCCTTCCCAACCTTCTTCAATAGGCGCTGCCCTGTTTAAACCGGGACGCACACAAAGTCATCCCTTCTTTTAATGAGGCCTGTTCTGTCTCCTTACCCGCCCCCTGGAATCGGAAATTGGACAGGAAGGAAAATAACAATCCGTTAAAATGTGGCTTCTTCATCGTCAAATCTTGGCACACCGCTATCTTAGCTGAAGACAGTGGCGCCTAAAAAATGTCACCGAAAGAACCCGCAAATGCGGACAGGGGACGAACGGACCTGAACACCTGTCAGCTCTAGATTCCGACCAGGAAAGGAAGAGGATCCTGTTTGTTCAGCTATGCTGCTCACACAACTCTTTCCAACTGAAAAATGGGATTTCGACCCCTCAACCATTTCACTGCTCCGTTCATTTTTGTTATTTAAACCCAGCACTCTTTTTCATAATTCATTTCTGAAAATCGCATTTGCTTTGTATCTGTTGTGCTCACTTTACATTTTTTTTAAAAAAAGGTTTCTCTTCCTGCACAGCAACTATTGCATATTTATTATTATTTCCTGCCTCCCCAACAGGGGTGGAGGAAGGGGGGTGTAGTTGGGGCAGGTGTCACCACTGAGGGGGGTGACAAAATGTCGGGCGGCACTCGCCTGCAGCACACCTGAGCCATGCGTCTTTCCTGGGAGTGACGCAGTGGCTTGGGTGTCCGCAGGCTCTGCGCTGCCCCATATGTTCCGCCCGCCGCCTCACCCTCAGCTGTAGGGCGGCTGAGAGGGAGGAGGCAGGCAGACTCATCAGAGGCCCCGGCAGAATCCTGCCCCAGCTCACCCCGCCCCCGTGGTGGGCTGGCTCCACCTGCTGCCCCAGACGCCCAATCGGCTTGCACCGCCGCTGCTCCGCACCTCCCACTTCCAGTCTCTTTCTTTCCTAAAGTACAGTCCTGGCTCCCCCACAAAGAATCCTGGGATGTATAGCTTGTTAAGGATGCTGAGAGCTGTTCATAGAACCCCCATTATTCCCCTTACAGTACAGTACCCAGAGTGGTTCAGTGGCCAATCCCTTCCCCCAGGGAAATTCTGGGAATTGTTGCTGTCACGGTCTGGTGCACAGGTGATCGAAGTCCCGGCAGGGGACGTCAGGACCGGGGGCAAGATGGCGGGGTGGGAGCAGAAACGGGGGTCCAGAAGCCAGGAAGCCAAGAGTCCAAGGGTCAGAGAGCCGGGAGTCAAGAAGTCAAGGGTCCGAGGGTCAGGAAGCAAGGAGTCAAGGAGTCAAACGCAGCAAGGCAGGGAACGTGTTACTATGGCAAAGAGCCGAAGGGAAATGCTGGCCTTATATCCCTTCCCGGCTCTTGCCACCAGGTGCTGTGAGTTATCAATTGGCCTCACCTGTGCGGCCACGCCTTGCCTCTTCAGAACAAACTTAGAATGGCCCCAGTCCTGCAAAGTCCTATTGGTCACAGGGCCTGGCTCCTGCACACACACCTGACAGTTGCTCTGTGTGGAGAATAGGGTTCTCCTACCAACTCTCAATATTCGCTTGATGCAATGGTGCCTAACTTCTCTGCAGGCATCATCTAACCTCTGGAAGGGCTGTGGCTCAGTGGAGGAGGAGGTGCTCCTCATGGAGAAGGTCCCAGTTTCAGTTCCTGGAATCTCCAGGTACGGTTGGGAATGTCTGAAATCCTGAGAGCCGCTACCAGTCTGTGTGTCAGGAGTCCAAGTTCCCAGCTTGATAACACAGTAAGCGTAGATAATTAAAAAGGAGGATTTGCTGCAAAAACAAACAGATAGCTCCAGACGGCTCTAACAAAGCATCATTACTCAAGATGACCCTTCTCATGAGTCCTTCCGGCGTCGACAGAAGAAATTGAACTTACAACCCTTATATTTCTGGTTTTACTTCCTATCTATCAGCCCTCCCATTCGCCGACTCCTCAGACTTAGTGGGACAGCCCCAACCTCTTCCTGCTCCAAGAGGCTGTTATTCGCTACGGTGTGTGCTTCCGGTGAGCTTTGGCTGTGTTCAAGCCTGCTCTCAGCTACAGCCTTATCAGCCAGCCCATCAAGGTCAGGAGAAGCCGAAGTCTGCAGCTGCCGGTTTTCCTCTGTCTGACTAACATCAAAGCCTCCCTGTTCCGAGAGGCTGCTTTCTGCAGTTGGCTGCAAACCTTTCCTTGGAGCTGGCTCATTCATGGCACTGTGTGAGCAGAGCTGTGCTAGATGGCTCTATAAGGACGCTTTCCTATCTTCCTCCCTTCAAAACTTTGTGCAAACAAATCAGGACGAGTGCCCAAGAAACAGGCAATCTGAAAGTGGCCACTATATTTTTAGTTACTTATTGTGTTTATATCCCACCATTTTCCTCCTGCCAAGGAGCTCAGAATGGCATACACTGGTTCTCCTTTAATCCCCCAAACAACCCTGTGAGGTAGGTTAGGCTGAGAGACAGTCACTGGCCCAAGGTCACCCTGTCATGGTCGAGTGAGGATTCGAACCCAGGTCTCCCAGGTCCTAGCCCAACACTTTAACCATTACACCACACAAGCTCTCCAATGCATTTCAAGTCCCGAAATTTCATGTCTTGCCGACACCACCACAAAGTATCCACCCAATTTTCTGGAATATGAACGCTCTGGATATCTCATTATATTACAGATGCTAATGTCTTCCAAATCAGGGTCCATTCTGGGGCATACTAGACTGGGAATCTTTTCATCCTTTGCTCTAAATCCCTCTGCAGCAAAACTGTTTTGTGACAATAAACCCAGGGAGAATAACAGGAGGGAAAGGAATATTTTTCTGCTCTTTTCATGCACTTTTTGTGACTCTCTCTCTCTCTCTCTCCGCTCCCCACCCCACCCCCGAAAGAAAATCCACTGTGTTTAGAATGAAAATAAAATTCACACTTTGTATTCAGGCTTGCCTGTGGGCAAAGCAAATCTTTAAAGCCTGGCACTTAGACATAAGCATCCTGCAAAACTGGAGCATGCTGGTTTTAAATGAGCACTGGTGAGCTAGTGTTTTATCCAGCAACTGCCTTGGAAATGTGAATCCCGAGAGCTTTTTCGGGACGGATCTGCATTCCTAAAGTAGCTCACTATCTGTTGGAAGACATGGTCTCCCGTCAAAAAATAAAATAAAATAAATAAATAATTGGAAGATTAAATTCCTGCTTGGCTCGCTATGCAGATGTCACAGTTTCAAGAGCAAATTTCCAGGCGGAGTTGGGATGGCACTGCTATCTTACTGCTATTTGAGGTAACCAGAATATCCTGCCTTAGGCCATATCTGCACCATACATTTGACTCAGTTTCATACGATTTCAAGCAGCTACGGGAGCCGTAGTTTGTTAAGGGCAATAGAGACCCCTGTTTGCCTTGCAGAAAGACAACTTTCAAAGTGCTCACTGGAAGGACAGATCCTGAAGCTGAGGCTCCAATATTTTGGCCACCTCATGAGAAGAGAAGACTCCCTGGAAAAGACACTGATGTTGGGAAAGATGGAGGGCACAAGGAGAAGGGGACGACAGAGGACGAGATGGTTGGACAGTGTTCTCAAAGCGACCAACATGAGTTTGACCAAACTGCGGGAGGCAGTGGAGACAGGAGTGCCTGGCGTGCTCTGGTCCATGGGGTCACAAAGAGTTGGACACGACTAAATGACTAAACAACAACAACAGCAACAACAATCAATCAATCAATCAATCAGCTGATTCCCTGGTGGCCCGCTGGAATGCGGAGTTAACCAGGGCTATCGACTGTCTGGCTCCGAAGCGCCCTCTCCGATTGCATGGAGCCCGGACAGCCCCGTGGTTTTCTTCGGAGCTGAGGGCGATGAAACAATCGCTGAGACGGCTAGAGCGTCGGTGGCAGAAAACTCACTCCGAATCTGACCGGACACAGGTTAGAGCTCAACGTCGAGCCTACCAAGTGGCGATAGCGACGGCGAAGAAGACTTTCTTCACCGCCTCTATTGCATCTGCAGAAAATAGTAGCAGGAGACTCTTTCAGGTGGTCCGCAATTTAACGGAACCACCTTTACCACCGGGGCCTTGTAAAGACCCCAAGATCTCCTGCAACGATTTTGCAAAGTTTTTTGCAGATAAAATCACTCATATTCGGAAGGAGCTAGACACCACCGTGGGAGCAGGGCCGGGGCGGGAGAGTGCTAGAGCCCTGTCTGGTCAAGTTGCATGGAATCAATTTCAATCCGTTACCCCCGAGGATGTGGACAGGCTGCTTGGACGCGTGAAACCAACCACCTGTCTCCTTGATCCTTGCCCATCCTGGCTAATAAAAGCAAGCCGGGAAGGGCTGGGTGATGGGCTCTGCGGGGTGGTGAATGCTTCCCTCTGTGAGGGAACATTCCCAGATCCGCTGAAAGAGGCGGTCATTAAACCGCTTCTTAAAAAACCATCCTTAGACCCGGCCAGTATGGCCAACTATCACCCAGTCTCAAATCTTCCATTCTTGGGCAAGGTGATTGAGCGTGTGGTTGCTGAACAACTCCAGGCACGCCTGGAGGATGCGGACCATTTGGATCCCTTCCAATCAGGGTTCAGGCCTCATCATGGGACTGAAACTGCCTTGGTCGCACTGGTTGATGATCTCCGGCGAGCTAGGGACAAAGGTGAGAGTTGTTTCCTAGTTCTGCTGGATCTCTCAGCGGCCTTTGATACAATCGACCATAACATCCTTCTGGACCGTCTAGAGGGGTTGGGAGCTGGGGGCACTGTTATACAGTGGTTTCGCTCCTTCCTCCTGGGCCGTGTTCAGAAAGTGGTGGTGGGGGATGAGTGTTCAGACCCTTGGGCCCTCACTTGTGGGGTGCCTCAGGGTTCCGTCCTCTCCCCCATGCTTTTTAACATCTATATGAAACCGCTGGGAGAGATCATCAGGGGGTTTGGACTGGGTGTCCATCAATATGCAGATGATACCCAGCTCTACCTTTCTTTCAAATCAGAACCAGTGAAGGCGGTGAAAGTCCTGTGTGAGTGCCTGGAGGCGGTTGGAGGATGGATGGCGGCTAATGGATTGAAGTTGAATCCTGACAAGACAGAAGTACTGTTTTTGGGGGACAGGGGGCGGGCTGGTGTGGAGGACTCCCTGGTCCTGAATAGGGTAACTGTGCCCCTGAAGGACCAGGTGCGTAGCCTGGGAGTCATTTTGGACTCACAGCTGTCCATGGAGGCGCAGGTCAATTCTGTATCCAGGGCAGCTGTCTACCAACTCCACCTGGTACGCAGGCTGAGACCCTACCTGCCCGCGGACTGTCTGGCCAGAGTGGTGCATGCTCTAGTTCAGTGTTTCCCAACCGGTGTTCCCCGGCACACGAGTGTGCCGTGAGACACCGGCTGGTGTGCCGCGAGATGCCTGGAGGGAGGCGGGCGAGTCGGGCGGCGAGAGGCGGGGCGGGGGCGGCGAGGAGAGGCCGCGCCTCCTGCTGCTGCCTGGCGCTCCTCCTCGCAGCCGGCAGCGCTGCCTGGGCGCCTCCGCGCGACTCTGTCTCGCTGGGTTTGGTCTCCCAGCAGAGACGGGTCACACGCGCCCCTCCCTCCCTCCCTCAGCCTGCGCGGAGGCGGATTGAGCGCAGCTGAGAGGAGCTGCCGAGGGAAAAAACGTTCACTTTTGTGCGTCCCTCCCGGCGTGACGCTGCGCGCTGACGTCACGGGGCGGGGCTTTAATGGTGGTGTGCCGCGAGATTTTTTTTTAGTACACAGGTGTGCCGTTGCCCAAAAACGTTTGGGAAACACTGCTCTAGTTATCTCCCGCTTGGACTACTGCAATGCGCTCTACGTGGGGCTACCTTTGAAGGTGACTTGGAGACTACAGCTAATCCAGAATGCGGCAGCTAGACTGGTGACTGGGGGCGGCCGCCGAGACCACATAACACCGGTCTTGAAAGACCTACATTGGCTCCCAGTACGTTTCCGAGCACAATTCAAAGTGCTGGTGTTAACCTTTAAAGCCCTAAATGGCTTCGGCCCAGTATACCTGAAGGAGCGTCTCCACCCCCATCGTTCTGCCCGGACACTGAGGTCCAGCGCCGAGGGCCTTCTGGCGGTTCCCTCATTACGAGAAGCGAAGCTACAGGGAACCAGGCAGAGGGCCTTTTCGGTGGTGGCGCCCGCCCTGTGGAATGCCCTCCCATTGGATGTCAAGGTGATGGACAACTACCTGACATTCAGAAGACATCTTAAGGCGGCCCTATTCAGGGAAGCTTTTAATGTATGATATTTTAGTGTTTTTTGGTTTCTGTGGAAGCCGCCCAGAGTGGCTGGGGAAACCCAGCCAGATGGGCGGGGTACAAATAATAAATTATTATTAACATTATTATTATTATTATTATTATTATTATTATTATTATTATTATTATTATTATCAATCAATCCCTCTTCTCTGAAGACTCTGAAAACTGCAGGCCCTCCAAGTGTCCCTACTTTCCACAGACAGTCCCAGATTTACAGAAGCCATCCCAGTTTCTGATTTGATCCCAGAATGTCCCACTTTTCCTTAGGACGTCCCGATTTTCATTGGAGAAGCATTGGAGGGTATGGAGTCATGTGACCCCTGAGCCAAGGAAGTAAGCAACTATACAAGCTTTAGAAGACATGTGAAAGCAGCCCTGTATAGGGAAGTATTTAATATTTAATGTTTTAATATATGTTGGAAGCTGCCCAGAGTGGCTGGGGCAACCTAGCTAGATGGGTGGGGTATAAATAAAATAATGATAGATAATGATAATGATAATAGAACAGGGATGTCCAACAGGTCAATCACAATCTACTGGTCAATTGTGGGGCCCTGACCCCCCCCCCAAAAAAGGGCAACAAATTTGATGAATCTTCCCCCCAGAAAGCTCAACAACTCTGGTCAATCCAATGGTGTGGATCACTGCCAGGTTTTTATATAGTGGGAGTAGATTGCAGTCTCTTGGAAGTTGGAAGTGCCTGGAATAGAATATCCACCCACAATGAAGAGGCCTTTGTGGGGGCACCTGGTTGCACCCCCTCATAAATTTGCACCCGGGGCCATGCCCCACCCCCACCCCAACTATGCTACTGCCTTGACATGACCACATAACTCTTGTAAGGCTTGCTGTTCTTGAGCAATTCCTTTCGGCAGGGATGTGGCGGCAGAGCAGTTTCTTCTCCCTTCCTCTTTAGTTGTCTCTTATTTGAAGGACAAAGATAATTTTTCGCTGGCCAGAGAACTTCACTGTGGCACAAGATGGATTTGGGAACAGGGGAATCATCTCTGATACCAGAGCGGCTTAGATTTAAACTCCAAAACATGTTCTCCGCTTGCAAGGCTCAACTGGCTTCTTACCCAGGAAGTTGGAGAGGAGCCACTCCAACGAGATTTGCTTTGGTATCCAAAATAGGAGCCAAGCCCAGTTATTTGAATCACAGGACGTGTTAATTAATGAACTGTTGCCACTCAAGAGTCTGCTCATGGCTGAGTTTGGATTGTGATGTGGCAAAAGATCTTGATGGGGTTTTGTTTGTTTGTTTTGAACAGAACAGTGAGGGAGTTTGGGAATGGGGAGAAAATGGATTCCGTTCATGTTTAGAGGTGAATCTACCCCATTCACGCTTTTTAAAGCAATACAGTGGTACCTTGGTTTACATAGGCTTCAGGTTACAGACACTTCAGGTTACAGACTCCAATACCCCAGAAATATTACCTCGGGTTAAGAACTTTGCTTCAGGATGAGAACAGAAATCGTGTTCCGGTGGCGCGGCGGCAACAGGAGGCCCCTCCGGAACGAATTAAGTACTTAACCCGAGGTACCACTGTATATGAAACGAAATGCAGCTATCCTTCCAAATTCACACTTCTAGCAAACCTTGCAATTCATGGTGAGAAAAGTGTACATAAATTTGCAAGAAATGCAAAGCGTAGATTAGCCAACAGTTGCACAATGTGTAAGTGTGTCTGGCTGTTAACCACAAGGTTGGTGGTCCGAGCCCACACAGGGACAGCTGTGAGCAGATTCCTGCATTGAAGGGGATTGGACTAGGTAGCCCACAGGTACCTTCCTACTCTGCAATTTTATGATTCCATGTAAAATGCACATGTTAGGAAGAATAGCAAACAAAAATGCATTGTATTAGGGGAAATGTAAATATTAGAGTGTGCATATTAGGCAGAATTGCATGCAGAAATGTGTGTTTTCTTGTGAAATGCTGTAAAAGCACCTATATACCCTTGCTTTTGACACTTGAAATGTATATCTTTAGGACCCACTTTATTTCTGTGATTTTAAATTCTTTTAAACCATTTTAAATATTGTCTTTAATATTGTGTGGGACTTTAGGTTGAAGAGCGGGTTAATAATAATAATAATATGAAAAATTAGGAGAAATAGAAAGGCTGATTAGTTTTCATGAGGACTTTTTAAAAAATTGCATATGGATGTGGAAAATCTGCAGAACTGAGTTTAAAACAGGGAAAATGAGAAAATCAGGACTCAGCTAGATTGGTAAAGAAGTGTTTTATATGTGTGATATAACACTGTGACACCAGGTGGCGCTGTGGAGTCCCATCTTTCCCCACCGGATTTCCCTGTACAGTGGTACCTCTGGTTACAAACTTAATTCGTTCCGGAGGTCCGTTCTTAACCTGAAACCGTTCTTAACCTGAGGTACCAATTTAGCTAATGGGGCCTCCCACTGCCGCTGACACGATTTCTGTTCTCATCCTGAGGTAAAGTACTTAACTCGAGGTACTATTTCTGGGTTAGCGGAGTCTGTAACCTGAAATGTTTGTAACCGAGGTGTTTGTAACCCGAGGTACCACTGTATGTGTTTATAATGTGTTTAACTGAAACACTTCTAGAATTAGCCTCAGAGAAACTGAGACTGAGCAATTTGCCCATCCCTACAGTGTGTCCCTTTAAAAAAGAGGCTATTTTCTCCTTCAGTTTTGAGACCATCCAGTCTCTTATCCCTATTGCTTCCACTTTCCCCAGAAATTTAAGGTATTTATGAGCTATTGACCAGATGGTGGGTTTGTTGGGGAGAGGAGTCGTAAGTAGCACGACAAGATGTAAAAGAATGGGGCGGGCGTCTTTACCTTTATGAGTTGTTTAAAACAAGGGGTATTTGGGGGTACAGCAGCTTGTAACTGCAAAAATGGAAAACCCTGCATATTGTCTAATCTTATGCATTATCCCATCACCCCCAGATCTCAGTAGATCCTCTTAAGTGATTGATTTGTAGTGTGTGTTTTGATAAAACTCATCTCATCCACAGGCAGAGGCAGTTTTCTCAGTACAGTCGTACCTTGGTTTTTTAACAGCTTAGCTCTTGAACGTTTTGGCTCCTGAACACTGCAAACCCAGAAGTGACTGTTCCGGTTTGTGAACTAATTTTGGAAGCTGACTATCCAATGGGGCTTCCACGGCTTCCAATTGGCTGCAGGAGCTTCCTGCAGCCAATCAGAAGCCATGCTTGGGTTTCCGAATGTTTTGGAAGTCGAAAGGACACCCGGAACGGAATCCGTTCAAATTCCAAGGTACGACTGTATTGTTTGTAAATGTTTTCATCTGCGCTCTGTTTATGTTCTGGACGGTGCCGGATTCATGTATAAGCTAAACAAGCTATAGCTTAGGGCCCCACTCTCTTGGGGGCCCTAAAAAAAATTAAAGGAAAAAAATACTGGATGTACATTTCCAAAATATAAGATAAAAATAAATGAATAAAACCTACATACAGTTAGAGCTTAATAATTATTTCACTATTAATATACTTCTTCTTAAATGTATTTCACTATTAATATACTTCATCTTAAATGTATTTCACTATTAATATACTTCTTCTTAACTGTATTTCAGTTCAACAATTACTTTGATAAAACACATATTTTGTTATGTGCAAATGGCTTTAGATACCTATTAGGTCCATCAATTACCATACAGCATATATTCAACACAAAAAACAGCAAAATTTGTTGTTGACAAAGGACAGCTGGACATCCAAAGGGCTTCATTACCTTCAGTAGCTTAAGGCCTCATCAAACCTAAATCTGGCCTAGTTCTGGAACCAGTCCACACAATGCTGGTCTCCCCAGTTAGAGTTCAGTGACATGGGTGTAGACTGAAAAGACTCTTTGTTTGCCAGTCACTTGGCCAAATGCCTATCTTGTCAAGGGCATGTAAGTTATGGCTTATCCAAGTCTAGAATCACCAGGGACAGAATCCGCTGGAAACCTCCAGTGTAAAAGAGATGGAGTTAAGATAAGAGAGAGATATCAGGGAGAACATATCAGGTTGAGGGGATTTTTGGAATTCCATAAATTCCAGTGGTGGGACACAGATAGCTCAACTGTTCCCAACCTCAAATCTAAGCATTTGGACATCTAGGGAAATCAAAAATCCCTACCTTTCCTTTACAAAAAGAGAGAGAGTGATAGTAAATTTCCAGCATTTTAAAACAGTTTTTATTGCTTTCCTGCATTTGTAGAACTTGGGATATGAGGGAAATGTAGACACTATTACAGTGGTACCTCGGGTTAAGTACTTAATTTGTTCCGGAGGTCCGTTCTTAACCTGAAACTGTTCTTAACCTGAAGCACCACATTAGCTAATGGGGCCTCCCGCCCCCGCCGCCGCTGCCGTGTGATTTCTGTTCTCATCCTGAAGCAAAGGTCTTAATCTGAGGTACTATTTCTGGGTTAGCGGAGTCTGTGAGACATTGGACTGCTCTCCCCCCCCCCACCCAGCCCACTGTTTTGCCTAGAAAAATTTCCGTGGAAGCCCATACCTAGGGAAAAACCCTCAAAGCAGAAAATTATTTATAACTCAAGTACAGAAGGTTACTCTTTGTCAACATCTAGGGTGTAAGTAAGTTGGACTGAAAGTGTGTGGGGGGGGGATAATTGATTTTCCATGTTTTGCTTCTTACTACGCTTCTAGGTTTGTGAAATTACAATCATTCCCCTGAATGTACCAATCATGAATTCAGTTCCCTGCATGCCAACACTTAAATCTAAAATGGCAATGCCCATGTAAACGAAACAGGCTTCAGGAAGGGTGAACGCAGTGGGAAGGTAACACCAAGGTTCATTGAACTACAGAAAAACTTTGGGGCAGGAGAAGGGTGGCAAACAACTCAATGAGCATTGAGCAAGGGTTGGTGGCTGCAGAATTTTGAGTGCTGGTAGTAAAGGTAAAGGGACCCCTGACCATTAGGTCCAGTCGTGGCCGACTCTGGGGTTGCGGCGCTCATCTCGCTTTATTGGCCAATGGGAGCTGGCGTACAGCTTCTGGGTCATGTGGTAGCATGACTAAGCCGCTTCTGGAGAACCAGAGCAGTGCACGGAAATGTCGTTTACCTTCCCACCGGAGCGGTACCTATTTATCTACTTGCACTTTGAACATGCTTTCGAACTGCTAGGTTGGCAGGAGCAGGGACCAAGCAACGGGAGCTCACCCCGTCACAGGGATTCAAACCGCCAACCTTCTGATCTGCAAGTCCTAGGCTCTGTGGTTTAACCCACAGCATCACCCATGTCTCTTCTGAGTGCTGGACAGAGAAGAAAAATGGGAAACTGGAGGAAGGGGGTTGGAATGGAGTAGTCCGGAAATGGGCATGGCTGGCTTGGTGGCACCCTGAGCAGGCGTACTCCACATGCAACGTTTTGTTGCAGGTCTCACCCTTGATTCAGCTGTCATAGCCTTTGGCTTGTCCATCCATTTCAAAAAACAAACACAGCTGGAAAGGTTTGTTTTCTTGCTGGTACCTGAGCACAGCTTTTTTTATGCTTTGCAGCTATAACGAGGGAGAGAGAGAATAACCCTTCTGTGTTGTATGTTCAGATTCCCCCAGGGACTCTCGGGAGCTGGATCTTTAGTCCAGAGATAAATTGGAGGAGAGGTCCCAGGGGAATAACTCAGGGATATTGGAGACACATTGTCAAATTAGAGTCGGCTAAATCAACACAAGTTCTTAGGTGGATATTTCTCCTAGGCACCTACTGGGGGCAGAAAGGAAATATCAGCCGTGTGTATGCAATGGGTTGTCAATTGTGGAATAACAGGCCAGAAAAAGGGGAAAATCCCACTCACTTTCAACCCTCTAGATCAGGGGCTGGCAAGGCTTACCTTGCCTGGGCCTGTTCACTGCCATGGAGTCCCCTCTGTGGGCCAGATCACGGTCATGCGTGAACATGCGTGCCCACGATTTCCGGCGGCGGCATCTGCGCAGATGCGATTTTCAGTGCCAGGAAGCGAGTCCCCGCCCTACGCTGCACCAGTTTAGTGCAGCGAGCGGGAACTCACTGAGTGGGTGGCTTGGTTCGGGAGTGGCTCGTGGGCCGGTAAAACGACCCCCATGGACCTCTTGTGGCCCGTGAGCCTTAGGTTGCAGACCCCTGCTCTAGATGTTGCTCGGCAACAGCTCCCATCAGTCCCAGCAAACATAGTCAATGGCCGGGGATTGTGGGAGTTGTAGTTCAGCAACCTCTGTGGAACCACAGATTCCCCACACCTGTCCTACTTGCATACGTAGCATTTTTACACTGAAATACAGGACGATCCTGTATTATACAGGATGTCAGGCAACCCTATCCGAGGGCTATCTATTAGAAGGCAGGAAAGGCCCAGGCGATATTTCTCAAAGCTGCTCTGAGAGAAGCACAAGGGCTGCGTTCAGCCATGTATTAACCCCTCATAAGAACACGGAAATCAACACCGTCTGACCAATTCAGCAAAGAGGGCTTTTATGCCATTTTAACAATCTGCAGTGTCTCCGCTAATGGAAGAGCAGTGCAATTGGCGCTCAACTGTTTCTGATGGACTGGAATGATGGATGCAGCCGACCTGCTGAACTCATTCCCCACAAAACCCAGAGGGCTGCAAGAGGTCATAGGTTCCTCTCCAGGAATTGCAGCACAGAGCAGAGAAAGCAACGGAGGAAATGTGAAGGAGGAGTCGAGTGTCACCTTTTGGAAAGCTGCTTCTGAAAGGGAAGGGTAGTTTTTAAAAAAATGACGATGAAAATAATAATCAAGGAGGAGGTGGAAATAACCCTCTTTCCTTCTCCATTACAGGAAGGCTAATGCCTCGTGCGTTTTTGCCACACAAACCGCCCCCGAGGATCAGAAAGAGCAGTTTGTCATTTTGACAAGAAATATGTCTCTCGGGGCTCCTTCAGCACCTCGGCTCACTTAAGAGTTTGTTTTTCTCTCCTTGTGCTCCGGCTAGACAGACAGGGTGCAAAAGGAATGAGCTCAATCATAATGTAGCATCAAAGCAAAGTATGTATGCATTGATCTCGGGAGATAAGAACATAAGCAGAGCCCATTGGATCAGGCCAACGGCCCATCGAGTCCAGCATCTTGTTCTCATGGCGGTCAACCAGTACGTTTTCGAGCACAATTCAAAGTGTTGGTGCTGACCTTTAAAGCCCTAAACGGCCTTGGTCCTGTATACCTGAAGGAGCGTCTCCACCCCCATCATTCAGCCGGACACTGAGATCCAGCACCGAGGGCCTTCTGGCAGTTCCCTCACCACGAGAAGTGAGGTTACAGGGAACCAGGCAGAGGGCCTTCTTGGTAGTGGCGCCTACCCTGTGGAACGCCCTCCCTTCAGATGTGAAGGAAATAAGCAGCTATCTTATCTTTAAAATACAGTGGTACCTCGGGTTAAGTACTTAATTCGTTCCGGAGGTCTGTTCTTAACCTGAAACTGTTCTTAACCTGAAGCACCACTTTAGCTAATGGGGCCTCCTGCTGCTGCCACGCTGCCAGAGCATGATTTCTGTTCTCATCCTGAAGCAAAGTTCTTAATATGAAGCACTATTTCTGGGTTAGCGGAGGCTGTAACCTGAAGTGTATGTAACCCGAGGTACCACTGTACATCTGAAGGCAGCCCTGTTTAGGGAAGTTTTTAATACTTAATGCTGTATTGTTTTTAACACTTGATTGGGAACCGCCTAGAGTGGCTGGGGAAACTCAGCCAGATGGGTGGGGTATAAACAAATTATTATTATTATTATTATTATCATCATCATTATTATTATTATTATTATTATTATTATTATTATTATTATTATTATCACCAGATTCTCACGGGAAGCGTGCAAACAAGAGCCGAGCCGAAGAACTTAGTGGTGCTTCTGTTACCAATGGTAATACCAAACAAGGAAATAAATAAAGAGAAACATACTTACTCTACTCTATATCTCTGAAGAGGATATACTTAGGGGGCAAGTCTGTGATGAGCTGCAACAGGATGAGCAGCTCAGGGGCAGCGGATCTCTGGCTCAACTAGCATTAAGTCTCCAAACCCAGCTCAGCTGGAGCTACCACATTGCAACATGCTCAGCAAGCTGGGGTTAGTGCAAGTCCCCCAAAAGGGCTATTTTGAAGGCATGGTGAGGGCAGATTTAGCCTGGATCTGAAGTCAGTTCAGCTCGGACACATGACCTGGCAACCCAGCAAAGAAGACTGTTTCACAGGCTCGTTTCCCCTCTGTTGTGCTTAGGTAAAGCTGCACACCACTGCTTGATGGGGTCTGGCTCTAACGTCACTTCACACCAGTTTAATTTACACAGGCCTGCTTTAGGGCAGTTTCTTGGCATAGGATTGCTCCCTTGGTCTAGCTCAGGGGTCTGCAACCCGCGGCTCCAGAGCCGAATGTGGCTCTTTTACACCTTTGCCGCGGCTCCGGGGCGGATACTAGCGAGGGGAGGAGGCACATTGTGCGCCCCGACACTCCCCACTGTGGCGGGCGCTGTACTGGCTGTGATGTCGCATGGGGGCGGTGCATGTGTTAGTCACGCACCATCCCGACATCACCTTCCCGCCCGCTGTCAGATCGCGGCTCCGGAGATATATTTGTTTTAAATGTTGCAATGGTTTAGCGGCTCCCAGTTTTTTTCCCTTTGGAAATGGGTCCAAGTGGCTCTTTTTGTCATAAAGGTTGCAGACCCCTGGTCTAGCTAAAAAGGTAAAGGACCCCTGGATAGTTAAGTCCAGTCAAAGGCGACTATGGGGTTGCAGCGCTCACCTCGCTTTCAGGCTGAGGGAGCCGGCGTTTGTCCACAGACAGCTTTCCAGGTCATGTGCCTAGCATGAATAAACCACTTCTGGTGCAGCGGAACACCGTGACGGAAACCAGAGCGCACAGAAACGTTGTTTAGCTTCCCGCCGCAGTGGTACCTATTTATCTACTTTCACTTTGATGTGCAAGGTTGGGTAGGAGCTGGGACAGAGCAACAGGAGTTCACCCCGTCGTGGGGATTCAAACCGCCGACTTTCCGATTCACAGGCCCAAGAGGCTCAGTGGTTTAAACCATAGCGCCACCCGTATCCCTTTTACCAGGGGTCAGCAACCTAAGGCCCATGGGCCAGAAGCAGCCTGCAGAGTTAGTTTGACCGGCCCACGAGCTGCCCCCGAACTCAGTTGCCCGCTCGCACAATGCGCTAAACCGGCGCAGGGACTCACTTCCTCAGTGCCGGAAATCTCGGGCCCACACACGCAGGACCGATCCCACCCAGGAAAGATAAACCTTACTGACCCCTTCTTTTACAGTGGTACCTCGGGTTAAGAAATTCGTTCTGGACGTCTGTTCTTAACCTGAAACTATTCTTAACCTGAGGTACCACTTTAGCTAATGGGGCCTCCCGCCGCCACTGCAACGCCGCCACGCAATTTCTGTTCTCATCCTAAAGCAAAGTTCTTAACCCAAGGTACTATTTCTGGGTTAGCAGAGTCTGTAACCTGAAGCGTCTGTAACCCGAGGTACCATTCATTGTACCTTCCCTTGGTCTATGCTAGGTTAAGGATCTAAACAAGCACAGCCCCTATCACAGCAGTTTGTTTTGTTATTGCCTTCCTGGAACAGGTATCTCATAAGCTAGAAGTATCTAAAGGACAGAGCCTTAATGATAGATATACATTTTTCCCCTATATGACATGATTTTATTTCTTATATGAATATGGAGGCACACGGTTGCTCCGCGCCACCAGGATATGCAAATGTCTGGCTCATCTAAGACTTTGCAGAACCTTTATTCTCAATAATGGATGGAACTCGCAGGTGGAGAAGACTTTCATTTCTACATATCTTTGTTATTTCGCAAAGGGAATCTTTGTATGAGCCAATACTTTATTATTCCTTTGCAGCGGAGCCACTCCTTTGTACTTTCATCCTTCCAGGCTGTGACACTCTAAGGTTTACATTTTTTTTATCCGTAGTTTTCTCTCTTTTTGTTGTGCTTGCACTTCTTGGCAAAATCAATAAAATATTTAATTTTTTAAAAATTGTTTACTTAGAACTTAAACCCCTCATTTGGCAGCAGCTGGGGGGTGGGCGGGAAGAAGGATACAGACTTAACTGCTACCTTGCCTCCTAAATCTGTAAGCTGAATTAAGGAGCCGTGCTGATGATAATTTAGAATGCAACCTTGATCCGGGAAGAAAAACAAGACTCTCTTTTTTTGCTTCCTTTCCTGCGTTAATAACATAAGATTCAAAATGCAGGCTCAGCATTGCTGGAGCAAATGCCCTGAGTCTCTCTGGATCAACAGAATCTTTGCAAATAAAACACACCTCACATTTGAGACGCATTTAAGACCCTCCTTACCTGCCGCTCGTGGCATTCCAGAAACACCTCAAAGAGCTTTCGCTTTTCCCAAAGCACCTTCGGAACATATGAGCAAGAGACGCCGCAAGAGACTGGTTGGGATTACGAAATGCCGGTGACTACTACAATCTCCTAACAGGGAATTTTCCCCTACCTTTCTCCACCTGCCGCTGACATCATGCCTGCCAACAGACATGTGTAAAAACAAAAAACAAAAAAAAGCACACCCTACCAAATGAATCGTTTGCAAATTCTTTCCTTTGTCAGTCATGTTTCACCCTTTGCCCCGTCTAGTCTAGGAATCAAAGTGAAGCCGATGTGAGGGTGGCTCTATGACCCAGCGTCCAGCGCACACTCTTGCAGATTCTGAAATCCACATTCTGAGGCCTCCAGCATGCAGGGTAATTATTATTATTATTATTATTTAATTATACCCGCCCATCTAGCTGGGTCTCCCCAGCCACTCTGGGCAGCTCCCGACGGAATATTAAAAATAGAATCAAACATTTAAAACTTCCCTAAACAGGGCTGCCTTCAGATGTCTTCTAAAAGTCAGATAGTTGTTTATGTCTTTGACATCTGATGGGCGGGCGTTCCACAGGGCGGGCGCCACCACTGAGAAGGCCCTCTGCCTGGTTCCCTGTAACCTCACTTCTCACAGTGAGGGAACTGCCAGAAGGACCTCAGAGCTGGACTTCAGTGTCTGGGCTGAATGACAGGGGGTGGAGACGCTCTTTCATGTATACTGGGCTGAAGCTGTTTAGGGCTTTAAAGGTAATCACCAACACTTTGAATGGTGCTTGGAAATGTAACAGGAGCCAATGTATGCTTTCCCCCTGCACAGTTCCTCCAGCTCAATTTGCCCCTCCACCACAGCTGCTATCAGCAGCAGAGAGGAAAGCCTAAGAGACACAATAAGGGGTCCTGGGTGTTGTTTTTCCTCCTCTCCTCTTAAACCAGGGGGATGGAGCAGGGTTGGGTAGGATTGACACCCAATCCACCGGAGCCTACCTCTGATCTAAATCTCTACCCAACCGCCTTTTTGCTTTCAGCCAGCCAGCAAAGATCCCCTGCCTCGTGTGCAATTTAGCCCTGAGTAGCTTGTTCTGAACTTCATTGCTTCTGCAGCGCTCAAGTTACGTTTTTGGCCCCAGATAACAAGAGTTTGACAGATAAGGTTAAGAACAGGCCCGTGCTTGTGCCTAAGGAACCAATCTAAATTCTCGTCTCCAAGAGCTGCGCTGGGTCACTCAATATGTTCTTTCAGTATTAAACCGGACAGTAAAAGATAACAGCAACAAGCCTCCCTAGAAAAGGAGGAAATTAGGAGCTGGGAGTCAAGAAATCCATCACAAAGTGTTCGCTCAGGTTGCTGGAGTGGAAATCATGCTCCTCTCAATTGGATCAGTGTTTGTTTCATCTGTGTGTGTGTGTGTGTGTGTGTGTGTGTGTGTGTGTGTGTGTGTGAGAGAGAGAGAGAGAGAGAGAGAGAGAGAGAGAGAGAGATGTAGTTGTATTCCAAGCTAAGCTGGAAAGCCAGATCGAGGCAAGAATGCTTTTCATTCGAGAATAAACTAAAGTCTTATCAAAGAGGCACTGCAGAGGTGCCCTACAGGAATTTTAAAATCATGGAGTGAGAAACCTCAGAGCTGGAGGGGTGGGGAGATCATAGATGTGCCCCCGCCCAGGTCTCTCTACCTGGCCCTTGAAATTATCCCTAGGCCACACCCCAAGTGTCCCCCCTCCGGCCTGGAATGTGTCCTTAACTGTGATCATGCCACTTGCTTGCCAGGATGGAGGGCAGAGAGGGGTGTGTTGAAGCTAGATGACTCCACAAAGGCAAATAACGTATTTTTTGCTCTATAAGACTCACTTTTTCCCTCCTAAAAAGTAAGGGGAAATGTGTGTGTGTCTTATGGAGTGAATGCAGGCTGTGCTTTTACTGCACAGCAATCCCTCTTGCTGTTCTGGCTTCTGAGATTCAGAATATGTTTTTTCTTGTTTTCCTCCTCCAAAAACTAGGTGCGTCTTGTGGTCTGGTGCGTCTTATAGAGCGAAAAATACGGGTAATTACATTCATGGCTCTATCCACCAATGGCATGAGGCCCTCACGAGGTTGCCCACAAGGGAATGTGGCCCTTCTCCTACCCCACAGTTTTACACCCCCTCAACAATAAGCATTCTATTCCCACTGAGCATGCTCTGTGAAGTCTTCACTGAACCATGGGGAGGTGTGTGTGCTTCCGAGAGTTTTGTTCTCTAAGGTGCTTTTGTACTTCTTCAGACTCCACCCCACAGATAACAGGCGCATCTGCCAATTCAAGTGTCTCTCAGTTTCTCGTTTCCCCCAGCTTTACGTTTAACCCCCCACATTACCACACCAGTAAGCAATTCGATTCATTTTTAAAATCCTCGCGAAAATTCACCTGCAACTTTATCATGGGATATTAACGTCTGCATGCAATACACAAGTTCTGCAAAGCAATTCCCCTAGTGAGATGGATTTGTATGCACGCTTTACCCTGCTATAGGTAACGCTTCACATGTTACTTGGGCTGGGGAACCCCATTGTGAAATTCGGAGAAGTGCAAATGTCAAAGGATGGCTGCATTTCCGCTCACACCCTGTTTCTGAAAGTGTGAAATGGGGAGGTTCACTTATAAAAACAAAACTGAATTGAATTTTCTCCCCTCCCCACACCATCCCACAAGTCTGACAACAATTCCCTCCTGTGGATGGTGCAGTTTCAACTAAACGAGCAACAGCATTCACAACCTGAATGTTGGAAATACACAACGCACTTTAGCCAGTGCTATTTTTCTAGACAAAGGTCTGTATAGTTAAAGTTAAAGCTATGGTTTTCCCAGTAGTGATGTATGGAAGAGAGAGCTGGACCATAAAGAAGGCTGATCACTGAAGAATTGATGCTTCTGAATTATGGTGCTGGAGGAGACTCTTGAGAGTCCCATGGACTGCAAGAAGATCAAACCTCTCCATTCTGAAGGAAATGAGCCCTGAGTGCTCACTGGAAGGACAGATCCTGAAGCTGAGGCTCCAATACTTTGGCCACCTCATGAGAAGAGAAGACTCCCTGGAAAAGACCCTGATGTTGGGAAAGATGGAGGGCACAAGGAGAAGGGGACAACAGAGGACAAGATGGTTGGACAGTGTTCTCAAAGTTAGCAGCATGAGTTTGACCAAACTGCGGGAGGCAGTGGAAGACAGGAGTGCCTGGCATGCTCTGGTCCATGGGGTCACGAAGAGTCAGACACGACAAACGACAACAAATTTTTCTAGAGAAAGAGGTGCTGGAACTCAACATGAATGCCCCTCCTCATTCTCTTGGAACAGCAATGGTGCCCACCTGAGAGGTGCCAGAACTGAGTTCCAGTGAGTTCCCGCTGGGAAAAAGCCCAGACTTTAGCTAACATAGGAACAGAAGAAGCTGCTTTATACCGAGTCAGAGCCATAGTCCATCTAGCTCAGTATTGCATCTCACTGACTGGCAGCAACTCTCCAGAGTTTCAGCAGGGCTCACTTACAGCCCCACATAATAATATGTGGCTTCCAGCAAAATATTAAAATACAATAATTCATCAAATATTAAAAGCTTCCCTAAACAGGGCTGCCTTCAGATGTCTTCTAAAAGTTGGATAGTTGTTTATTCCCTTCACATCTGATGGGAGGGTGTTCCACAGGGCGGGCACCACTCCCGAGAAGGCCCTCTGCCTGGTTCCCTGTAACTTGGCTTCTTGCAGTGAGGAAACTGCCAGAAGGCCCTTGGCGCTGGACCTCAGATGATGTATCACTCAGCCACGACCCTTTCCTATGCAACTCTGAAGGTTATTTCCACAGATATCCATGTTTGCACACACTTCCCCCAGATGCACACATTTTGGGGTTGTAAAAAATGTGAAGGAGTGTGCATTTCGAAGGATAGCTGTGTTTCTATTCAGACATAGTTTCGAGAAGAACAAACTAGGTAGGTTTCCATAAAAATGCATGCTGAACCAAAGTTTCCCCATCACTTCCACCATTAGCTCAAAGTACGGCAGCACAGCCCAAGCCGTTCACGCTTCTTTCAAACTTGCATTCCAGACTTCCTGTGCTAGAACTAACATGCTGCTTTATAGTATGTCAGGTGCTTGGTCCACCTGGCTCTATCTTGCAGTACACTGATTGGCAGCAGCCCTCCAGCATTTCAAGCAAAGATCCCACCCAACCCTACATATTGATCCCGAGACCCACCGCATACAGTGCTGGATTTACGTATAAGCTAAACAAGTTATGGCTTAGGGCCCCACTCTCTTGGGAGGCCCCCAAAAATGTAAAGGGGAAAAAACCTGGATGTACATTTCCAAAATATAAGATAAAAAACAAATAAAATAAAACATACATACAGCAACAGTGTTTTGTGTTGTGTAGGCTCCTATGATGTAAATAATGGGCCCTGCCTGCTAGCCTGCTCCCTAAAATATCACTGGTCTGCTGATTTCTATATATTGGGTGCCTACATTCTGCATGGGACTCGGGTGGCGCTGTGGGTTAAACCACAGAGCCTAGGACTTGCTGATCAGAAGGTTGGTGGTTCGAATTCCCGCGCCGGGGTGAGCTCCCGTTGCTCGGTCCCTGCTCCTGCAGTTCAAAAGCATGTCAAGGTGCAAGTAGATAAATAGGTACCACTCCGGCAGGAAGGTAAACGGCATTTCCGTGCGCTGCTCTGGTTTGCCAGAAGCGGCTTAGTCCTGCTGGCCACATGACCCAGAAGCTGTACATCGGCTCCCTCAGCCAATAAAGTGAGATGAGCGCCGCAACCCCAGAGTCGGCCACGACTGGACCTAATGGTCAGGGGTCCTTTTACCTTTACTTTTACATTCTGCATGTGAAAATGGCTTTAGATAAAAACAGCGACAATTTGCTGTTGACAAAGGACAGCTGGACATATAAAGGGCCCCATTACCTTCAGTATCTTAGGGCCTCATCAAACCTAAATCCGGCCCTCTCTGCATGCAAAGCTGATGTTCTACCACTGAGCTACATCTCCTTCCCTGAGGCTAGACTTGTCTGAACGGGAGCTTCAACATAAACAAGCTTGACCTTCTCTGAGATGCCCCCCCCCCTTTGCCGCTTCTGTAAACTTCCTTCACCGAGCATGTAGGTTAGCACCGCAGCGTGCTATCTGGGGCTCGAATTCTTTCACTAAGGGCCTGTGGCCTTTCACCTTTCCTTTTAAGAAGGGGCTGGTTATCAAAACAGAACAGCAGTCAAGTCCAGATACGCAGCCCCTTAAGTTGGGGTGAATCATCAACAGGTTGGGACAGAACAAGGAAGAGAAAACAAGCAGTGGGATAGGAGTTGGATGGGATTACGAAAGCCAGGAATGCGGGGGAGGGGGGTGCAAAGGAGAAAAGAATAAGTTAAACATGCATGTGTTTCCTGGTAGGGTTGCCAGAGGAAGACTATGAGACTGAAAGGGCTTTCAAACTGCTGCTGTTTTCAGGTGGGGTTCAATCGCATACGGTGGTACCTTGGGTTAAGAACTTAATTCATTCTGTAGGTCTGTTCTTAACCTGAAACTGTTCTTAACCTGAGGTACCATTTTAGCTAATGGGGCCTCCCGCTACCGCCGTGCCGCCGCTGCACGATTTCTGTTCTCATCCTGAAGCAAAGCTCTTAACCCTAGGTACCATTTCTGGGTTAGCGGAGTCTGTAACCTGAAGCATCTGTAACCTGAGGTACCACTGTACTGGCAAATTCAGGTGGAACAATTGCAGTTGATTGCAAGGTCCTGAACCCACATAGAGAACATTTTGCAATGGAAAGTGACTGGAAAATACAGTGCAAAGTATGGTATAAGGCTTAATTTGACACAACATCATCTGACCTCCCTGCAAAGAAATCAGAAGGAACGCTCCCAAAATAGCCAACGTCATCTAATATCCCTACAAACAAATTAGGGCGGGTGCTCAGTAAACAAGTCGACCTCATCTAATCTCCCTGCAAACAGATTAGGATGAGCGCTCGACGGATAGCCAACGTCGTCTGATCTCTTTGCAAGCAAATTTGGACGAATGATGAATACACAGATTATTTGGAAGCATCCTTCGGGAGCACAGAACCCCCATCTCAAACCTACGCAGCCCATAAGGAAATCCGAAAGGATAACTGGTCATTCTGTTTAAGATTATGAACAAGAACCTTGAAACAGATCCATTGTCAGTATTATAGAAACAGAGACCTGCTCCTGCTGTAACAGGACAAACCTGCTCTCCACAATCTAGCACTGTCATTCTTTATCTGTTATTATCTTTCAAGACACGTCAAACCTCATGGGCATATTTAATTTGTACACATTCTCTCTCTCTTTCTCTCTCTGGATCCATAATATTTTGCAGAGTGCTGCAGTTTGTCCAAGTGCGTTAAGCCTGCTTGGTCTGTTGGCTGGACGAAAAGCCCCTTTTTGCTGACTTTATGAAATCATTTCAACAGCTATCGTTGGGCAACTAATAATTTCCACAGTTAAAGTGCTCCTGGATGTAGGGATATAATAAACCTGTAACTGCAGCTTAGCAAACATTTCAGTGCACAGTCTGCATGCAGATTTCACAGAGAAAGAGTGATAGCCCGCGGGAAGCTGGATTCCATTGAAATCAACAGATTAAGTCCGTTGGATATAGACACTGAATTATATCCACTGGATATCACAGACAGATCACACACAAAAGAAAATGGTATCTTTACAACATGAGCATACTAAATTGGGTTGTAGCCACCTGAATTCTACACATTGAGTAGACCCACTGGAATGAATGGATCTAAGTTAAGCACACTCGTTAATTCCAGTGGGTCTACTCTACTGGATACAACCCAGGATTAGTATTTTTCCAGAATGTTTTAATTGTAGCCCATTTTCCCCCCACCCTGCATCCTACTTTTGAGAAACTTTTGTTGAAAAACAGCATATGAAACATTCTAAATACATAAATGCTTGTAAATATCTTTTCAGTTAAACAGGAGATCTTACAGTAACAAAAGACGCACGGATGCATGCAATGTGTCAGAACTGTCTGGGAAACAATAATAGTAATAACTGTTAAATATTTATATATTGCCATTTCCCTGATGGCTCAAAACGTTTCAACACTCAGTAATTTTCTTTTACAAAGCTCATATGAAAATCTCATATTGCTGATGGGGGTGGGAGGGAGACTGGGGTTGTGATTTAGTGGGTTCTGGAGTGAGCTAGCATTTGAATTCAGGATCTTCAACTCAGTGCTTATAATACGCTTAAAAACTGCTAGGCCAGGAAAGGGAAAGACTTTGACTAGTGGATGGTACAACCCACCTGTCATCATTATGACATCAAGTGACTGACATGTGGGCTGCCCCACCCACCTGTCAAAATCCCTTGTGCAGCACCGGAAAGCCAACTAGTTGTCAAACA
Source organism: Podarcis bocagei (assembly GCF_964188305.1). Taxonomy (NCBI): domain Eukaryota; kingdom Metazoa; phylum Chordata; class Lepidosauria; order Squamata; family Lacertidae; genus Podarcis; species Podarcis bocagei. The sequence continues at coordinate 12,912,005 of NC_138142.1, read as the reverse complement.
TTTCGGAACCATAGGGCAAGAGCTTCGCTACTGCCCAAGCATAGGAGTGGCAAACCTATTTTCTTCGTCTGCATGGCCAAGTTTCCCAATGTGCCAATCCAGTGGCATCTCAACCTGCCCCACATCACGTATGACATCAGCTGTGGGGCAGGTGGACATGGTTTTGGGAAAACAGTCTTGCGAGCCATACTGGAACCAGGTCGAAAGTTCCTGCACCCCTGCCCTAGGCTATTTATTTATTTGGTACATAAATTTCCTACCCTTCACCGAAGGCATACTATGAGGGAATGATTAGCTGCTTGTGCGTAAAAGCGTACTCCCTCAGAGTTTGTGCGGCTCCACAAACCTCTGTGCGTGACAGAGCTCCTCAGACATGTCTGCTCTAGTCACTCGTAGAGTCTGACAGTGGCTGCCGGCGGAAGCGCTTCCAGCAAAGAAGCTCCTTGACGGAAACGCGTCTCCTGGATTCACGGCGTGACAGTTTCCGGCGAGGCGTGGGTCTCCCCACGGGCGCCTCAGATACCTCACCACTGTTCTCACTGGAAGCGTCTCTGAGCCCTCCCTCCTGCTCGCATTCCCTCAGAGATTCACTCCTCCCCCTGCTGGTTCCTGCCTCAGCTGTTGAGTCTCTTTCTTCCTCCCTGAGCCCCTCCGCCTGTTCCTCCGATGGCAGTTCCCTGACATCCACCTCCCCTCCAGGGCCCCCCTCACCCCCTCCCATTTCCTCTCCTCTGGGAGATGAAGGGTAAAAACCCCGAAAAGAATCTTCTTCATCTTCAGACGTCTCGAACAATTCCCTCCATCGATCGCCGTCCTGGCTCGCTGAATCCTCCTCCTCCTCGGAATCTGTGAACCCCTCCAACTCCTCTTCTTCGTCGGTGGTGGCAAAGTATTTCCTCCGGAACCTCGCTACGGGCTGAGGTTTACGTGGGAACCTCTGATGAAAAGTTTCTATTAAAACTTCGTCATTGACATCCTCTGCCCTAACCCAGGTGTTTTCCGACTCCGGTTCCCCTTCCCACATTACCAAATACTCTACTTGATCTCCCTTCCACCTGGAATCGAGGATCTCCGCAACCTGGTAGCTGTGTTCCTTCTCCTCCATTGCTGGCCCCCTAGTGACCCTCCCTTCTCTGTCTCCTTTATACGGTGACAGCAACGACCTGTGGAAAACTGGGTGCAGCTTCATGTGGTTCGGTAACCGGAGTCTGAAAGCCACTGGGTTGACCTGCTGCGTGACTTCAAATGGACCCAGCCTTTTGGGTCTTAACTTCTTACAACCCCCTTTGAATGGTAACCCTTTGGTTGACAGCCACACCTGGTCCCCCACCCTAATGGTTTCACCTTCCCTTCTGTTTTTGTCTGCCTGCCTCTTATATTCCTCCTTAGCCCTGTTTAAGTTAAGTTGGAGCTGGCGATGGATCGCTTCCATTTCTTCAACGAACTGTTCTGCAGCTGGAACGCTCCAGTTCTCCCCTTCCCCCCCTGGGAAGGCTCGGGGATGGCACCCGTGATTAGCCAAAAAGGGGCTCATTCCCGTGGACACGTTCTCTGCATTGTTGTAGGCAAATTCTGCCAACGCCAGCTTCTCCACCCAATCATTTTCTCTGTCATTCACATAACACCTCAAATACTGCTGGAGGACACCATTAGCTCTTTCCGCCTGCCCGTTGGTTTCTGGATGACGGGCAGTTGAGAAATTAACTTCAACATGCAGTAAGCTCATGAGCTTCCTCCAGAACCTGGAAGTAAATTGTTTCCCTCGGTCTGAAACCACCCTCAAGGGGGCGCCATGCAACCTAAACACATTTTCTACAAACAATTTAGCGGTTTCTTCTGCTGTGACCGCATGTGAGCAGGCTATGAAATGGGCCATTTTAGTTAACAGATCTACCACAACCATGATGGCTGTTTTCCCTCTAGACCTCGGCAGATCAGTCATGAAATCTATTGCCACTGTTTCCCATGGTCTTTCAGGTGTGGGTAGTGGTTCTAATAAACCTGCCGGTGCCCGCCTCTCCCCCTTGGCTCGTTGGCATTGGTCACACCCTCTCACATACTCCCGCACATCTTCCCTGACCTTGGGCCACCAAAATTCCCTGGTAACCAGCCACATGGTTTTGTGTTGCCCAAAATGCCCTGCTGTGGGGCTATCGTGCAGTTGCTTGAGTACCTTCTCCCTTAATTCCCCTTCAGGTATATATAACGCTCCCTTGTAGTACAACGCCCCGTTTCTCTCCTCAAAACCCCCGGGTTTGTCTCCCTCCCTCCTGAGACCCCTGAGTTTGTCCTGGGCGTATTCATCATGCACTGTTTCCTCTACCAATTCCCTTTGCCCCACCAATACCGCCCCACACACCCAGCGGTCTTCTGGAATGACATGTGTCTCTTCGGGTGCCCCCTCCCCCTCCAAATATTCGGGTTTGCGTGAGAGAGCGTCCGCCCTAACGTTCTCTGGGCCTGGCACGTAACATATCTCAAAGTTAAATTTGGAGAACTCCTGGGCCCATCTCAACTGCCGTTGGTTGAGCACTCGCGCAGTTCTCCAGTACTCTAGATTCTTATGGTCCGTGCACACTTGCACCTTATGTTGTGCCCCAATTAGCAGGTGCCTCCATCTCCGGAAAGCCTCATGAATAGCAAGAAGCTCCCGGTCGTACACCGTGTAGTTCCTCTCGGATTTGTTCAGCTTTCGTGAAAAGAAGGCACACGGTCGCCACTCTGACTCCTCCTTCTCCGTCTGCAGAAGAAGCACCGCCCCTATGGCTCTGTCAGATGCGTCTGTTTCGACCCTCAGCCTTTTTTGTAAATCCACATGCAGAAGTTGTTCTTCAGAGGAGAAGGCCCTTTTCAGTTCCTCAAACGCTCGTCCCGCCTCCGCCGTCCAAACAAACTTCTTTTTACTGCTGAGACTGTCCGTAATGGGCGCCGTCAGGTGGGCGAAGTTTCGGATGAACTTACGATAAAAGTTCCCAAACCCTAGGAACCTCTGCACATCCTTCTTGGTTTTGGGTGTTTTCCATTCCAGCACTGCCTGAACCTTGCCGGGATCCATGGCCAATCCCTTGTCTGACAGGAGGTACCCCAGGAATTCCACCTCCTTGGTATGAAACTGACACTTCTCCAGTTTCACCCACAGCCTGTTGGCTCGCAGCCTGCTCAACACTTCTCTGACGTCTCTCACATGTTGCTCCTCATTCTCCGAATACACCAACACATCATCTAGGAAGGCGACGCAATTCTTGTAGAGCAAAGGACCCAGTACGTGGTTCATAAACGCTTGAAAACACGCTGAGCCTGCTTGTAATCCAAAAGGCATAACGAGATATTCAAATGCCCCCAAAGGTGTGAACATGGTGGTTTTCCATTCATCCCCTTTCCTTATACGTATCAGGTTGTACGCCCCCCTTAGATCCAGCTTTGTAAAAATCTTTCCCTTCCGCACCCTGGTCAAAATATCATCAATCCTGGGCATAGGGAAAGCCACTGGTTCTGTCACTGCATTTAACAGCCTAAAATCACATACAAGTCTCGGCTTGTTCGTGTGTTTTTTATCCACAAAGAACACTGGGCTACCTCCCGCTGCTTTGGACTCTCTGATGAAGCCTCTCTTCAGGTTCTTGTCAATGAACTCCCGCAACTCCTGCATTTCTCTGTCTGACATGGCATACAACTTGCCTACAGGAAGCTGTGCTCCAGGGAGTAAATTGATCTGGCAATCAAAGGGCCTATGCGGGGGTAGTTGGTCAGCTTCCTTCTCGCTGAACACGTCGCTGAGATCTGCATACTGTGGTGGTACCTTCACCTTCTCCATTACTTCAGTCCCTGCTAGGGTGGCTTGGGCCCCTGCTGAACCCTTTTCCCCTTTGCAGTGTTCTAAGCAATGTGCCGAACCAAAGGAAACCACTCTTTGATGCCAGCCCACCAGCGGATCATGTAGCGCTAGCCAGCTCATCCCCAAAATAATGGGAGCGCCTCCCAAGGTGGCCACATTAAATGCTATCAGTTCTGTGTGCCTTGCCACCCTCATTATCATTGGGACGGTCTGCAAGCTGACTCCTCCTCCCAACAACTCCCTGCCATCGATCGTGGTCACCTGAAGGGGGTTGCTTAAAGGGATAGTCTGTATCTGGTGTTCAGCAGCAAACTCCTTGCTCATAAAATTGCAGGAGCTGCCTGAGTCCAACAGCGCCTTTATTTTTAGGGGGTGTCCATTTTGCAGCTCTAGCGACACTTCAATCACTAGAGCAGGTTGAGGTGCTTCTGGCACGGGCACTTTCACTGCTCTTTGGCCTGGCTGCAGTGCCCCGACTGTGGCAACCAGGCGTTGGCTTTTACCTGCTCTGTTTCTCCCTGCTCTCCTCCCTCAACAGCTCCCACCATCCCTTGCCATTCCTTCCTCTGGGGGCAGACTCTGGCAAAGTGGCCTGGCTGTTGGCAGAGGTAGCATTTCCGGGCGCCCTTTCCCTCCTTCTTAACCCCCTCACTGGGTTTTGAAAATGCGCGCGCGCGCGCTGTTCCGATTTCCATCGGCTCTGCCGGCGGGAAAGCTGGCTCAGGAATGTCTGGAATGCGGAACTCCTTCCAACGTTCCCCTCTCCCTTCCCGCCTCTCCAAGGCTCTTGCCTCCTGGCGCGCTCCTATGGTCAGCGCAGATTTGGTCAGCTGATCCATAGACACCGCCCTGGGGCTCCGGGACAGTTCATCTTTCACAGCCGAAGAAAGACCTTCTTCAAATAACATCTGAATGGGTGCCGCCGATAAATCCCAACCCAATCTGTGTACCAGCATGGTAAATTCAGTCCAGTACTCACGGACAGATCGGCTTCCCTGCTTGCAAGCCATTAGCTGCCTGCGCACCACCCCTTCCTCAATATCGCTGGAAAACATGATATCCATTGCCCGAAAGAACTTCATAGTGTCCTTTAAGACGTCATTGTGCGTTGCCATCAGGGGTCGAACCCAATCTCTCGCCCCCCTCTCAAGATGCCCAATCACGAAAGCAACTCGCGATTCCTCATCAGGGAACTCATCAAACTGCACATTAAGGGCATATTGCATCTCTGTCCTAAAGGCATGGTAATCCTTGGGGTCCCCCCCAAACTTCTGCACCAATCCTGGTACCTTTCTGGGGAACTGAGTGACTCTCCCCTTTTGGTCTGCATCCTGCGCCCTCCTCTCCTCAAGCCTCGCCGTCTGCAATGCAAGTTGGACTTCCAACGCTCGGTATCTTTCTTCCAAGCTTGGACCAGTCCCAACCCCTGCTCCTCCGGTGCCGGCTGGGTCGCTCATGATGCTTTCTCCTGCACAGGCAGCGTACAGAGACTGTCAGACTGCTATGAGGGAATGATTAGCTGCTTGTGCGTAAAAGCGTACTCCCTCAGAGTTTGTGCGGCTCCACAAACCTCTGTGCGTGACAGAGCTCCTCAGACATGTCTGCTCTAGTCACTCGTAGAGTCTGACAGTGGCTGCCGGCGGAAGCGCTTCCAGCAAAGAAGCTCCTTGACGGAAACGCGTCTCCTGGATTCACGGCGTGACAGTTTCCGGCGAGGCGTGGGTCTCCCCACGGGCGCCTCAGATACCTCACCACTGTTCTCACTGGAAGCGTCTCTGAGCCCTCCCTCCTGCTCGCATTCCCTCAGAGATTCACTCCCCCCTCTGCTGGTTCCTGCCTCAGCTGTTGAGTCTCTTTCTTCCTCCCTGAGCCCCTCCGCCTGTTCCTCCGATGGCAGTTCCCTGACACATACCCTCCGACATTTCTCTGATGAAAATATGGACATCCTATGGTTTTCCCAGTAGTGATGTATGGAAGTGAGAGCGGGACCATAAAGAAGGCTGATCGCTGAAGAATTGATGCTTTTGAATTATGGTGCTGGAGTCCCATGGACTGCAAGAAGACCAAACCTATTCATTCTGAAGGAAATCAGCCCTGAGTGCTCACTGGAAGGACAGATCCTGAAGCTGAGGCTCCAATACTTTGGCCACCTCATGAGAAGAGAAGACTCCCTGGAAAAGCCCCTGATGTTGGGAAAGATGGAGGGCACAAGGAGAAGGGGACGACAGAGGACGAGATGGTTGGACAGTGTTCTCGAAGCTACCAACATGAGTTTGACCAAACAGCGGGAGGCAGTGGAAGACAGGAGTGCCTGGTGTGCTCTGGTCCATGGGGTCACGAAGAGTCAGACATGATTAAACAACAACAATTCCATAATAATAATTTGACTACTTATACCCCTGTCCATCTGACTGGGTTGTCCCAGCCAACTCTGAGTAGCTTCCAACATATTTTAAAACATAATGAAACATTAAGCATTAAAAAAACCCACTTCCCTATACAGGGCTGTGTTCAGATGGCTCTGGAGTCATATACCTTTCAACATATCTCCCATGAAAATAGGAACATCCTTAGGAAATGCGGGACATTCTGGGATCAAATCAGAAACAGGGACAGGTTCTAGGAATGCGGTATTGTCCCTGGAAAAGCGGGATACTTGGAAGGTCTGCAAAGGCCCCGGCGAGTTATAGCTTAATAAACGAATCACTGTAACATTACAGCAATAAATCCATTAACAGATGAACAACAATAAGGTTACTTCCAAAAGGTGTGCCTTTCCATGGCTTCTGAAAATCATTAAACTTGGAGACACCACCAAGACCAGCCCATCTAGATCAGCTCTGAGCAACTGAGGCCTGAAGAGGGCCCTATTCGTGATAAGGTTGTTTGTGTGAGAATCCCACGACCCTCGACTGAAATCCAAAGCTTAATTTGGCAATATATTCTAATGGCCCATGTTTGAGATATCTCATCTGCTTTCCATCGATAATCTGCTGTGCCTGTAGTGGTACTGAGGGACAAGTCCCCTTGAGAACGGAAGAGAGCAAAAATGCAAATATAGACTGAAAGTGATATCGCAACACCAAGGCCTATTAGCATTCCCACACTCGCCTTGTTATCTTGGCCCCATCAGGAAATATGATAAACAAGAACCAAGGAGCTTGCATATTACAATAGTGGCTGGTGTGTCTTGTGTCAGGTGGGGGAAAACTTGGCTGCAACCCAGAAATCCACCACAAATGGGCTGCACAAATTCTTTTTCGTTTTACTGAAAGGCATTGAACACGGCCTAGACTTTTCCCCCCTGTTCCAATCCATTGGGTTAAAAATTCACCAATGGCTATTTACAAAATAGGCTTCATAATCCACTTGTGTATGATTATTACAGAGGAGACCTTTTTTTTTTTAAGCAAGGAAAAAAGCAATTAACTTTGAAGAATAGGCGGTAAAACATTTCCCTGATCTGCACTGTCAAATACTGCAAAACAGAATTCAGAAGTAGGTTGATTATCCTTCCTGTCATCAGAATCAGTTTCTTGCTGAGAGACAGCAGCGGAAACGACTGAAATGGTGATTAATTCGCTGTTACTCCTAGGTGCTGTCTACTTTTTCATGTATGGCACCACCAAAACTGAATTAAGCACAGAGAAGAACTGACGCCAGGCACCTCTGTGACAGGGAGGGGACACCGCTCAGTGGTATGGGAAATAGGATCATAAAATTGTCAAGTTGGAAGTGACCCCAAGGGTCATCTTGTAAGGAGCTCGTCCTACACTCGAGTAGGACCCTGGCAGAGACACATGCCCGACTGGCATGTTCTCTCCCTCCTGGTCGATTGTTCAGGAACTTCAAAAGCTTTCTTCAGCCTGAACATTACAGTGATCAATGCCAACAGACATCGGCACACTTAGGGATCCACAGAGTCTTTGCAGCTTGCATAACAAACCTCAGCAACTCAGCATTTTGGCTAATCTACTTTATTTACATATAAACACACACAGAGCACTGCAACATGGCTCCCTCTCTCTCTAGCATCAGACAGCAAAGAAAAAGAACAAAGGACAATAGTCCCACTTCACTGAACACAGGAACACAAACATCCTGTCTCCATCACTTCCCACTCTGTGGAGTCAAAACATACACCGTCCTGTTATAGACAAAAATCCCATGACTGCAATCATGGAGCAGGAATTCTAACACATCTAGTCCAACACTCTGCAATGCAGGAATCTCAACTAAAGTGTACATGGCAAGTGGCCATCCAACCTCTGCTTAAAAACCTCCAAGGAAGGAGAGTTGACCAACTCCTGAAGAAGTCTGTTTCACCGGTGAACAGCTCCTACCATCAGAAAGTTCCTCCTGATGTTTAGCTGGAATCTCCTTTTTAGTAATCTGAATCCACTGACTCAGATCCTATCCTCTGGAAGCTGGCTCCATCTTCTATGTGGCAGCCCTTCAGATATTTGAAGATGGTTGTCATATCAGTGCTTCTCCAAGCTAAACATACCCAACTCCCTCAACCGTTCCTCATAAGGCTTGGTTTCCAGACCCTTGATCATCTTGGTTGCCCTTCTCTGCACACGTTCCAGTTTGTCAATATCCTTCTTAAATTGTGGTGCCCAGAACTGGACGCAGGACTCCAGGTGTGGTCTGACCAGTGCAGAATAGAGCAAGACGATGACTTCCCTTCATCAACACTATACTTCTATTGAAGCAGCCCAGAACTGCATTAGTTTTTGCTGCTGCTTCATCACACTCCTGTGGTCTACATGACTGGTATGCAGAAAGTTCCAGGTTTAATTCTCAGTTGAAAGGATCTGATAGCAGGTAAAGGAAGAATACGCTTTCCCCGAGATGCTATTGAGTTTGCATTTAAAAGCAAACCTACCCAATTCGCCCTTTCTAAAGCAATACATGAACCAAAACACAGCCATCCTTGAAATTCACTCTTCTCCAAACTTTGAAGTGCAATTCTCCACCCAAGCAAACATGCATTTTACTAGGGTAAAGTGTGCATGAAAAATGCATGCAAAAAGAAAGAGCCTTATTTCAGGGAAAACTGCATTGCAAAAATGTGCACGTTAGGCTAACCTGTGTGCAAAACATGCAGAAATCCACACTAAAAGGCTGGCGAATTTTCACAGGGCCTCTTTAAAAAATAATTTTTAAAAAGCTCGCAGACACATGTGGAAATGTGGAGAACCAACAGATTAGCCCATCCCTAATGCTGACTTAGGGATATGGGTGGCGCTGTGGGTTAAACCACAGAGCCTAGGACTTGCTGATCAGAAGGTCGGCGGTTCAAATCCCCGCAACGGGGTGAGCTCCTGTTGCTTGGTCCCTGCTCCTGCCAACCTAGCAGTTCGAAAGCACATCAAAGTGCAAGTAGATAAATAGGTACCACTCTGACGGGAAGGTAAACAGCGTTTCCGTGCGCTGCTCTGGTTCGCCAGAAGCGGCTTAGTCATGCTGGCCACATGACCCGGAAGCTGCACGCCGGCTCCCTCGGCCAATAAAGCAAGATGAGTGCCGCAACCCCAGAGTCGGCCACGACTGGACCTAATGGTCAGGGGTCCCTTTACCTTTATCTTTAAAGTGGTGTTGTGGTGCTTCAAATGTTCATTGTGAATGTGGCCTGACTTTACCTTTACCTTTACTGCTGACTTGGCTACTGGGAAAGAGGAACGGAATGGAGTATCCTGGAAAAGAGCATGGCTGGCTGGCATCCTAAACAGGAACCCTGAACACTGCAGCATTTTGCCTCAGCCCCCCCCCCCTTGCACCTTATTAAACTCTGAATTCTATGCATTCTCAAACTCCCAGCTATCCTCCCCGGTCGCTGGTGTGTAAGCCAAAAGGAATATTTTTGGTCTGCTGTAGCACGTGGCAGCAGAACAGCCTGTGACATCACTTCCAGAACCATCCATCTCATTCAGGGGATGCCTCTATAGTCACCAGACATTCATCACGTCAGCTGGCAGCCTCCAAGGCTCCTTTCATTTCCCGAAGAAGGAGCTTCCCTTCATCGATCGTGCTGTGTCAGGCCAGGCGGGGGGCTGAGAGAATTGCTGACTGGCTGGAGCTAACTTCCACCACTCACCCTCTCCCCTCACTCCCTGGAAATGTTGCTCGCAAATTAAAAACATAAAACATGGGTGGGGATTCATCTACCGCCTGTGGGCTTGGGGGGTCTCGCCTAATGCACTGCTTGGGCTGCAGGTTTCGGCTTTGTTTTCTGGGTTTTTTATTTCTTCCTCCGTGGCTCCGAGGATTGTCTCAAAGAGCGAAAAGATGCGAGGATAAAACCAAACAAATCCAAACAGATCAACACTTCGGGGGTTGTTGCTCTTGTGCGAAGGAACAGCAAGAGTCCTAGGGCTGCCAATTGCTTTGTTTTGTAAAAAAATAAAGTTGTGCCTCTCCTCTCCTTTCTGGCCCTGGTTGGATGCAGATGATGTCTGTGAAGTGGTGATTTTGGGAGGTACTGGAATTCAGTAGCAGAACAGCTGCTGTGCTTGTAGAAGGGCTACAAGAACCTTTCATCTGGCACCTTTATTATACAGCTTTTGGGCAAATACTGAAGAAGCACATCTTCACTCTGGCTTTTTGGCACTCAAAGTCCCACCAAATTTTAGGTCCCACCTTGTTTTTGTAATATTACGTTGTTTAAAACTGTTTTTAATGTTGTGTTTCAATGGTTGTAAACCGCCCTGGGGCCTTGGGGTGAAAGGTGAATTATAAATTGGAATACTGTTGTTATTATTCCTGGCATTTCCAGTTAAAATAGAATTAGTTTGCTGATGATAGGAGACCTGCTACCTGACACCCTGGAGAGTCGCTGAGAGTCAAGTCGACAATATTGTGCTTCGTTCAGCATTCCCCATCCTAGTGCCCTCTAGAAGTTTTGGAGTACGGCTCCCATCAGTCCTTAAGCTGAGTGGTAGAACATCCGCTTTGCATGAGATTGGAGGATGGATGGAGGTTGGATGGCGGCTAACAGATTGAGGTTGAATCCTGACAAGACAGAAGTACTGTTCTTGGGGGACAGGAGGCGGGCGGGTGTGGAGGACTCCCTGGTCCTGAATGGGGTAACTGTGGCCCTGAAGGACCAGGTGCGCAGCCTGGGAGTCATTTTGGACTCACAGCTGTCCATGGAGGCGCAGGTCAATTCTGTGTCAAGGGCAGCTGTTTACCAGCTCCATCTGGTACGCAGGCTGAGACCCTATCTGCCCGTGGACTGCCTCACCAGAGTGGTGCATGCTCTAGTTATCTCTCGCTTGGATTACTGCAATGCACTCTATGTGGGGCTACCTTTGAAGGTGACCTGGAAACTACAACTAATCCAGAATGCGGCAGCCAGACTGGTGACTGGGAGCGGCCGAGACCGTATAACACCGGTCTTGAAAGACCTACATTGGCTCCCAGTACGTTTCCGAGCACAATTCAAAGTGTTGGTGTTGACCTTTAGAGCCCGAAACAGCCTCGGTCCAGTATATCTGAAGGAGCGTCTCCACCTGCATCGTTCCACCCGGACACTGAGGTCCAGGTCCGAGGGCCTTCTGGTGGTTCCCTCACTACGAGAAGCCAAGTTACAGGGAACCAGGCAGAGGGCCTTCTCGGTAGTGGCACCCTCTGTGTGGAACACCCTCCCACCAGATGTCAAATAGAACAACAACTACCAGACTTTTAGAAGACATCTGAAGGCAGCCCTGTTTAGGGAAGCTTTTAATGTTTGATGTATTACAGTATTTTAATATTTTTTTGGGAAGCCACCCAGAGTGGCTGGGCGGGGTATAAATAAATTATTATTATTATTATTATTATTATTATTATTATTATTATTATTATTATTATTATTATTATGCAGAAGGTCCAAGTTTTGATTCCTGGCATCTCAAGGTAGGGCTGGATTGTTTTGGCACCTGGACTGATTATCTGTGCTTGGCCTTGGCTTGATTTGGACAGTTCTGCACCTTCATCCCAGACCTCATTGGTGCAAGTTTTGAGTAGGACTCATACAGCATCCCTGCGTTGGGATCCTATCCGCCAAGGGCACCAACTGGAACATGACATAATTGTCTCCTCTTTGTCACGCCGAACGAAAGGGTGTGTCTGACACAGGGTGCGGGAAGCTTGAAATTAGGGATCTTAACTAAATTAAGTTCTATGACCTAGAGCTGCATGGATCTCGTCGTACCTGCTTTGATGGAGCAACCTTGTCTGTGGAAGGGGCAGAACGTGTTGTTAACTCTGGCTAAATTCACCCATCAGCAGGTTTGGAAAGAGGGGTAATTAGGCACAGCTGGAGTATATGCTGGCACCTTCTTATACCTTAAGAACGTAAGACATGGGATTCAGGTTGATTAAGTGATGCAAGTTGATTAAGTGGGCATAAAATCAGGAACAATGAGCCTTTAAGAACATAAGGAAGCCTGATGGACTAGGCTAACGGACTGTCTAGTCTAGCAGCCTGTTCTCACAGTGGCCAACAAAATGCCTGTGGAAAACCACAGCACTCTCACCTCCTAGAGTTTCCAGCAACTGATATTCAGAATCACTACTGCCTCCAAGAAAGAGATGGCCATGAACCTATCTCTGGGTCATGGGTTCCTACATTGAACTAGATGACCCTTGTGGTCCCTTCCAGCTCTTATGATTCTAAAGTGACCGTGGATGTCCTAAATCGACTTTTATGCTCAAACTGAGATGGATATATTGTTAGTCATTGTATTTTAAATGTGAGCCAATATTCACTTTTTTATTTCTGCCTTGTTTTTCTTCCTCTCTTTTTGTTAAACTTGTTATTTTCTAAAACAAACCAACCCTTAACTGGAATATAAGGAGAGGCTTTGAGAGAAATCTGCACCAAAGTCCATCAAGCATGGGTGGTGCTGCCTGGCTTCCAGTTTGGGGCATTGGCTCAGCTGAGCTGGGATTCAAGTTGATTAAGTGATGCAGGTTGATTAAGTGGGCAGAAGCAACAAGCACTTGAGAACATAAGGAAGCCTGCTGGACCAAGCCAATAGCCCATCCAGCCTAGCAATCTGTTCTCACTGTGGCCAACCAGAGGGCTGTTGGAAATCCACAAGGACTCCTCAACCAGAACACTCCCCTCCTGCAGTCAGCAGCTGGGAAAACTAGGAAATGATCCAACATGTGCGACTGGTGGCTTACCACACAGTGAAGCTCTGCACAACGCCCGAGGTTGCTGATTCTTGCTCCAGCAGCTCTTGATATGTGACTTGTTTGGCTACAAGTGCAAATCACTCCATCCGACTGAGGCTTCGCTAATCCAGAGAGGCTGAGCTGGCAGGTCTGAACCTTAGCAGTCTCCATAAATGAGGACACTGGTCAGCCTCTCCCTCTAACTCCCCTCTAATTTCCTTCCATAGCTATTTTAATGTTGGCATTCCAGGGGGCAGGAAATTGTTCCCTCGCTAAGGAAGCATATCACTTTCCAAGCTTTTCTTGCTACCGTTTTTACTGGCGTAATAACATGCTGTCAAAAGCAAGCTGCTCTGGCCAAGGAGCAGATGTTTGACCACTGCTAAGGTGGCTACGTGCCTGCGCTTGGGCAGGAGAGGAGCAAAAAAACCAACCACCTATAAATGCAGTTCTCACCTCTTATTGCATTTTCAGTGGAGAGGATGTTTTTAAAGAAAGCAGGCTATTACATCGATGCATCAAGGTCAAGGGGTATGAAAAAGACTCCACCTTAGAGCCCTAAGTCAGGCCACATTGACAATGTACATTTGAAGCACCACAACACCACTTTAAAGGTAAAGGGACCCCTGACCATTAGGTCCAGTTGTGTCCGACTCTGGGGTTGCGGTGCTCATCTTGCTTTATTGGCCAAGGGAGCCGGCGTACAGCTTCCGGGTCATGTGGCCAGCATGACTAAGCCGCTTCTGCCAAACCAGAGCAGCGCACGGAAACGCCGTTTACCTTCCCACCAGAGTGGTACCTATTTATCTACTTGCACCTTGCCGTGCTTTCGAACTGCTAGGATGGCAGGAACAGGGACCGAGCAACGGGAGCTCACCCTGTCGTGGGGATTCGAACCACTGACCTTCTCATCGGCAAGTCCTAGTGTCTGTGGTTTAATCCACAGTGCCACCCGCGGTCCAACACCACTTTAAACCCGTGCAAATTAAACAGTCATGGCTATCGCCCATGCCAAAATTCTGAGAGATCCAGTTTGAGAGTTGTTAGGAGATCCCTATTCCCGTCCCACAGCTACAGTTCCCAGAGTTCCCTGTAGTAGTAGTAGTAGTAGTAATAATAATAATAATAATAATAATAATAATAATAATAATAATAATAATTTATTATTTCTACCCCGACCATCTGGCTGGGTTTCCCCAGCCACTCTGGGCGGCTTCCAACGAAAGATTAAAAATGCATTAAAACATCAGTCATTAAAAACTTCCCTAAACAGGGCTGCCTTCAGATGTCTTCTAAATGTCATATGGTTGTTTATTTCTTTGACCTCTGATGGGAGGGCGTTCCACAGGGCGGGTGCCACTACCACGAATGCCCTCTGCCTGGTTCCCTGCAACTTGGCTTCTCAGAGCAAGGGAACTGCCAGAAGGCCCTCGGTGCTGGACCTCAGTGTCTGGGCACAACAATGGAGGTGGAGACGTTCTTTCAGATATACTGGACTCAGGTCATTTAGGGCTTTAAAGGTAAGCACCAACACTTTGAATTGTGCTCGGAAACGTACTGGGAGCCAATGGAGGTCTTTCAAGACCGGTGTTATATGGTCTCGGCAGCCGCTCCCAGTCACCAGTGTAGCTGCCGCATTCTGGATTGGTTGTAGTTTCCGGGTCACCTTCAAAGGTAGCCCCACATAGAGCGCATTGCAGTAGTCCAAGCGAGGTTGATCAAGGTTAAGTTTCACAGCTGCGCCAGGGATTTGAACCCCCTCTCTCCCAGCTTCTAGACCAGCCTTTCTCAACCTGTGGGTCCCCAGATGTTGTTGAACTACAACTCCCATCACCCCTAGCTAGCAAGGCCAGAGCTCAGGGATGATGGGAGTTGTAGTCCAACAACATCTGGGGACCCACAGGTTGAGAACCGCTGTTCTAGACCAACCCTCCAGCCGCTACACCACACTTCGCTGGTACTCTTTATAGGTGACGTGTTCTACAAATCTTTCCTTCTCACCCACACCCTGAGCCAAACGAATATCCTTCTTTTAAATTAAACCTGTTGTGCAGAAAGGAGCCATCGTGATTAGGTTAGAAAGAGAGTTTTGACTTGAAAATGCAAAATCGAGCCTCTTCTTTGACCTCCTTCATTTCTGGTGAGTCCGTGACCTGCTGTGCTTCTCTCGGTAGGGGAGCTTGTTTCAAGCACGTTACATAATACATACATTTATTTTTGGAGCACTTCAACCTGATCGCCTGCAGCAAAAACCCCTCTTGGAGGATGAGAGGCTTGAGGTGCATCTGATATGATGATCCTTCAAAGAGAGAGAGAGAGGTTTTGTTCCATTCAAATCCAAGAGCCTGGCTGATCTGGGTCCCACTGTCAAATTAAAAATAAAATAAAATGCTGCAGTTTCTTGCTGAATCCATAAATATGAAAAGTTCAGAGGAGCACCTGGAAGAAGTTTCAGGGAGGTGGAGAGGTACGTTGTCAAAAGAAAGCAAGGCGGTGGTTTTTTTTGATGAATAGGAGAAAGATCAGGAGGAAATTCTGTGAGGATGACAAGCACCAGGAAACTGGGACGGCATGTGAGACAGCGGTTCTCAACCTGTGGGTCCCCAGATGTGGTTGGACTACAACTCCCATCATCCCTGAGCTCTGGCCTTGCTAGCTATGGGTGATTGGAGTTGTAGCTCAACAACATTAGACTGAGTAGCTCAGCGTCGTCAGCACCATAAAGACATGAGAACAACGCTGCTGGATCAGGCCAATGCATCCAGCATCCTATTCTCACAGCTGCCTGTGGGACAAGAGCAGTCTCTCTTCCTGTGGTTTCCAGACCAGGGAGGAGGGGAGCTTGTTGCAACAGCAGAAGGTACCTCTGACTCTTCACCAGCCTGGCCCATCTCTGCCTCTTGCCCCTCCCCTCCTCTCCCGCTCCAGCTTCTGCACTGCTCTCTGCCACTGACTCTCCCGGCTCACTAAGCCCTGTTACCTCTTCAGCTCCCAACACCACCTCCTCCCAGTCTGCTCCCGCTTCTCCTTCTGAACACTCGCTGTTGTCCCAACACCACTCCTCAGGCTCCCTTGGTGGTTCCCCAGCTGGTTCCTCTGCATCCAACCAGTCCATGTACACTTCCACAGAGTAATGGTAGCACCTCTGGCTTTTGACGCTTGAGGTGCCTATTGTAAAGGCCCACCTCATTCTTGTAAATTGATGTTGTTTAAAACTGTTTTTAATATTGTGTTTTGAGATGAATGCTGTGTTTCAGTTGCTGTAATCTACCCTGTGACCTTAGGGTCAAGGGCAGGAAATTACCGTATTTTTCGCTCCATAAGACACACCTGACCATAAGACACACCTAGTTTTTAGAGGAGGAAACGAGGAAAGCCCCGTTTTTTGGGGGGGAATCAGCTCACAGTTGTGCAGCTTCTTTTGCAAAGGGGAAAAGCCCCTTTTTGAGGATCAGCTCAAAGTTGTTGAGCTTACTTTGCAAAGGGGGAAAATCCTGTTTTTATGGGGTTCAACTCGCAGTTCTGCAGCTTCTTTAGGAAAGGAAAGGGAGCTATTTCTACAGTTTCCAGACAGATAATCTAATCAGCCAGTTACATGTCGCTGGGGAAACAAACAGCCTCCGTCTGCAGAACATTCAACGATGGAGGCCTGGGCTGGAAAGGGAAGCCAGCGATCGACCACACGTTCTCTCCATAAGACGCACAGACATTTCCCCTTACTTTTTAGGAGGAAAAAGGTGCGTCTTATGGAGTGAAAAAGTCAGTACATTGTAGTAGTAGTAATAATAATAATAATAATAATAATAATAATAATAATAATAAGGCTGCGCTTTGTCCTGGACCCTAGAGAGGTCAATTGAAAAGTTGTGGTTTTTTTGGCTCAGCAACTTTCAGGGTGTCCTGGTTTTTACTTTTTGAAATATGGCAACCAATAATAATAATGAGGAGGAGGAAGTGGCCGTGTTCAGTTTTAGAGCGTTTCCTTTGCTTTAGCAAAGGTTTCGAGTTGGTTTCGAGTTGGACTTCTGCTGAGGTTGAAAGGGAGACAGTTGGGACCTCCCAACTTATATTTGACGGGATCTCTTCCTTTGCCAGCTTGTGCTATTTTTGCTCTTGCTGTTAGCAAGCAAAAGGCCCGGCAGCAAGGGATAAGGCCAGGCGGTTAAGAAATCATGTAGGTAGGAGAACCTCCAACTCGTCACAGATGAAAATAGGAACATGCTTGCAACACTGTTCTCCTCATACCAAAGTCTACAGCCTCCCACCACTATGACACATGGCTGAAAACTTGACTCTGCCTGCTGAATGCAACCTTTTTTTATTTAGAAAATGTTTGAACTGCTTGCTCAGAAAAAAAGAGAAGTATCCAATTATATATAAAGCAGAACTAAAACACACAAGCTAATTGAAAACAAATAGGCATAAGACCATAATTAAAAAGAAGCATAAAGCACGTAAGAGGAATGTAACTAAAGCATGTGTTTGGTTTTCAGCAGGCGTCTAAAACAGGACAACAAAGATGTCTGCCAATATCAATAGGCAAGGAGTTCCGCAGGATAGGTGTTAAACTACAATGATAAACATTAAACTACAAGCATTATTCCAATCCCACTAATAATTTTAATTGTTTACAATGATTTTTGAGGTAACATATATTTTCCCCATTCCTTTTTAAAGTTTTGGTATTTCTGATTTCTGCTTCTTCCAGTCATTTTTGCCCTTTCAGCATAGTCCATCAACTTAATCGGCAACCCATCTCTGGGCTAGTAACATCAGAGCAGCAGTGGTTGTGTACATAAATAGTCTTCTCTAGAGTGATCTAACAATCAATACCTCTTTACAATACCAGGCAGAGGGCCTTCTGTTTAGGGAAGCTTTTAATGTTTAATACAGTGGTGCCTCGCAAGACGAAAAGAATCCGTTCTGTGATTCTCTTCGTCTAGCGGTTTTTTCGTCTTGCGAAGCAAGCCCATTGACGGATTAGCGGATTAGCGCTATTAGCGGCTTTTAGCGGCTTATCTGCTAATCGGATCAGCTGATAAGCGGCTTAGCGGCTTAGAAAAAGGGGGGAAAGGGAAAAAAACCAGCAGGAACTCGCAATACATTGTCGTCTTGCAAAGCAAGCCCATAGGAGATTCGTTTTGCGAAGCACCTCCAAAACGGAAAACGCTTTCGTCTAGCGGGTTTTCCGTCTTGCGAGACATTCGTCTTGCGGGGCACCACTGTAGGTTATTGTATTTTAGTGTTTTGCTGGAAACCCAGCCAGATGGGTGTGGTATAAATTTATGATGATGATGATGATGATGATGATGATGTCACAGTCTCTCAGCCTAACTTGCTCTCAATAGTTCACTACTAGTTCACTACTTTATGAGTCCTGATCAGAGGCAGATTTAGGGGACTGCGACTGGTTGGCCCTCACCGGGTGCTGAGCCAAAAGGGTAACTCAGGAATTGCAGCAACAATGGCCAACAACTGAAGGCAAGAGGCAGGGGGGCACCAAATTTTGGCAGTGCACAGGGTGGCGCTGAAATCTTTAAAGCCCAGTGTCCACCAATGACCTGACCTGGCATTTTGTCTTGCCAAAGAGTAGCAAATCTCTCATGCTGATAGCCAAGTGCAACTCTTCAGGTCAGGGTCTAAAATCCCATTCCTAACCACAAAAAGTCCAGAGATGGTGTTGTGTGTTTTTTTTTAAGTGGATTTGTTGCACCTGGGCAGGCATAGGCAAACTCCAACCCTCCAGATGTTTTGGGACTACAATCCCCATCATACCTGACCACTGGTCCTGTTATCTAGGGATGATGGGAATTGTAGTCCCAAACATCTGGAGGGCTGGAGTTTGCCTATGCCTGCACCAGGGTGATGGAGGTGGCTTTAATCGTGCAAACCTAAATTTCCAGAATTCGCTGCCATCCGTCCAAGGAAACACTGACAGTCTCAAGGCAAGCCATGGCTCAGTTAGTGGAAACAGCAGGAGGGAACACCAGCGCTGGAAACTGAGCAGAAGGATTGTTGCAACAAGTCACACCTTTTCAATGCCACTGCAAGCCAATGTTAGAGCTTACAGCTGCAATGCACACTTGGCAGGAGGCCTGGAGATTGATGTGTTCAGGGTCAGATGCCCTGGAGGGAATGGGGCGCTCTTGCGACTTGGTGATATTAGGCTGGTTATTGTGATTTTTCTTAAATTAGAAAATTAGAAAAAATATAAACCTATTAAATTTATAATTTACTCTGATTCTAATGTATTACTTTATATATTACATTACTGGTAGGAGTTTTAATGGTGGGGTTTTTGAGCTGTTTGGGGTGGCTCATTGGTTTGGCAAAGAAGAATACATGTTGAAATATAATAACAATCATGGTTTCATCTGTAGAAAGGGATGCACAGATGCCACAAACACCTACAAAGGATCCTCTCCTCCTCTTTTATTAAAGTCAAGGAAAATGCAGAAGGGACTCTAATTTCACCTGAAGAGTTAGAACCATGGGAGCAAAATCTCGGGGCATTTTTCATTTCCATTTCCAGCGCAATCTCTTGACTCTCCAAGGTTATAATGCAGAACACAAAGGATTGTTTTGATTTACAGACATAGCAAATGCCTCATCAGACTCACAAGTGAAAGATTCTTTTGCAGCTCCAAGCCTGAACCTTGACTCCTTTTAGAGAACAATGGGGGGAAATAACCTGTCTTGCCCCACCTGTAATCAGATCTATTTAAACAAAAAACAACAAAGAGGTTTGTGGCAACCGAAAGACTACCCAGCTTCTTATGACGTAAGCTAGGGATGGCTAATGTGGTTTCTTCCAGAAACTGTAGGCTACAATTTCCATCGCCCCTGACCATTGGGCATGCTGGCTGGAGCTGGTGGGAGTTGCAGTTCGCAACACTTGGAGATCACCATGTTGGGTACTGTTATAAGAATTTTAACGTCTCAAATATAGAATAAATATTCATAAATGCACACATCGTTGTTGTTGTTTAGTCGTGTCCAACTCTTCATGACCCCATGGACCAGAGCACGCCAGGCACTTCTGTCTTCCACTGCCTCCCGCAGTTTGGTGAGACTCATGTTTGTAGCTTCAAAGACACTATCCAACCATCTCGTCCTCTGTCGTCCCCTTCTCCTTGTGCCCTCCATCTTTCCCAACATCAGGGTCTTTTCCAGGGAGTCTTCTCTTCTCATGAGGTGGCCAAAGTATTGGAGCCTCAGCTTCAGGATCTGTCCTTCCAGTGAGCACTCAGGGCTGATTTCCTTCAGAATGGAGAGGTTTGATTTTCTTGCAGTCCATGGGACTCTGAAGAGTCTCCTCCAGCACCATAATTGAAAAGCATCAATTCTTCGGCGATCAGCCTTCTTTATGGCCCAGCTCTCACTTCCATACATCGCTATCTGAATATCTAAATATATGAACCATATCTAAATATATGAACCATGTGTCTGAAATAGTATGGGAGAGCAACCCTGAAGCCATTTTGACTCTCCCAATGACCTCAAATAGTCTTCTGCAGTAAGGAAGGAAAATGGGGAAAACCTTCCCATTGTCTTTCCGCTTACAAATCCTGTCTTAAGGGCATGAATAGGGTGAGCCTGTGACCTGAATTCAGGAACGAAAATCACAAAAGAATGGCCAGACTGCCCAGGTAATGCAATCAGTGACCATTATCAAGTATCCTGGCAGGCAGGATTTCTACTGTAGACTACCTCCTTCTCTGATGTATGCATGATGTTTTGGAGGTTGGTCTTAGGCTACAGGATGGGCAATTTCAAAAGTCTATTTAAGGGCTTGCGCACCATTGTTCAGGGTTCTCCTCCCTCCTGCACGTGGTGAGTGGGGGCCCTATTGCAACAGTTCCAACAGCCAGTGTGGTGTAGTGGTTAAGAGCGGTGGACTCGTAATCTGGGGAACCGGGTTCGTGTCTCCGCTCCTCCACATGCAGCTGCTGGGTGACCTTGGGCTAGTCACACTTCTCTGAAGTCTCTCAGCCCCACTCACCTCACATAGTGTTTGTTGTGGGGGAGGAAGGGAAAGGAGAATGTTAGCCGCTTTGAGACTCCTTTGGGTAGTGATAAAGCGGGATATCAAATCCAAACTCTTCTTCTTCTTCCTTTAATAAAGATCAGGCTTACTAGCCGCTTTGCTTCTCAGTATACTCTGCTTGGCCTCTGTTTTCTCCTACCAATCGGGAACCCACTTAAGGACTCTATACAGGCCCCGGAATACCCCATAAGGGAAAGGGAGTGTTTTTTTCTTATAACAGTACCCCTGGCCTAAACTTTCATGCAGTAGAGCATACTTCTTCAGACACATGCAGTGTTATCCCATGTTGGCAAATGTGTGTGTGTGTGTGTGTGTGTGTGTGTGTGTGGAGTTTTCTATCAGGAATGTGTCTAAAGACCATGACATCTCATGCTTACATGGTGTCAGGGAACTGACATCGGAGCGAGAGGCGAAGGGGAGGCTCCCAGATGATGCTGGCGAAGGACCCAGCAGCAGGGGGAGAAACAGCTCAGTAGAGGGGGAAGCCAATCAGCGCAACACCGGGGATAAGGGGAGGCAGACGGGGGAAGTGGAGAGAGGGCTCAGGGACTCTTCACTGGACATCAGTGAGGAGAGCCCAGGTCCTCCGCTACCCACGCCTTCCCTGCGCAGAAGACTCCCGCGCAGTGAGAGGAGGAGGAGACTGGGTGTCAAACAACTTTTATGTTGGAAGAGGTTCAAGAAACACCCACTGACGGATTCTGCCAGTGACTGAGGCAGCCACCATGAGAAGGGGCTGCACAGTCAGAAAGTTTAACAAGGCAAATTAACCGAGAAAGGCACCAGTTTACGCACGAGGAACTCATACCCATTACACATGGGGACCCAGGCAGAACCTAAACTTTGCCATCAGACAGAAAAACAACAACACCAAGATCTGCAAGAGACCTAAGACCTGCTTCTTTCTCCTTCTTTCCTTTCAAGCAATGAAAGGAAGTGGGCATTGCATGAACTGCAATGCCTTGGAGATGCGTTGCACCTGGCTCCTGTGCTTAGAGCCCTCCAAGATCACCCCAGTAGCATGGCACCAAAAACAGATCAAACAAGCCCAGACGCCCAACCCACACTTCAACACAATCCAGATCAGCAACATCCCGGACCCTCCCTCCTTGAGATGTCTCTCCAGCTAAGAGGTTCTGATCACAGATGACATCTTGGCCTGGGAGAGGGATTCACCCTTCGAACAGAAGCCATGCAGGAAGTTAGAGTGTAGACCTGGATAGTTTTAATGACGTATTTTCGTCAGAAAAACATACTACAAAACCTTTAAAAAGAGACTACTGAAAAACGAACCAAAAACATGCCAAGCATGGCCGTGTGGAGTAAGGTTACCAGATTTTTTTCAATGAATCCAGGGACAATTTTCAACTTCAGTGGATTTTCTATGGGGACTGATTTGTAAATCCGGGGACTGTCCCCGGGGAAAGGGGACATCTGGTAACCTCAGTGTGGAGGGAGCGGGGGAGAGAAGAGGGATTCGTGGCCATTTGATAAAGTTGCCTTTAACGAATGCATTCATCAGCTCCGTAATGAAAATCAATGTTAGGAGACTGAGACTCTTCAAAGGGAATCACACTTCCTTTCCATTTGTTCTTGCAGCCAAGATCATTCACTGTTTTCAAAACAACTTTCAGTGTGCTGCCTAGATGAGAAATGTACACTCATATTTTTCAGCAGGGGAGGCAAGCTTCTTCAGCACTGCGGAGGCTACTTCAGATTGGTTACCGTGAGCTAGAAAGCGGCTGCTAATTTGCATGTAATTAGCACAATTGCCTATCATTTTTCTAAACACGACAGATGTCAAACTACAATTGGAAGACATGCGGCACTTCTTCTGAAATATTCTGGTTCTCTTTTTTTAAAGCACGTTAATACAGAATTCTATTTACCTCTCTCTGCAATCATCAGAACTGAAAGCACCATGTTTAGTCATGGAATATTGAAAACTTTAGCCAGTTAAGGGTGCTGAGAGCTGTTAGGAGACACCCCCTCATTCCCCTCACAGAATCACAATCCCCACTATCAAACCCTCTTCTCGGGGAAATCTGGGAACCATAGTGCTGGGATTTACCCAAATGTGCTGCTTTCACCAATATATGCTTTTTATACACATTTACCCCAGTATGTGCATTTTTGTACCTGACTGGAGGACCGCATCACAAAACTCAGAGAACTGTGAATTTTGAAGAAAGGTAAGCCACGAAATTAGAAGACGCCTGCTTCTTGGGAGAAAAGCAATGACAAACCTAGACAGCATCTTAAAAAGTAGAGACATCACCTTGCCAACAAAGGTCCGTATAGTAAAAGCTATGGTTTTCCCAGTAGTGATGTATGGAAGTGAGAGCTGGACCATAAAGAAGGCTGATCGCTGAAGAATTGATGCTTTTGAATTATGGTGCTGGAGGAGACTCTTGAGAGTCCCATGGACTGCAAGCTCAAACCTCTCCATTCCGAAGGAAATCAGCCCTGAATGCTCACTGGAAGGACAGATCCTGAAGCTGATTCTCCAGTATTTTGGCCACCTCATGAGAAGAGAAGACTCCCTGGAAAAGACCCTGATGTTGGGAAAGATGGAGGGCACAAGGAGAAGGGGGCGACAGAGGACAAGATGGTTGGATAGTGTTCTCGAAGCTACCAGCATGAGTTTGACCAAACTGCGGGAGGCAGTGGAAGACAGGAGTGCCTGCTGTGCTCTGGTCCAGGAGGTCACGAAGAGTCAGACACGACTAAACGACTAAACAACAACAAACAATATTTCATTTCATGTATTGTTTCAGGCAGTGTGCATTAGGATACCCAACTTTAAATATGAACTGAAACATAGTTCTGACCCCATCCCTACTCAAGAACAGCTGATCGCTGCTTCACATGATGAGCGCCTAACTGCAGCAAGCAGGTCTACCTGACCGAATCTTTCATTTCTAGTTTGGCTCTCAATTCTGACTCTTGGCTTCGGTTCTGCATCCCCATTGCTCCTCTGTCCAGACTCTCGGTTTGTTCCCTGGTCCTGCCTTTGGGATCCTGGCCTGCTCTTCGATCCTGGCTCCTAACTCTCACCAAACCATTGCCCACAGTGCATCCATGACAGTTGCAATATTCGACTATGCTTGCAATAGCAATAGTCATGGAGAAGTGCTGAATTCAGGATAAACTGTTGCCCATCCTGGTTAAAATCGTTCCTGAAGACAAAGGATTCAACTGTTTCGCTATGCTTTTCAGCACTGGGAATGAACTGCGGCAGAGTTAAAAAGTTGTAGGAAGATATTCACTCCTCCATCTGCAGCAGTCACCAAACCAGTGACTATGTAGGAGAGATCTGCAGTGAGCATCTAGCAAATTTGCATCCAGAACAATGTAATTACCAATACCAATAAAGGAAAACACATGTAACTTTTCCTTCTTTACATTGGATAAATAAAAGCTTCCTCTCTCCGTAATCAACTACAACATTACGAGAGCAATGATGTTTGCTTTAAATCCTCCACATTTACTACGGAGAACAATTTACTCCTGGCACTTTATCGAACACCTGAGACGATGCGGATCGTTACCTCCTACAGGCACAAAGGATGTTAATGCCAGTATTTATGAGGAAGGAGCAGGGAAGCTATAACTGTAATGGAAGAAACAGCTAAGTGACCTGCTTGGCTATTGGAGAAGGTATTTGCAAAGGAACAACAACATTTTATGGGAGATTTAAAGAACGTATGGTGGCAATTGTCTGTCCCCTACAAATTCACCAGGAGACTTCTTCCTCCTACTGTCTCTTCTCTCTTTCACAAACACATTAACAATTTCCTCAGATCAGACAAAAGGGCACTATGTTCCTTAGCAAGTACAAGGAGGCCTCGGATCATCTCTGGGAGGTAGCGAAAACAAATATTCCCCATGGCCCATGCTGAATTTGCAACAAATCAAACTACCATTCCATCCAAAACCCATCAAAGGGCTAACACTGCAAGACAACTGAGGTGTTCAGGCATCCCACTGCTCTCCCTAAAAGGGCTAAGCCAAACATCTGATTCAAATCCTTGCAGGGGCTCTCAAAGCAATCCATCACTCCCCTGCCCCAAGATCCAGAAACCTTCCATGGAGCATAGAAAGATGGAGGCAAGCTGTTACAGATCTTGGTCAAGCATCTTTCCTTGCCAGGGAATGAGTTCCAGGCTCCTGGAAACAGACAATGCATGTCATTTACATCAAGGCCATTCGATGGCACAGGATCGGCCCTCCTAATCCTGTACCCCAAAGGGAAGGCATAAGACTGATGCCAGGTATGATGGGGCCCAGGACAACATGCTCTCTGGGGCCTCCACAAGATCCCCCTGGTGGGACTCCCCAATGCATACTAGGTGATGCCCAGAGCCACTGGGAATAAGGAACATAATAGCAGCAGCTATAGCTGCCTCATCCAACTCCTTCTTTGTAAAGCAACTGATTTTTTTAAAAAGCAGAAAAAATGAACATGCGGTAAGGAAAAAGGTGGTGGTTGGAGCTGCCTTGTCCAGTGTTCTTCTTTACAATGCTGGGTTGGAAGAGTAGTTTGCTAAGAATGCTGAGAGCCGTTAGGAAACTGCTATTCCCCTCAGAGAGCGACAATTCCCACAGCGGTTTAACAATCCCTCTTCCCAGGGAATTCTGGGAATTATAGCTCTGTGAGGGGTCTCCTAACAATGTTGGGCACCCTTAACCAACTGCGCTTCCCATGATTCTTTGGGGAAACCTTGACTGCTTAAAGTAGGATAACCAGCACTATTTTTCTGGAAAAAGAGGTGCCGGAACTCACCATGAATGCCCCATTCTCTTAGAATGGCAATGGCGCGCACCTGAGAGGTGCCAGAACTGAGTTCCGGAAAGTTCCAGCTGAAAAAAGCAGCCCTATGATATTCCTTTACAGACAGGAGTGCCTGGTGTGCTCTGGTCCATGGGGTCATGAAGAGTCGGACACAACTAAATGACTAAACAACAATAACATGATATCCCTTTAGATGTATAGTGCAGATGGGATCGTAAAGATGTACAGTGGTACCTCAGGTTATGAACTTAATTCGTTCCAGAGGTCCGTTCTTAACCCAAAACTGTTCTTAACTCAAGGTGCGCTTCGCTAATGGGGCCTCCCGCTGCCACCGCCGCACAATTTCCATTCTCATCCTGGGGCAAAGTTCGCAACCCGGAGCAACTACTTCCGGGTTAGCGGAGTTTGTAACCCAAAGCGTTTGTAACCCGAGGTACCACTGTATAGAAATTTTCAGATCCCAAGTTTGCCCAGATGTGAACTTTGCGGCCCAACATTAGAAAGTGACGCAAACTTTCCCCCTCCTAAAATTCACAGAGTCCAGAATCTAACTGTATGAAAAACAACAGAAGCCTGCTCACCCTGGAGGCATATCACAGAATTCGGTAATGTAGGGGTAAAAACTCATCAGGAGTGGGGGAGGGAGAAATTTCTTTTTGATTGGGTTAAACCCACCACACAGCTCAGCCTTGCTCTCGAGTACACACTGCCTCGAATATTAAAACACCCCCAAGCTATGACACTGTCACGCTCCGCATTTCAAAGAGGAAACGCTTGGCCTTGCTTCTTGGGTTGGATGAGTTTACGTTATGAAGTGCTTCTCTTTAATATATAATCCTCTTCCTTTTAAGTGGAAAAATGCTTGATTCTCATCAAAGGTTCAGCTGATGATATGCAGCCTCGGTTTTAAGTACATCTGGAGCCAGCCTGGCTCAACCACACTCTCCCCGAGGCAGCACCTGTTACCTAGGGCCCTGGTTGCAGGCTGATCTGAAGAGCCTGCCCAAGCCGTTTTGCCACCCGAGACAAGATAGGACCCGTTGCAATTTCCTACAGCACTTGCAGCCACCGCTCAGCACAGAGGTCATTGAGGAGCCACCCCAAGACTTGCAGGGCTTTGCCAAAGTGCCCAGAAACTAGAAGTGGCTGACTATCATCATCATCATCATCAACATTGTTTTATTTATATGCCGACTTTTCACAGTTAAAAACAATGCTCAAGGTGGCTTGATGCTCATCATCATCAAACCTTTTATTGGCGTCACATCCAAACCAAATCAATACAGAATTACCACTTCCCCAGTGGCACAAAACATTTGCTAAAAGAAAGGAGGCAGAGCAGTCTATTGCCACATCTCTAGGTCTCCAGGGAGATCAGGGGGTCTGCAGTGTATTTCGACGGCAAAAAACCAAACAGAGATATTTAGCCACTAACTTGGTGAGCTCCTGATCATTCCCCAGTAATAGAGAATGTATGACCTCTAACTCTGGTTTACATTTGGGGTTGCAGAGTTGATTTAGAAAATTGCTGGAGGAGATCAGCAATTTCTACAACATGGCACGATTTACACAATCACAAACGTCATAAACAATAAATAAACCACATCAAAAAAACACACAACCAAATGGAAAACAATTTCCACATCAATCAAAATCTGAAACTAAGAATACAGCATTAATATCACAGTTTAAAATGACATAGGTAAAAAAATAACAATTTAAATAAATAGCAACAGCAATAAACACACACACACACACACAAAAAAAAAACAAAAACAAAAATGGAGCCCTCTCTGCCCAGCAGCAGCGGCAGCAGTCATTTATGGAGCCCGTCAGGCCCCGCCCTAGGCCAGGTGGTGAGTGGTAGGACTGGGGCCCTCAGGCGCTGAGCAGGGGAGTCCTCCTGGGTAGCAGCAGAGCTCTTGCACCAGCTTCCTGAAGGCTGGCAACATTAAGCCCACTGTGTGGAAATCCCTTGCAGACAATCACAGTGCCTGGAGACAGATAGGCCACATAGCCACAGCAGCAACTGCTGGGAGGAGTGCAGGGGAAAGAAACACCATGGTGTCCTTGTAGCAGCAAAACCAGACCCCTCCATCTGTCCCAGCTGCAATTAAACATGTCTATCAGTCTCCTCCCCTCTATGGTTTGACTTCACCCCCAAAGGCACACTCCTCCATCGTCTCCTGAGAAAGATGGAAGCCAACAGGCAAGGATGCAGTTTCACAGGGTGGTTTATTCCATCGCTCTGATGTTTTCCGAAAAGGGTAATTTCCCCATTATAGTTGAGCTTTCATATGATGCAAAAACCACTTCTGGGAATCTAATGGGCTATAGTGTATGTTCAGTGCTCATTTCTGCGTTATTTGATTCTAGAAACAATCCGTTTGCAGCCCTCTTAATCTGGAAAACCGTGGGAGTGAAGTGATGAAACTTGGAGCGGCATACCAGCATCATCCAGCTATTGCTTGTATCTAAATTGGAGAATCACAGGGGAGCAGAAGCACATGCATGCAGGAAACATTGGGGTGTAGAGACATTATCTGGTAACACCACACTCGCTGGTGTGAGTGAATTTAGCCTGACACGCTGGTGCCTCGGTAACAACAACAAAAAGGCACAGTTCTGTAACACAACAGGTATTGCAGTGTGAAAGGCACATTAGAAAGCAGGACAGAAACACCAGCCTGATAAACATGAAAGCCAACACAACTTTTTTAACATCTGATTGCTCCCCAACAAAGAGGGGATATTGGTAGGGAAGGTGATCTGGTGCAAATGGCCCAGTGCAGCTGATATGGCACTCCTGCTGGGGAAACATGCATTGTGCCAACCTCCCTGCCCCCTTGCCCCCTCCCAGGAAGCAACAATGCAGGGAAGCTGCTGTAGTTTCCCACTATATACAAGGGTCTGGTGACTTCTGTTTCAGTGTATCTGAAGAAGTGTGAATGCACACGAAAGCTTATACCAAGAACAAACTTAGTTGGTCTCTAACGTGCGACTAGGGACGTGGGTGGCGCAGGGACGCGGGTGGCGCTGTGGGTAAAACCACAGTGCCTAGGACTTGCCGATCGTATGGTCGGCGGTTCAAATCCCCGCGGCGGGGTGAGCTCCCGTCCTTTGGTCCCAGCTCCTGCCCACCTAGCAGTTCGAAAGCACCCTTAAAGTGCAAGTAGATAAATAGGTACCGCTTTATAGCGGGAAGGTAAATGGCATTCCGTGTGCTGCGCTGGCGCAAGCTCGCCAGAGCAGTGATGTCACACTGGCCACGTGACCCGGAAGTGTCTGCCAGCCTCTAGAGTGAGATGAGCGCACAACCCTAGAGTCTGACAAGACTGGCCCGTACGGGCAGGGGTACCTTTACCTTTACCTTTAAGGTGCGACTGGACATTTGTTTAATTTTTTTATATATTAATTTTTTATTTTATTTTTAATTAAGAAGACTATGCAATCTTTAGCCTGGCAGGAGCCTGCTACAAATTATTGCACACATTTTCTGGAGTGTCTGCTCTCCTCCTTCCCCATCTCTCCTCTTCCAATTAATCTCCATTTCCATGGTTCAGTGGTGGGAGGGAGCACAGAGGAAGAATCACCAGCCCTACCCCATGGTGATATCACAAGGGGTCTCTCCTTGGTCTCAGGTTTGGGCCCTGAAATCTCAGGGCCTGTGATGTTCCTCACCTGGCAACCCCATGGGTCAGCTTGTTCTGTTGCCCCTCTACCAGTCCTGAGACAAGTAGCTCAGAGTGGTTGATAGGGATAGCTGCGGACAGGCAATAAAGGCTCCCAGGTATGGCTGTGTCAACAAGCTCAGGGGAAGAAACCGCCTTATGAATTGCAAGATTTGAGGGGGGGGGGAAGAACTGAGCTTTCATTCCCCAACTCCACCTCTTAATATGCTACATCATAACCGGAACAATTGTTATCATCATCATTGATGTTTATCAGTCAGTTTACAGAAAGGGAAAAGTCTCAAAGCAACTTGGCAAGATTAAACGCAACAGATACAAGCAATCTAAAACAAAACAAAAACCTAACCCAACGAACAATACAAAAAATGTTCCTCCAGCAACAAATTAATGAAGGACAAGTTCTACCCACTCCACAAAAAGATGAATGCCACCATAGAATGATTCTTAGAAATCACAGAATTGTAGAGTTGGAAGGGACCACGAGGGCCATCTAGTCCAACCCCCTTGCAGTGCAGGATTAGGAGCCTCATGCTCTACTGCAGGGGTCAGCAAACTTTTTCAGCAGGGGGCCGGTCCACTGTCCCTCAGACCTTGTGGGGGGCCGGACTATATTTTGAAGAGAGAGAAAATCAACAAATTCCTATGCCCCACAAATAACCTAGAGATGCATTTTGAATAAAAGGACACATTCTACTCATGTAAAAACAGGCTGATTCCCAGACCATCCACGGGCCGGATTGAGAAGGCGATTGGGCCGGATCCGGCCCCCGGGCCTTAGTTTGCCTACCCATGCTCTACCAACTGAGCTGTAGGAGGTGGCTTAATTGCCAAAGGACTAAGCGAACAAAAACATATTAGCTTGGTACCTAAACACTGACAAGGAAGGTGCCAGGTGCACCCTCCTGAATGAAGCATTTGAGAGGTTAGGGGGCCACCAATGAAAAGGCCTCACACTGTGGAGGCAGAGCATAGCCATCTTGGCTAGTGGGCATCAATAGCCCTCTTCTCCATGAATTTGTCTAATCTTCTTTCAAAGTCATCCAAGTCGGTGCCCATCACTGCCTGATGTCAGGAACTGGGCAGAGGAGGAATGGTGGAGACCACCTCCCTATCCTGACCCTTCCATGGAGGAGGAAGAGGAGGACAGTATAGATTTACAACAGGGGTTTGAGGGAGGTCCCAGCTGAGAGGAAGATGAGGGGGAAAGCTGGGAAATCATAGGACAGACGGAACAACACCCGGCTGACACGTTGTCATTAGAAAGCATTCCAGACCCTCTATCTCCCAGAACCCGGCGAGCCTTAAAAGTAGGAGAGTAAAGAGCTCAAAGACAGAGGGCAGCTAGCAGCATCCACAGAGGAGATGAATGAGGAAGTGGGAGAGACGGGTGGTGGAGATTCACTCGGGACAATGCCATTATCCAGGAGGCTGGGTTCTAAAGCCTCTCTCTGTAAAGAATGAAATAAAAAGGACAGCAAGAAACTTTCCCTTGTCTTTATACTTTCCTGGGCAACCAACTGGGAGCCGCTGACAGCATCCTGACACCTGCTGGGGAAGCAAATTCCAAAATTTGGCCATGCACTGCTTGAAGAAATACTCCATCCTGAATATTTCAGCAGAGATGAGGACGGTGGGACTCCTTTATGCAACCCCCCCCCCCCGAAAAGGAAACAGGAGCTTTGGGGCAATTTAGGTTGCAGGGGGAAGGTTGGTCTGTGCCCCCCTCCCGTGGCTGTTTTGAACATCTAACAATAGTGTGGGCAATTCACAGTCATGAGCTCCCCACCATCTCATCCTCTGATCCACTTGCTGCAGGAAAAAGGTGACAGCGCTGAAGGGAAAGAAAGGGGGGCAGAGAGAGAGAAAGCTTAGCTCACTTTTTCCCTCTTCTCATGCTGCATCCATAATGAAATTGAGATAAGCTCTCCCACCCCCGCCAAATAAACTACAATGTCAGATGTGAAGCAGTAAAGCTGGGAAAGCACAGCGAGAGGACCAAATGAGCAAGCAAGAGTGGGAGCGGCAGAAAGCTTATGTAACAGGGAAGCGCGAACCGTAGGCTTCGCCTTCACTCCACCGTCTCTGAGAACTTTCACTCACTTGGAATAAACCCTGGAAATGTGAGGGTACGTCTATCCTGCTGGATGGAGCATGGAAAGATGTGAGGTGTGTATCGACACCTCCAATTTAAACATGGCCTATGGGACACAGGCAATTGTTGCTGTTTAGTCGTTTAGTCGTGTCCGACTCTTCATGACCCCCTGGACCAGAGCACGCCAGGCACTCCTGTCTTCCACTGCCTCCCGCAGTTTAGTCAAAATCATGCTGGTAGCTTCGAGAACACTGTCCAACCATCTCCTCCTCTGTCGTCCCCTTCCCCTTGTGCCCTCAATCTTTCCCAGCATCAGGGTCTTTTCCAGGGAGTCTTCTCTTCTCATGAGGTGGCCAAAGTATTGGAGCCTCAGCTTCAGGATCTGTCCTTCCAGTGAGCACTCAGGGCTGATTTCCTTCAGAATGGATAGGTTTGATCTTCTTGCAGTCCATGGGACTCTCAAGAGTCTCCTCCAGCACCATAATTCAAAAGCATCAATTCCTTCTTTATGGTCCAGCTCTCACTTCCATACATCACTACTGGGAAAACCATGGCTTTAACTATAAGGACCTTACACAGGCAATAACCATGGCCATTGCTACCCCAATTTTTGCCTCGGACCCCATGCACCCCTGGCGCGTGGCCCCCGAAAGGTTCACAATGAGGAAATCGGGTTTCCAGCTCCTGACATGAAGCGTACTGTAAGATGTGGAATATACCAACACATACCCAGTAAGTATGTTACGCAGGGGATGACTCTACAGCAGTGTTTCACAAACTTGGGTCCCCAGCTGTTGTTGGACTACAACTCCCATCATCCTGAGATGACAGGACCAGTGGTCAGGGATGATGGGAGTTGTAGTCCAACAACAGCTGGGGACCCAAGTTTGAGAAACACTGCTCTGCTAACTACCCTGGGGCAGAGGTAGCCAACCTGGTCCTTGCCAGGTGCTGGTTCCACTCTCAAATCCTTTTATTCCTTAGCCAGAAAGGGATGATGGGATCAGGAATCTCCTGAGAACTCTCAGCACCCTGATTCCAAAATGTTTCCCTCGTTCGCCTTGTTTCTGTCTAAGAGCCAACTAACCTTTAATTTTGAGTCCACGTGTATTTTGAACTCACATGTATGTGAGTTTTTCCTGACTTGCTCCTGTCACCTGCCCCTGATACACCATGGCTACAACCCCATGGCTATAAAGTGGGACAGGGGAAGAACAGTTTTTGTGGGGGAACGGGGTTGCCAGGATTTGGTGTCCTGTGAAATTTTTAAAGACAAAGAAAATGCCAGAACAGGGAAGGAGGAAAGAATTAGAGCAGCATCCCGCTGGAACTCATTTGTAAGCAATTTCAGAAATGCTGAATGCAGATGTTGCCTATCACTTTTAGACGCCCTTTGTTGAAATGCAAACATTTTGCTCAGCTTTTTCGTATCGGAGGGATTAGATGTGCAGGGATTTACATGCAAAATTGATTAACACTCTCCACAATTCCCTTTAGCAGAGGAAGAAGAGGTGGAAACCCAGCCTTGATTTACATGGCCGCTGTTGCACCAGCTCTTCTACATATCCATATGCAGCGAGAGCATCTCTTAGGTCCCTGCCCTGCTTTCCAAAGCTTTTCCTTGGTTTATCAGCAGGGTAATCCTTCCCAGGATTTTTTTTCTCCTTTCCTTGTCGGTTCCCTCCTACTCTATCCTTTTCCTGCACGCGAAAGCTGTCCTGGATTGTAGCTTGATCTCTCGTTCCTGAAATCCTCAACGTGATCACATATTACCATTTTAGCACCGCTTCAGCTGTTATCCCTTGAAGTGCTTCCAGAACATCCTTGCCTTCAGCTCTTCCAGACCTGGCAACTGAAAGCTAGCATCCTGCTTCTGCAATCCATCCCCTGCCTTTACCAACACTGGAACCTCATCCCTTCCGATAATAAGTGGAGTACTGCAGAGTCCCGTGACTGCAGTACTCGTAATCTGGTGAACTGGGTTTGATTCCCCGCTCCTCCACATGCAGCTGCTGGGTGACCTTGGGCCAGTCACACTTCTTTGAAGTCTCTCAGCCCCACTCACCTCACAGAGTGTTTGTTGTGGGGCAGGAAGGGAAAGGAGATTGTGATCTGCTTTGAGACTCCTTAGGGTAGTAATAAAGCGGGATATCAAATCCAAACTCCTCTTCTTCACCAGCTCTGGTCTAAGATGTCTGCAGCTCAGGACCAAGCATCTCTGTAATCTGATCTAGGTCCTAACTGAATCTCAGAAGGCGGTGTGCTTGCCTTCATTGGAGACTTTTAAACAGATCAGGTGGCCATTTAGCTGCGATTCCTGCATTGCAGGGGGTTGGACTAGATTACTCTTGTGGTCCCATCCAACGCTACCGTTCTGTGATTCTATGCTTTGCCTTCAGTTACTGGCCCTGGAGTCTTGGGTTTCCATCCTGTTATGTACATTCCCCAATACAGACACCTGTCAAGCGGAATGTCCCGTTCTGGGAGAAGCCCCCCAGGCTCCCAGTTACAGGAGATACAAGCCTTCACTAAAGAACTCAACAAGGAGCAGAGGGTTGCAGATGCAGCACAATCCAAATGAACCAAGGTCAAGCGTGGAGAAGCAGTCCAGATCCAAGCATGATCCAAAGTCAAGCAACAGCCCAAGGTCAACATCAAAGGGAATTCAGAAAATATACAACACAACAAGGCAGGGGCCCCAGCAGCCAGTATCTGGTCCTACCCCCCCCCCCAACAGACAAAAATGTATCAAGCATTCCCTAGAAGCAACAGTTGCTTTTGAGGCAGGAGATGTTCCTGTGATTAGGAGACCAGTTTCAGGATTCTTTGTTAAGCTAGACAACGGAGAAAATATGCAAATCAAGAAAAAAAAAATAAAACTGAGAAAGAATTGAAGCTGGCAGGTTCAGAGAAAGGTTAGTTGAACGTTTTTATGGAGCTTTCTTGCTTCGGCTGATTTATTAGATGGGTTGTCCTCTGTCTGCCGCTACTGCAGGCAAACAGTTGAATCGTTCTCTGAAAAGCTGCTGTTGTTTCACGTTGCACCGCGACCACCCCCTGGGAGAAAGCCAAAAGAATGAACAGAAATGTTTGAAAGCCACAGAGCTATATGGAACTTGGTAGCAGCAGCTATGGCCTTGTCTCGAGAACTCCTGGGTATCACTTCCAGCTGCTACTTAAGAGGAAGGGCTGTGGCTCAGAGCATCTGCTTTGCATGCAGAAGGTCCCAGTTTCAATCTCTGGCATCTCCAAGTAGTACAGGGTGAGACTCTTACTGTATCCACTGTGGTGTAGTGGTTAAGAGCGATAGACTCGTAATCTGGGGAACCGGGTTCGCTTCCCCGCTCCTCCACATGCAGCTGCTGGGTGACCTTAGGCTAGTCACACTTCTCTGAAGTCTCTCAGCCCCACTCACCTCACAGAGTGTTTGTTGTGGGGGAGGAAGGGAAAGGAGATTGTTAGTCGCTTTGAGACTCCTTCGGGTAGTGATAAAGCGGGATATCAAATCCAAACTCTTCTTCTTCTTCTTCTAAAACTCTTGAAAGCCATTGCTATTCGGGGTAGGCAATGATGAGGTAAATGAACCAATGGTCTGCAGCTTCTTAAGATAATATTTATTTATTTATTTATACATACATACATACCCCGCCTATCTGGCTGGGTTACCCAAGCCACTCTGGGCGGCTTCCAACAGAACACCAAAATACAATAACCTATTAAACATTAAAAGCTTCCCTGAACAGGGCTGCCTTCAGATGTCTTCTACAAGTCTGGTAGTTGTTTTTCTCTTTGACATCTGGTGGGAGGGCATTCCACAGGGCGGGTGCCACTACCGAGAAGGCCCTCTTCCTGGTTCCCTGTAACTTGGCTTCTCGCAGGAAGAGAACCGTCAGAAGGCCCTCAGCACTGGACCTCAGTGTCCAGGCAGAACGATGGAGATCCAAAGAGATACTTCTAGATAAACACTGTCATTGCCACTTACTTGGAATGACCATCAAGGAAGGTGATTATGAACAGAACATGACCAGCACCTACAAACTAAATTAGTAAGGAGGTTTTGAAGCAGAGATTGGATGGGCATTTGTCACGTATGATCTAGTTGAGTTTACTGCATTGCAAGGGGTTGGACTAGAAACCCCTTGGGGTCCCTTCCAACTCTACAATTATATGATCAAACAATTATAAACCAACAAAACATAACATGACTCAATAAAACAAAACGAAGTATACCCAATATGGCGGACAGTTCCCTGCTTCCAAATAATAATGCTAATTCTTACTAAATGGTGAGTCATTGGAGGAGGCCCCTCGCTATGACAGACCCATAAGTCAGAAACATTCAAAATACAGTTGGAAAAACGCCATGAGCTTGATACAAGGGACACGAGTAGGCAATGAATTCTGCCCTGTCCTGCGTTGGTTGCAACCAGTGATGTTTCTATTCCGCTACAGTTCAGTTTCTGCCATGGCTTACATTATTCATCTCGCCATCTGTGATGGCTGAAACTAACATAAATATGGATAGACTAAAAGACCAAGGTCTGTTCCTGACCTTGGATGAAGACCATGTGAACTGTAGCAATTTCCAGTCCATTTCTGGTGGAATTCTTTGACATTTATTTTATTTATTTCATTAAAAATGTATACACCATTTGATAAAACTGTAACGTTATAAAGCTTTCAAAAACTTAAAACAACAATAGACTAAAAACAGATGAAAACTCACATCTATCTTCTGAACCTGTCTAAACAAAACTGTGTTTAGCGGGCACTGAAGAAAGTACAGGGAAGGGGCCTGCTGTTAGGAATGTGGCTCACCCGAACGCAGGGAAAGAGTCAGACTCAGAATTTGAGGTAAGTGAAAGAGGGACCGACTCTGCAGATGAGAGCTGGCTGACAAGAGTCGAGAAAAGGCAGTTTGACCCTCCCTTCTTGAGGAATACACTGTTAGCTCTCAAGAAGAGGAAGAGTTGGAAGGTAGCCAGAGCGTTGCTAGGCAATCAGCAGATAAGCAGAGGTCTGAGACTGTATCAAGTAGAAGTGGGGAGGGTGAAGTCCAGCCTCTCAGTCCTCATTCTAGGAGACTGGATAATATCAGAGGGCAACGGAAGGGCAAGAGGGGAAAGGCGGAAGTTTGGCATCCTTCCTGCTGTGGGAGGGGCAAAGATTCAGACTGGCCAACTATCGTCAATGCAAGCAGGCGAGAAGCCGTGCTCTGGATGTGTTTTGTTGAAAATAAGCGTACATAAAACTGCCGGAGAGTCATTACTTCTTATCAGGGCTTGCTTGCCTGCCAGAGATCATTACACCAGCCTGCTATCAATAGGCAGGGAGTTCCGAAGTGTGGGTTCTGCTGCTCCAAAATATCAAGTTATTATATCCCTAGCTGAAAATAATAGAACTTTTCCCCTCCAATAGAGAGGAATTTGTAATCCCCTCTCTTGGCTTGTTGGGATTTCCTTCCTTTTTGTTTGGCCTGTTTTGTGGACAGCCACAAAGGAATACAGTAGCCCAATGCCTAACTTTTAAATTCATGGTAAAAAAGGAAAAAAGCACCAACAACCAGTATTCTTGTTTTAATAATTGCAAGCCAGAGTCCAGATTCAAGCTGCCTTGGGACTTGGATGTTGCCAAAGAAAAAGCAGCAGCGGTGTTTGAATAGATCTATGAAGTCCCCCTTTTACAGAGACCCTCATCCAAGAAAGGAATCTTGCTGGCAGAATGCCAAGACACCACAGGGGATTCTCTGATCTCATTCATGCCAACTCTCAGCAATCAGAGCTTTGAGGGGTGGGAGAAGGAAAAGGCATAAATCAGCATGTCAAGGAGCTTGGAAATTAACCTAATTAAGCCACGCAAGAAAAATAACATTAAGGGAAAAGGGGGGGGGAGAGAGAGAATGGTGTATCAAACTAAAACGCATCAAAGCCAAAGTAATCTGCACTAAGGTCAACACCCTTTCCTAAATTTATATCGGTTATTAATCAAGAGTCTCGGAACAGAACGCTGCATATGAAGGCCCTTTTCCCAGACATAAATAGCTCCACTTAGAAGCGGGTGAAGAGAGAGACTTTGAAAATAGGACACACTTCCCTTAGAAATGGGTTAAGATGTTAGGAGAACAAGGTCACCCAATAAACTGTGTGAATTAGCTTCCATGTTGCAGAAGATGCGCAGCAGTCTCGTTGCTTAAAGATGGTGAAATGACCAATGAGAGAAGAGGTTCGGCTTGCGGTTCAAAGGAACTGCGGATGCGATGTAGTCTAAAAGGTAAAGGGACCCCTGACCATTAGGTCCAGTCGTGACCGACTCTGGGGTTGCGGCGCTCATCTCGCTTTATTGGCCCAGGGAGCCGGCGTACAACTTCCGGGTCATGACTAAGCTGCTTCTGGCGAACCAGAGCAGCACACAGAAACGCCGTTTACCTTCCAGCCAGAACGGTACCTATTTATCTACTTGCACTTTGACATGCTTTCAAACTGCTAGGTTGGCAGGAGCAGGGACCGAGCAATGGGAGCTCAACCCGTCGCAGGGATTCAAACCACCGACCTTCTGATCGGCAAGCCCTAGGCTCTGTGGTTTAACCCACAGCGCCACCCGCATCCCAAGTCTTAGAGGTTTTAAACTAGTGGACCAAAGGATAGGCGGTAAACATTCAGCAAGTCCACTGCCATAGCAGAAAATTAGTCTCCTAAACAGCAATAAGCCAAAAACAACAACAACAGCAGCAGCAACAAAATACCGTTGTGTGGTAGGGTTAGGCCCCACATTTTTCATTTTAAAAACCCTCCAAGTTGAGCTTCTACCCTCTTCTGAAAAAGAAGGAGCCTCTGATTCTCAGCCCTGCCACACATAAGAAGCTGCACCATACCGAGTTGAATTGGAGTGGGCAACCTATGACACTCTGGCTGTTGTCGGACTCCAAATCCCATCAGCCCCAGCTTGCCTGGCCAATGGTCGGGGATGATGGGAACTGTAGTCTAGCCACATCTGGAGTGCCATTCCCCATCCCTGGTCTATACTGACTTGCATGGCTATCATCCACAGCACTGGCTCAGTATACCTGAAGGAGTGTCTCCACCCCCATCGTTCTGCCTGGACACTGAGGTCCAGCGCCAAGGGCCTTTTGGCAGTTCTCTCACTGCAAGAAGTGAAGTTACAGGGAACCAGGCAGAGGGCCTTCTCAGGAGTGGCACCCTCCCATCAGATGTCAAGGAAATAAACAACTATCTGACTTTTAGAAGACATCTGAATGCAGCCCTGTTTAGAGAAGCTTTTAATATTTGATGAATTATTGTATTGCTGGAAGCCGCCCCAAGCAGCTGGGGAAATGCAGCCAGATGGGCGGGGTATAATTAAATTTATTATTATTATTATTATTATTATTATTATTATTATTATTATTATTATTATTCCCAACCCTACCTAGATGTGCCAGGGATTGGCCATTCTTGCACGCAGAGCATAAACCTTACCAGTGAGCTACATCCTTTCCCATAATGCTTTTCTCCCACAGACAGACCCTCTGCCTTGATAGGAGTCATGTCTGGCATGCAGTTGCAAAGCCAGCAGTGGCAGAGGCTTTTAAAAGCCTGGCATTTTGCATAAAGGGATGGAAGTAGCATTCTCTTACAGTGGATGACTCCATTTCCCTTGGGGGACCCAGTTATGCAGCTACGTTACATGTGGAGGCCCCCAGCTAGTATCTCTGATCACTCCAAAGCATAATGTCCAATTATGGCATCAGTGCGCCAAGTTCAAACATTACCAGAGACTCCTTTACAGCTCTGGCAGCTCAGCAAAGCCCAACATATATCGGTAATACAAGATTGGGGTAGGAGGTGGTTTGTACTGGTAAAAATTTTAACTGGTACTAATCAGCTATTTCATGCACATTTGACTTTGCTGAGCTGTACAGCTACTTTGAGACAGGGAAGGTGAAAAGCTGGAATATAATTTTGAAAATTGAAGCTCAGCAGTTTGCACACAGAAGGTTCTAGGTTCGATCCCTGGAATCCACAGGTAAGGTTGGAAAAGATTCTCAGCCTGAACGTCTAGAGCAGAGCTTTCCAAACACGTTAGTGTGTTGGCTGCAGTGTGTAGGTGTGTTGCACAAACACTCTCTGAGCTCCTCCAGTTTGCTAGTAAAACTGAATTACTGTGTCACGAAATGATGCAAAACTGAATTACTGTGTCACGAAATTATGCATGTCTAAAAAGGGTGTCACCAACATGAAAAGTTTGGAAAGCTCTGGTCTAGCAGCTGTCCTTAAGCAGAGACAGTGGCAAGGGGGGAGTGATTCAATTCCATTTGCCTTTAAAGGCAAATCTGCACTATGTGAAAGAATGCACAAACTGAAACACAGAAACCTTTCAAAATTCACACTACTCTGAATTTTGCAGTGGAATTCTCCAGCCAATGTATATATTGGGGTAAAATAGCTTACAAAACTGTATTGCATTAGAGGAGACTTCATGAAAAAATGTGCACATTCGTCAAAATTGCATACAAAAATAGGTTTACTACGAGATATTAGCGTGAAAAATGCAATGTGAATTTTCATGCAGAATCACAAAAGTTTTGCAGAAATGTAGGAAACTGAAGATTGGATGGGGCGTGTAGAGAGAGAAACTTGGAGATAAAAAATGAACAGACTTGTTCATCCCTAGCAGACAATGCTAGATGGATCAATGGTTGTCTGACTCAATGTAGGGCAGCCTGCTAAGGCTCTAAAATGACCTTTTCTCCCTCATGTTGCTCATTGGTGATAACACGATTCTACAACTATCTAAAAATGCTTACCTAAGCATCTATTAATGGGAAAGGCATGCCTCCTATTAATAAAACACTGTGTGAGAGAATGGGGGAGAATCAAAGCTCTCTCGCCTTCCTCTGCCAGGAAGGTTTGTCGCTTTGCCATATTCCAGTAAATCCCCTTCATTCTAACAAACAAGACACACAATGCCAGGTCTCAATCCTGTATGTCATTGGGAAATTCACAGCTGAGTAACTCCCATTCAGCCTCCGCCAAGAGCGTTAGAATGTGTAGTAAGCCAAATTCTATTATACGGGAATAGCACCCCTGGCTAATCAATTTCAAACAATCAATGAAGTTTATTACACGGAGGCGGGAGGGAAACACCACCGCCACACAATATGCAGGCCACATTTCTAACCTAATCAAGGCAGAGAGCACTGGGAGGAAATTATCATCTGGCTTCCATGAGAAAGTCTGGGGTGGGAACAGAAAGTTACTAGGCATTCAACATCATGTTAGCGAATAAGGCTCCACAAGGAGGAAAGGGCTTGTAAGCAATGTTTTCCATTCGCCACAGATAGGCCTGTTGATGGGATCTTTCCCAGCAGCGCCGAGGGAGAACGAATCGACTCCTACCAGATTTTGCAGGCAAAGATTCAGTCCTCGCCCTCCCAAGCTTATCTGCTCCCTGCCGACTGCCAGGCATGAAATTGACAGGAAGTGTTACAATTGCACCAAGCTGGAAAAAAACCAAGGGTGCTGGAGATCGCTGGAGCTTGCATGAAATATAGAGTTTATATGCAACAGCGGAGATTAACTTTAGCAAATTGAATCCCAGCTTGGAGCATAATTGTAAGGTGTTCCGACTGGGTCTTGAGAAAGCTTCATTAAGGGAAGTGCATCCTTGAGAGGAAGGAGTCCTATAGTCCTAGCTAACTAACTACCTGAAGAAACTAATTAATAAATAATAATAATAATAAAAATAAATAATAAATAATAATAATAATAATAATAATAATAATAATAATAATAATAATAATAATAAATTATTTATACCCCACCCATCTGGCTGGGTTTCCCCAGCTACTCTGGGTGGCTTCCAACCAAATATTAAAAACAATACAGAATCAGACATTAAAAACATCCCTGAACAGAGCTGCCTTTTAAAAGTAAAATAGTTGTTTATTGCCTTGACATCTGCTGGGAGGGCGTTCCACAGGGCAGGCGCCACTACCAAGAAGGCCCTCTGCCTGGTTCCCTGTAGCTTTGCTTCTCGCAGTGAGGGAACCGCCAGAAGGCCCTCGGTGCTGGACCTCAGTGTCTGGGCTGGATGATGGGGGGTGGAGACGCTCCTTCAGGTATACAGGACTGAGGCCTTTTAGGGCTTTAAAGGTCAGCACCAACACTTTGAATCGTGCTCGGAAACGTACTGGGAGCCAATGCAGATCTCTCAGAACTGGTGTTATGTGGTCCCGGCGGCCACTCCCAGTCACCAGTCTAGCTGCCACATTCTGGATTAATTGCAGTTTCCGAGTCACCTTCAAAGGTAGCCCCACATAGAGCGCATTGCAGTAGTCATGCTTGCCCCTTTGTTTCCAGAAGATACATGCGAGATGACCTTGTGCCTCAAGGTGCAGAGAAAATGGAAGCTGTAAACAAAATGCAACCTAAGCTGCATGAGTCCAAACTTTAAAGGATGGGGAGGTCAGCAGCCCATGAAGATCAAGCAGGTGCCTTCATTGTACCTTGGAAGTTGAACAGAATCCGTTCCAGAAGTCCGTTCAACTTCTAAAACCTTCAGAAACCAAAGTACGGCTTCTGATTGGCTGCAGGAAACTCCTGCAGCCAATCGGAAGTCGCAGAAGCTGCGCCAGATGTTCGGCTTCCGAAAATCATTCAAAAACCGGAACTCTTATTTCCGGGTTTAGATCGCTCGGGAGCCGATTTGTTCGGTAGCCAAGGCGTTCGAGGTCCAACGTACGACTGTACTCTCTGCCATCCAAATGCTTAGAAAGTTGAGTTACTTTTAATCTGTTTCAGAAGTTCAACTTTTGTATGTTTTTAAACAATGGTTGTGATTTTTAAATTCATTTTACTGTTTTATCTTCTGTAAACTGCTTTGAGGGTTTTCTGTTTTTGTTTTTAACATTCAAGAAGGGTATAAATGTCATGAAATAGATAGATAAATAAATAAATAGCTGGTGAAGGGATTGCTTGGGAATCTGGCGGTCCCTTGCACTATTTATTTAAACCCCAAACTCATTTCTGCCAGCTGAGTCCCACACAAACTTCCAGCATTGGGAAGGGAAAAGAACAACATGGTAATCATGCCTCAAGCTTCAAGGCACACGCGAGAGACAGAAATTATTTGTAATCACACAGATAATGTGTGAGAACGAGCCAGACACAAAAGGAGCTTTGTTATACACACCTCTTAGGTAGTGCCAGCGAGACGTTTCTCACACGTACAAAAAGTTGTACATGTTGCAAGACCTAACACATTTTGGATACATCTTTCTTAAAAACACTACCAGAATAGAAACACTGGTATGGAATTTGCTGGCATTAGGTGTGGTGAAGGCTTAGCCGAACTGAAAAGGCAAATTTGAGCAGGATAGCTATGACCTGCACAGACGCCACACACGTTAAAGCACACAGCTTCTTTCAAAGATTTCTGGCAACTGCAGTTTCCCCCTCACCCCCAACAAACTACAGCTCCCAGGATTCTTTGGGGGAAGACATGAGCTTCGAATGCACTTTCAAATGCACATAAAACAGATGCAGTCTTAGCAATCCTGCATGAATTTGTCTGATTTTCTTTTAAAGCCAGCTAAGTTTGTTGCATCCCATGCGCTGACTGTGTGCATCCTGGAGGCATCTGATTGGCTACTGGACAAAGCAGGATGATGGAATAGACGGACCTTTGTTCTTCTCTAGCAGGGTCCTTATTATGAGTCAGAATGACAGTATTTCCCCCAGTTAGTCATCCATTGCAGGTAATGTTGTGTTAACAGGAAACCTCCGTACCAGCCCTGAACAATTAGGCATGCAGCCCATTAAAAAAAAAGGTGGTCTATCAGAAGTCTGAGAATCCCTTGTTTTTGCAGCTTGCAGTGAAGACTGTGGGGAGGGAGGGAATACCGTGAATACCTTTTACATTCAATAGCTGGATTTATCGCAAAGAAACCTGGAGCAGTTCCATTCATTCGAAACCAGGGCAGGAAGCATTGTCCCTTACACTGAATTGGCATTGTCATGCTGCCAAGTCTGGTGGTGTTGTGGCTGCGTGATCCCTGATTGGCAGGGTCACATAGCTGCTAAGAAGCAGCGTAATACACATGCACGATGTCGACATGCATTTCAATCTGGTTTTTCACCTATCATTGATTTTCATTATTTTCCAGAGGTTTGAAAGTGTTCCTTTC
The DNA here is from genome assembly GCF_964188305.1 of Podarcis bocagei. Lineage (NCBI taxonomy): Eukaryota > Metazoa > Chordata > Lepidosauria > Squamata > Lacertidae > Podarcis > Podarcis bocagei. The sequence continues at coordinate 12,868,195 of NC_138142.1, read as the reverse complement.
AACCGATTTAACTTCTCAACTTTTCAGTGTGTGTGTGTGTGTGTGTGTGTGTTTTGTAAACAGCTCTGAGTTTTCTTTAAAAACAAACAACCATTCAATTGGTATATACATTTTATGAAATTAAATCAAATATATTTACAAACCCAAAAGCACAAGAAAACAAATTATAATAATAATCAGTTTTTAAAAGATATGGGTTGAGATGTGTTTTTTCCTCCCTTTTCATTTCTTTAGGCCTTCGTTTGTGCAGAGAAAATGTTCACCCACAACATCTGGTCCAGCATTACCGTATTTTTCGCTCTGTAAGATGCACTTTTTTCCTCTTAAAATCTAAGGGGAAATGTCTGTGCGTCTTATGGAGCGAATGTGTGGTCCCTGGGGCTGGGGGGGGGAGCCCGGCTTCCCCCACCGCCAGCCCCACAAGCTCTGGGAGCAGCGGGAAGGCATTCATCCCGCTGCCCTGGGGAGGCTTCACGCGGCTATCCCTGGCTTTTGCCACTTCCCCCACCTCCCGCAAAAGCCCCCAAGAGCCGCACTCCCTTTAAAGAGCTGTGCGGTGGCTCTTGGGGGCTTTTCCCCAAGGAGGGAGAAGCTGCTGGGCTGCCCTTCTCCCTCCTCTGCTCAGAGCTCCCTTTAAATAATGTGGTGTTTTTTTCTTCAATTCCCCCCCCCCAAAAAAAAGTATTTGCCTTATGGAGCAAAAAATACGGTATCCTTAATCTCTGAAATGTGTTGCTGTTGTTTTGCTTTTCTTTAATTTCAGGTGTAAAAAGGCTGACGCCGCCCACTACTCATGGATGTGGCACAATCTCCTAAGGACACAGAGATCTTGCTTCCCCATGACTTCTAAGCCTGTCAACAGCTGCAGCCTGTGGGCGAAATTTGCTTACTGCATGAAGCCTGCTTTAGTTAGATGGGTCACTGGATTTTTACTGCCCACAACTTCCCTCGCATGTTGTGGGCATCTGATGCCCCTGGCAGCTTTGGGAACAGCTGTGGAAAATCTGACAGTCCTTCAGACCCAATGCCAAGTTGGCTTGGATGCGCCATTTGCTCTGCCCACACTGGCCCGCTTTTCCAATCGTTTGATCCTCCGTTACGATGAGCCATTACACACTCATTCCATCCCAGCAGGGCAAATAAGAGAAAGGTTCTTGGTTCAGGTGTTCCTTGGTTTCACTCACCAGGACGGAAATAATGATTCTCCACCTCTTTCACTGTAAAGCCCAGAATGAAGTCTCAGCCAGTGACAAACCCTGACAGAAGTCCATTAAAAAGAAACTAGCTTTCATCCTAATCCGCACAATAGAATAGAAGGGAGGAAGGAGGACATTTGAAAAGTTCAGCGGTGAGTCACTTCAGACTTGCTTTTCCCTTCCCTTACCACTGTAGTCATGTTTTGCTGGTGCAAAGAAATGATGAAGAGACTTAGAGCCCCTAGAATTTATTCTGGCAAAGGTTTTAATGGGCTAGATGCTATGATATGAGATGCACGAAGTGTTATGCTCAGTTAGAAAATCAGTGTGTGTGTGTCTGAGTCACATAAACTAGCATTGGACTACAACTTCCATCATTCTTAGCTAGCAGGACCAGTGGTCAAGGATGATGGGAGTTGTAGTCCAACAACATCTGGGGTCCCAAGTTTGGGAAACACTGACATAAACACACACACACGGGGGGGGGGGGTAAATGTAAAAAATGAGACCAAAAGCTCATGAATTTCAAATGGTAGCATTTGCTCTGTGATATCCCAAGACTGGGATAGCCTGACCTCAGTTTTCCATGCTCTGGTAGTCTCCCATCTGGACTACTGTAAGGTGCTGTAAGGTGGAGCTGCCCTTGACAACAGTTTGGAGACTGCAAGTATGGCAGAAAGTAGCTGCTAGGATAGTAAGTAGAACTATACAGTGGTGCCTCGCAAGACGAAATTAATTCGTTCCGCGAATTTTTTCGTCTAGCGAATTTTTCATCTTGCGAAGCACGGTTTCCCATAGGAATGCATTGAAAATCAATTAATGCGTTCCTATGGTCAAAAAAAGTCCAAACAAAGCCAAATTTGGTACAACAAGAGTTTACTAAGTGCTCTTTAAAGTCACACATACTGTAAAGAGCATTTCAAAATTCAAACCCAGAATTTTTTAAAAAAAACAGCAGAGTGGCCCAATGGTCACAGAAAATCATAAAAATGCAGGGAAAAAACCCACAAGCTTCCAGATTCTTGCAAACCCCTCCCCAACTGTTCCCCCAGCCACCCAGCACACAGAAATTCAAATCCAGATTTTTTTTAAAAAAAAAACAGCAGAGTGGCCCAATGGTCACAGAAAATCATAAAAATGCAGAAAAAAACCCACAAGGTTCCAGATTCTTGCAACCCCCTCCCCAACTGTTCCCCAAGCCACCCAGCACACAGAAAATCAAATCCAGATTTTTTAAAAAAAAAAAACAGCAGAGTGGCCCAATGGTCACAGAAAATCATAAAAATGCAGAAAAAAACACACAAGCTTCCAGATTCTTGCAAACCCCTTCCCAACACCAAGTCCTTGAATTCCAAACACTCCAACCCAAAATCCAAACCCCCCCAAAAAAGTTTTAAAAGCTTAACTTACCAAATGGCTGCAAAAGAAGTTTTGGAAAAGCTTCAAAAATCACCAAAGTCTTTAAAAACCTCAAAAAAGGCTACTATGTACACTGCATTCTATGAGTTGCTCCTCGAAGTCAAGTTGCAACTGTATTAATGATGTTAAGAAAAAGGAAACAAACTTGCAAGATGTTTTCGTCTTGTGAAGCAAGCCCATAGGGAAATACGTCTTGTGAAGCAGCTCAAAAACGGAAAACCCTTTCGTCTAGCGAGTTTTCCGTCTTGCGAGGCATTCGTCTTGCGGGGCACCACTGTATTATGGGACCATGTGTCAACATCCCTGAAAGCACTGCACTGGCTGCCAGTGAGCTACTGGACCGAAATCAAAGTCTTAGTATGAGCACATAAAGGCCTAAATGGCTCAGAACCCAAGGACTTTAAAAAGTGTCTTCTCCAATATCAACCATTTTGGACCCTACATCAGTCAGTGAGGCCTTGGTGGTGGTGCCACAGTTGGGTGTGGGAACATTGGCATTGACCCATGACAGGGCCTTTTCGGTGGTGGATCCCCATTTGTACAATGCCCACCTCTTGTGAGAGCACATAAAGAAGATGGAATTACCCTGACTGAGCCCCCAGGAGCTTAGAGAATCCTGGTGATGGATGTAGCTGGCAGGATGTGGAACTCTGAACCTATCATAGGTTATGAACCAGAAGCTGCACAGATCATCAGAAGGTGCACACAAAATATGTATTGTTCCAAAGGCAGTTCCATGGAAAACTCACATCAGTCCCTGGAATAGAAAGGAGCATTTTGGCAGCATGTTCCACATGAAAAGGCCTCTGTCTCAGGGTGCTCTTTTCAATTTAAGAAATCTAGAGGGGAAGGGCAGTTGTCCCCCCCCCCCCACACACACACTCCGCCTCCAACCACGATTCTTCTAAATTTGGCCTAACAATTATCCTGGCCATCCCCAGAGCATCTGGAAATATTAGCAGGATCTGCCCACCACAGTTCAAACGCTGGCAAGTGCTCCCTCGCCCTCTTGAACCATCAAAAGCCTTTGTTCTGCAATTACCACCCAGCCACTCCCTCTCCAAAACATCTTACAGGCCTCTTTTCTCTTCTCCCTTTCACATTCATCCATTGGCAGAGCTCAAGAGAGCTGGAACACTTTCACAAGCTGCATTAAGAGACTCTGGAACAAGATTACACGGCGCTCAGAGTTGATTTTGCACATTACAAATCAATTTAAGTCTCCCACTCATGTCAGAGGGAGTTCCATGGCTCATCCTAAAAGATCTAAGGAGGAAGAGACAGACTCGGAAAGTTCTCTATGGATGAGTGGTGTTTGCCATTCTGTTAACTTGGGGATGTGATAGGAATATTATGGTCTTAGATATAGGGTAATGTTCATAAGTGTACCAACCAAGCACATACATAGATTAGCACAGGAAGACCAACCTGGAACCATATTGATTCCTAAACTGAGCAAATGTTTTCTCTGCAAGGTCAAAGTGGGAAACCTCCCCATTGTCTCTTTCCTCACAAATCCAGTCTTAAGGACACATTTAAGATATGAATAGGGTGTGAGCCTGTCACCTGGCCCAGGAACTAAGTATTTTTCACTACAAAAGAATGGCCAGGCCCCCCAGGTAATCCAATCAAATAACCTGCCAGACAGGAGATAAACAACAACAGAAGAAAAAACAATATTCAAATTTCTGTTTTAGATCTCCTTTTCTGTGATGTAGGTGAGATGTATCTGAGGGGTGGTCTTAGGTTACACCCCTTCTGTGATGTATGCATGATGTTTCTGGGGGGTGGTCTTGATCTGCAGGTTGGGAATTTCAAAAGTCTTTATAAGGCCTTGCATGCCATTTTTCTGGGTCCCTCGACTCTCCTGCAGGTGAGGGGAGCACCCTGTTGCAACAGATCAATAAAGATCAAGCTTACTAGCTGCTTTGCTTCTCAATATTCTCTGGTTGGCCTCTGTTATTCTCTCCTACCAATAGGGAACCTATGTAAGGACTCTATATGGGCTCTTGGATACCCCATAAGGGAAAAGGGCAAATTTTGTTTACAACAGGGACAACTAGAGGAGGATCGCTTCTGAAGGGCTGGGGGACACTTTGCAAGACTCAATCTGGTGTGCTGGGAAGGAAGGGTGCGAGGATGTGTACAGAGATTGGCAGATGCATTTGCTTCTAACCCATTTGCCAGACTCTGTGCAGATTCCCTTGCCCTGCTTTCTTGATACACCAGGCCTGACAGGGTGAAATAGCTCGTGCCTCCCAGCACATCAAAACAGGGGTCCACGCACCCCAGCTGGGGTTGCCATATGTCCTCATGTGTAGGGCTGTCATAGTGATCCATAGTTAAAAGTAAGTAAAGGTAAAGGGATCCCTGACCATTAGGTCCAGTCGTGGCCGACTCTGGGGTTGCGGTGCTCATCTCGCTTTATTGGCCGAGGGAGCTGGCGTACAGCTTCCGTGTCATGTGGCCAGCATGACTAAGCCGCTTCTGGTGAACCAGAGCAGCGCACGGAAATGCCGTTTACCTTCCCGCCGGAGCGGTACCTATTTATCTACTTGCACTTTGACGTGCTTTCGTACTGCTAGGTTGGCAGGAGCAGGGACCGAGCAACAGGAGCTCACCCCGTCACAGGGATTCGAACCGCCAACCTTCTGAACAGCAAGTCTTAGGCTCTGTGGTTTAACCCACAGCGCCACCAGCGTCCCTAGTTAGAAGTAGTAGCTTGCAAATTTATTATTTCATTATTATTTATTGAATTTATATACTGCCCTATGCCTGGGGGTCTTAGGGCAGTTCACAGAATGAAATCAAGATCTAAAACCACAAAATACCTAATAAAAATAAAAACAGCAACCCAGTACTGCCCCCCCCCAAAAAACACATTTTAAAAGGACATGTCCTCTTTTTTTGCTCTTCAAAATATGGCAACCCTAAAAGTCCTGTAATCATACAGCTCAATTCTCACCTGTCTTTGCTTCTGCAGAGCATGTTGCTGTATCAAACCAGCACTGCTCAAACTTCCAACTTCTCTGTTCTGTCAGAGAGGGGAGACGAATGAGAGAGGCCATTTTCTCCTAACCCCCATTTCTCAGGTGTGCTCATAAACACTCTCCCACCTGCTTTCAGAGCAGAGGGTGTGTTTAAGACACACACACACACACACACACACACACACACACACACACACAATCCATGCTTCGACTCTGTCAGCCTTCAACCTCAAAATCTCTCTAGGGTTGCTTTTAAAATACATTCAACCAAAGGTGGTGGAATACGTATTTTTAAATACATTCCACCAAAGAATCATGGGAACTGTAGCTTATTCCTCACAGAGCTACAATTCCGGGATTCTTTGGGCAACGCCATAACTGTTAAAGATACTACTTTAACAGTCATGCCTTTTCCCAAATCAGTAAAACTAATGCAACATTTGAATGCACCCTTAGTCAATATCGCTTGCCCCCACACCAAAGCCTTACTCAGTGAAGGCCTGGTCACAGAAGCTAATACCCAACCTTGCACATTTAACAACCTTCTTAGATGCTCCTCTGCCACCGCAAACTCAAGGAGAATCAAATAGCCCATTCAGGGCTATTTCAAGAATTGAGTAATAAAATGTCAGGATAAAATTGCTGAGGAGGCAACAATTAGAGTAAAAATAAAATAAAAATGATGACCTGCTGATTGCTAGATATTAAAATGTACCCAAATTGCCCAATGGGCTGTTGTTAAATGCAGGAATAGATGTGCTTATAAACACTTAATATTTCTGCAGCGACTTACAAGCTTCATATTAGATCACTTTTCAGGGACTTTTTATATACACCTTGAGCTGCAGCCCATTCAGACTAAGCTCAACCAGAGAGAACCAACTTCTGTATCTTGGAGCAAAGTCACAGGACACTGTGCTGTCCTCAGCTAGCAGGCTACAGTTCAATCCCTTCCGCACTATATATTTTAAAAAGGTAAAGGACCCCTGACAGTTAAGTCCAGTCACGAACGACTCTGGGGTTGCAGTGCTCATCTCGCTTTACTGGCCGAGAGAGCCGATGTTTGTCCACAGTCAGTTTTTCCAGGTCATGTGGCCAGCATGACTAAGCCGCTTCTGGCGAACCAGAGCAGCGCACGGAAACGCCGTTTACCTTCCCGCTGGAGCGGTACCTATTTATCTACTTGCACTTTGACGTGCTTTCGAACTGCTAGGTGGGCAGGAGCAGGGACTGAGCAACGGGAGCTCACCCCATCGCAGGGATTCAAACCACCGACCTTCCGATCAGCAAGCCCAATGGCAAGCTCAGTGGTTTAGACTACAGCACCACCCGCATCCCACTATATATTTATTGTCCTTCAATTTTAAACAGTCATGACTTCCCCCCACTCCCACCCCCCAAAAATCCTGGGAAGTGCCATTTGTTATGGCTGCCAAGAGATGTTAGGAGACCTTCACAGAGCTAAAATCCCCAGAGTTCCCTGGAAAAGGGGGGCTGAGTGTTAAACCACTCTGGAAATTGTAACCCTGGGAGGGGAAATAGGGGGTCTCTAACAACTCTCAGCACCCATAATAAATGGCACTTCCCAGAATTCATTGGGGGGGAGCCACGGCTACAGTATGATACTGCGTTAAATGTAAAGTCCGGATGGGGCTTTAGTTCCTTAGCAGTCAACTTCAACAGAAATCACCCCCTAGCCATAAGTGCTTCACAACTTTGAAGCCATCCACATGGCAAATGTGAGGTATCTGATGAGGTGGGAGCCAGATAAATATTTGCCTTGAAATATCCCCTTAAAATGCAGTTTGGAAGTGACCCCTTTGCTATTCCTGAATGTGCAGAAGATAGCAATACAATGACATTTCTGTGTCATATACACAGAGAAATTCGCTGTGTCTTTTTGCTAACATGTAAAACTGTGGGTGAACTGTTTGCCATAACTGAATTTAAATAAAACACACACACACCTGGTCATGGGGAACCAGATGTGGCAGATACTGACCATCACTGCCCTTAAAAAATGGGAAGAACACAAGAAGCAGAGTACCAAAAAATAAAATTAAAAAATCACTCTAGATAGCCCATTTCTGTTCTGAAGCAATCCTTTATCTTGGTTAATTCAGTTCTATGAATTTCAAATTGAATTAAGATGGGAAGAGCGCTGCAATTCAGGACAAATTACGGGTTTGTAGAGGAGTTCAAGGCTGAACTCCAACTGACCTCGCTATCGAAAGAATCCACAGTGACCCTATGGGACATAACAGTTCAAGAGTGGCTGTTAAAAGCTCACGATTTGATGGCTCGTGAAATATATGGAATGCTTAAGCAGCAAGGCAGGCTACAGGCTATAAAACAAGGATGTGCACCCCACAGCCTGCATTTGACTAACTGGTGGCTTACTCCATTGATGGTTCTTGTGTGCCATTCAGATCCATGATGGATGCATTCAGCTCAGAACTTAAGTTTCACCACTGACTCTCTGGATTTCACCGTGTGAAAGAAGGTACACTTGGAAATATAATGGCAAGATTAGCCACCACCACAGCCTCTTATTTTAGGCCTTGTCGTGTTTGTGTACTGTTGTAGAAGGAGCCACCCTGTGACATCGTATCGGGTTAATATGTTGATCCATGACAGGGCCTTCTTGGTGGTGGTTCCCCGTTTGTGGAATGCTCTTCCTGGCGAAGTGTGTCTTCTCATTATTGGCCCTCAGTTGAAATCTAAACATTCCTGTTTACTCAGGCATTTGATTCCTGAAAGATATTGTTCCTGGCAATCCATAAATCATTGATTGAAAGATCTGCTCCACTTAAATGTGGAGAGGAGTTGTGGTGGACCCTCCGGGGGTGGAGTCCCGTGTTGCCTGGAGGATTCTGGCCACGTCATCGACCAGTCAGCCAATTCGCTGGCTGGAAAGGCATGGCCAAGACCCATTTAAATGGAGGTGCCTGGCCTTGCTATGGACCTTGGTTGTTCGCTGTTGAGGGGCCTGGTAGGAATTTTTCCACTTGGCAAATTGGCATGGGCCATTTGGTTTTCGCCTACCTCATAGCAATCGTCACAACTTGTAAGGTTGTACAGTTAGGCATTGGGTGATCTTATGATGGAGGAGGGGAGGTGTGGCCATCACCTGTCCCTCCAAGCTTAAGGGTATTCCATTAAAGCAATCCGGGGGTGTGGATCTGGTCCGAAGCCCGAGGCAGGGCTAGGGCCATGCCACGACCCCATTGGGAACCCAGGGGGGGCTCGAGTTGGTTTGAATCGACAGGGCTCCCCTTCCAGTGGTTTACCCTTACCGGACTCCCTGCATGACAGGCAGGAGTCAGATATAGTCAGGTCAATCCAATGCCTAAGCCAATACTGCTCACATTCTGTAACCAATAAAGTTGTGGCCAAAATTTGCCCAATTACATTAACCTAATATCTGTGTCCTGGTGTTTTACTCATCAACGAGGGGCTTGTCGTGATTGTGTACTGGTTAATATGTTGATCCATGACAGGGCCTTCTTGGTGGTGGTTCCCCGTTTGTGGAATGCTCTTCCTGGCGAAGTGTGTCTTCTCATCATTGGCCCTCAGTTGAAATCTAAACATTCCTGTTTACTCAGGCATTTGATTCCTGAAAGATATTGTTCCTGGCAATCCATAAATCATTGTGACTCAAAAATCGCTGACACCTTCGTGTTGTGGGTGCACAGAAATGCAAAGACAATCAGGCCATAATCTGGTGTAACATATTAACCAGTCCATCGCCTTTTCTCTCCCTGAATACAGCAGATGCAAAATGTGCTTCTGTATGTGCAAAGACATGTAGCTACTATCTTATCATTTCCTTAATTACTGACTCATAGAGCCAGCATGATGTAGTGGTTAGAGTCTTGGAGACCCAGGAGACCAGGATTCAAATTCCTCCTGGGTCACTAGAAGCTCAACAGGTGATATTGACAACAACAGGCCAGTCACTATATCTCAGCTTAATCTACTTGACAGTGTGACTGCGAGGAAGAGGACCATGCATAGACCTTTACTTGGAAGAAAGGTGGGGTGGAAATCTAAAAATAAATACCCCCCCCAAAAAATAAACACCCCTTCACTGCAAGATTTTGGACTGGTTGAACCATTAGGATCCCTTCCAATTCTATGATTGTGCAGTCTTGGTGAATTACCTATGATTGCACTGTTTGGAAATGTTTTAGAAATATTCTGAGCTGAACAAAAACATTACTGTACAGTATATCATCACCCACAATATCAGCAAGGCCAAGTGAAGTCAGCTGAGGGAGCGAGCGAGGGCAAGAAAAGGCTGTGTAAACAAAAAAGCAAATATCTCCACAAGAAGTAGTAAAATAAAATAAAATAGGAAAACAGTTTTTGGTACTGCCAAAGGAACAGTGAATAGTGGTGGTTTTTTTAAATAAATAAATAAGATTTTATTAAAGCTTATTCATAATACAATAAGGAAAAGGAACTTATCTAAACGAAAAGGAAAAAAACACCAAAAGAAAACAAACATACACAAAAAGAGAGAAGAGGAAAAATAAAAAGGACTTCCAAGCTTCTGTCTGCCAGTTACATAAAATAAAGTACAGTGGTACCCCGCAAGACGAATGCCTCGCAAGACGGAAAACCCGCAAGACGAAAGAGTTTTCTGTTTTGGAGGCGCTTCGCAAGACGAATTTCCCTATGGGCTTGCTTCGCAAGACGAAAGCCCATAGGGAAATCTCCGGGGACCTGTTTTAAATTGCTGGCGGTCGGGAGCAAAGATTTTCGCCCACAGCCGGCCTTCAGAAGAGGTCCTGGACCTCTTCTGAAGGCCGGCGGGGGGCAAAAGTCTTTGCTCCCCCCACCTGCCTTCCCGGGACAGCGGAGACTTCTCCGCTGCCCCGGGCGATCTTAAAATGCTGGCGGGCGGGAGCGAAGCGTTCGCTGCCGACCCCCAGCATTTTAAAATCTCCCCGGGACAGCAGAGAAGCAGCCCCCTGCGACCCTCTCCCGGCTGGAGAGGTGACGCGCGCCTATGGCAGGAGCCTCCATAGGCGCGCGTCACCTCTCCAGCTGGGAGAGCGCGCGCGGGGCTAAAGCAGCCCCCTGCGACCCTCTCCCGGCTGGAGAGGTGACGCGCGCCTATGGCAGGAGCCTCCATAGGTGCGCGTCACCTCTCCAGCTGGGAGAGCGCGCGCGGGGCTAAAGCAGCCCCCTGCGACCCTCCCCCGGCTAGAGAGGTGACGCGCGCCTATGGCAGGAGCCTCCATAGGCGCGCGTCACCTCTCCAGCTGGGAGAGCGCGCGCGGGGCTAAAGCAGCCCCCTGCGACCCTCTCCCGGCTGGAGAGGTGACGCGCGCCTATGGCAGGAGCCTCCATAGGCGCGCGTCACCTCTCCAGCTGGGAGAGGGCGCGCGGGGCTAAAGCAGCCCCCTGCGACCCTCTCCTGGCTGGAGAGGTGACGCGCGCCTATGGCAGGAGCCCGCCAGCATTTTAAAATCTCCCCGGGACAGCAGAGACTTCGCTCCCGCCCGCCAGCATTTTAAAATCGCCCCGGGACAGCAGGGGCTTTTAAAATGCTGGCGGTCGGCAGCAAAGCCCTCCTGTCCCCGGAGCTTGCGGGGCGGGAGGTGGGAAGAAGGGCTTTTCTTCCCACCACCAGCCTTCAGAACAGCCTTCTGAAGGCTGGGGGTGGGAAGAAAAGCCCTTGTCCCCTCCCCCAGCCTTCAGAAGAGGTCGGGGGACAGACTGTGCCCGGACCTGGTCTGAAGGCGGTTTCCCTAGGAACGCATTAATTGATTTTCAATGCATTCCTATGGGAAACCGTGCATCGCAAGACGAAAAACTCGCAAGAAGAAAAAACTTGCGGAACGAATTAATTTCGTCTTGCGAGGCACCACTGTATTCCAAATATTCACTCTAGAATGACACCCAACTGTTGCTTTCTGTTAGAACAGTGAGTAGTTTTGACTTAAGAAAAAAGAAGGATAGGCGAGGGGGAGAAAAAGAGAATTCAGGTGATTAAAATGATTAAGGTATGAGGTAAGCAACAAAGCAGACTCCTCATCAAGTCATTGGAGCTATTTTATTTGCCACTCTAGATAGAGCATGAAGAATATGGTAGGATGTCTACATATTTCATTTCCATTCATTCACACATGTTTCTAAGTCAGTCCAAAATGCCGCTGCTCTGAGATGATTAGTGTCCATTTCTTCCTCTGCTGGACTAGAAAGCAATTTCACACACCCATAAAACTCATAACCAGAAAAATATAACACCTGCATTTTCCCAATTCTGCAATAGCTTATTCTGACCACCGGGGATAACACCCTCCTATACTTTTCTTTTCATACTTTTGCTTTTCTCCCTCGCCGTCAGCTTCCCCAAACCACTTTGAGAAGCCCAGGGCACTAATGGGACATCACGTGATATTTTCAAACCAACAGCCACAAGCAGAATCCCTACCCATCGCTTCAGGAAATTAAAAAATTAACGAACTGGGTATATGCAGAAAGAAAAGAAACACGGAATAGTAACCTAGCTACCGCCTTAGTACCAATTAAGTCAGATTGCATTTTCCTGCTCAAGAACAAAAAGAGTGTCCCATGGAAAAACAGTAAATGGGCTAGTCAGACAGATTAATCAGTGGGAAACAGCAGCGAGTAACACTTGAAAATGTTGTAGGAGTGAATCAAGCTGAGTTCAAGGGCCAATTCTGATGCCATTTCAAAGGGAACTGTGTGTTTCTTAAGATAGACACATTGTATGAAAGGGGTACATCTTCACTGGTTCTGAACTCTCCGTTTCTGGCACTTAACCATGATTGTAAAGCACTTAACTATGACTAAAAGGATGTGAGGTTTGAAATGAAATCACAAAACAGTATCTTTTTTCCCCACAGGAAGGTCAGATGAGTTAATAAAGAGAGAAACAGAGCAGAGGCTAGATGATGATGATGACGATGATGATGATGACGATGATGATAATTTATTATTTATACCCCGCCCATCTGGCCGGGTTTCCCTAGCCACTCAGGGCGGCTTCCAACAAAACATTAAAATACAATAATTCATCAGATATTAAAAGGTTCGCTAAACAGGGCTGCCTTCAGATGTCCTCCAAAAGTTGGATAGCTGTTAATTTCTTTGACATCTGAAGGGAGGGTGTTCCACAGGGCGGGCGCCACTACCGAGAAGACATAACACTCTGTGGACCCTCCGCAAGTCACAAGCTGAGGGTCAGTTTCAGATGTGCATGATAGAAGCTGCCCAAGTTGAGGTTCCCAGATCTCCAGGTCTGCCTGGACCCCTCGCCAGGTGGGCAAGAGCACTACACACACACACACACACACATATATTCCAGCCTGAACGTGCTGAAACTCTGTTCTGGCACCTCTCAGGTGGGCACCATTGCCATTCTAAGAGAACGAGGGAGATGTTTATGAAGAGTTCTGGCATCTTTTATATGATTGTGCATGCAAGTTTCAGCCCAGCAGAAACACAGACACTCAGAGAGGACGGGAGATCTGTCCTTCTCTGCTCCTGTCTCCCAATTAACTTCCGTCTCCAGCCCCCACCCCCAAATTATTCCACCAGGGGCTGCCCCAGTTTTCTCAGATTTGGGCCCTGAACTCTCAGGGTCTGGCAACCAGGTCCTGACCTGGCAACCATACCCAATGTTTTCCTTTACACCAAAGAAGTCGTTGAAGGCTGCCGATTTGATTGCTGAAATGTGCTGGAGTGGATATGATGCTTACTCTTTCTCAAGAGTTTCCCAGTTGAAATTCAGGGGAGTCACACTGTTAGTGATTCCCTGTGGTTCAGCTGCATGCAGTGGCGTAGCGTGGGGGGTGCAGGGGGGGGCCGGCCGCCCCGGGCGCAACATCTGGGGGTTAGGGTTAGGGGGCGCAAATCCACGGGTTAGGGGGCGCAAATCCACGGGTTAGGGGGCGCAAATTACTTGCCTTGCCCCGGGTGCTGACAACCCACGCTACGCCACTGGCTGCATGGCTCATCTCCATCAGCCGCTCAGAATTGTGGGTCCAATTTAATGGAACTCCCTTCTAGCTGAGACTAGGCAACCCTCCCTGTTGAACTTTGGATGCCCAGTGAATATCTTTTTATTTCAGCATTTCAGATATCATAGTTTCAACCAATTGTATTTATTAAGCTTATTACACACTGTTTAGAGGTGACTGTAATTAAGCAGTATATAAATTGTAAAAATAAATAAAAAACAAATTCCACAAATATGCTAAAGCAGCAGGGAAAATGAAGGGTACAATGTCAATGCTTTTCTTTATTTAATAAATGTGTTGGCTGCCTTTCAAGATACAACACAAAATGCAATTATTTTCCCAAGGGAGCTTATGATATCTCAAAAATCTTGCAAAAAAACATATGTAATAATGCACAATGTAGTTATAGTAAACAATAAAAGTGCACACGCATTTCAGCAAGCCACTCAATACACATATTTTGGTCACATCTACACCATACAATTAAAATTTTCCTATAGCACTTTGCCAAAGAATTCAGGAATCTGAAGTTTGTTAAGTGTTCTGGAAGTTGCTAGGAGACACCCCGTCCCCTGTACAGAGCTCCCATTTCGAGCACACTTAACAAAAGACAATTCCCAGGTTTCTTTGGGGGAGGCCATGACAATTAAAATGGTACAAGATTTCTTCAAATGTACACAGTGGATGTGATCCTAAGCATAAAAGGATACCTCATCTACCCCCATTACTGATACCAGTCCCCTTACACTCACCCCCAGAAGGGATTGTTGCAATATACAGTTACTGACTCACATTTGCATGCATGAAAGGGTTAACCTGAGCCCAGAGCTCAAGTAACCAGTGGAAGAAGCTCAACAGGCTCCCAGCAGTCTTTGCTTCTTCCTTTGCTCTCTGCTTCCTTGAAGAAGCTGGCTACAAGTTAATTAATCTCTCCAAAAGGGGATTTTTACAGCCTGCTTCTTTCCTATTGCGAAGATTGCATGATTCTTTTCTAAGGAAACTACATTATTTTCTTTATTAAGTTGTTTGGAACCTTTTTCTTCTTTATTTTACTGCCCATGGATGGAAACCTGTTTGCTGTACCTATGAGTAAAATCTCCACTTATTTGCAAAGATAAGTGTCTGTGATTTATTCTAGCCTAAGTATTTTTGTGGGGAACGTTTGTTTAAAGGTGGATGAAGGCAGATGTAAATCTAACCAAGGTTTAATGTGCTTGGAGCAATCACCACTGTGGTAACTCTGCTATGAGAGAGTAAGAATCTTTCTTTCAAACCTCTCTCTCCAACAGTTCAGGTGAAGGAGGTTATTTTAATCAGGAACATTGTGCCAGGGAAATGATGTTTTGATGGGCAGGGAATCTTCCTCTAACATGGCTGCCACAGTCCTATCTGCCTCCCTCCTCCTACTCTACAGTTGCTTTAAAGCAAAGGGAAATACATTGGAAGATCCCATCACAGATTGCAAAGTGAGGTTTGGCCCCCAGCCACAGTTCAAAAACCTCAACCAAGGCTTCTTTGTTACTGAGCTCTGGGGACATATAGTTTCCTTTCGTCTCTGCAGAGCTGACTTTCATCGAGCAATATGACATTTTGATTATTTGCTATTAGCTGCCCAAAGAACCTTTGTTATCAGGCAAGGTATAAATATTGTAAAAAAAAGTGTTTTAAAAATTCAACCATATCTTTGTTCTCACTTCACAGAAGCGTATCCAAATAATCTGTAAAAAAGCAAACAAACCTAGCAAAGGTAAAAAATGCGTGAATTGCAATTTCATACTAAGCAACCGCCGCCCCTCCTCCAATTTCAGCTACTTCAGATCTCAGCTACTTCATGCATCCTTGTTTCATCTCTCAATAAATCTTGATACACTTTCCCCCCTTTGAAAACTGGCCTTGTTTAATTTAGTCTCTTCAAGGAAAGAACTGTGCATTAAACAGTAGGCTCTTCTCCTGCAAGAGACACATTAGGACACCGGGAAAAATAAGTCTTTGTACGGGCTCTGAAATCGTGCCAATTATACCACAACACAAGCATCTGGCCAGTGAGGATCAATAGATGGCACACTGGACGTGGGCACTGCCTCATGTTCAAGTCTATTCACAGCCAAATGTGCCACTGGATGGACTTGGACTCGCCAGCTGAGCATGGGAAAATTTCAAAAAAATTGAAGCACCAGATTTTAATTGTGAGAACGTCAAGCAGAACAGAAGGCTGGAATACTCCCAGCTGTTTCTCAGTGCCACAGGGCACATCTGGTGAAGCACCTGAAGTCGCAACAGGAAAAGAGTTCCCTGCTCTTTTCCCATAATTCCCTGCAACTCTATGCTCATTGGGCATTGTGGAATGTAATATGCATCTTAGGCTCCACCTGCACTATACATTTAAAACAGTATCCCGCCATGTTAAATTATCATAGTTTTCCCCAAAGCATCTTGGGAACCGTGGCTTGTTAAGGGCTCTGAGAGTTGTTTAAAGGTAAAGGTGAAGGGACCCCTGACTGTTAAGTGTCCAGTTACGGACGACTCTGGGGTTGTGGCGCTCATTTCGCTTTAATACCCGAGGGAGCCGCCGTTTGTCCGCAGACAGCTTCCGGGTCATGTGGCCAGCATGACTAAGCTGCTTCTGGCGAAACCAGAGCAGCGCACGGAAACACTGTTTACCTTCCCGCGAAAGTGGTACCTATTTATCTACTTGCACTTTGACGTGCTTTCAAACTGCTAGGTTGGCAGGAGCAGAGACCAAGCAAAGGGAGCTCACCCTGTCACAGGGATTCGAACCGCCGACCTTCTGATCAGCAAGCCCTAGGCTCTGTGGTTTAGACCACAGAGCTACAATTCCCAGAATTCCCTGGAAAGAGCGATGGACTATTAAACCACTCTGTGGTACAATACTGATTTAATGTTTAGTGCAGATAGCGTCTTAGCAAGGAGGAAGCATCCATATCTCAGGGATGGTGGGGGACTAGATTCAGTTTGTACAGCTTCCTTCTTATGCACACATTTCCCTAATCTATGCATTTTGGGAAACACTGGTTGGTTGTAGACCTGCACCGCAAATTTCAAAGGATAGCTATGTTTTGGTTCATGTATTGTTTTGGAAAGTGCATTATTTGATAGATTTGGCTTCAAATGCATATTGAATCCATCCCTATCAGCAGGTAACTTCCTACCCTCATCCGGCTGCATTCACACACAAAGCAAAAGCTATCTGTCATGCAAACAGAATGTGAAATCTCCCACATCCATTGCATTGTTCTTGTTCCTTTTCTAGCCTCCCCGGGAAGAACAGCTCTGAGTAATGTATGAGTTATATATGAGTAAGGGAGGGGCCCCTCTTTTACTACAAACAGCTCTAAAGAAGAGAGGCAGAAAGTGCACTGTCCTTTCTCCAGACCTCCCAGCAAGGGTCAATTTCTGTGGTTCTCTATGGGGAAAGGGAAGGAATTTTTCAAATATTTTCCCTCAGCCTCAGAAGCTCATCTGCACCAGTGACAAGAATAGTATCAACAAGATTAGCAAGCAGCCCTAACAAAACCTCCACCACACACTGATCCCAGGCTTTGATGGAAAGGCAGGAAGATGACACGTTCCATAAATGCCTTTCCATGCCCTGACTGCTTTGACAAGGGACACAGAAAACATTTTTGAAAAAAAGAGGGAACTCTGGTTTAATTTCATTCCACATCTTATCTTGTTAGCCTCAACATCCACCTAGCTATGTACATAAGAAGAGTCTTGCTGGATCAGATTAGTGGCCCACCTAGTCTATCATCCTGTTCTCACAGTACAGGGGATGCGGGCAACGCTGTGGTCTAAACCTCTGAGCCTCTTGGGCCTGCCGATCAGAAGGTTGGCAGTTTGAATCCCCGTGATGGACTGAGCTCCTGTTGCTCTGTTCCAGCTCTTGCCAATCTAGCAGTTTGAAAGCACGCCAGTGCAAGTAGATAAATAGGTACCACTTCAGCGGGAAGGTAAACGGCATTTCTGTGCGCTCTGGTTTCCGTCACAGTGTCCCATCGCGCCAGAAGCGGTTTAGTCCTGCTGGCCACATGACCCGGAAAGCTGTCTGTGGACAAATGCCGGCTCCCTCAAGAAAACGAGACGAGCGCCACAACCCCATAGTCTCCTTTGACTGGACGATTGTCCAGGGGTCCTTTACCTTTTACCTTTACCTATCTCACAGTAGTCTACCAGATGCCTACTGGAAGCCTGCAAGCAGGCCCTGAGTGCAAGAGCACTCTAGCAATTTCAGGCTGTTAAGCCAGCAAGTCTTTTGAACTACTCAAGACAAATTTGCCTGTTTGCCTCCTAACCACCTGCTTCTCCTGTTTTCCTGAGTTGTGCCTCTCCCTCCCATCCCCCTGCCCCATCCCCAGCTTGTAGGCTATTCTCTCACCTCACATTTGCCTTTACCTTCTGACAGGGTTACCAGAAATCCCCTGCTGCTGCCCAAAGCCCCATCTTGCTAGTATCCACATACTGCCTTCTGGCTCAGGCCATAATTCTAATATACTGCCCCTCTCCCCACATTGAACGGGCTGCCAAGCATTTTCTATACACAGGAAACCCTAGAAAGCAAATCCCCTCATAAGGTATCGGGCACTTCCCTCTTTTGAGCTGAACACAAGGGGGGGGGGTTGTTTTGCCTGTCTTTGTAAGTGCTTCAAAGGTCCCCCTGAGAGGTAGAAAGTGCAAACATATTCCAAAACAAAGGAAGCAAGAAGGGGTCAGAAGTAGGAAATTTACCCAGAGCTCTTCACCCTCCCAGTCTCAAAGGACTCCTTTGCCTTCAAAGCATTCTCTCTTCGCCAAGGAAAGCAACCTTATTTACAAGCCTGTTCTTGAAATGAATGTGCACTGACCAAAGATAACACACACATTTTTAAACGGGGAAGGACAAGAGGAGATTGATGCAGAAACATATCTTCCGTCTACTCTGGTTGGACACAGAATTGTGTCAAAGTCTGCAGTTGGTTGATTAGAATATCACACTGCAATTTTCAGGAACTAATCAGCTCTAATGAGCCTGGGTGAGGCGCTGCGCACAGAGCCAAGTTGCACCTTGAAAGGAGATTTTAATTTGATTTGTTTCCAGAGAGATGTTTGGAGGTTAAGGCCAAGGGAGCATTGCCCTTTCAGCAGACCGCAAAAAGCTATATAAAAGTTTATATGTGCAACTACATGCCTCCATTAGGGACGTGGGTGGTGCTGTGGGTTAAACCACAGAGCCTAGGGCTTGCCGATCAGAAGGTCTGCGGTTCGAATCCCCGCCACGGGGTGAGCTCCCGTTGCTCGGTCCCTGCTCCTGCCAACCTAGCAGTTCAAAAGCACGTCAAAGTGCAAGTAGATAAATAGGTACCGCTCCAGCAGGAAGGTAAACGGCATTTCCGTGCGCTGCTCTGATTCTCCAAAAGCGGCTTAGTCATGCTGGCCACATGACCCAGAAGCTGTACGCCGGCTCCCTAGGCCAATAAAGCGAGATGAGCACCCTAACCCCAGAGTCGTTCACGACTGGACCTAATGGTCAGGAGTCCCTTTACCTTTAATATAGGGAGCAGGTACAAAGAGGTGTGTACCAAATGCATTTAGCATCTTCATACTTTCAGATCAATAGCTCACCAGGAAATGGTCAAAACGTGAAATGAGACAGGGAATGGCAAGCAGCCAGTCGTAAGAGCAGTCATCAAGTCAAAAAAGAAGAGAAAACAGGGGTACAATTGCTGATAGCTCTGCCATGCCTGCTGCCCAGCAACTGTCCAAGATCATTCTGCTTCTTGCAAGAGAAAAATCCAAATTGCACCCACATGGTGGTAAAGGCATTCTAATAAACTAAACAATAGACTATTTGCTCCGTGTTAATTATACACCAAAATCTGCTGCTTAAAGTGGGTCGCCTCTCCCTGTCTCATGGCCAGGCCAGCTCTGCTGTTTCCTCAGTTGGGAACGGCCAACTCCATTTGTCAAAAACTTTCAGCAGATCCAGTTCAGTTTCTTTTCTTGGAAATTTGGCTATCAGCCTTATTACACATCAAAGATAAACTGGACAATGGGAGCATAAAATAGCAAAGGCAGTGACTGCGATAGGCACACAATGGCCAACACTGGAACCTTTCGAAGCCAAGATATGACCAAGCTGCTATAATGCAAAATAATATGCAGTCGTTCTCAAAGCCTGCATGTTCAATACAATGAGTCACTCGTAAAAAAGCTAAAGGACCCCTGACAGTTAAGTCCAGTCGCAAATGACTCTAGGGTTGTGGCGTTCATTTCGCTTTACAGGCCGAGGGAGCTGATGTTTGTCCGCAGTCAGTTTTTCCAGGTCATGTCGCCAGAAGACTAAGCCACTTCTGGCGAAACCAGAGCAGCACACAGAAACACCGTTTACCTTCCCGCCAGAGCTGTACCTATTTATCTACTTGCACTTTGATGTGCTTTCAAACTGCTAGGTTGGCAGGAGCTGGGACAGAGCAACGGGAGCTCACCCTGTTGCGGGGATTCGAACCGCTGACCTTCCGATAAGCAAGCCCTAGGCTCAGTGGTGTAGATTAGACGCCACCAGCATCCCAATGAGTCATTCTACCCTCACCTTAATTCTCCTCTGATATTACCCAATGTTCCTGGGATACCTGTACCCTTCATCATCACCCAATAAACAAAGAGCAGGAACCACATTGAGTCTGTATAGCTCTCTGCTTGTATCACTGAGACCTTCATCAATAAAAATCAACTGCAAAGGAATTCTAATCCAGTTCCTAGTAGCCAAATGAACTGGGTCTGTCAGGACCCATAATCCAAAAACAACCCAGATCTGGAGGTTGCAGAGGCACCAACTAAGGAGCTATGGAATCTTGAATTATAGTGCTAAGATGGACATCAAGGGTCATCTAGTACAACTCCCTGCAATGTAGGAATCACAACTAAAGAATCTCTGACAAATGGCCATCCAAACTCTGTTTAAAAACCTCCAGTGAAGGTCCACCACTTACTGAGGTAATGAGTTCCACTATTGAACAGCTCTTACCTTCAGAAAGTTCTTCCTAATGTTTATTTGGAATCTCGTTTCTTGAACCTATTGGTTCAGGTCACACTCTCTGGAGCAGCGGAAAACAATCTTGCTCCATCTTCCATGTGACAGCCCTTTAGATATTTGAAGATGGCTACCAGAACAAGTTCATAGCTCTGAGCTGATTGCTGGAAGAGACCTGAAGCCCAGAAGAACATCCTGGAAGACCAGGGTTTTGTAGGGCCAGAGGCTGGACCTCATGGATACCTTTCCCTGAACCTGAAGAACCGGATGCCTCCCAACACACATCAATGTTCCAGCAGCAGAGAAAGCCCACCAGGAGGGAGGCAATGGAACAGAGGAGTGCCAGGGGGTGCAGCCTAGAGGTGGTGTTCTGGAGACAGAAACTGAAATGGCTTCTTGGCTGCTCCCAACCTTTGTCAGAGCAAGTGTCTCAGTCGGAGCTATCCGTGGTCCTGCAACCTCACTTATTTTCCTGTGGGATCTGCCATTGGATCAGAACACAACATGTTCTCATCCTGTAGGTTTCCCTGCCAACCCAATGTAGTGACACAGACTTCATGAGACCCACCAGAGCAAAGTGTATGGCCCAGCCCATATTCTGTGGACGGGCCAAGAGATGCTTAAACTTTTTCACCTCTCAATCTGTGGATTCTTAAGTAGCCAAAATGGCACCACCACTCCCAGAAAGGAGCCAGATATCAGCCTGCTTCAGGGAAACTCAAATATTTGCAGGTGTGCTGGGGGGGGGCCTGGAAGGGGGGACATAAGGAGGCAAAATCCCCAGTGATGAGTAAAGCATGTTCTGTGGCTAAGTCCCCATATGGTAAAGGTAAAGGGACCCCTAAGTCCCCATATAAGGTAAAGGGACCCCTGACCATTAGGTCCAGTCGTGGTCGACTCTGGGGTTGTGGCACTCATCTCGCTTTATTGGCCGAGGGAGCTGGCGTACAGCTTCCGGGTCATGTGGCCAGCATGACTAAGCCGCTTCTGGCGAACCAGAGCAGCGCATGGAAACACCGTTTACCTTCCTGCCTGAGCAGTACCTATTTATCTACTTGCACTTTGACGTGCTTTCGAACTGCTAGGTGGGCAGGAGCAGGGACCGAGCAACGGGAGCTCACCCCGTCACGGGGATTCGAACCGCCGACCTTCTGATCGGCAAGTCCTAGGCTCTGTGCTTTAACCCACTGTGCCACCCGCGACTCTGTACTATACTGTACATTTAAAGCAGTATCATGCCACTTTAAGCACTTGCGGCTTTCCCCAAGGAATCCTGGGAACTGTAGTTTGTTAAGGGGGCTGAGACTTCTTAGGAGATCCATTACCCCTTCTCATAGCTACGATTCCCGGAGCTCTCGGGGAAGAGGGATTATTAAACTGATCTGGTAAGGGAATAATGGTCTCCTAGCAACTCTCAGCACCCTTAACAAACTACAGTTCCCAGGATTCTTTGGGAGAGGCCATTGTCATTTAATGAGCTATAATACTGCTTTAAAAGTATAGTGATTTGGGGCCTATTGGGCAAAAATCAGGGCAGAAGGGGTATGGGGCATCCTGGAAATAGACCCCTGGTCACTTGTTGGAACACTTCACACTGCAACATTTTGTTGCCGGTCCATCCTGTTTAGATAAACAGTAGCAGCAGCAGCTTGGGAATTGGATATATGAATTTAGCTCCATGTGCTGGGAGATTTGGAGCGTTGCTCTGCTAGCCAGAACAAACAATTTAGGAAAACTTGTGTTTTCCCCATTAACTTTAACTGTGGTATTCCTAAACAATAGGCTAGAGATAAATAAAATAAACATTCTTTCCGGACCATTCAATTTAAGAATTACACTGAGGAGTAAACAAAGGACCACCTTTTCCTTTCAAAATTCATTCCCAACCCCCATCTTTATTACCTAATAACTGACATATATAATTTAAAATACATAGATGATTAGCCACATAGTTTTATTTTGTTTTATTTAAAGCACTGTTTTTGTTTTAAAAAACAAATTCATCTAGTCCTGAAGTAACCAGGGTGCTAACAGTTAGGCGTTTCCTCAGCAAATGCCTAATCCTAAATAAACATAAAACATGCTTTATATAAAGCAGTTTCCCCTTGTTTCAAAGTAATAAATTTCAGCTATGCCTGAAATAATCTGAGAGATAATTATGACGTCACCTCAGCAAATACTTGTTCCTAAATTGGCAAACATTTTGGGTTCTGTTTTTGTTTTTAAGAAGAAGAAGAAGAAGAAGAAGAAGAAGAAGAAGAAGAAGAAGAGGAGGAGGAGGAGGAGGAGGAGCAGGAGGAGGAGGAGGAGGAGGAGGAGTTTGGATTTGATATCCCACTTTATCACTACCCTAAGGAGTCTCAAATCGGCTAACATTCTCCTTTCCCTTCCTCACCCACAACAAACACTCTGTGAGGTGAGTGGGGCTGAGAGACTTCAGAGAAGTGTGACTGGCCCAAGGTCACCCAGCAGCTGCATGTGGAGGAGCAGGGAAGCGAACCTGGTTCCCCAGATTACGAGTCCACCACTCTTAACCACTACACCACACTGGCTCTCGAAAGTCAGAAAATTCTGCTGGACCTGTAACAATCAAGGTGTTGACAATTGCATGCTCCCTCAGCAAATGTTTTCTTCGTTAATCACCATTTGCTCCAGGTAAAATGAACTCCCTATCCCAAAAGCCATTCTTCCTCAGCCAGGTTAACCTTGCCTTTCAGGCTGGCCAGGGAAAAAGAGGCTAAAAAACAGCTGGGGGCGGCGAGAGGTTTGCAGAAGAAAACCAGTGAGCGGGAGAAAAGGTGAACAGGCAGTTCACATCCCCCAAACCTATTTATTTATTTTAAATCTATCCATTTAAAATAGGCTGCAGGGCAGCTTATCATTGCAAGCACGACACCGAAATAAGGCCAAATGGTCATTAGAAATGTACCAACTATTACAACTGCAAAACGGTGCTGAAAAATAATGGTCACATCTGCCCCATATGTTTAAAACACATTTAGAGAATATGATTTCTCCTAAAGAACCCGGATGATAGTTTTCACAGGCAACTGATCAGCCACTGTGATAACAGGATACCAGACCAGATAGACCTCTGACCCAATCCAGCAGATGCAAAACTGCCATTTTAAAACCTGCATTCATTTCTCTCTCTTCTCCTGCTATGGCTTCATGCAAATGCAGGATTCTGAATGGGCACTGTGAATTCTCCAATGGGGGCTGCGCTCTGACTCTGGGCAAACCCGGGGTTGTGGTGTGCAGCACTACAAACCTCCCATGGGGACTGCGTGACGACAGCCTTACATTTCTATGTATATAGAAAGAAATGCATGGCGCTGATGGGACCTGGGCAACATTTAACAGCAACATGTAAAGAAAAGGCCAAACCAATTTCTGGAAGGTGGAGGCTGGCAGCAAGCCTGGCAGGCTTCTCCTAAAAAGAAGAGTCAAAAGAAGATGCAGCTACTGACAAGGCCCTGTCTGTTGTCCAAAGTGTCTTCAAACTTTGGTAATACAACTGCCAAGTATTACCATAGGAAGAGAATTAGGAGTAAGCTCTCGTCTGATGACTAGCTAGTCCAAATGCCCCCAAATAAGAATTATGAGGGGGGCACAGGGTTGGAAACCCACTTTCTCCCTCATTCTCTTTTAGTCTGCTCTTTGAGCAGTTCATTCCCAAATTCCAAGACCTTCTGTGCCCCATCTTGCTGTGGGTCAGTCCCAAACTAGGAAGAACTCCAGGGTTTGTGTTTTGCTTCAAGGGGTGCAATGGGTAAACAGTGTGTGCTGCAGCTCTGAACCCAAAGGAAAGCCACTGGAAATTGTGAAAGCATTTGCCCAGGAGAACTCTTCTCAGTGTTAGAATGCAAGGTTCTGTAGGGTTATTCTCACGGCGCATTTGCATTCTGACAAACAAATACACCTCTTATGCTCCCTCCTTTGGCATAGGCTAAATGTTATCTGTCACAATCAATCATGGTTTGCTTCCTTCACCAAGTGCCACTTAGCTACCTATTTGAAGCAGAGGTTCAATGGATGCTTTAGGTGAGATTCTTGCATTGCAGGTGGTTGGAGTAGATGGCTCTCATGATTCCTTCCAACTCTATAATTCTATGATTTTATGATCTCCTATAAAGAGCAGCAGGGATGCGGGTGGCGCTGTGGGTTAATCCACAGAGCCTAGGACTTGCCAATCAGAAGGTCAGCGGTTCGAATCCCCGCGACAGGGTGAGCTCCTGTTGTTCAGTCCCAGCTCCTGTCAACCAGCAGTTTGAAAGCACGTCAAAGTGCAAGTAGATAAATAGGGAAGGTACACGGCGTTTCCGTGAGCTGCTCTGGTTCACCAGAAGTGGCTTAGTCCTGATGGCCACATGACCCAGAAGCTGTACACCGGCTCCCTCGGCCAATAAAGCGAGATGAGCACCGCAACCCCACAGTCGGCCACGACTGGACCTAATGGTCAGGGGTCCCTTTACCCTTTACCTTATAAAGAGCAGCGGCTCACAATTGGTAAAGTAAAAATTACATACACATACAAAGTTGATATAGATCCAAGACCAGGTGTGAGGAACCTCCAAGTGCTTCTCAACTCCAGTTCCCATCAGTCCCAGCAAGCATGGCCAATGGCCAGGAATCATGGAGACTGTAGTGCAGCGACATCTGGAAGACTTTAGGTTCCTTACACCTGCGCAAGACCTTGTGTAAGGCAAAGTGGTTCTCAAAGGTTACCAAAAAACCTCATCTCAACTAAAAGCCTTCTGCTTTCGGATGAGTAAACGCAATATGAATTAATCTAATGCCAAGAGTTGTTTTTTACTCATTCCAGAATATACCTTTGCTAATATGAGATAATCTACTAAAAGATTAAAAGAAAGCAATTGAGTTTTTACACGAAACAGCGAAAGGCCTGAGATAAATTGCAAATCAGGCCAAGATTAAAGGGAGGTGGGAGAGAGGATTAGGCATACGTGGGCTATACTATCACGCAAGTAAATTGATGTGATTTAAAGATGAAAGTGATTCTTCTTAATCATTAAAGCAGTGTTAGTTAAAAACAAAACAAAAAAAAACACCACATGTTGCTTTGGTTATCAAAGAGAAAGGAGATGCAGGTTACCCTCAAGAAAATGTTATTATTCAATCATTAAAGATCATAAAGATTATAATGTAAGATTTATGACACTGTGGGAAGGGAAGCCATTGTACTGTCAGAAGAAACGCACCAGGGTTTAACAGGAGCAGCTCAGAAGCGTAACAGCAGGGAGTGGAGGACAAGATTAGAAGAGGATTGGCGTCTGTATTTGGACTAGCAACTGGCAGTGCAAAATGACAGAAAGGATCCAGTAGAGTGTAAGGCACCGAAGGCTCCAAAGCGAGAAACTCTGGAACCGCAAACTAAACCTGGATATATATATATATATATATATATATATATATATATTTGCTTTCGTAGATTTTCACGGGTACAGGAATGCAGGTTTTGGTGTCTTCGGGTGTCTTCCCGTGTAAGAGTTGGGGTGTCTAGGCGACGTTTCGACGAGGTCTCACTCGTCATCTTCAGGCTGGTGCTTTCGGCTTCTTGTTACTGGAACAGAGCAGGATCTCAGTGTTTGAGTTCCTATAAATACTGTTGAGGGGGTGTGGTGTATAGCCTCCAACGTTCTGGGCAGAGAGGAAGTTCCCAGGTTAGTGTGCCTTTTCTTCTTTTGTTCATTAATTACTTGAGGGATATCTTGAGTGATTTCTTGAGTGATATTCTGAGTACCACTTAGGAGGGTCATTAGGTGTGGATTAGTTGCTAAAGCTTTCGTGTCTTGACCTCTTGAGCTTGTGAAGAGTTTTTCTGAGAAGATGGCTGTACTGCAAATAGTTGTGCTCTGGCTTGGCTTCGTGTATAGGGGCGAGCTGTGGTTTTGTGCCCTGTGCCAGCCAGATCTGTGTAGGGATTGCAGGGGGGTGCAGCATCCGGAGGTGCCACTATGGTTTGGCTACTGGATGGTGTCTGTAATTTATCTGTGGAGAGGGTCTGGGTTTGGGTCTGGTGTGGTTGATTGGAGATGGCGTTCTGTGTGCCTCTGGTTCTGGTGTCGGTTTTTGTGGGGAGGGCTAATTTCCAGATGTCTGGCAGGCGGGACGTGTCGTCACGCTTGTTCATGTTGTGAGGGTGTTTCTCTATCTCGATGGCTTCCATGATTATTCTCTTGTGGTGATGTTCCATGTTAAAGAGCAATTTGGAATCTGCAAAATTAATTTCGTGTCCTGTTTCTTTCATGTGTTGGTAAAGAGAGGAAGTTTTTTCTTCTTTTTTGACGGCATTCTTGTGTTCTGCGATACGTGCATTTATTCGTCTGTTTGTTTGTCCAATGTACGTGGCTGGGCAGACTTTGCAGGGTATTTCATAGACCCCTTGGTTTTCTAGCTGGATTTTATCTTTGGGGTTTCTGAGGATATTGGCTATTTTTTGGTTGGTGCAAAAGGCTGTTTTGATATTGTGTTTATGGAGGATTTTGCTAATTTTATCTGTAGTGCCCTTGATATAAGGAAGGAGGGCCATGCCATTGTTTTCTTCTGTGTCTTGGTTTTTGGGGGGTGTTTCTTTTTGGATTAGCTTCGTAACCCTGTTTTGCTGGTATCCGTTGGCGATTAACACATTTGAGAGATTCTGTAACTCAGTTGTCAAGTGGTCTTTGTCAGCCAGGCGTTTGGTTCTGGAGATGAGAGTCTTGGCTACGGAGTTTATTTGTGCAGGGTGGTGGTGTGATTGTGCATGTAAGTAGCGGTTGGTGTGTGTTTTTTTCCGGTAGATAGTGTGTCCTAGGGAGCCATCAGGTTTTTTGTAGATTAGGACGTCAAGGAAGGGAAGTTGGTTGTTGGCTTCTATTTCCATAGTGAATTGTATTTTGGGGTGTAGGCTGTTGAGATGTGTGAGGAAGCTATCTAGTTTTTCCTTCCCGTGTGGCCAAATTACAAAGGTGTCGTCAACATATCTGAGCCAAAGTTTGGGTTTGTGTTCTGACTTGTCTAAAGCATTGGTTTCAAAGTGTTCCATGTACAGATTTGCGATGACCGGAGAGAGGGGTGATCCCATAGGTGCTCCTTCTATCTGTTTGTATCTTTGTCCATTGTGGATGAAGTACGTGTTGGTTAGGCAGTGGTTGGTCAGGTCCAGGATGTATTCGGGGGGATTGTATTTGTTTTGAATGGCTGTCAAGGCTTCATTAATGGGCACTTGTGTGAAGAGAGATACAAACAGATAGAAGGAGCACCTATGGGATCACCCCTCTCTCCGGCCATCGAGATAGAGAAACACCCTCACAACATGAACAAGCGTGACGACACGTCCCGCCTGCCAGACATCTGGAAATTAGCCCTCCCCACAAAAACCGACACCAGAACCAGAGGCACACAGAACGCCATCTCCAATCAACCACACCAGACCCAAACCCAGACCCTCTCCACAGATAAATTACAGACACCATCCAGTAGCCAAACCATAGTGGCACCTCCGGATGCTGCACCCCCCTGCAATCCCTACACAGATCTGGCTGGCACAGGGCACAAAACCACAGCTCGCCCCTATACACGAAGCCAAGCCAGAGCACAACTATTTGCAGTACAGCCATCTTCTCAGAAAAACTCTTCACAAGCTCAAGAGGTCAAGACACGAAAGCTTTAGCAACTAATCCACACCTAATGACCCTCCTAAGTGGTACTCAGAATATCACTCAAGAAATCACTCAAGATATCCCTCAAGTAATTAATGAACAAAAGAAGAAAAGGCACACTAACCTGGGAACTTCCTCTCTGCCCAGAACGTTGGAGGCTATACACCACACCCCCTCAACAGTATTTATAGGAACTCAAACACTGAGATCCTGCTCTGTTCCAGTAACAAGAAGCCGAAAGCACCAGCCTGAAGATGACGAGTGAGACCTCGTCGAAACGTCGCCTAGACACCCCAACTCTTACACGGGAAGACACCCGAAGACACCAAAACCTGCATATATATATATATATATCTCCAGCACACTCTTCCAACCATGCCATTATACCACAATTCGTAAGCTAATACGGCGAGACTCACTGATGACTCGTGTTCAAGGTGTTACTATTAGTATATAAAGCCTTTAATGGTTTGGGAACAGTTTACTTGCAAGATTGCCTTACCCCGCACAGGTCCACTCCAGCACATCAGTCTGAGGGACTGGCACTGCCACATAATATCCGTTCTGCATTTCGAAGAATAGATTTTTCAGGGTGGAAGTACCTATGGATACCAGGCAGGTGCCTTCACCTGACGCCATTTTGTTGTTGTTGTTGTTGTTGTTGTTGGTGTTGTTGTTGTTCCTTCCGGGCCTTGGCTCCAAGCAATTTTTCCCCAGTGACAGAGTAGCTTCTTAGAGGCTGGGCAGTCTTTTACTTCCCTTTCTTCACCTCAGCCTGTCTCTCTCATTCTTGTCAGAAGCAAGTGTTTCTCTGAATGGAAGGTGCTGGGAATCCCAAGCAAGGAAATAAATTTGCACTGGGGTTCTTCTTGTGGGCTTCCCAGAGGCCCTTGTGAGAAGAGAATGGGCCCCTGGTTTGATCCGCAGGGTTCTTCTTCTGCCAGGGTGTGGGGTGTTGAGACACCTGACGTTTCACTTCCCTCTGTCATGGTCTGGTTCACGGGTGATCAAAGTCCCGGCAGGGGACGTCAGGACCGGGGGCAAGATGGCGGGGTGGGAGCAGGAATGGGGGTCCAGAAGCCAGGAGTCAGAAAGCCAAGAGTCCAAGGTTCAGATAGCCGGGAGTCAAGAAGCCAAGGGTCCGAGGGTCAGGAAGCAAGGAGTCACAAAGTCAGGGGTCCGAGGCTCAAGAAGCAAGGAGTCATGAAGTCAGGGGTCTGAGGATCAAGGAGCAAGAAGTCACGAAGTCACGAAGTCAGTGGTCCGAGGGTCAGGAAGCAAGGAGTCACAAAGACAGAGGTCCGAGGCTCAAGAAGCAAGGAGTCACGAAGTCAGGGGTCTGAGGATCAAGGAGCAAGGAGTCACAAAGTCAGGGGTCCAAGGATCAAGAAGCAAGGAGTCACAAAGTCAGGGGTCCGAGGATCAAGAAGCAAGGAGTCACGAAGTCAAGGGTCCAAGGGTCAAGAAGCCGAGGTTCAAGGATCAGGAAGCAAGAAGCCAAACACAGCAAGGCAGGAAATGTGTTGCTGTGGCAAAGAGCGGAAGGGAAATGCTGGCCTTATATCCCTTCCCAGCTCTTGCCACCAGGTGCTGTGAGTTACCAATCGGTCTCACCTGTGTGGCCGCACCTTGCCTCTTCAGAACAAACTTAGGAAGGCCCCAGTCCTGCAGAGTCCTATTGGTCACAGGGCCTGGCTCCTGCACACACACCTGACACCCTCGCCTGGGCTGCACTAAAGCTCTTCCCAGAGCTGTGTTTTGCCATCAATGCCTTCTCCAAATGAGAATTCTGTGCCTTCAGCTCCTTGACCCGGTTGTTCACCTCTGTGAATCAGTCAGTTTGAGTTCTTAGTTTTATCACCTCATTCTTGACCCCCATCTGCCTGAGGTGATGCTCTTTTCCTCCTCAGTTTTGCAAACCCCTCTTCTTCTTCTTCTTCTTCTTCTTCTTCAGATTTGTGATGCAATTTGTGCCACCCAAAAGCGGTCCATGTACAACTTCCTCAAGCTGTTACTCGCTTGCCATATTCTCCTTTTACACAAGCACCTTGCCCTTGAGTAGTTTTGTCAAACTGATCCCTTTTCCCTCAGGGCTCTTCACCTTCTATTATTTTCTCACTGACAACCTCCTTCAAGAGGAGGCTTTTTCCTCCTTAACAGAGAGCGCAGGTAAAGACAGCCAATTTATTTGCAACAAACTGAAGTGAAAATTTGTAGGTGTCCTTCATGCGTCTCTCTATGTGTGTGTGGAAGGGGGGAATCTTGAGCCACAACTACTGACATGTGAATCTGACCATTTCAGTTTCTTGTTTTGGTTTGTTTTTTTTAATTCCAATCTTAAGTATGGTTCTCCACATTTCTTTCTTTACAATGGTTTTTATTAAATATTCCAATCATATGTATCATATTTTTTTACACATTTTCTTCTTGATTTCCCATCCCTCCTTCCCTGATGTTTTTTTTTCTTCCCCATAACAGCTCCATTAAATCACATCTACATTTATTTTCTAAGCCCCAAATATGCATTCTCTACATTCTTGCGGTGCTCATATCTTAAATCCTGTACAGGATTCCATATAAGAATGATAATTCAACAAGTAGCCCACTAATGGCCTCCATTCAATTCTCCATGTTTCCACCTCAGTTTGTAAGTAAGTAAGTAAGTAAGTAAGTAAGTAAATAAATAAATAAATAAAGTCCTCATCTGAATTCCTCAGCATTTTAGTGTGATTTTTTTCCTAATATACACATTTTTGTATGCAATTTTGCCTAATAGACACATTTTTGGGGCAAAGCAATGTTCCCAAATATAACGCATTTTCAGACGTTATTTTCACAAACATATACATTTATATGTACACTTCAGCCTAGTATATTAATTTTTGTACACATTACTTGGCTGGAGAATTGAATTGCAATATTCAAACAAATGTGAATTCTGAAGGATGGCTGTGTCTTGGGTTGCATATGATTTCAGAAAGAGAGTAATATATGGGATCCCCATTAAAGGCAAAATGAATTGAATTTTGACCCCATTTTTAAGCAACACAAAGGTAAAATGTGAGGGTTTAACTGTTTGTTATTTTGTTCATCAATCCTGTCTCCAGAGATGCAAGGCTTGCTACTCCCCAAGCCTGGATTTCATTTAATGCCCTGCTTGAAATAACCAAATTGGGTAAATATTTAACCTCCCACTTCAAAGTGCCAGAAATCCAAGGGTATTAGTTCTTTCCAGCAGGGAGCTGGGCAGCTTATAATATGTGTGGATTGCCATCTAAGGTTAACAGGGGGAAAGGTACAATACTGTGGTGACAATCTCCCGCAAGCCCCCCTTTCAAGGATTGGAGATCTGAGCCAGATTGAGACATTACCTCATAAGCCTGAATCTTAAAATGGGGTCACAAACAGATTATTGCTTTTATGCACGGTAGCATGTACCTCCTATCATAACAGGTAAGATTCAACAGTGTATCTGCCGTCGCTACAGATTGAGGGTAGTAGCGAATGTGACTCTAAGTTAAAGTCACTTAGCAGCATAATGGTTCTCCTGATGAACTGTTTTGTGCCAGTGGGACATTGTTGTGCAAGAGAATGCATAAGCAGCCTCTGTTAATTTTGTTCCACAACATATTGAGCAATCTGATGTGCAAGACATTTCCGCCTGTACAACTGTAGTGCTGGATTCCTCAGTTGCACGACACTGAAACTCACCCATCCTTTAGCGCAAGACCCTTTGTGCATTAGGATGGAGAACATTGAATACGCCCTTAAGAGAACTTTTAATAGCTGGTATCTGACCCCAGCCAAACTGGCCAAGATGTACAAGGAAAGCTCTGATGTCTGCTTTAGATGCAAAAAAAGGGGTTGGTACCTTTATGCACATGTGGTGGGACTGTGCAAAGATAAGAGAATTTTGGAATATAATATACAATGGACTCAAAAATATCTTTAAATTCTCATTTGTTAAAAAAAACCTGAACCCTTTTTGTTAGGCATTATGTCCATTGATATACAAAAAAAATATCACAGAACCCTCTTCATATATGCAACCACAGCAGCGAGGATTTTAATAGCAAAAAACTGAAAAGGTGATGTAATCCCCACAAAACTGATTGGCGAGCAAAGATGATAGAATATTCAGAACTTGCAAGGATGACTGGGAGAATAAGAGGAAATTCTAACCAGAAATTTAGTAAAGATTGGACAATGTTCAAAGAATATCTTAAAAAGTACTGTAATAGCACAAATCTCCTGACATCTTTGGATTGAATCTTGAAGTTTAAGGAAATTATAAAGTAATCCCCCCCCCCCGATAATTACCTGAAAAGAATAATAAAAATGAAGTGTGTATAGACTAATAAGGTATAAAAAGCACCATGAGGTGAATTGGAAGTTAAAGGGTATGTAATGTCAAATGAGATATTGTTAGTCAGTGTCTATGATCTGTTTATGTCGTTTTTTGTTGTGTTTATGTTCTTTGCAAATTGTAATAAAGAATCTTTATAAAAAAGAGAACTTTTAATAGCACACAATCATGAATAAGAACAGTGCTTAGAATACTCAGAGATAAATGAATAAACCACAACATCGGACGTTCTAAGGCTGTGAAGTAATTGGTGGGAAGCCACCTCATCTAGTTGAGCTCTCTAAAGATAGAATTATTCCCCTAATTTGGACGGTGGCAGGTCATTGCCTACTAACTAATGGAACAGCTTGTTCTGCCTCAGCGTCCCATATTTATAGCCGGCCAAGCAGACTTTGATGACCGTGGCCAATAAACAGTGACCTCAAGATTCTGTCTCCAGGCAGAAAAGAAGGAGGAAGAGAAGAAGCTTTTGCCTTGAGATTTCAGTTTCTCACTTCTGTACATCATCTCAAGAAAACTTTTAACTAGTTGCTATCTGGAGTAAGACATACATAACAAGCAACCAAAGGGATATAAAGAGGGGGAAAGGACCTGCTTTCTCGGTTCTATTTGTGTAAAAGAATAGGATGGATAATATCTCTTTAAAAAGCAGTCTATGACCAAGCTAGCTTTCACTAAACTATGTGGCACCATAATGTTATGTTTCGCATCTCCTATTCCGCCTTGTATTCGTCGCACACAGCACCGTTTCTGTTCTGCTGCAGTTCAGATTGTGCCAAAAACAACACTATTTTTCTCACTGTCCTCTGTCGTGAAATTAGATGTTAAATAAATCACACAATTCTTATGTAAAGTGCATTGTCATTATGGTTTTTACTAAACCCGTTTATTTCAATGCAAAGGAAACACAAGGCAAATAGCGGGATGAAATCAATAACATATAATCTGCAGACTGAAAGGAACCACCACAAATACTGTTCTTATTCACTGGATTGATTTCCATTCTGGACATGGGATAAATACGTGAACACCAGCAGTTTCTATTGCCATATTTTATTCCGTCAGAATTCTCCAACACCTCTGTGTGTAGCCTCACCCCAAAAAAAGAGAGAATGAGAGACCCCAGACTACTATCAAGGGACAGGCACAATCAAGTACAGTGGTACCTCAGGTTAAGTACTTAATTCGTTCTGGAGGTCCGTACTTAACCTGAAACTGTTCTTAACCTGAAGCACCACTCCAGCCTATGGGGCCTCCTGCTGCTGCCGCGACACCGGAGCCCGATTTCTGTTCTCATCCTGAAGCAACGTTCTTAACCTGAAGCACTATTTCTGGGTTAGCAGAGTCTGTAACCTGAAGCGTATGTAACCTGAAGCGTATGTAACCTGAGGTACCACTGTATTTTCAAGAAGCTTTTTTTATAACACAGTTTTGTGTTTCTCCCTCAAGAGCGATTTGGCAACAGTACAATGAGATAACTGTATTTTACCTCCCTGATTCCTAAATGTCAGTCTCCCGGCTGCAATGTACATTAAATGCCCATTAATGCAACATTCGGAGCACCAAATACCTATAGTGTGCATGGATGCCTCTGAGTGGGGGAAAATCAATTAGACCAACCAACCTTACACAGATATCTCAGCTGGTAATTGTCTATATTCCACTATGAAAATTAAGAAAAGCAACAACATTACAAGGGTATCTCTGTGTTGGGAAAATATTGAACATCACCAAGATAGCTTGCACCTCCCAGAATGCAGAAATCTCTCTGTGCGTGCCATAAACCCCACGGAGCTCTCTTGGAAGGGATGTCCAAATCCTGAGGAGGAATGGGAGGAACTTGGGGAGTTGTATGCCCTTGGGAGGGATGCGGGTGGCGCTGTGGTCTAAACCACAGAGCCTAGGGCTTGCCGATCAAAAGGTTGGTGGTTCGAATCCCTGCGACAGGGTGAGTTCCTGCTGCTTGGTTCCTGCTCCTGCCAACCTAGCAGTTCGAAAGCACGTCAAAGTCCAAGTAGATAAATAGGTACCGCTCTGGCGGGAAGGTAAACGGTGTTTCCGTGCGCTGCTCTGGTTCACCAGAAGCAGCTTAGTCATGCTGGCCACATGACCCGGAAGTTGTACGCCGGCTCCCTAGGCCAATAAAGCGAGATGAGCACCGCAACCCCAGAGTCATTCGCGACTGGACCTAATGGCCAGGGGTCCCTTTACCTTTAGCCACCTCCTGCTGTGGAGCTGTGCTGTATCAGTGAAAAGCCTCTCTCTTTTGGAGAGGCGACTAAATCAGATGCCAGTCAATGTCAACACCACCCCCATCTCCAAGGACATGGAGACACCAGCGCAGGAGCAAACGGACCTCACAAACCCAACCACCTCAAAGGAGCACCTGTATGCTTACCTGGTCCCAGAACTCAGGCTGCTTACTGCACTAAGGCTGTGTCTGCCCCACTCTTCAAAAGGAAAGTGTACGGGGCGTGTTGGATCAATATCTTAGCTTCCACATAGCCATGCATACCTTTTGTACCAGCTGCACCTTGTTACCCATGCCTTGGCTACGTTCCAATCTGATTTATGCATTAAAGCCTTTGGCAGAAACTGGACTGGGAAAACAAGTTCTTGATCTGGCACCGAGGGCCAGGACAGTATGAAGTGGATGTTATGCCCTTCCGAAACAATTTAAAAAAAATAATGACCCTTGTTCAGGGTATGTACAACTTGTTCTATGCATACTAAAGACTTTAACCAGTTTGCTGAACCGGGTTTCTGCATAGCAACCGGATTGGGGGAGATTGCAATACGATCTCAGAAGGGCTCCCATTAAATAAATGCAGTGGTTACACTTTTGAAGACACAAACTGGGAAGCACGTTGCCCTAAACACAACCAATTTGGTAGGTCATGGATGGTGAAGGTCTAGAATTGGCACACCAGGGTGTTTTTGTTTTTGTTTTTTGTCCCATAGCTCCCTGCTCCCTGCTTACAATACATGGCGACCATCTGGAACAACTCAATTTAGGATGCCACATCTTCTGTGATAAATGTCTGGAAGCATTTCCAGAGAAGCATTCGGTCAGTTCTGCCATCCACATCCACTCAACATAATTAAACTTTTGCACAGGCCCACGTCTTCTACGTCAACGCTTTCAGATCCCCAGCATCCAGAGGCAGAGGTCACAAGCTTGCATTGTGCAAAGCCAGTGAACAGAGGATGCATTCCAATTGCCTGCCGAGGTCTACAAACAGTAGCTTGATCTTAGAGAGCTGCTAAAAAAACACACCAAAAAACCCCAGCTGTTTTTGCACTTTCATCAGCAAAAATTTGCAGCCCTCCAACTCTTGGAACAAAGGGCTATCAGGATGAACACATGGGCGCTGAATGGAACAGTCTCCACTGTGCCCTTGATTCAAACAATTCAACTAATGCTTCTGGAAGCCCAAACACAGGCTGTGGATTTACTGCACAGAAATTGTTCACATGCAGCTCAGACCAGTGCTTTTTCAGAGGAGTAAAAAAAAGCTGGGGTGGGATGAGAGACGGCGATTGGAATCTGCATGTTGTTGTTGTTGTTTAGTCGTTCAGTCGAAGACAGAAGTGCCTGGCGTGCTCTGGTCCATGGGGTCACGAAGAGTCGGACACGACTAAACGACTAAACAACAACAACAAGTCATTCAGTCGTGTCCGACTCTTCGTGACCCCCTGGACCAGAGCACGCCAGGCACTCCTGTCCTCCACTGCCTCCCACAGTTTGGTCAAACTCATGCTGGTAGCTTCGAGAACACTGTCCAACCATCTTGTCCTCTGTCATCCCCTTCTCCTTGTGCCCTCCATCTTTCCCAACATCAGGGTCTTTTCCAGGGAGTCTTCTCTTCTCATAAGGTAGCCAAAGTATTGGAGCCTCAGCTTCAGGATCTGTCCTTCAAGTGGGCACTCACAGCCGATTTCCTTAAGAATGGATAGGTTTGATCTTCTTGCAGTCCATTGGGCTCTCAAGAGTCTCCTCCAGCACCATAATTCAAAAGCATCAATTCTTCGGCGATCAGCCTTCTTTATGGTCCAGCTCTCACTTCCATACATCACTACTGGGAAAACCATAGCTTTAACTATACAGACCTTTCCATCCAACCACTTCAGTGAATTGTTTTTAAGAAACCACATGCCTCTGGAAAGCTCACAGTTCAGACGTAAGAGCAATGCATTTAGAGAGACAACCGAAATCTGCAACAAAAGGTAGGATCCTGTTCAGGATCCCAGCCAGCCACAAACATTACTACTACTGTATTTCTTCATTCTGAGATCGCCATTAATCCTCTGGTGCACAACTGCTTCTCTTACAGTTTAATTGGTGCAAAGGTACCCTTTATGGTACGCAGTTTATCTGAATTAACTAACTCAAACTCACATATAAGAAAAGATGGCCACAATGGTCAGCCTCTATGGGGGAAAAGCATGCTGATCTAGAGAGCCTTCTGATCGGGTGAGGCTGATAGGTTTTTTGTCTGATCTGGCACTTGGCCATGAGGTCTGGTGCTCAGCAATCAAGAAATGCAGAAAGAGCCCCACACCAATCCTGTAACCAAATGCCCTCCATTAGTATTGGTCAGAGCCTGTTTGTTCCTCTGCCATTGGTATATCGTATGCATAATGGTCTCAATTCAAATGACCAGTTCCAAGTACATGCTGCATTGTTGCAATGTGTATTAGTCACTTGGCTTCATCAGGCTAATTCTCAGGAGCAAAGTAAGGTTTCTCATAGAATCATCAAGTTGTAGAGTTGGAAGGGCCAATCCCGACAATGAAGGAATCACAACTTTACCAGTCTAACAAAATACATTCTAGCATGCCCAAGTGCAAATATGCAAGTGAATTTGAGCAGTATTGGATAATATGTTTGTGTCCATGAATGTTACATAAATACAGTGGTGCCCCGCAAGACGAATGCCTCGCAAGACGGAAAACTCACTAGACGAAAGAGTTTTCCGTTTTGGAGGTGCTTCGCAAAACTAATCTCCTATGGGCTTGCTTCGCAAGACGAAAATGTCTTGCGAGTTCCTGCGGGTTTTTCCCCCCT
The DNA here is from genome assembly GCF_964188305.1 of Podarcis bocagei. Lineage (NCBI taxonomy): Eukaryota > Metazoa > Chordata > Lepidosauria > Squamata > Lacertidae > Podarcis > Podarcis bocagei. The sequence continues at coordinate 12,830,468 of NC_138142.1, read as the reverse complement.
TTCCCCACCTTTTTCTAAGCCACTAAGCCACTTATCAGCTGATCCGATAAGCCGATAAGCCGCTAAAAGCCACTAATAGCGCTAATCCGCTAATCCGTCAATGGGCTTGCTTCACAAGACGAAAAAACCGCTAGACGAAGAGAATCACAGAACGGATTCTTTTCGTCTTGCGAGGCACCACTGTAATAACATTATTTTCTTAATATTTCCCTTCCATTGAAATGCCTTGCTGATTTTTCTGTAGTAAATCACATCTATTCTGGCTGTAGAGGATAGAGCATGGTAGGTTTTAGCAGAAGCTGAACTGTAGTAGAACAGAAACAGCTTTGATTGCCATGAACACAGGACAGGATGGAAATGACTGCCTCCTTACACCAGGCTGTTCCTCTACTTAGCCCTACCCCCCAAAATATGTCAATCCATCACCCCCACCCCAGCCAAGCTGACTAAAGGCCCCCAAAGAGCTGGACTTGGCCTGGAGATGAAACAAAAACCTTGGATACCAATGAAGTTCAAATATAGAACAAGAGGCGAGTTTTATTATTCCACGTGTCCCAAAATACATCTTAGCAAGGGAGTCGGTTCAGATCTCAAATTATATGCTGTTTATTCCCACTGCAAACCTAACGCCGAGTCCTTTTCCTTAAATCAACAACAAAAAGTCTTGGCTCTCATCCTTGTAAAGAAGGAACTCGACTCTTGTTATATTATTTTCTTATCAAAACAGGAAGGAGAGAGAGAAGTTAAAGACTTTTTTCATTTGCAGGAATCCTTTACTGTGCAAAAGCAACCAACAAAAACGATCACGGCACAATGTACTTTGGCCAGGTTTCTTGAGCAGCGAGAGAGCTGTAATTGTGGATAGGCACCCGCAGTTCAAAATACAACATGGATTATACACAGACTCAAACAGCCAAACCACCAAAGGCACAAGCCTTTCTTCAGCTATCTTGTTGTACAAGGCAGATGCTGATTTTATCAATGTTTCCTTTTCTGGAAAGGTTTTGGACACCAGCCAGGATCTTGGAGGAGGGGGGTTAATTTGGAATTTGCTCAGCTTCTGGTACAGACTGATGGGGGGCGGGGAGCAAAGACTGAAGGAGAGTTTTCTTTGGGTCTTTGGCTTTTTTTGGCTTTTAACCGAAGATGGTTTCCCTTCCCCCTTTTTTTTTAATTCGGCTATATTAAACAAGCAAGGGAGAAAATGCGAAGTCACAGGAGAAAAGAAAAATATAAGTAATACCATGTTTCTTAGGGAGATTAGGATCCTCCAATCCCAACCTGGCAGATCAAAGGCATTTAACAGCACCTTTGAAGTGGCTCAGGACAAGATTTGTAAAGCAGTCAGTTCTTCGGAGTAGCAGAAAATGAAAGATATAGAAAGAACCAGAGATTGCCTAGTCCACCCTCCTGATTAAAGGTGAAATGATTCACAACTACTGTCACAGACTGGTTGGACGCAGGGGAATGGTAGGAGGAACCAACTAGGGAACCCCCAAGGGAAGAAGACTTAGAGCCTGGAGTTTGGTGGTGGGACAACAGTGAGTAGTCAGAGGGAGAAGTCTGGGAAGATGAGGTGCCAGAAGCTAAAGAGATAACAGGGCTTAGTGAGGAGGGAGAGTCTGTGACAGAGAGCATTCCAGACTCAGAGGCAGAAGCTGAAACAGGATAGTGGGATGAGGAAGGCCAAGAGACAGAGATGAGTTGGGCTGGTGCAGAGTCCCGGGTGTCTCCCCTGCCTGCTGTGACAAGCTCCCCTCCCTGATGTTCTCCCAGAACCAGAAAAGGCATGAAGTGGCAGGAGCAGTCTCAGATTGCTTGGAGAAAACCTTAGGCAGCTGTGGGAAGGCAGGGACTTTCAGTCTTCGCAATTGTCTCTACCGAATAAGAGTTTATGTGATCAGTAGGCTTAGCACTCCTTTGCAGATCCTGTTTTCTAATAAAGAGTTAACGTCAACCACTGTGTGATTTACTGCTGGCTCGCTCCTGACAACTACCAGGCCCAAACTCAGATTAGACTATGCAGATGAAATAAGTGTGTTTATTAATTAAAATTATCTCCCCACCTTCCTCCCAAAGGAGCACAAGGCGGCAAATACATAAGGGGTAAAACAATAAGGCAATCAGTGATGATGGGGTTATTTTGCAGACAGTTAGAGACCTCTGGAGTTACTCTGGTACTTCCTGACTATTGAACTGATTCCTTTTTATTGTAGTTCTGGCTGCTGTAGTTGCTGAAAGTATATAATTATAAAAATATTTTTATTATTTATACCCCACCCATCTGGCTGGGTTTCCCCAGTCACTCTGGGCGGCTAAGAGCATATATAAAAACATAATAAAACACCAAGCATTAAAAACTTCCTGATACAGGGCTGCCTGTCCCATCAGGACATTTAAACTATTGTTATTTATGGATCTGAATGTTTTATGTGTATCATGAACCACTCTGAGATTCATAAATGTGCATCTGAAAAGTGGTTTATCAGTTTTTAAGATAAAAAGAAATGGGATATGACTACAGATCTACAGAATGTGTACATGGGGTTACACAAACATAGGAGCCAAGAGTTTGCACTTCATCCTTGCCCTGTATCACCTGGAATAAGTGACTCTGCTATGACTACACTGCGGTTGTTGGTGTTAGCAAAGTCACTTACATAACACAGGAGTCTAGAGACAAAAGAAATCTTGATGGCATTTTACAGAGGAAACTGAACCTCCCAAAAAATGTATAGTTTGAGGATAAAAAAACAGAGAGGGGCAGGCTTAGGTCCAACTTAACATTCACCAGAAAACTCCCTCACAGCAGCACAGCCAATCAGAGCACTTCCTGTCTCAGCCAATGGCTGGTTGCCAAGTAATACCTCCGCCACGTCCCTGGATTGCTGACTTTAATTTGTCGGCATCCATCTGTCTCGAGAGACAATGGAGTATGCCTCCAGGGGTGAAGTCAAATTGCTGCAGCACTCAAGTGACCTCCCTGGGGCATAAGCTTGGGCAGTGTTTATATGCCAAGTCCATCTTCTCGGCCTCACTGATGTGGTCCAAAGGAAAGCAGAGCAATATGTCTGCCACCAGCTTGGCTGCGGGAGGAAGGAGGCAAGGTACAAAACAATTGCCAGGGACTCCAGTCTGGTTTAGTGTAGCCTTTTTTCCTTCCCAAAGGTGGTGGAGGTTTAGGATCAGAGTTTTCCTTCAAGGCGGGCTACCTTACCAGGTTGGCGAGCCCTGTCTGCCCCTCGCTTCCTTCTACAGAACATGCAGAAACCGCCTTCTTGACTGTTGGACCTGCTATTGATCTTATCTACTCAATCTGCTGGAGCCTGTCTTTGCATGGCAGGGAAGTCCCTAACTCACTGAAGGTTTGAGATGCGCCGGTTACCCTCACCTGGTTAAGCCCAGCCAGCCAAAGCTGTTCCTAAAGTGTGGCTGCTGTCACATGCTGACAGTTTCCAGGAGCCACAGATGAGAGCTGAGTGCAGGGTGAGGACCAAACAAGGACAAACTACCCCAGGAGGAGCATGATGCATCTCCCACCAAAGGTACCCCCCTCTCCTAACACCCCATAAACAGTGACAACAGATGTCAGGGAACTGCCATCAGCTCAGAGGCAAGAGGTGGAAGGGCAGTTGTGTTACAGGGAGCCTCCGAAGATCTTGCGAAGCAGTTCTTCCTCTGGCGAGGAGGGAAGCCCCGCCTCCAGTGGGGAAGGGGCGCAGGGATCAGAAGATGCTAGGGAGAGCCTCAACACCAAGCCTGAGCAAAGCGGAGGGAAGTCCCCCTTTGCCAATGCCCACTTTGTGCAGTAGGTTTGCACGCAGAAAGGGGAGGAGAAGGATGGGGGGGGTCACACGACTGTTATGCTGGGGAAGGTATAAGGACCGCCCACTCCCAGATTCTGCTAGCGACTGAGCAGACATGGACTTGCGATGCTCTACATTGTAAATAGTTTGTACAGATAATGAAGCCTGAAAAAGACAGGTTGGAGTCTTGCCTGTTTTGCTCTCGAGCAACAACATCAGCACCGGACAATGGAATTAACCCTTAAGTTGCCAGTTGCTGCTGCAGCTCCAACAGTTGCTCCAAGCGCCTTCCACACACAAAAATGAAGCAGCCGCAGAAATCTGGATGCCTTAAATTTTCTACCGATGCTTCTTCTGCAACACTTCACAAAGTCTTTCCCCACTACATAAGAAATATGGAATGGTGGGGAGGGGAGGGGAGGCGCTGAATTGCTGAGGAGAGGTAGAGATAACGTTACCTAACCTATTTCTCCATCTGAAACAAAGACGTCCCTTTTTTAAAAAATGCATTTAATCCAGTTACAAGGAATGGGATTCTTATGAAAGAGGAAATTGTTAGCAGTGTCAAATTCTGCAGTTTGCATGGTGGATAACAGCCAAATGGAATACGCACATTTTTTAAAAGCCAGGAGAGTAATTTGAAGATGTCAGAACCCAAACTCTTCTGAATACAACAAAACTGGCTTGGCTGGGGGTGGGGGGGGGGAGAGGAGAAGGAAATAATTCCACTTCTGTCACTGCCTACTAAAGGCACTGTGGTGTCTTCAGTTACGAGACAACCAACACAGATGTAAGACATCACCCTCCTGTTTTAGCAAGGTGCTGAAACACAGTAAATAATGTTGATGGCTATTAAAATAATGAGATTCTGCGCCAGGGATGTTGCAACTCCAGATGTGAAGGTCATTCCTGACACTTAATAAATAATAGAAACTGTATTGCCTTCTGCCTCCTTTTAATCTTACAATAAAGAGAGGAGGACTGTCAAATGTCACCTCTTATTTTCTTCATCTGCGCCATCTGCACGCCTCTTTTTAGCCACACGCTCCCCGTTTGGGGGAGGAAGCAGAGAAGGGAGATGATGGATATGTTGAGCACTTCCAGAGCGATTTCAAATGGTCCCCCCCCCTCCAGAAATAACCTGCTGGGGAAAATGTTGTACCTTGAAAACAAGGTACAATTCTTTTATAAAATAAAATAAAATAAATGCCTAGAAGCTCCACTTCACACACAACCTCAACATTACTGTGCCATTGGCTGGTGTTTGGACTTGCAATTGATGGATGAAAATTTGAGCAGGAAAGAACACTGAGACAAGATCACATCGTAAAACACACGATAACTACCTTGGCTTCGTGGGATGTATCATAAATGCAGGAGACCAACGAGGTGGGGGCTGTGATAAGATCACACTGTTAAGGGCAAGAAGTGGATGCAATCAGGCTCCTCAGATATGTCTCTGCACCTTACATTTAACACTGTATTATGCCATCTTAACATTCCTGGTTCTGTCTAGGTTTGTCATTGCCACAAAAGACAGCATCTTAAAAAGAAGAGACATCACCTTGCCAACAAAGGTCCGAATAGTTAAAGCTATGGTTTTCCCAGTAGTGATGTATGGAAGTGAGAGCTGGACCATAAAGAAGGCTGATCGCCGAAGAATTGATGCTTTTGAATTATGGTGCTGGAGGAGACTCTTGAGAGTCCCATGGACTGCAAGAAGATCAAACCTATCCATTCTGAAGAACATCAGCCCTGAGTGCTCACTGGAAGGACAGATCCTGAAGCTGAGGCTCCAAGACTTTGGCCACCTCATGAGAAGAGAAGACTCCCTGGAAAAGACCCTGATGTTGGGAAAGATGGAGGGCACAAGGAGAAGGGGACGACAGAGGACGAGATGGTTGGACAGTGTTCTCGAAGCTACCAGCATGAGTTTGACCAAACTGCGGGAGGCAGTGGAAGACAGGAGTGCCTGGCGTGCTCTGGTCCATGGGGTCACGAAGAGTCGGACATGACTAAACAACAACAACATTCCTGGTATAATACTGTTTTCTGCCAAAGAATCCTGGCATCTTGGAAGACATTAGATCATACTGATACAGTGTACTGGTCCTCAAGGGTATGGCAAATAGCCTTTCCTGGGGGGGGGGGGGAATGACCACAAATGAAAAGGGCAGACCACAAAAGACTTTCCTTTCTGCCAAACTGTATTATTTTATTTCCTTTACAGACAAGGAGGCACATGGTAAGTGAGTTCCTTGGATATATGCTAAGGCACTTGGATGGCTGTGAAAATCGACCTCTAGTCCAGGAAGGTTTTGTTAAGTTTTGACTTTGCATCTGAGATTTCTCTTACATTCCTGCACAGGAACACATTTAAAAAGATTCACAGTATGGGTTGAGATGCAATGTTGCTTGCAAATAACTACCCACCAAGCTACCTGGCAAGAGTGTTGAATTTTTCAGAAGAAAGGGAGGGGGGAAGCTTCTAACCCAAGACAAGCTTTTTTTTCCATATGCTTATGTGATCTCTTTTGAAGTGCACCCAGAAAACATCTACTATATTTAAATTTGCAAAATCACTGTGATGACATTAGACAGCATTAAGCAAAAATAAATAAATCCTAATTATGTCTCGAAGCCATAGGAAGTATAGCTCTTCTAAAATATTTTGTTGTGGGTAGCAGGAGAGCATGTAGAAAATATCTGCATTTCTTCTTTGCATTCTTCCTCCAAAATGTGGCACTCAGCTGCATACTTATTTCCTTGCCCAAATGTGCACCATCCTATGATAGCTAAAATCCAGCCACACGTGCAGATCTTAACATAGTTCCATTTAAGTTTAGAGCAATTTTCCAGCCTCTAGATTGGGGTAGCCAATGAGGTACTCTCCAGATGTTGTGGACTGCAACTCCCATCAGTCCCAGACAGTGTGGTCAGTGGCTAGGGGTGATGGGAGTTGTAGTCCACAACATCTGGAGGTCGTCTCTCCCCACCCCATGGGTTGACCCTGCTCTAGCTACTGATGCCGCTTACAGACTTTCAAGAAAAAGGCTCCTGCTCTGGTGCCATAGACTTTTCCAGTTTGTTTGCTTTTAGTTTTTAGGTTTTTTTGCACCATGCAGATTGTTTCTTTCTGGAGTCAGCCTTGCAAACTTTTGCAAAGTTGAGTTACACATATGGCAGGTCTGCCAAAAGGTAGTGCCTCAATCTTTGTTGTGCTTCCTCAACATAGATAATCATTTGTGTATCTTTTTGCAGATTTGTTCCAACTGTTTCCTGTGCCATTCAAATTGAAATATTCCGTATATTTTAACTTCTGAATCCCTGACAGCTAATTATAGTTTGATTCCTGATAAGTGCGCCTGTGAGTCTTATAAAACTGCATATCTGTTTTAATAGCCTTAAGGCTGCAATCCTCAACAGACTTTGTAGGGCGTGAGCCTCTGGACAGTAGAGGGCTTACGGCTAAGTAGCACTGTTTAGCTGCAATTCTATGCACTCTTACTCGGGAGCAGAGATGTAGAGAGACATCAGTTTCCATTTTGACCCATGCCGTGCTGTTTCTGTTCTGCTGCAGATCAATTTCCAACGAAAACTATGTTATTCCACAATGTGGCAGATCTTTATGTATTTATTCCACACCATTCATTTCGAAACAAAGGAGATGCAATGCAAACCAGAGAGGATGATCTATCACTTACTTACCATTTGCGGACTGAAAACAACAACAACAACAACAACAACAACAACAACAACAACAACAACAACAACAACAACAACAACAACAACAGGGATTTCAAATTGTAATCACTGGATTGATATCCACTCAACATGGGACAAATAAGTGAATACCAGCCATTTCTGCTCCTGTTTCCATTTCCATCAGTATACTCCAACATCCTTACTAGGGAGTAAGCTTAATTTACTTTGCCAACATGCATAGTGGTGTGTTGCAAGATCTACCACAAAAGATTCAACAATTTCCTTCTTGTGCTGTGCTCTCATGCAAAACAGACCTCTTCCCAAAATTTCATTTACAGGCACTAGCTATGAAACTGTGCATATCACAGTCTCATAGCTAGTGATAATCTTCATTCAGTTGCACCTGCAAGCAGTTCTAGTGCCTCTGACCACGCTGTGGTCTTTATAACATTGAGCCAATTGTTCTCTGTCCGGTTTACCTCGCCGGGTTATTGAAAAGCTAGCACACGTTAAGGAGAAATATTATCTTCCCCATTCAGTCCAATTCTCTCTCTTCCACCAATATTCTGGACCCTACACAATTTTGTGAGATACAGAAGCCTTTTCTTTGCAAAGACTGATTTACAGTGCTGCTGTATAAAATGAGGCAGCAATAAAATAAGCAGGGTGTGTGGTGCGGGGGGAGAGAAGGTGATAAGCAAGTCTCAGATAATGTATTTCTTTGGCTGAATGTCAGCATTGTGGAATATTATCAACTCGAAAGGAAACAGCCAGGTCTTGATAACACACAAACCAATCAACACAGAATAGAGGTGATTCATTCTTCCAAAGTCCACCCATCCCCCAAAAGAAACACAATCACATGGTCTTTTTATTAAGGAATTATGAAAAACAGAAGCAGTATGATATGACTTCAAGCAGCCAAATAATTCTGGGAGTTGTCATTCATTAAGGGTGCTTAAAGTTCTTAGGAGACCACGATTTCCTCCACTACCTGAGCTGCAATTCTCATAATGTTTTAACTGTCAATCCGTCTTTCCCAGGGAACTCTGGGAATTGTAGGAATGTAAACAGGGGAATAGGGGCCTCATAATAACTCTTAGCACCCGAAACAAATCACAGCTCCCAGAATCCTTAGGGGGAATCCATGACTATTTAAAGTAGTAGAAGAAGGAAGAGTTTGGATTTGATATCCCGCTTTATCACTACCCTAAGGAGTCTCAAACCGGCTAACAATCTCCTTTCCCTTCCTCGCCCACAACAAACACTCTTGTGAGGCGAGTGAGGCTGAGAGACTTCAGAGAAGTGGGACTAGCCCAAGGTCACCCAGCAGCTGCATGTGGAGGAGCGGGGAAGCGAACCCGGTTCCCCAGATTACGAGTCTACCGCTCTTAACCACTACACCACACTACACACACACACACACACACACACACACACACACACACACACAGTGGTATCATAGTGCTTTAAATGTATGCAGTGAATGTGATGTAAGATTTTATTTTATACCCAACTTTTAGGGAGGACCCCTCAAAAACACTATCCTTTTCTAAGTGCCCTGAGCCTCCCAGCAAGGGCAGGAATTGTCAGGGAATTGTCATTCACCTGTACTCGTGTCACTGAATTCAGTTTCTGGGAGGCAATACTTCTCCCCCAGCAAATACAACCATTGCATGTGTGTAGAGATGGACAAATTGTGGCTACTAGCAGTGATGGCCACGTTCTGCCTCTATGGTCAGTAGTTGCTGGAAATCACATGTTCCCCATGTTCTCCGCATTCCCACCCCTGTTGGCAAATTTTGCTTGGAAAAAGTCCTTGTGAAAATTCATAAGCAATTTTACTGTGAATTTCATCCAACATGTACATTTCTGCATGGGCTAATATACACCCCCCCCAAAAAAAAGCGTTGCATTTTTGTATGTTATTTTCATACGGATATTTTTATTTTTTATTAAAGATTTTCTTGTTTTACAGAAGTATGTGTAATTTTTTCCATGTAACATTTTTATAAATCAGTTTCATTTATTGAAACATTGGGGGGGAGGGGGGAGGGGGGAGGGGGGAAGATGAGGGGGGAGGGTGGCGATGTTTCTATTATGCTTAATGTATGTAGGGTTTGGTGTCAGCGTTGCTTGTGCTGTTCACTTGTGTTCCTTTGGTGGTGAGAGAGGTTGGGGTTGGCCTAGGGTGTGATTGTTTGCTTGTGATTGGCTGTGGTGATCTTTGTTTTTGTGTGTGGGTGGGTGTTTCAGATCAGGTTAGCCATATTGATTTGTATGCTGTTGGTGGATTATTGTCATTGTCTTGTTGGGCTGTGTATGTGATAAAGGGGAGCCATACCGGGGTAAAGGTGTCTTCTTCTGTTTGTCCCCGTGTCAGTTTCAGTTTATTGGTTAATTTTTCTAGTAGGGCTGTTTCCCATACTATTTGATACCATTGGTCCATGCTTATTCCTGACAGATCTATTTCTATTTTCATACAAATATATGTGTTTTATGCACACTTTACCCTGATGCATGCATTTCTGCACACAATACTTGGCTGGAAAACTGTGTTGCAAAATTCAGCAGAGGGTGAATTTTGGAAGATTGCTGCATTTCTGAAAACATATTCTTCTGGCAAATGGCAACTAGGTAAGGTAAAGGTAAAGGGGCCCCTGACTATTAGGTCCAGTCATGGCCAGCTCTGGGGTTGCGGCGCTCATCTCGCTTTACTGGCCGAGGGAGCCGGCGTTCAGCTTCTGGGTCATGTAGCCATGGGACTAAGCCGCTTATGGCGAACCAGAGCAGCGCACGGAAACGTCGTTTACCTTCTTACCTATTTATCTACTTGCACTTTGACGTGCTTTCGAACTGCTAGGTTGGCAGGAGCAGGGACCAAACAACGGGAGCTCACCCCATCGCGGGGATTCGAACCGCCAACCTTTTGATCGGCAAGTCCTAGGCTCTGTGTGGTTTAACCCACAGCGCCACCCGCATCCCTGGCAACTAGGTACATCTACATAATAGTGGGAAATGAACCCAATTCCCTCCCCCACCTCATCCCTACCTTGAATACAAATCTGGCTCAGCACTGTGATCCATCTCCAAGGACCAGTTTCAAGCCCCATTCTCCACCCCACCCCCCAATCACTGGTCATACTGAACTAAATGAGTCAATGGACTGACATAATATATTACAGGTTTTTTTTTTAAAAAAATATAACAATACAGAGATCTAAGTTTGTTTAAAACTTGGCAAAAGGTTGGATTTATCAACGAGTGTTTTCATACACCCACAGAAACCTGTTCTTCGCAGAAATATTTAGGTGACAAAAAGGCCAGTCTGATGAATATTTACTGCTTTCCCACCCCTTTTATTAAAAATGCTGTGTTCATAGTAAGGATATTCATGGGTTATCTGCAAAAGGGTTGATGTAATAAGGAAGTTGGGAGATAATCAAATCATTGTTCATAAAGAGATTATGGAGCCATGGGAAGGCCGCTGAGGCAGCCCTCACTCACGACCGGAAGCTTGCACTCAGGTTTTGCAGGGCTGCTGAGGGAATACAGAATATACAAGATCAAAATTATAACAAAGGAATTTCAGAAGGTGGTAGCCAGATGGCTGCTGAAGCCATATACATATATAGAGAGAGAGAGAAAGAGAGAGTTGGAAAAGTCATGAAGTTCAACCCCTTGCAACACCCGAACTATAATTACTTTTCAAAGCACTGCAACCCACAGAGAACTAATCCTTTCAGTGTTCAAATAAGGATCTGTTGTGAGAAGCAGTGTTCGTGACCACCACTGGCTCCTGTGGGAGAGAGTTCCACGGTCTACAGATCGTTCTGACTAAAGAATGATCTGATCCACTGGGTCTTCTACTTTGTTCGTTTGTTGAACTTTATGAGTTACTTCCATTGGAATTTACAGTTTAATACTATGAATAGTATACCTTATTTATCTAAGAACACAGCCGGTTATGTCTCGTGTGTTTATTGAGTATACTTTACGTGACCATAAGTTTGGTTGTTGTTGTTTTGCTAGACTGCTATCATGGCATCTTGTAGTATCCTTGTAGTATCTAATAGATGCACTGGTGCTAGGAGAGCAGTGCTGCATCAAAACGAAGGTCGATTAAGCTCAGCTTCCTGTTTCCACAGTGGGAAGAGCCCTTCTTTCCCACATCAAGGAACGGAGGCTGCTATTCCCACCCCACCCCACCCAGCAGCTGGTCTTCAGAATTATATACCTCTGAACCCAAGAGGTTCAATTCTGTTGTTTTGGCCAGTAGCCTTTGATTAGATTTATCTTCCACAAATTTTTCTAATCTCCCTTCACAGCCTCATCAATCTTGCAACAGCAAATTCTGTAAAATAATTCCACGTTGTGCGAAAACAGGCTCTGTTTTGTTCCTCCTGAATCCACTGTCAATCCGTTTGATTGACTACGTTCGCACATAACAGTGAGCCAAGAATCTTTGGCTGGACGAACCACACTGTGCACAGGTCTCCTGCTGGTGCACACAGCTTGAAATCTCCCCCTCTGCTCCCCGCCTTTTGCAAACAGGCAATCAAACAAGCTCAGTGCTACACCCAAGCCAGAGGTCAAGGTTTGGTTCTCTCTAATAAGCCAAGGCGAATTGGTTCACCTGCATGCGAAGACAGGATCTGGCGGACTGAGTGGACGAGACCAATAGTGGGTCCAATGGTCAAGTAGGTGGTTTCTGAATGTGCTGTAGAGAGAAGTGAGGGGCAGGTGGGACTCTTCAACTTGAGAAGGTAGCCCACCTAGGTGAAGGAAAACTCTGGTTCCAAACATCCGCTTGCTTGTGGGATATTGCCAGAGAAGAAAAAGCTAATGAGTAAACCCTGTGGAAAAATCTGTACCAACTGCCTTGCAGGACATCTTCGGGAGAAGGCTAAGAAGGACAGTGTCCTTTCTCTTGGCAGATCAGGATGAGCAGGTGACAGCAAAGGTTGCAAGGTTTTTAACTGGGGCAATTAGAATAAGATCCATTATTTGACTATTGATTCAAAACCCTAATATGTATTTTATATACAGTGGTACCTCGGGTTAAGTACTTAATTCGTTCCGGAGATCCGTTCTTAACCACTTTAGCTAATGGGGCCTCCTGCTGCCGCCGCGCCGCCAGAGCACGATTTCTGTTCTCATCCTGAAGCAAAGTTCTTAACCTGAAGCACTATTTCTGGGTTAGTGGAGTCTGTAACCTGAAGCGTATGTAACCTGAGGTACCACTGTACATGGCCAATGTCTGAGAGCCCTGCTGGATCAGGCCAAAGGCCCACCTGGTTCAGCATCGTGTCACCCTGACACCTATGGGAAGCCTGCAAGCATGACCTAAGATTAATAATAATAATAATAATATATTATTTATACCTCGCCTATCTAGCTGGGATTCCCCAGCCACTCTGGGCAGCTTCCAACAAAGTATTAAAATACAGTAGTCTGTTAAACATTAAAAGCTTCCCTAAACAGGGTTGCCTTCAGATGTCTTCTAAAAGTCTGGTAGTTATTCTTCTCTTTGACATCTGGTGGGAGGGTGTTCCACAGAGCAAAGACAACCTGTCTACTTGTGATTCTGAGCAACTGGTACCCAGAGACATACTGCCTCTGACAGTGAAGTTGAATCCAGCTGTCGGGGATGATAGCCTTCTCCTCCATAAGTTTGTCCAATCCTCTTTTAAAGCCATCCCAAGTTGGTGGCCATGACTACTTCTTCCGAGAGAAAATCCCATAAGTTTAAGCACATGCCAGAAGAAGAAGTCCTTCCTTTTCTCGGTCCCAAATCTTCCAACATTCAGCTTCACGCTGCTGTTCTCAATACGGTCGTCAAAGAATTCTGCTTTTCTGCCATAAAGACCTTGTTTGCTTTCGGAGACATCAATTGCATGGGTGTATTTTACAAACTTGGTAAAAACCAGACTGTTGGGCAACTTTGATTACAAACCTGACATGGAATAGAATCTGTGGCCGCAGAGTCCCCTTGGGACTGGTAGGGCAGAAAGCAGGGAGCCAACAGTAGGTGGTGCCAGAGCCAGTGAAAGGCAGAGCCAACCCTAATTTTAGTAGGGCAACACTGAGGGAGATGACAGCCAGGGCCACCTCCTGGATTTTAAATATGAAGGCAGGCAGGTCAGGTAGAATAGCAGTTCCCCACTTGCCCTAATAAGGACGCAGGTGGCGCTGTGGGTTAAACCACTGAGCCTAGGACTTGCTGATCAGAAGAGTGGCAGTTCAAATCCCCACAATGGGGTGAGCTCCCGTTGCTCGGTCCCTGCTCCTCCCAACCTAGCCGTTCGAAAGCACATCAAAGTGCAAGTAGATAAATAGGTACCACTCGGGTGGGAAGGTAAACGGCATTTCCGTGCGCTGCTCTGGTTCGCCAGAAGCGGCTTAGTCATGCTGGCCACATGACCTGGAAGCTGTACACCCACTCCCTCGGCCAATAAAGCGAGATAAGCGCCGCAACCCCAGAGTCGGTCACGACTGGACCTAATGGTCAGGGTCCCTTTACCTTTACCTTTATTTGCCCTAATGAGTCAGCCCTCCCTGAATAGAATTGTCCAGTGAAGCAGCTCAATAAAAAGGCTGTGATATTATATGTTTTAAAGGAGGTGTGTATGAATGAAGCCCTGAGGAATCACCTGACTTTAATATGTACTTCCCAGGGTATTGAGTTACAGCACCCACTGTAAAGACCAGCTTACACAAAAGGCCATGAAAAGCAAACAGAACGTTTTCTTTGATCCAGGTATGCTTGCAAATAAACAGATTAGCCAGGTGGGTGCAGCTTTCCTTACCCTTTTAGGGAAGAACAGACACCCACCACTAATTGCATGCGAACTCTATAGAGCTGCCTTTATTCTTTTGGAACAAGAGCTTCAACCCCGCAAGCCAGGCATGATTTGGTGAGAAGCGTACAAGCTGCTAAGGTGTGGGGTTTCATTACAACCGTAGCGAAACCTTCCCCAGCCGTTGCCTGGTTCTGCTCTCCTTCATTTGAAGTTTGGACTCCTAAAACACAAACACACGCACACATGCACACACAACCTCACATCCATGTTCTGCTGGCCCGTATTCTCAGGCTCCAGCAAAAAGACTGTTGTTCTGTCCTCACAAAAGGAGCTTTGTGAGCGTTGCTGCTATCAGCCAAAATAGGATGACAAGTCCAGGTTGAACAGCCACAGTGGCTGAGCTGCAAAAGCGCTGCTGCTGTGAACCCACCTGAAAGCAGCAGTGTCAAGGCCAGAAGTGATACGGCATGGGGGAAATGAAGAGCTCTTCAAGGATAACAGTTTAAGTGTTTGCGGAGCTCAGAATCTGAAGGAACCCTTCTCCCATAGCAACGTGCTGGATTTTCAAGTTCTATTTGGGAGGTTGGGTGAGAGGCAGATGGAGGAAGGACCTTTGTGGTGACTCGTTGATGGTGACCTGGTGGCCGGTGGTAACTCAGCAAACTTTCATGAGGCACAGAATCAGTGCCATTGAGGAGCCGGGTGTAATAATAAAATTTAAGGTCATATACATATATGACAAATGTTCATAAATGTACCAACCAAGCACGTACATAGATCAGCACAGGAAGACTGACCTGAAACCATTTTGACTCCCAGCCTGACCAAATGTTTCTCTGCAAGGAGGGAGGAGGTGAAAAAACCTTCCTTGTTACAGGAATTGGGTAATCACCATTTCAAAGCAATGGGCATACTACCAGGAAAGGCAATCAGATAAGGCATTATCAGATAACCTGGCAGACAGGAAAAACAACAACATTCAAATTTCTGTTGTAGACCACCTTTTCTGTGATGTAGGTATGATGTTTGTGGTGGGTGGTCTTGAGCTCCAGGGCAGGAAATTTAAAATGTCTATATAAGGGCAGGCACACCTTTGTTCTGGGTCCTCCTCTTTCCTGCTGCGTGTGAGGCGAGCACCCTGTTGCAACAGCTTTAATAAAGATCAGGCTTACTAGCTGCTTCGCTTCTCAATATTCTCTGGTTGGCCTCTGTTATTTTCTCCTACCAAAAGGGAACCCACGTAAGGACTCTATACGAGCTCTTGGATACCCCATAAGGGAAGAAGGGAAGATTTTGTTTACAATACAGATCAAGACCCTTTAAATGCTGCAAGGCACTGGTATTTAACTGGTAGGTTGGGACCTACCACCAAGTTGTAATCTGATCCAAGGTGGGTCACAACAGCAGCGACACACATGGTGCTGTGGTCTAAACCATTGAGCCTCTTGGACTTGCCGATCAGAAGGTGGTGGTTCGAATCCCCACAACGGGGTGAGCTCCCATTGCTCTGTTCCAGCTCCTGCCAACCTAGCAGTTCGAAAGCACGCCAGTGCAAGTAGATAAATAGGTACTGCTCCGGCGGGAAGGTAAACAGCATTTCCGTGCGCTCTTGTTTCCATCAGTGTTCCATTGCGCCAGAAGCGGTTTAGTCCTGCTGGCCACATGACCCGGAAAGCTGTCTGTGGACAAACGCCGACTCCCTCGGCCTGAAAGCGAGATGAGTGCCGCAACCCCATAGTTGCCTTTGACTGGACTTAACCATCCAGGGGTCCCTTACCTTTTACCTTTACAACAGTAGCATAAGAAGAGCCCGCAGGGATCAGGCCAGTGGCTCATCTGTTCTAGCAACCCGTTCTCACAGTGGCCAACCAAATGCCTGTGAGAAATATATGGTAAAAAAGAAAAGGTTCCCCAAATGTGTGGGTTAAGTGGTGGGTTTGCCACTATGAGAACAGGATACTGGAAGAGATGAGCCATTGGGCTGATCCAGCAGGGTTCTTCTTATGTTCTGTCTAAGGCAGGGATGGGAAATGTTTTCTTCTCCCCAAATGCTGCCGGACTTCAGCTCCCATCAGCCTCAGCCAGTGTGGTCAATGGCCAGGGACTGATGGGAGTTGCAGTCCACCTACATCTAGGCCACTAGTTCCCCATCCCTGCTCACGGGATTTTTAACTGAAAGGCAACTGAATGCTTGGGATGGTCCTAGGACATAGTCTGAATGAACTTTGGGTAGGAAGCCCTGGCTGAAGGCAAACAGGTCTGGTCAGTGCCTGCATGAAAGGATGTGTAGACTGCCTTGTATTTCATGGTGGAAGAAAAGCATGGTAAAAAATGCAATAAAAAATAAATACAGTGAAGTTTATAGTGCTTTGATTTTTTCATATAATCACACATCCACTGTTGTGTGGGGCTGCAATGGCGCAAAAATGTGGTTACGAAGCACAGATCCACATGGATCCTCAGGATTTTTGCATTGGGATACCCCAAATTCACCATCAGATCACATAGCATGTCCATGGCTACAGCCTGCACCAAAAACACACACACATCCACTGTTTCGTGGGGCCGCAATGGTGCAAAAACGTGGTTACAAAGCACAGATCCACATGGATTCTCAGGATTTTTGCATTGGGCTACCCCAAACTCACTGTCAAATCACATGTCTGTGGCCACAGCATGAACCACAAAAGTCATACATCCACTGTTTCATTCAGAATACTTTTTTTCTTGTTTTCCTCCTCTAAAAACTAGGTGCGTCTTATGGTCGGGTGCATCTTATGGGGTGAACAATACGGCATATAAAAACCAGGACGTGAAGGTCTTTAATAAATAAATGGAAACAAATTAAACATTCAGAACCTGGAAGTCCTAACAGGCGTGACCACAGGAGGTCCATGATTAGATCTCCTTTCTATTTATTTACTTACTTTGAAAAGTAGTTGTGGGGGGAGTTTTCAGTTTTGAGTAGGGCAGTGACACCAGAGATAGTTCTGCCTTCCCTCCCTGTACAATTTTCCCTGAACAAAAGTGAAACCACCTACCCCAAGGGTTGAGGAACCTTTAAGCACATTCACTAAGAGGTTGGCAGGAGCAGAACCAGCAGCAGATGGGACCAGATCCCAGAATGGGGAGGGACTTTTTTCCTCTCCCTCTTTCGACAACCCCATTTCAACCCTGTTCTTTCCCTTCCTAACCTGCCCCCACCCCATGAAATTAGGCTGAGGACTGCATAGTGCCCATCACAGACCTGCTTGATGCTTCTGTTATTGTCTTCTGTCTATTACCCTCGGCGAGACTAAAAGCAGCTTCGGGAAGGGGAGGGGGTGCGATTTCAATCAGGGAAATGGTCAAGAAGAAAGAGTTAAACACTCCCTCCAGGAGAACCAATCAAAAATCTCCCACTCCATATCCATTTTGGCCTTCAGGCTTCACGTTTTGAGGTGTGCAACTGAAATGGCTAATGTTTCAAGGCATCCCTTCTTCTCTGCCAATTTTATGCTATCAGCCATTGTGAGGTGATTGGAGGAAGGGGGGAGATTTACAAGCGTTCTCTCCCCCCCCCCCAGTCTGTGAAACTTCTGCTGTCGGTAAAATAAATTCCTTTGACAGCATCGAGTTGAGGAGCCACCACTGTCCTTATAAGGAAGGCCCCTCTTGCACTCATCGACAGTCCAGGGACACATGAGGAATTCAGACTTTAGAAAAATAGCCTCAATTAATCTAGTCCCGTGTGCCATCGCCCCCCCAAGAAGAGCACAGGAAGCAAAACAGACATCTGTCTTCTCCTAAATGCCTGACAGTCCATTGAAAACCGAAACCATAACACTTATCTCTCTCTGCCTGAGCCTGAAAAATTAAGGGTGGCATGGGGAAATTCATTTCCGACACTGTTAAGACAATAATCATTCTCCAGAATACACACACATTCCTTTGTCAATGACTCCCCCCTTAGAATGTTAACATTACTCCTGGCAATCCTTGTTAACATTCTCCTCCTTACCTCTAAGGTTATTGCATATATCTGGGGTCTCCCCTTTTTTCCCCTCTCCCTTCCCAGTAGAAAATATTCAAAGAGACAGATTTCTGTTCCTAATTTTGTGTACATCAGCAGCTGACTGCATGCTAGGAGACAGCTGCAATAGTTTTGGGTCAGGCGGCACAATAGGCAATAAGAAAGACTTTCACTTCTTACAACATCCACAGGTGTTACACACACTCCTCAAGGAATGCAAACACGAGAAAGCACTTAACGAGGAGAAGAATGCATATATGATGTCAGGGTCAAAGCCGCCGCTTAAGAACTCTACTAACCCACTGGAAGGACCCCAACTCATCATTCCCGCAAAAGACAGACCACGCATTGTGGCAGACAGGGGTGCATTCCTAACAGATGAACGACAAGCTTTGCAACGGAGCTGAAGGTCACCCAATCACTCCTTTGGCCCCTGAGACAAGACCTTCGTGCATCAGCGTCCATGCCTAACATCTTAGCTCACCCGTGACCCAGTTTATGGAGGGGGCCAACCAATTCAAGGAACAGAAACCACACTCAAGGAACGCCGTCTCTTAAACCGGATCGATGCGACCCGGGTCTCAAAGCCTTGTTCAACTTTTCGCTTCCAAGGTATACAGCGAGCCCTTAAAGATCAAAGCAGGGCAGGCAATTCTCTCCCTGCCACCATCCAATTAAAAGATGCATGCACAACTCAAAGCACCAGCAAGTAACTTTTACTACCCCTGCCGCACTGGAATTTACCCTTTTCAGGGTGCAAAGATTGAAAGCCACACAGCCCGGTTTAAAAACAGAAGAAAAAACACAGGGGTTTCACATTTCACAGCTGACTAGATTCTGTTCTTTTCCATCAGAGTTTCTTCCATCTGCAAAGGTAAGTGAGCAAACATTCATTGCAGAAGAGCACAATTTTCCATTTATTTATTCTTAACAGGACCTGCATAAATTCACTACGAGGTTAAGGCAGAAATGTATTTCAGCACCTCCATAGCCCGTAGTGTTTCATGATATTGAACAGGGTCGTCTCCTCCTCAAAGGAGGAGCAGGGAGTCTCCCCTGGCCTAAAACTTTTGCTTTCATCCCCTCCAACATTTTGCCTTTTCTACACATCCCAACAAAACCTGTGGTGGGCAAAAGCCAGAGCAGCAACAGCAGGACCAACAGACCCCTCCTCACCCTCCCCAACTTGGCATTCCCAGCTTTTCAGGTCTCAAAAGAGTTTCCCTGGATTTACTGAGCAGAGCTGGAAGGTCAAAGGAAACAATAGCCGGTTTCTCCCTCGACTCTTAGCACAGCAAAAGACAAAAAGCAAAATCTCTCTCCCTCTCTCTCCGAAAAGCTGGTTTAGGTGAGGAGACTTAAAACTGCTTTCTTTGCTTCTCTCTCTCTCTCTCTCTGTGGAGAAGAAGAAAAACAGCTCGCCCTTTCTCCAGCTCTCTCCCTCTCTTACACAGGAAAACACTACATGCACACACATAAAATTAGGCGCCATCAACATCAAACACCTTCTCCACACACACACCCAAGGAACCTGAAAAGGCAGGCAGAGAAGAAAAGCAGGTGTCAAGTGAATCTACTAACCTGTCTGAGTTCTGCAGGCATTTATGCAAGGAATCAGTTTTGTAGTTCCCACCGGGCAAAAAATATTTTGAAAAAATAGATATTTATAATTGGAAAAAAATACATGAAGTCCCAAATCAATCCGGTTTGCAGGCGAGGTGTTTTAGGGAAGAGATCCGTCCCTCCTGCCTTGACAATCTGGCAGGCAATGGTCTCTTTTCCTCCCCCTCCCTCCCTCTCTAGTATTTGGAGAGTCCCTCAAATCGATCCAGACGGGAAGCAGAACCAATCGGGAAAGGAGGAAAACGGCCGGCCCCCCAATCAAACCTGCTCTGAATGAAAGGAAGGAGGGGGAAGGTCTTCTTCACATGCTTTTGATTTCACTCCCTCCCGCCTTTCTCCATTCCTGGGGGAGGAGGGGGAGCAGGAGAGGGCGGCGAAAAGCCCCAAACTGATGTCCTTCCTGCGCTGCTGCTCCTGGAGCGTGCCGGTCTTCGCAGCAAAGCTGTGGCTTGTGCAAACTCTCCCCGTCCGCTTCAGGGGGCGGAAACTGACAGTCACAGCTGGAAGCTCCACTACAGCAGCCTCTGGCCACACCCAGCCAGCCAGCCAGCCGCTCCAGAGAGGCACGGTCGGCTCACACAGCAGACCCCACTGACAGCTTCGACCCAAGCCAAACAAGCAAATTTCACTCTCTTTCGAAAGGAGTTGAGAACATGCCGGTTTGAAAGGCAAGGGGAAGCACCGGGTGCAACACCAGCAACAGGTGCCGCACACCTGCCTCCTCTGCGACCTCTTCTGGCGCATTTATCCTCTTTCGGAGACTTCCAAACAACACCAAAAGCTTCTCTGGGAATGTTAATTTTCGTACCTGGGTACACCTACAAAATCACCCATGAAGAGCATCTATCACTGTCTTCTTGCATGTATTTCATGAAAATACATGCGGCGTGTGTATGGTGACATCATGCGATGTCACACATGCAGTGCACGCACTCTTGCCCCTGAAACACGGAAATGCTCTCCCTGTAAACAAAATAAAACAAAATCTCATCACAGTCAAAGCAGATCTGAGTGCCAGAGTGTGGGTGGATCCCCTGGCCACCCTCTTCTGGATGGGGTTACATTGGTACCTCGGTTCTCGAACGTAATCCGTTCCGGAAGACTGTTCGGCTTCCGAAACCTTCGAAAACCAAGGCGTGGCTTCCCATTGGTTGCAAGAGCTTCTTGCACTCAGCGGAAGCCGTGTCTCACGTTCGAGTTCCAAAAAATGTTCAAAAACAGAAGCATTTACTTCCGTGTTTTTGGCGTTCGAGAACTGAAACGTTCGACAACACAGGCACAAGTGGAACCAAGGTACCACTGTATAATATTTTTGCTCAGATTTGTTTGCCAACCCTCAGGATTCTCCTAATTCATCCTGAAAACCTATGCACTGGGGTGGCTAAAGTGTCCGAGATGGAAGTGTCGATGAACATTTGGCTTCTAAAGAAATGCAAGCAGACAATAACGGATTAAAAAAAGGGAGAGAGAGAAATCTAAGAGTGCACTGATAGGGTCACAACACTAATTTTTTATAGTCCCTTCCACAAATCATTCCACTTTATGATGCTTCCTTGGTGTTATTGCCACCTTGAAGGGTGCTCCTGCACAACATTTATTTATTTATTCAATTTATTTATCACTCTTTCGCTCAAAAGAGCCAAGGACATACAACAATATTGTCTAAAAATAGTCACGTTCTCTCAACCAATGATTCCAGGGTTGATGGGGAAAGTATCTGTCAGCCACCAAATGCCTGGCTAAAGTGAAACATTTTCAAATCCCTCCTGACAGTCAGTAATGAGGGAGACAGATGCACCGCACCAGGAAGGGTATTCCGCAAATGGGGAACCACCACTGAGGAGGCCCTGCCATGAATCAATGCCAACCAACGCAATTGGAAATGAAGCAGGATAGCTATCCCAAAAAATTCAGGTTCTGAAATCAGGATTGCATTATGAAGACTCAATAAAAAATACAATAATAATATAATAATTTGTTATTTATACCCCGCCCATCTGGCTGGGTTTCCCCAGCCACTCTGGGCGGCTTCCAACAGAACACTAAAATACAATAACCTATTAAACATGAAAAGCTTCCGTAAACAGGGCTGCCTTCAGATGTCTTCTAAAAGTTTGGTAGTTGTTTTTCTTTTGACATCTGGTGGGAGGGCGTTCCACAGGGCGGGTGCCACTACCGAGAAGGCCCTCTGCCTGGTTCCCTGTAACTTGGCTTCTCACAGTGAGGGAACCGCCAGAAGGCCCTCAGTGCTGGACCTCAGTGTCTGGGTAGAACAATGGGGGTGGAGACTCTCCTTCAGATATACTGGACCGAGGCCGTTTAGGGTTTTAAAGGTCAGCAGCAACACTTTGAATTGTGCTCGGAAATGTACTGGGAGCCAATGTAGGTCTTTGAAGACCGGTGTTATGTGGTCCCGGCGGCCACTCCCAGTCACCAGTCTGGCTGCCGCGTTCTGGATTAGTTGTAGTTTCAGGGTCACCTTCAAAGGTAGCCCCACGTAGAGCGCATTGCAGTAGTCCAAGCAGGAGATAACCAGAGCATGCACCACTCTGGCGAGACAGTCCACAGGCAGATAGGGTCTCAGCCTGTGTACCAGATGGAGCTGGTAAACAGCTGCCCTGGACACGGATTTGACCTGTGCCTCCATGGACAGCTGTGAGTCCAAAATGACTTGGCACTGGACCTCAGTGTCTGGGCAGAACGATGGGGGGTGGAGACGCTCCTTCATACTCTAGATCAGTGGTTCCTAATTTGGGGTCTGGGGACCCCTGGGGGTCCACAGCACCATCCCCTGCCAGAGACTCACTTGTTCATTGCACAGTGAAAGCCTTCCATGGATCATCCAGCCTCTGCTCGCGACCAGCGCCTTCTTGCTGGCAGGGGAAAACTTAGGAAAGAGTTGTTGGATGGCAAATGAGTTGGGATTGGGCACAAACCTCTGACAGTTTCTTAGGGCTCTTGCAGCTGGAGGGGGCGGGGGGGGGAGTGCAAACACCTTGCTCCATTTTTTTAAAAAATGTAAGGGATCCTTACCTCTTGCTCTCTACTTTTTATTCTGATTTATGATTTTCAGTTTTATCCATTTCAATAATTTTACATAAAAAAATTTTCTTCCAGTAGCACCTTAAAGACCAACTAAGTTAGTTCTTGGTATGAGCTTTCGTGTGCATGCACACTTCTTCAGATACACTGAAACAGAAGTTGCCAGATCCTTCTATATAGTGAGAAGGTGGGGAGGGGTGTTACTCAGAAGGGTGGTGGGAATGGGAGATAGGCAGATAGCTGGGAGAGCCTGTTGACGACTCTTAACGACTGTAATAGGTCTTACAGGAGAAGGCAAGGGGTGAGGAGGTGAGAAATGGTTTAGTCATGTATAATGAGATAAGAATCCAATGTCTTTGTTCAGACCAGGTCTCTCCATGGTTTGTTCAGACCAGGTCTCTCCAGACCAACACGGCTACCTATCTACTACTGGAATAATTTTACAATCATTTTAGCATTTCAAAACAGATGGACGGCAGAATCCTACTAAATTAAAAAGCTGGTTGTTCCTACTGGGTAATCAGCAAGAATAAAAAAACTCACTCCAAATAAGTACTGTATTTAACTCATTAATCTCTTTAAACCAGGGATGATACGGGCACAGGAGGACTAAATTTGTTGTTGTTGTTGTTGTTACTGCTGCTGCTGCTGCTATTACAGCTGTTTTCTATTCAGTCTTCACCAATACTTTACCAAGCCCTTCACCTATGGCTTGGAAGGGGCGAGAGCCCTCAGCCAGCAGAACCATATGCTGCAAAGTTTTGCTAAAATGTACCATCTCAGATTACAAGTAAGGAATAGCATGTTTGAATATGAAAACACCTTCTGCATATAGAACACTTGCAAGTTAGGGACACAATTAGTTTCTTTGTTTATTATTCGGTTGTAGTAGAGCAATGAAGGTAAGTTTTTCCTACTGTCTGGGGATAGGCAATATGTGGTAACAACTTTTATGGCCTGTTTTTTAGTATACCTAAAATTCTTTGCTTATTAGGGGCTACCCCACATTTTCTTCCCAAAAAAATGCTTTGCACAAGTACGTAGCTACAATAGAGTTATCAAAATTTTCAAAAGTAGGGGTTCCATGGCTTGGCTTTTGAAAAATAGGGGGTCATCAGCAATTGCCGTATTTTTTGCTCTATAAGACACACCAGACCACAAGACACACCTAGTTTTTGGAGGAGGAAAACAAGAAAAAAAATATTCTGAATCTCAGAAGCCAGAACAGCAAGAGAGATCGCTGCACAGTGAAAGCAGCAATTCCTCTTGCTGTTCTGGCTTCTGGAGTAGCTGCGCAGCCTGCATTCGCTCCATAAGACACACACACATTTCCCCTTACTTTTTAGGAGGAAAAAAATGAGTCTTATAGAGCAAAAAATACGGTAGCTAATTGGGAACCACTGCTCTAGGTTGCTTTCAGCTCAGATAACCCTTTCACCTTTAAACGAACAAACAAAATCTTTAAATACATTATAAGCAGGAAGTTGGCTAAGGAGACGGTTGGAGCTTTGGATGACAAGGAAGTCAACATTGCGCTAAAGGAGGAAAAGAAGAGGATTATTTGCATCTTCCCAGCAGAAGATGTAGAGCAGATAGAGCCTAAACTAACTTTCTCAGGCAGGGAGTCCAAAGAACTGAGGCAAGAGATGTGGACTGTTGGCTCTTCCTGCCCTCATGTGGTGGCCCTGCCCTCAGATTTAATCATTCTGGATTAAAGCTTTTAAAGTACATTTTTCCTAAATGTTTTTATTGAGTTTTAATAACAACAGGCAGGTACAGAAAGAAGAAATGCAAGAAGGGGTGTGTGGGTGTGATTAGTTTGACAGTGGCCTGACCCATAATTGTCAAGCTTTTGAAGACCTTGACCCCTTGTATTTTTTTCTCTTTCTTTTTCCCCCCTTCCCACTTTATTTTCATAAATGAAACTCTTTTAATAAAATATTGATTTTTTTTAAAAAAAAGGTTTTTGAAGACTTGTGATCTCAATAATCGGGATTATTGATATTTGAAGACTTGGCAAATGGCCTTTCTTTTTGAACGTTGCCTCAGGAGAGGGAGGAAAATTCTCAGAGATGATTCAAACCCCGGCCGGCACTTTCTTGATCTCCTGCCCTCAGGCAGAAGATATAGAAGCATGATTAGTCGCACCAACAGGGTAAAGAACAGCTTCTATCCGTGGGCTGTTAGGCTGCTGAATGAAAAGATAACAACAGGGCAACTGACTTTCGGGTTTGGTGGGTGTGCGTCAGTAAACGAGGGGAATTAAGACTAAGAGAGCTGAGTGGGGGGTGCTCGTGTAATCTCACTGTATACAAGTTGTACAAGTGACAATAAAGTACTTCAGTTTCAATATTTCAATTCTCATTATTCCCCATCTTATGTTTAGTCTTGTACATTTCTGCATCTGTCTGTAATGCTTTTAGGGTCTTGTGAAAATTCACAAGGCCCTAAAATATTTGTGATTCCCCACCCACAAATAAACACATATTTGTATGCAATTTCACCCAATATGCTCATTTCTGCAAAGCGATTTCCCCAAAAGGAATCCATTTCTCTCTATGTGTGTTTTCCCACTAAGGTGGAATGTGATGTAGCCCAATATATCCACTTGTGTCTCTATTACTTGGCTGAAAAGCTGCATTGCAAAATTCAGAGAAGGGCAGATTTTAAAGGATGGCTCCCTTTCAGTTCTCAGAATGTTTGGGAAAGTGCGAATTAGGTTTACCTTTGAACATGAACTGAGTCAAATTTCTCCCCTTCTCCAACTGGAAGCCAGAATTTTGGGAGTTCCAACTCAGATTTCCCTCCTCTCATCCACGGCACTCATGGGCTGGCTTGGGTCAAAAGTCACACAGTCTCAGTCTTATCTACCTCATGGGGGCTGGGGCTGGGGCTGGGAGAAATCCCACGCATGCTCCTCGGAGGAAGAGTCGGGTGCAAATGTCCTGAATCCTGAAGACTTGTGTGAGCCTAGCTAAGGGGTCCAAAAGGCCCACACTCCCCCTTGCCAAGCGGGAGAGAGATACGCAGCCTTCAACAACAGAAAAAGCCAAATCCGGAAGTCAGGTCACATAGATTGCTGTTTATTTTTAGAGAAGGCATTTTCACACTGCAAAGCTCCCTTCTTTCATCCTTCTCTCTCTCTCTGCCTCCTCCCATTTCCAGCGTCTCCTATGCTCCCCCCCCACCCTCAGCTTCTCCTAGAAAATGCTTCCACTGTTTGGAGTAATCACGTGCTGGTTGCATCAATCAAATGACAAGCATCTCAGGGAGGAAGGAAGCATTTCCAGACCATTCATCCCGACTTTTCGCTTTCAAATAAAACTCTCTCAGAGGTTGCATCTGGACTATTTTTGTTCTACCACCAGAAAACTAAGCAGCATAATAAAGACCGGGGGGGGTCAATTCTCCCCCTCTCCATCCCACAATAGTCTGTTTGCAACTACAAACATCTTGCAGAAAAGACCCTGTGCTTTTAATTCATTTAAAATAAAACAAATCTCAGCTGCTCAGATATTCTTTTCAAGCTGTAGCAATATGATGGGTGCTTAGCTAGAAGAGGCATTTCCACCTAGACACGAATTCGCAAATGGTATCTTAAAATAGACGGCAAAGGGAATAAATTCACACAGGCAGGGGAAGAAATTCACAGAAGGAAGGGGAGCAAGGAAGTGTCACGGGGGAAATGAAGACCAGGCAGCCATGGGGCTCATGCTTAACTCACGACTGGCCCTTGCTGATCAGTGGCGGGGAACATATTTGACATGCCAAAAGACCCCCCCAGCATCTTCAGGTAAGGCTGGGAATGTACTTGGCTAAAATCATGGACAGATAGGTAGAGTGATTGCTCTTGCACTCAGATTCTGTTGCCAGTTGTCTAAAAACAGATAGTGATGGGACTAGGCATGCCTCACAGGGGAGAGCATTCTACAAATGGGGAGCCACCACCAAGAAGTTCTTGTGTTAGCAAGGCCCTGTGAATACATCTAGGACAGGGGTCAGCAAACTTTTTCAGCAGGGGGCTGGTCCACTGTCCCTCAGACCTTCTGGGGGTCAGACTATATTTTGAAAAAATATATAATGAATTCCTATACCCCACAAATAACCCAGAGTGGCATTTTAAATAAAAAGGACACATTCTACTCATGTAAAAACACGCTGATTCCCGGACCGTCTGCGGGCAGGATTTAGAAGGTGATTGGATCAGATCCAGCCCCCGGGCCTTAGTTTGCCTACCCATGGACTAGATGGGCCACTGATCTCACCTAGCAACTCTCTTCTTACCTTCTTATGACTTATGATCCAGGTCAGTTTAAGGCAGCAACCAATATCACTCTTAAGCGCATGTCCCATAGCTTGGTGGCACAGAACACAAAAAGCTCCAAATTAAATCCTTTGCATCTCCACATCAGGCTGAGAAAGGCCCTCAAGAGCTGCTACCAGTCTATGTAGACACTACTGTACTAGACATCTTGCTACATTTTTTAGATCTGCTTTTCCTTCCCAGCACTGACCATGTTTTTGAAGCTCCCGTTTCTCTTCACATTAGGCTGGCATAAGGAAAGGAGAGGACTAGCTTTTCCCTTCTCAGAAATTCAAGCTGAAAAAATATAAAAGGTCTAATCTCTTCCCCACCCTACCCACCAGCACTGGATTCACCAACCCACACCCTCAAGCTGGCTCAATAAATTGTCTGCCTCCTTGCCCCTTGACTTGACGGTCACAAATAGCTTCTCCCACATCCTTGAAAAACATTTAACAATCTATTGTCGCTCCATTAGGCAATGCTTCTGATTTCCTGTTTAATCTCTCTCTCTCTCTCTCTCTCTCTCTCTCTCTCTCTCTCTCTCTCTTTCTCTCTCTCTCTCTCTTCAGTGCCATCCTGTCCTGTAAACTACTCCACAAACCCACAACAAGATCCTCTGTCTTAAGCTTTCCAGTGGTCCACCAAAGATGGCTCAAAATTAAGGGTTTCCATCACTACTAGAAGCTGTGGACATATGCCACGCAGGAACCATTAACAGCCTTCACCATGCACACACATGTAGTGCAATACAACCTTCCAAACAGCTGCTAATTATGGTTTGATCTGGTGATTGGTCCTCCTGGTCTTCATGTGCCACCTGCTCTGCACAACCACTGCACAACTGCACCTGGGTCCACAGGCAACAGGCAGAAAAATAATCAAGTGGTCTTCCAAGAACATTATAAATTTTATAGTGGTACAGTTGGGTTTGAAAGCCACTGCTCTAGGTAACATCTCTCTCTCTCTCTCACTGGCCCCATATTCACGGAACATCTAACAGTATCATGCCACTTTAAATAGTCATGGCTTCTGGGAGCTGTAGTTTGTTACAGGTGCTGGGAGTTGTTAGGAGACCACTCCACTATTCCCCTCAGAAAGCTACAATTCCCAGATTTTCATGGGAAGAGGGATTGACTATTAAACTACAGTGGTGCTCCGCAAGACGAACGCCTCGGAAGACGAAAAACTCGCTAGACGAAGGAGTTTTTCGTTTTCTTAGCCGCTTCGCAAGACGCATTTCCCTATGGGCTTGCTTCGCAAAACGAAGCTTGCCCTGCAAGCTCCGGGGATAGCGGGGAAGCGCAGTGCGTCTTCCCCGCTGTCCCCGGACCTCTTTTGAAGCAAGGGGCGGCGGGGAGAAGATCGCTTCTCCCCGTTGCCAGCCCCGCAATCTCCGGGGACAGAGGGGAAGGCGCGCGCGCCATCCCCTCTCTCCCCGGACCCCTTTTGAACCAAGGGGCAGCAACGGGGAGAAGCGATTCTCCCCGCTGCCCCTTCCCTTGCTTTAAAACAGGTCCGGGGACAGAGGGGCAGGCAACGGGGAGAAGCAATCTTCTCCCCGCCGCCCCTTGCTTTAAACATGTCCGGGGACAGAGGGGAAGGCGCGCGGCGCTTCCCCTCTGTCCCCGGTCTCCATAGGAACGCATTGATTGATTTTCAATGCATTCCTATGGGAAACCGTGCTTCGCAAGACGAAAAACTCGCAAGAAGAAAAAACTTGCGGAACGAATTAATTTCGTCTTGCGAGGCACCACTGTACTCAGAACTTTAGGTCTCCTACCAACTCCCAGCACCCATAACTGTTTAAAGCAGCCTTTCTCAACCTGTTGGTCCTCAGATGTTGTTGGACTACAACTCCCATCATCCCTAGCTAGCAAGGCCAGAGCTCAGGGATGATGGGAGTTGTAGTCCAACAACATCTGGGGACCCACAGGTTAAGAACCACTGGTTTAAAGGGATATGATACTGTTTGAAATGTCTAGTGCAGATGGGTGCCTCTCTCTCTCTCTCTCTCTCTCTCTCTCTCTCTCTTTCTGTCTCTCTGACTTAAGCTCTATCACAACCCCGGTGCTTTCCAAAATCCTAATAAAGTCTATGAATATGATGTGATTCTCCTTGAAGTCAGTTAGAGGTGCTTTATCACAGCAGATGTGGAGTCTAATCATCCACAGGTCTACTCAGACCAAACTGTCCAATGTGCCTTTGCTCCAGGAAAGTGTGCAGAGGATTGCAGATCATTTGTTTTTGTTTGCAAGGACACTTCGACATATCGCCTGGTCCTTTCATCTTAAAGGGCACAGCAACTCTTCCTAAGAATCACAACAAGGTCTATCACAGGGTGTGATCTCAAATGCAAGAGGTTCACAGCTCAAAAGGAAAGGGAAAATCATTATAACAGTACTGACACCTACGGAGTCCACAGAAGATCATGAACCTCGGCAGACTGATTGATCTGCCGCTACACCCTTTGACCTGCTAGGTGTGAGAAACGGAGAATCTACATTTTGCCAAAGGAAGGAGCCAGCACAGCTGAAATATTCAGGTCACGGGTTTCCTTAGGGAAAAGACTGGCCACTGGAACAGAAATAAACTTATTATTTAATTCCCCATTCCCCAAAAGCAATGGGAAATTTGGGGTGGGGGGAAGAGTTGCAAGGTCAGATTCCCTTGGAGGTTGGTCCTTGTATAAACAAAAAGCGGAAAAGATAAATTTATAACATAGGAATCTTGCCTTCTCCTGAGTCAGATCTTTGGTCTGTCTAATTCAGCACTGTTTACTCTGGCCAGCACGAGCTGTCCAAGATTTTTGACAGAAGTCTCTCCCAGATCTACCTGGAGATACCAGGGATTGAACCTGGGACCTTCAGCACACAGGACATCTGTTCTACCACTATGCTACGGCCCCTGCTCTAAAACATAGTAGGATTATAGTCCTCATGGTTCTGAACAAAGGGCTGGCTTCAGCAGGATCATATGAACTGCCATATACTGAGCCAGATCATTGGACCTACCTAGCTCTGCATTATGTACTGGTTGCTGGGATAGCTCAGTCCATAGAACATGAGACTCTTAACTTCAAAGCCATGGGTTTGAGCTCCACACTGGGCAAAAGATTCCTGCAATACAGGAGGTTGAACTAGATGACCTTCATTGTCCTTTCCAGTTTCACAATTCTGATGATTCTATCAGACGCTCTCCAGGGTTTCAGGCAAGGCTGGCTCTCCCAGCCCTACCTGGAGACAGTAGTGCTACTCATGCAACACATTGGCAATTAATATACACAGAACAATAATTATACATACTTTATCAACCTTCTGATATGACTGCTGAGGTGGGGGACAGGAAACTGTGGCGAATTGAGTATCCTGGAGAGGAGTGTGTCCAGGTGACTGAAACTCTGAACATGAGCACTCCTCGTTCCCGTGATGTGTTCTAGGTCTCCCTTCAGTTTTAATCCTCAGTTTTAGTGGCCCTGAGCCTCACGCTCATATGTAAACACATGCCCAAGTCTGGCACTCCAGACAGTCACCTTGCAATATATGCAGCTTCTGTCCTTGCAATCCATTCCAATCTTTTCACAACCTCCAACTACCTCATTTCCCAACATGCGTTGACCAGGCCTAAGCTTGAGCTCTTTGAAGGAGGTTAGATATAATGCATATATCAGCAGAGTGCATTGATAAATAGCCGGGTTAAGACCGTCGGCTGAAACGATAACGAAACTTAAGGTTTATTCCAAAATTTAGAGACGATATAAAAAAAGCCAGAAGAAGGAAGGAGGGAAGTCAGCTCCTAGGAGCAAGTATAAATGTAAAATGTAATGCAATATGTGTATGTAATTAAAAAAACAATAAAGGTTATCTTGAAAAAAAGAAAAAAGAAACTTAAGGTTTATTCCTCCTAGCAAACAAAGCCATCTTGAGTACAGGCTTACACCTGGCCACCACAGAGTAATGAGGTTAACGAAGAAAGGCAGGTCCAACACTAACACCGAAGAAGCAGCAGGAAGGAAGTAAAGCCTGAGAGAGAGAACCATCTACAGGAAGTTAATCAAGAAGGAATCGGCGAGGGAAAAAGAGGTTGCCTTTCCGTCTACTGCCCCCCCACTGGTTCGGGAAACTCCCAACAAAATGGAAAAGGTGGCTGGTATACAAAACATGACCCACAAATAAATGTCTTTCATATTTACCGTATTTTTCACTCTATAGGACACACCTTGTTTTAGAGGGGGGGGGAAGAAGAGAAAAAAAATCTCCCCCTCTCTGCTCAGTCCCCCTTCAGCGAAGCGGCAGGAGAAACGGAGCCCCTTCCATTTCTCCTCCCGCTTCGCTGAAGGGGCGCTGCGCAGCTCTCCCTCTCTGCTGAAGCCAGGAGAGTCTTGCTCTCCCGGCTTCAGTGAAAGAAACTTGAAGCCTGCGGAGCGCAGCGGGAACTCGCGCTGCGCTCCAAAGGCTTCAGGCGGCTATCCCTGAAGCCTGGAGAGCGAGAGGGGTCAGTGCGCACCAACCCCTCTTGCTCTCCAGGCTTCAGCGAAAGCAACATGAAGCTTCCGGAGCATGGAGGGAGCGCTCCCTCTGCGCTTCGGAGGCTTCACGTTGCTATCGCTGAAGCCAAGGAGCCTGCATTCGCTCCATAGGATGCACACACACTTCCCCTTAATTTTTGGAGGGGAAAAAGTGCGTCCTATAGAGCGAAAAATACGGTAAATGGACGTTGGTGATGGAGACAGGGGTGGGGATGATGCACAACGCAGAGGGGACAAGCAATAAGAGCAGGCAGTTTACCTGCAGGACCAGCTGCTGCCAGGCGGTTGCCAGGGGCTGAGCACTGCCAATGTTGCACATGGTCACTCGGTCGGAGGGCTGATTGGCGCGTTCGAGTTGCAAGGAGACATTGCGCCGCTCCTCTTCGAGGGCCCGGGTGAGGCGCTCAAAACGAGCCTCTTGCTCCTTAACGGATGCCAAAATGCTGGCAGCAGACCTGATATCATAGTCTTCCATGACTGGGCTCAGACTGTCTTGCCTGTTCACTGATATGGGCCAATGACAAAGGTCAGGGGAAGGGTGGGGGGAAAGGAGACACAGGTCAGAGGTCAGGAATGAAAAGGAAAAGGAAAACGGCACAGGTTAATTAGTCCGCGACATCATATCTATGCTCAAAAGCAAAAGGGCTGGATCCAGCTAAGTTCTAATCAGAACAGACGCGTTGAAGTTCATGGGCTTAGCTTAGGAAACATTCACACCATACACTGAAAGCACTGCAATACCACTTTAAACTGCCATGGCATATCCCAGAGAATTCTGGGAGCTGTAGTTTCTTAAGGGTGTTGAGAGCTGCTAGGAGACCCCTATTAACTTCATGGAGTTGTGATTCCCAGATTTCCCTGACAAGCTACAGTTCCCAGTTGCATATGTGTTGGACTTGTAAAAGGGTAAAAGAGTATTGGGAAATGATCCATAATGAATTGGGAGGGGAATGTTTAAAAGTACCGTATTTTTTGCTCTATAAGACTCACTTTTTCCCTCCTAAAAAGTAAGGGGAAATGTGTGTGAATCTTATGGAGCGAATGCAGGCTGCGCAGCTATCCCAGAAGCCAGAACAGCAAGAGGGATTGCTGCTTTCACTGCGCAGCTGTTCTGGCTTCTGAGATTCAGAATATATATTTTTTATTGTTTTCCTCCTCCAAAAACTAGGTGTGTCTTGTGGTCTGGTGCATCTTATAGAGCGAAAAATACGGTACTTTCCCCCCCAAAACCAGAGTCCTTTCTGTTGGGGATAATTCAGACTGAAATTCCTAGGTGTCAGGAAAGGTTATTTATGTATGCCACTACTGCGGCCCGTGTTTCGTTAGCTCCAAAATGGAAAACGAGTGAGGTCCCAACCGAAGAAGAGTGGCAACTTAAGTTGATGGAATCTGCGCGGCTTGCAGACTTAACATACAGAATAAGAAAACAAGAAGAACATACGTTTAGAGAAGATTGGAAAACGTTTATTGAATATGTGGGAAATAATTGTGTACAGCTGAAAACACTGGCAGCATTAAGATAAATTCAAAAGTGTGAAAAAAGTTATAATGGATGTAATAATGGAATACTGAATGGTATAGTTTCTGTAAAATATGCAGGATTTATGATATGTAAAATGAACCATGGGGCTAGATGTTACCTAGTGTTTAAAGTAGCATCATAATGATTTAAACATATGATGTGAACATGGTCCTTAGTCATGTCCAATGATTTCGATGTGTCTTCTCTGATTAGCACTGGATACAAACCCAAGGTGGTGGTTGTTTTGTTCATACCGTTTAGAAAAGGTTTAATTTCCAGACACTTACTTAATGGCATTGCACCAAATCTTTTTTTTTTTTTTTATAAAGACTATGTACACCTTGAACAGAATTTAGATTTATCTCAACAGGCACTGTTTCCCCCCCCCCCGCCCCAAGCTTTCTGTCTGACAAGCGATTCTCACACTTTTCATGAAAGTAATTTCACTATGCAAACAATAATGCACTTTTAAGAATATATTAGCTTCCCATTTTCTTCTCTTTCCCCCTCCCCCCCCCACCTCCCGGCCGACCAATTATTTCTATAACTTTCATTCACATCTGATGCCTTTGCTTTTAATAGATGGACCAGAATTAACTCTTTTAAGCTGCAAAAGCACCACACCAGAGGACTGCTAGCGGCAAGATGAAGCTTCAAGGTTGACTGAGACTTGCTGTGACTTCGCAAAACAGCTGGGAGTGGAGTTCCCAAGGCTGAGCTGCTCTAACACATGTTTCCCTATATGTTTACAATGGGGGTTCTTTCACCGGAAGCTTCCCCATGCAAAAAGAACCCAAAAGCATCATGTCCACCTACAGATTGTTGCATGTTATATTTGCGCAAGCATGTATGGCTTGGGCATTGCACCAAACTGAGAGTGGATC
This sequence comes from Podarcis bocagei, assembly GCF_964188305.1. NCBI lineage: Eukaryota > Metazoa > Chordata > Lepidosauria > Squamata > Lacertidae > Podarcis > Podarcis bocagei. The sequence goes on along the minus strand of NC_138142.1, from coordinate 12,796,240 downwards.
TTCTCTCCATATGTCTTGAGATCTGGCCTGAGGGTTGGCCAACCCTACAAGGGCCACGGAGGTGGGTGCGGCCAAAGTGACCAATAAGCATTGCCTTGTGTGCACAGGACACAGGCAGGAAGGGCCAGCACACCCATAAGGCATGGTAAGGAGGTTGCCTCAGGTCAGTATGCTCTGGAGAGCTAGGAGGGGCAGTGCGGCTGCAGTCCCTGCCCACTCAGATGCCAGCCAGTTGTCCCTCGCCAGCCCACTGCCAGGGCCTCCTCTCCCAATTGTTGGAGGTTTGCAGAGGAGGAAGAGGAGGCTACAGTTGCTATGGGGGTGGGCAGCCTTTTTCCAGTCCCCCCCCCCAGTTTTGCCTGGAGTGGCAAAACATCCTAAGCCAGCCCTGGGCAGGCAAATGAACATGCAAAGAGGCACTAACACAGGCATGCAGGTGTACCTACTGACAGGCAGGTTTGCCCTTTATATACAGTGCCCAGAGGGGGCAGGGAGAATAGATTATCTCCAATTTTCTATTGATTCTCCCAGGAAAGTGACAGCTGAACTCTTAGCCAATACAAATGACACATTTGGTAGCCAAATTTTCTCTGGCAGCTAAGAAGCTTGTGGTGATGCATTGTGATTTTAAATTTTTATGCTGTAAGTTACAGACTTGTGTGTTGTTGGATTTTAGAGGAATGTCTTGCTTTCTGTGAAAGCCTTTGGCTATACAGTGGTAAAGGTAAAGTGACCCCTGACCATTAGGTCCAGTCGTGGCCAACTCTGGGGTTGCGGCGCTCATCTCGCTTTATTGGCCAAGGGAGCCAGCGTACAGCTTCCGGATCATGTGGCCAGCATGTGGCAAACCAGAGCAGTGCACAGAAACACCGTTTACCTTCCTGCCAGAGCGGTACCTATTGATCTACTTGCACTTTGACGTGCTTTCGAACTGCTAGGTTGGCAGGAGCAGGGACCGAGCAATGGGAGCTCACCCCATTGTGGGGATTCGAACCGCTGACCTTCTGATTGGCAAGTCCTAGGCTCTGTGGTTTAACCTACAGTGCCACCCGCATCCCATATACAGTGGTACCTCGGGTTAAGAACTTAATTTGTTTGGGAGTTCCGTTCTTAACCTGAAACTGTTCTTAACCTGAGGAACCACTTTAGCTAATGGGGCCTCCTGCTGCTGCCGCTGCACGATTTCTGTTCTCATCCTGAAGCAAAGTTCTTAACCCGAGGTACAATTTCTGGGTTAGCGGAGTCTGTAACCTGAAGCATCTGTAACCTGAAGCGTCTGCAACCCGAGGTACCACTGTATACACTAAGTTGAACTGATTGACAGGCGGGTATAGACATGCGCACATATTCAAGACAACCCCACACAGACTCTTCTGCCAATAAACAGAGGGGTGTGTTTGCCCCCCTCCCCACTGGACCACTGGGAAGAGAGGAGACTTTTCTCTCTGCCTAGCCCAGCACTGCAATGGGAAAGAAAGCGTTCCCCTTCCTTCTTCTCAGTCTGGTGTGGTGCTATTGCAAGACAGCTTTGGAATTCAGGAGTTCAGAAATCTAGATTAATAAAAGGAAACGAAGGAAACAGGAAGCCAGGCCCCGCTGTCCTTCCTGTTTTCTGCTTCTCCGAGTCGTTGTGGAAATGGTCTCACAGCAGAGGGAGAAGACCTGCTATTGCAAGCTAAGAAGAGGTGCCCTGTTTTGGCAGAGGGTTGATGGGCTGCTACAGGCTTCCTCAACCTCGGCCCTCCAGATGCTTTTGGCCTATAACTCCCATGATCCCTAGCTAGCAGGACCAGTGGTCAGGGATGATGGGAATTGTAGTCTCAAAACACCTGGAGGGCCGAGTTTGGGGGTGCCTGGTTTAAACTATGGTTTAAACTTCCCCCTAGGCATCTGGCTGCAGCACTAGATGGAGGTCTTCTTAAGTTCTTTAGATTAGCCATAGCTTCATCCTGGCATGCTTCAATAAAGCATCAACAAACCAGAGTTTCCTCCAATTCAGACTTAACAAGAAGCTGCTGTTAGCTAAAAGGGGCAAAAGGATGCTTCTGATATCTTTCCTGAAGTCATGGCAGAAAATAGGCAAGGTGGGGGTGTGCGAGCCCAAAGGTAAAATCTGCTCATTCACATAACCCAGGAGGGATAGATGCTCATGAACAGGGTCAAATGCAGCTTGCTAGCAATGTGTGTTGGTCGACCAAATTTTTGATAAATTCCTTCTTGTGCTGTCTGCCTGGTAGGGGCCAGCTCCAGGTTTGAGGCAGCCCAAAGTAGGGTTCCTCTAAATGAGGGCAGCCTCTCCTAAATTCAAGGTGTGGTCTTTTGCCTTGTAGCATGGCAGACTTTCCTTCCTACTTACGTTCTTTCTCTTTCTTTCTTTCTTTCTTTCTTTCTTTCTTAGCAAAAAAATCTACAAATGCATTTGAAAATATTCACATGCTACAGCATTTACACAGGGAGCCACTAGCTCACTAGCCCTTATTGAGAGGGTAACAGCACAATGTACACTGCAAAGTGTGACAGGTGTTGTAAATAAGACAATTGACATATTGCAGAGAGGCTAAGCATGCTTACATGCACACAAACCCTGACATCAAAAGGCAATAGTGAAAGAGAAAGATACGGCCATTCCAGTCATCAAGACTATTTTTGGGTGGGGTGCAGGAGTTGAAATTCTGCACAAATGTAAGGTATACAATTCACCTTCTGAAGAATCTCAGCTTCTGCTTAAAAAATAAATAAATCCTAGCCATTATGAACACACACATACAATGCTTAAATGGTTGCATGCAATGCCTGCTGAAAATCTCAGAAGCAGAGGAAGTGCTGAATAGATTTTCAGCTGCCAGAGGGATGGCCTTCAGAGCCAATCCTCAACTCCTTTCCACATCCCAGCAGCATAAAATCTCAAAATTGATGTGTGCCTGAATATTTCATGGAGGTCACAAAGCCCAGCTTTTCTGGTTGCAGAATTTTTACTCTAACGGTCTCTTATGATTAGAGGGAGGTGAATTCTGGTGGTGACCTTCTTGTTGGTTTCCTTAAAGTGTACAGAAATCTGGGGAGCAGGATGACAAGGTAAGCTTGCTGGAGACAGGCAAGATCTTGGCACGCTCTTTCACATCTCATTAGCAGATCGTCTGCATGCACAAGCTAATCAGCAAGGATTGTCACAAGCTGGAAGAGGCAATTCATGCAGCAGCCTGCTTTGAAACATGGTTAAGCAGAGGGCACTGTGGCCATCGCCTCCTGCAAAGGAAGTGTAGGGGCTGCTGAGTATATCAAATGATTTGGAAGAAAGCAAGGAGCCACACAAAGGAATATATTTCTGATCCCTCTTCAAAGGAATGTCAGCGGAACCACAGAAAGGATTGGTGCATAATCCTCACCTGCGCAGAGGCACAGGGTGAAAATTAACTTTGCGTTGACCTGGCAAGGGCGCTTGGTTGCTGCAAAGTGAAATGGCTCCTGCAAAATGGTACTATTTCTGTGCAGAGATGGCCGGGCGCTTTAACTGAGACTCTTTTCTCTGAAGTTGCAAAAAAAAGGGGGGAGGGAGAATGGGATCCTGTAGCTTTGGCAGGAGTTGATGGTGTACATGGAAGAAACACTGGGAGCTTCACACACACATGGAAGCATATGCAGCTCCACTGAAGAGTGTGGAGCTTCACTCAGAATATGGACAGCAAAGTCAGACAGAGCAAAGCCGTCACTCAGAGTACAGGAAAAGGGCAACATGAGCATCTTGTATTTGACTTCTGGGATGATCTGGGGTTCCTGGTGTGGTTGGACCACTTCTGTGGCCTGCATGCTCTGGGCATGCCTGGGAGCCTCATGTCCTGGGAGTCTCAAAAGCTATCGACAAAAATTTCTGAGCTTCCTTTACGTTGCCAGCACTCTTCTGCTTTAAAATCCATCAAGTCTCTAGTGCATGTGGTTGCATGAAGAAGAGGAAACACTAGTAAGACATCTTCTAGATTTCCCTCCTGTTTTTACACCTGCATGTTGTGTCCCATTGCTCATCTCACAATCCCCAGCCAGAAATGTTATAATTGCATTTGTGGATTAAAGGGAGCCCAGTCAAAACGGGGGGGGGGGGGGCTTTTTCAATTGTTATTGCTTCCATGCATTTTTTTGTGATGAAGGTTAAAAGAAGAAGAAGAAGAAGAGTTTGGATTTGATATCCCGCCTTTCACTCCCTTTAAGGAGTCTCAAAGCGGCTAACATTCTCCTTTCCCTTCCTCCCCCACAACAAACACTCTGTGAGGTGAGTGGGGCTGAGAGACTTCAAAGAAGTGTGACTGGCCCAAGGTCACCCAGCAGCTGCATGTGGAGGAGCGGAGACGCGAACCCGGTTCCCCAGATTACGTGACTACCGCTCTTAACCACTACACCACACTGGCTCCAGTGTAAGAACATTACAGTTGCAGGTTTAGGGCCGTGGACTTTCTGCACCAAATTACTGATTTGCACATGTTTTTAAAATAAAAGGTGGGGGTGTTATCTGCATTGGGATCTTGGTGGGGTGGAGGAGAATATCAACATTCCCGCTGCAATTCAATTTCCCTCCTGAAGCTAAGCAGAGGTCAATGGGCCTAACATCCAGAAGAGCATAGGCTCAATCCCCAACATCTTTAGGTAGGGCTGGGAAAGACTCCCTTCCTGTAACCCAGCCAATGCCAGGGATTGAACCCGGGACCTTCTACATGCAAAGCAGGTGTTCTGAGCTCCAAGACATCTAGAGGGAACCAGGATGGAGAAGGCTGATCTAAGCCCAGCAATGCCTACTCTGACTGGCAGCAAATCTCCTAGCAAAGGATGTGCTCCACCAGTGAGCTACAGCTTTGCTGGTCCACAGACTAGAATTAGGATGCAGAGACCCCTGGCAGAAGCCCATTCGTGCTGCATCTATCACCAGTGTTACACCTCTGCTCAAAATGCTGCCAGTGTTATCTAGGGGCTCCATTCTCTTCCTACCACCTGTCCTCACAGAGTCCCGGTGCTGACTTGAACAGCCACAACAACCTCTCTTCTATTTCTAGGCTGGCATCGGAATCAGAGGATGCTTACCTGTCCGAGCCTTTGACCTGCAGCTCCTTTTGTCCTCCATCACAAAAAGGAGAAAGGAGAAGACCTTTCGGGCTCTAATGCTGGCCGACTAAGTAGCAACCCCAGCTCCTTTTGCAGTATGCAGAAAGAAAAGGTCTTTAGGGAGGAATGACACCCCTCCCCTTCCAGAAATCTCTCTTCTGTCTAGAGGAGACAGAGCAGGGAAACCTCTCTCCTTCCACTCCACATCAACATAAACTTATGTGGCTCCCCTCCCTCTTTTCCAACATCTTACAATAGGGCCCTTGATGCTGCTTTATAGATTCTACACTGCTGGGTGCTTTTTTGAAGCCTGCATAGCTCTGTAGCCGTGAGGCATGGAGAGACTTGGGTTATGGCTGGCTATCCAGGAGGAATCCCGGATATTTCTGCTCCATTGCCCATTTAAGAGACTGAAGCTGTACAGGGTCTCTCTCTGTCTCTGTCTGTCTCTCTCTCTCTGCTACCAACCCCCACCCCCAGGCTTCTTCCAGGGCCAATGGGAAGCTAAACCCACAGGCTCCACTATCTTTGCACATCCGAGCGTATTAAACGCACTCTGGCAGCTCCCATTTGTAAGCAGGGGCTAAGAACAGAGACGGGTGTTGGTGGGGAATAGCCACCTCCCCACTCAGGACCCCTTAAGTGCTCATGAAGAATTCAGGAACCACCGAGGCCTGTTTCAGATGCCACTTACGGTTCCTTGCAAATTAAGGCACCCATTAAAGGAACTCCAAGAATTCTCGGTTTCAAGGAGCACCGCAAAGGCCTTTTGTTTCGTTGCTGTGTCTTTTGTGCTTTGCAATGCCCGAGTCTTAAGCAGAGATTGCAAAAGCAGAGATTAAAGCTAGGGTGTCTAGACAATAGCGTAATGGGCAATACAAAAAAGGGGGTCATAGGATCCTATTCTGGAACGGGGGTCTTTCCCTTGGATTGCTCATCATTCAATCCTAGCCAAGATGAGCATGGAGGAGGGAGGCCTTATGTGTTTGGCTGAAAGGGGAGCTTATCTCTCCATGCTCTGCAAAAAGAGGCACATTGCTTTGCAGCACAGAAGCATCCTTCCACTTGCTCCAAAAGATGCTTGATATTTGACTGATTGATTGATTGATTGATTGATTGATTGATTGCATTTATAGCGCGCCTTTTTCCTCCCAGGAGCTCAAGGTGGCATGCATGCTTCTCCCCCTACTCAATTAAACCCCACAACTCTGTAAGGGTTGAGAGGCAGTGACTGGCCCAAGGTCAGCTCGTGAGCTCCATGGTTGAGTGGTATTTGAACCCTTGTCTCCTAAGTCCTAGTACAACACTCTAAACATACACCCCACCATTTCCAGTGTGGTCACATGTGTGAACATGCTCCATGTGATCAAATGTGTGTGGACAAAGAGGGGGAAACAGGTGGGTGACCTGGGGCTAGGCTGAAGCCAGGGAAGAGAGATCTGGATGCAGGATTCCCTTCTACCTTCTTCCCTCCTGGGGAAAGGAAAAAGAGGGTGTTAGCCCATTACTGGCGGTGAAGGAAGCAGAGTCAGAAGCGGAGGGTGCAGCCTGGTGGCCAAGAACAGGCAGCACTCCCATCTCTGGGAACAGATGCAGCCTCCCTGATGCAGAGAATGTCTGCATGCTCAGCAGTCTTGCAAGGCACAAGAGTTTTGCGAGTGGAGACTTCCGGTCTGCTGCGGAGGTTATGGCGGCGGGCTTTGTGTCGTTGGAGTAAAAGACGACACAAGTCCGGCAATTTAAGGGTTGAGGGTGCTGCCAGGGCTTGGCGCACCCATGAAAAATCCCCCATGGAAGAGTGGGGACCCTAAGGCTCCAGCAGAGGGAGAATAACTCACACACACCCCGATCATCCCCCGGCAGCTGTCGTGCGCATGGGGTGGAAGGGGAAGAGGCTTGAGTCTGCTCTCGGCTTCACCGTACCCTATTGCCGAAGCCCTGTCTAACAGCCTGCCACCCCAACTGGGACAACTCCATTGCTTCTGTGCAGTTCTGATCTTCCTGCCCTGATTTTAGGATTACTTAGAGTTGGACTGTTGCTTTGTCTCGCCTTTTCTGTCGCTTGGCTGGAGTGTATCACCTGTCGTTGTGCGTGTATGTCTTCTCTGTCTCATTAAAGATCTCTTCCTTACTCTCAAGTGAGAGCATCTGTTGTCATGGGCTGGACAGTTTTGAGAGAAAACGAAAGTGTGTGTTGGAGAGAAATTGTTGGGGTTGAGGACGAACTGCGCTTCTTATTCCTTCCTTACAGCCTCAGTTAACTGAATCTCCAAATTTTTATCCAGCTATAGTGCCAATTCATGAAGTTAAAACGAGCTGCTATTTGCAAATTTGCCATTGTTTGCAGTAAAAATGGAACTGGATTGAAAAACACCACCCATAAACAAAACTGGTGATAGGTGAACACTTGCCGCAGAAAGTCAAAAAATTATGCACAAGCCAGATCTTGCATAATTTTTATTCCCTACAGATCACTACAGGATGCAACCTTCCTGAGAGTCTCTGGGAGAGGAGCATGTTAGTGAAGCATTTTTGGTCAGTCAGCAACGAGGGCCAGAGACTTAATTTGAATAGCAAATTAACAATTGTTCCATGCTGTGCACAAGTGCAAGAAAATAGACCAGGCGGTGGTATCCAACTAAGTTCTACTTAGAGTATACCCATTGAAATTAAAGGGCCTGAGTTAGTCATAGAATTGTTGAGTTGGAAGACAACCCGAGAGTCAACTAGTCCAACTCCCTGCAATACCGAAATCATAGCTAAAGATTCCCTAAAAAATGATAATTGAAGCTCAGCTTAAAAACTTCCGATGAAGGAATGTCCTCTACCTTCCCAGGTAGCCCATTCCACTGTTGAAGGTTCTTGCCATTAGAACGTTGTTCCTAACATTTATTCAGAATCGCCTTTCTTGTAATTTGAATCCATTGGTTAGGGTCCTGCCCTGTGAAACAGCTAAAAACAAGCTTGCCCCACCCACCACGTGACATCCCTTCAGATATTTGAAGGTGATTCTCATATCACTTCTCAGTCCTCCCTTCTCCGGGCTAAACATACCCAATTACTTCAACTGTTATTCATAAGGCTTGGTTTCCAGGCCCTTTCTCATCTTGGCTGCCCTCCTCTGTACACTTTCCAGCTTGTCAATACCCTTCTTAAATTGTTGATTAACTTCAATGGGTCTACACTCAGAAGGTCTAGCATTGAGTATAACCCCTAGAATATTTTTGCAGGGTGTAGAGCTGTGCACTTGAAGAGGAAGGAGCAAAGATAGAATCATAGAATCATAGAATCATAGAGTTGGAAGAGACCACAAGGGCCATCGAGTCCAACCCCCTGCCAAGCAGGAAACACCATCAGAGCACTCCTGACAAGAGATAGCATCCTCTTTGCAATGAAATTGATAGCTCATGGAGCAGGTTAGATGTGATGGCACAGTAATCAAACAGCATTCAAGGGCATGTGATTTCTCATGCAGATTTGGAAGACATGCACTGAAAACCAGGCAATACACACCCAATAAGATTAGGAACGTCTCTGTGTCAATGAAGCTGGGGCATCGCACTTTAAAAGTTAGAGGAAAGTAAACCCATAGAAGGCCTCAAGCCGACTCAACTGCAAGAGAAGAGAGGAGGAGAGAAGAAAAGTTAGTTCTAGAGGGGTTAGTAACTGGAGTAGCCTTCTTTGATAGACACAGCGATGGGGAGAAATTAAATCCAATTGTATTTAAAAGGCGGACCTACCTGATTTGCACTTTCCAAAATTCGTGAACCATCACAAAACTATCCTTCAAAATTCACAGATCCAAAATTTTGCAATGCAGTTCCCCAGACACATAGCATGATACCAAAATGTACACATTAAAATGCATGTTTTAAGAAAAATTAAGATCCAAAAAGTATTAGGGAAAGCTGCTTTGCAAAAGTGTGTATTTTAGGCACAACTACAAAGATGTGTGTATTAGGAGAAATTCACACTAAAATGCTTGTGAATTTTTATAAGGACTTTAAAAAAATAATCACGAACTGATAAGAAAATGTGGAGAACTGAACTTAAAGAGTGGAAAAATGAGAAACCAAGAGAAAGTAAGTTTATCAGATTCATCCATCCCTAGCTACACCTAAGTTCTTTTCTTACAACTATGTGGACTAGAGACATACTTCCAGTCAGTAACTACCTAATTCTGCTATAAAACTCAGCCAGGTGTTCCTGGGCTTTGCTGAAACAACTTGAATGCTCAGACTCAACTGCTGGACCACTGTCCATGGTCCTGAAACCACACCATTATGTTCCTCCAAGGTACTGACGGTGCCTTGCTGTCCTGCCTAGAGAACCAGGAACTTCTGCCCTCCCCTTGGGTGAATTCTCTCTTTGATAGTGGGCATCCCTGTGGATCATGGCATGGGGGACCTTTCTCAGCTGACAATTAGGATGCACATGTTGCTGCTGCTATACAGGACTGAGAGTCAGTTTGTTCCTTGCTGATGCAACAAAAGAGCTCTGAGTCTGGCAGCCCACCATACACCCAGCCTGAGATCTGCCTTGCCTCGTTTCACCCGAGCAGGATGCTTCCTCCACACAACTACCCAAGCTCTGGTTGGCCAACTTCCAATCTGGCTCACTGTCCACCATCCCATGCCAACGAAAAGCAACCCACAAAGAAGGTGATTTCAATGTAAGGGCAAGAGAGGCAGGCACAGCGTGTTGGTGTCAGAGGAAACAGAAATAGGGCTGGTTAGGAGGTTTTGTTCAGCACAAAGAAAAAGAAAAGCAACCTGTGAAACAAAGAGCTCAGCCAAGGAGGAAATGAGAGCAAAAGGAAATGCCATCCAGAAAAAGAAATGCTCCCTAACTAGACATTCCTTTCAGAAGGAATTCTGGAATTATTTAAAGCTTCAACTGTATGGGTAGGTCAATGAAAGTTGTGCCTCAGCAGGGGGAGAAAAAAGGACAGGGAAGAATAACACTTCAACATGAGAGTACAACTGCTGATTTTAGAAATTAGGCAGCCTCGGCCGAGCCCTCGGTGATTCCATGAGCTGGAATTTAATATTCACAATGCTAAGAAAACTGGGAGTCCCACAGTGTTTTTAAATTAACAATTAGCTTAATAAAACTCAGGTTCCAAGAACAAAATAGCAAAGTGATAATTCACAAAAAGTCACGTATGCCAAACAAACTGGCAATATGGAGATGTGCAAAGCACGCCTCTCTTTTGCAGAACACAAGGGGAGACCCCCTGAATCAGGCCAATGGTCCCTCTCGACCAACGCCCCATTCTCACAGTGGCCAACCAGATGCTTGTGGCAAACACACAAGCGGGAATCGAGCACTAGGCCACTCTCCCCTCCCGTAGTTTCCAGCAACTAGTATTCAGAAGCATTGCTGCTTTCAACTGTGAAGTCAGAGCATAGCCACTGTGACTAGTAGCCATTCTCCTCCATGAATTTGTCTGATTCTCTTTTAAAGCCATCTAGGTTTTAAAGCCAATAAAGCGAGATGAGCGCCGCAACCCCAGAGTCGGTCACGACTGGACCTAATGGTCAGGGGTCCCTTTACCTTTACCTTTTAGGTTGAGGGACACGGGTGGCACTGTGGGTTAAACCACAGAGCCTAGGACTTGCCGATCAGTAGGTTGGCAGTTCAAATCCCCACGGCAGGGTGAGTTCCCGTTGCTCGGTCCCAGCTCCTGCCAACCTAGCAGTTCGAAAGCACATCAAAGTGCAAGTAGATAAATAGGTACTGCTCTGGCGGGAAGGTAAACGGCATTTCCGTGTGCTGCTCTGGTTCGCCTGAAGCGGCTTAGTCATGCTGGCCGCATGACCCGGAAGCTGTACGTCGGCTCCCTCGGCCAATAAAGCGAGATGAGCGCCACAACCCCAGAGTCGTTCGCGACTGGACTTAACTGTCAGGGGTCCTTTACCTTTACCTTTTTATCTTGGTGAGCATCACTGCCTGCAAGTGGGAGCGAGTTTCATCATTCAGCTATAAGCTGCTTTCTTTCATCCCTCCTGAATCTTCCAACATATCCACCAAGTCACCCCCATTTCCACTCTGCATTCTTCAGACATTCTCCAGAAAAGATGCAGGTGGTTTGGTGTCATAACATTCAGTCCCAGACAGTATATAGCATCCCAGGTCTCTTCATCCCAACTCCACCCAATAGGCAACAGAAGGTTTTCTATTAAACAGCTTCTCAAAAGGAGAACATCCCAACTCTGTTGAGACTTTTCTCAACCACACATGAAGATAGGACGCTAGCGATTCGGCCCAATAATCATGTGGCAAATGTGAACTCAGCAATTGCGCATGCATCCCCTTTTGCAATTCTTTGTTCACCCTAACACAGACACATTTCTTCCACGCTTCTTCGGAACTAGCAAGTTTGTGTCTTATCCCTTTCTCATCCAGGAACCTCTGGAAATCCTGTAAAAGAAAAACTGGCTTGTCATCTGTGAAAAGACAATCAATGTTAGCATCATGCATACTTTTAACCTTGTCACAAAACTCCTGAAACTTTTCTAAAGTTTCCTGCGGTTTCTTCATCAAGTAAACCCAAGAATAATTAGTGTAACAATCAACACACACAAGGTAATATTTTGCACCGCCCCTAGATGGTTCTAGAGGACCAATCACATCAGCATACACCCGCTGAAAAGCTCTGTGGACCTTCTTGGTCACCTTCTTGGTGTCCACACTGGTCAGACCTGCAAGAGAAATTTCGTTAGAATCAGAAGTATTACATTTCATGTAATCACTTTGATCAAAAGTCAACAAATACAGTCCATCTTTCTCTTTGGCAGTTAGAAACAGTTCTCCATCTTTGTAGATCTTGCATCTTTTAGCATCATAGTACAGTTTTAGTCCCTTCTTTGCAATCTGCGAAGCACTCAGCAGACTAAATTTCAGTTCTGGAACCAGGTAAACATCGCTTATAGTCAAGTTCAGACTCTCAAGATACACAGTTCCAATTCCGGTCGCTTCCAGTTCTTGACCGTTGGCTTGTTTCACGGTGAAGCTTTGCTTCTTCAACGTCGAAAACAGTCCTCTGTGTGGGCAGAGATGCTTCGTGGCGCCGGTATCGATTATGAATGCGTTCCCAACATCTGGCGTGGTTCCTTTCGCCATCATCGCCTTTGCAGGTTTCATCTGGCACTTGGTACGGCTTTTGCTTGACGCCTCAGGCTTCATAGAGCTGTTCTTGGCTCCTTTTGACTGTCGCGGCTTCTTACAGTTTCGCTGTAGATGCCCAGTCTGTCCACAATTATAGCATCGGACGGCACTCAATGCTACGGCATGCTCTCCAGTAGATTCAGCAGTGGGAAGATTTGAACTCTGTTCTTGCCTCCCTCTGTCTTTCACTTCCAGTGCAGCAAGTCTGTCGTGTTCGTTCAGGACGACGGCACACACCCTTTCCGCGGTCAGATCCTGAGCAGGTAGCGAACCAAGCTGACTGGCAACAACCTTGTAGGTGCGGTTCAGGCTGTTTATCATCATGAAGCAAAACACTTCCTCCTGTAGACGGAAATTGCGTTCCACCATCTGTTGACGCAGAAACTTCATCTCTGTCAGGTGCGCTTGAACATCTCCATCAGGCGCTAATCTCAGATTGGTCAACTTCTCAAAATACAGCAACGCTGAAGAACCAGCATCTCTCTGATGCGTTGTACGCAGCGCGTTCCAAACCTCTTGCGCAAATTCCAAATGCTGTATATGCACAAGCTGCTCATCTGAGACACACAGAATTATAGCAGTCCTAGCCTTCACATTCTGTGACTCCCAAGCACGCGTTGGTGCTGCTGGGATGGGATTCTCTATCACCCCAAACAGTCTCTGATTCTGCAGCAGGGCCTTCATCTTTACAGACCAAGATGAATAATTGTTATTGGTCAGGAGGGGTGGAGAAGGCAAGCCTCCCCCCTTCTTGGCATCCATTTTGAGTCCTTGCATTGACTCTAAAACACAAGCCTCTAAAATCCAATAGCTGGCTTGTTTACACTCTTGACACCTGGCAACTCTGACACTGGCTGCGTTGGAAAGTCCCTTCCAGCAGTTCGTGAGGACCTAGTCATAACAAAACTTTGTTTTCGCCTCTCTGAGGCATAGTCTGACTGTCCAGCCCTCTCGATTAACTTTCCATTTCTCCTCTCTGAGGCACAGCCTTCTGAAGGACGTTGCTTAGCAACAGCGCATTCCTTTCCTCGGACAGGAAACCACAAAAATGCCTGGTATGCAGGCCTCTTCTAAGTTGGAGCTGCTTTCCCACACTCGCTCTCCGTGAAGCAGAGAATGAATCATTCTGCATTCACACTTTTAAGCCCTTAAAAGTCTCATACCTTGAGCATCGGCTTGGCTGTCAGCTTCTTCTGGTCAGCTTCTGGCTGCAGAGAATCAGCCTCTCAAATCAGGCTTCCATGGAGCAGAGGACAATTCACCAGCCTCTCATGCAGATGTCCGATGGATCGAAGAAAACAGCAACCATCCTCTGCTACCACTGTTGGAATTCTGCCTGGGTCAGAGGAATGTGCCACAGCGTAGGCACCGGCAGATATTCCTGTCGACCTCCCCGCGTCTCCACTCTGCTGATAAGCAGGCGAGGTCCCGGCGATTCATCTCAGATGTGTGAGAGGAACACACCGTTCTCCCTCTCTCCCCTTTGGTGTCCCCCAGGAGGGGAAAGAAGCAGACAGAAAACTATTTACATCCTTTATTTCTGTCTCTCATATCAGTACAGAGAAACACGTCTGCACTCGACAACAGCAAGAAGAAACTCCTCCCATGTACTTCCAGTACAGGTCATATGACACACACACTGAGCTAACATCCGGTGCTCAGTACGGATTGGACTGCCCCTTTGTTCCCATGGCAACAGTCACAAACATCCTGTCTGGCTTTCCAGCCACAAGCAGCTGACTGAGCTGCTGGAGCCTTTGCTTGCTGCAGCATTGGTGCTTTATGGTAACACCCTACAAGGGAGTAGAACGTCCCCTGCCTTAGCTCCTTTCCTCTTCACACTGTTTCCCCTCCTGCCTCCCCAGGTACAGTTAATCTGGTGCCTGGCAAGGGTCAAAGACCTCTTGTCTTGTGGCATTCACCTGAGTGTAAGCAATCTGACTATGAGATGGAAAGAACCTTAACAGAGTGTCAATCTAGGGAGCCCGAGATGGAGGAAAGGAAGACCCAAGGGGCTTTAGCATAGTGATGGTGCTGTCCCAGTTTGGAACACCCCCTTTCTAGAGGTGTGGATGGTTCCATTGTTGTTGGGAATTCTCCAATAGAAGGAAATTTCTTTGGCCACAACACTTATAGCACTATGATCCTACTTTGAATAAGGACGCTGGTGGCGCTGTGGTCTAAACCACTGAGCCTCTTGTGCTTGCTGATCAGAAGGTTGGCGGTTCAAATCCCCACGATGGGGTGAGCTCCCGTTCCTCTTTCCTAGCTCCTGCCAACCTAGCAGTTTGACAGCACACCAGTGCAAGTAGATAAATAGGTACAGCTGCGACAGGAAGGTAAACAGCATTTCTGCGTGCTCTGGTTTCCATCACGGTGTCCCATTGTGCCAGAAGCGGTTTAGTCATGCTGGCCACATGACTCGGAAAGCTGTCTGTGGACAAACACTGGTTCCCTCGGCCTGAAAGCAAGATGAGCACCACAACCCCATAGTTGCCTTTGACTGGATTTAACTGTCCAGGAGTCCTTTACCTTACCTTACCTACTTTGAATAGTCACAGCGTCCACCAAAGAAACCTAGGATCTGCAGTTTGTTAAGGGCGCTGAGAATTGTTAGGAGACCACCACCACTCTCACAGAGCTACAATTCCCAGAGCGGTTGAACAATCAATTGCTCTACACAGGGAACTCCATGTCGCCGTCATCCTATGTATTTTGTGCACAGTAGTGCTGGAAGCTTGCTGTATCGCTCTCATTTTCAGCACTGACTGTGCTTCATCTAGTGATTCCTTGCACAATGGCTACCAAGAACAGTGGTGAAACTGACACCCTCTTTCCTAAGAGAAGCATCTTCACTGTGTGGGTGAAACTGACAAGTGACTTATCAGTTTCCTACAGCATATGGAACTTCCTCAGACTTGCTGCAGAAACGAGGAGAAAGCCTGAAACTATTATTATGATTTATTAAATGTCTATATTGCCTGTCATCCAAAGATCACAGGGCGGTTCACAATATAAAAATACCCCCCAAACTCCCACATTCTTTAGATTCTTTGTTCAGGACAAAGGAACTGTGTACGAACTCCTCTCCCTCGCTGAACTTCATGCACATTTACACATTGAATTGCATGCAGATATGGACAGATTTTGAATTATGCTTTTGAATTATGGTGCTGGAGGAGACTCTTGAGAGTCCCATGGACTGCAAGAAGATCAAACCTCTCCATTCTGAAGGAAATCAGCCCTGAGTGCTCACTGGAAGGACAGATCCTGAAGCTGAGGCTCCAATACTTTGGCCACCTCATGAGAAGAGAAGACTCCCTGGAAAAGACCCTGATGTTGGGAAAGATGGAGGGCACAAGGAGAAGGGGATGACAGAGGACAAGATGGCTGGACAGTGTTCTCGAAGCAACCAGCATGAGTTTGACCAAACTGCGGGAGGCAGTGGAAGACAAGAGTGCCTGGTACACTCTGGACCATGGGGTCATGAAGAGTTGGACACAACTGAATGACTAAACAACAACAACAATAGACAGATACATCCAACCATTATGCCCCACCCGCACTTGACAGAAATCAATTGTATCTGATTTAAGCCTAAGGGGGACCCTGAGATACTTGTCTGTACTAGCAGACCAGCAACATCAGCATTGGAAATCAAACCAGATTCCCAGTCAAATCAAACGAAGCAGAGTGGTTCGATTCACTTCAGTTAGGCAAACCTAAATTTCAGGCATGTGCTTGCATCTCTTCCACAAATCTAACGGGTGTCACAGTTTTATACATGTATTAAAAGCCAGCAGGGTTGTGGAGGTTAACACAGGTAATCTAAGCCCAGGGTTGTCTTTTTCAGAGCAGAAGTAATGTCACGGTGCTCTGAGGAACTGACCGACACCCCCCTTGCTCTTGCAAGTGAATGAAGCGATAAGGAGGCTTACAAGTTTTGACAGATTAGCGCAGAAGTCAGCAAATGAGGAATATCATCAAGCAGAGGACAGACAATTCTTTCCTCCTGGTGAGGGTGAAAGGATTTGTCTCCTGCCGAGATGAAATGAGGGGAGTTTCTCGCCACACTGAGTCCTCCAAGTCTGAGTATAGCATTGCCACATCATCTGGCGGGGGCGGGCGAGGTGACATTGGCCCCACAGGTTCCTCTAGGGCAGCCACACCTCTGGGTTTCATCCTGCACACCCTTCCCTTTCCGGTTTGGAACCCTCCAACTCCTCCGCTTTGCCAACCTGGTGCCCATTTTGCCTCAGAATGATGAAAGTGGCAGCCCAAACGTGGGGGGGGGGGGGCCACGAGGCTAACAAAGGCCACTTTCCAAGAAGGTTGTAACCTCCAGCATCGTACAGTGGTACCTCGGGTTACAAACACTTCAGGTTACAGACTCAGCTAACCCTGAAGTAGTACCTCAGGTTAAGAACTTTACCTCAGGATGAGAACAGAAATCGTACAGTGGCGGCATGGCAACAGGGGGAGGCCCCATTAGGTAAAGTGGTACCTCAGGTTAAAAACGGGTTCGGGTTAAGAACGGACCTCCAGAACAAATTAAGTTTGTAACCAGAGGTACCACTGTATTTTGAAGTCATTGGTATTTACAACACCACACCATTGAGAGACCTTTCCCTCCTGCCCCCAGCAAAAGAAAAGACCGAAAAAATTCACTAGTTTTCCTTGTCTCCATTTCTGAGCTGCATGAAATAAGTATAAATCAGTCCCAGCTCCCCATTAATCCTCTCAGCGCTGTCAACATGCCAATATCCTTCGCTTCATAGTCACCAGACCAGCTCTCTCAGTCAGGGTGCTGGGGCTCTCGCCTAATCCAAATGTAATTATTATTTTTTCTTCTTATTTTGAAATAAGGCTGAAGACAACGTTTCAAGGGCTCTGCTGAAAATTGAAGGCACTCCGCATCTGCGAAAATGCATTTGTTCCCTAATTTTGTCATTCTCTATTAAACAAACAGAACACAATTAAGCTAATTCAGTGCTGTTTGTTCCTCACCATAATTATTATTACTGCTCAGTGGTCTATTATTTTCTGGAAAAGCGCATTCCTTTTTTTAAAAAAAAAGTTTTATTTTATTAATCAACATAAACCCAAAGCATATTGTAAAAGAAAACAGAGCTAAATTAGTACAAATAACAGGATCGGAAGATCGGTGCATAACTTAAAGTTGGAATCAGAATCGAAAACAATTATATAAATCATCTCCTCATCTAACAAAAAAAATATGTCTTCACTGGAACCGGGGGATATGCCCACTCTGTTAATATTGAAACCAAATACAGTGGTACCTCGGGTTAAGTACTTAATTCGTTCTGGAGGTCTGTACTTAACCTGAAACTGTTCTTAACCTGAAGCACTGCTTTAGCTAATGGGGTCTCCTGCTGCTGCCGCGCCGCCAGAGCACAATTTCTGTTCTCATCCTGAAGCAAAGTTCTTAACCTGAAGCACTATTTCTGGGTTAGTGGAGTCTGTAACCTGAAGCGTATGTAACCTGATGCATATGTAACCTGAGGTACCACTGTAACAAAGTGAGGAAACCTTTAAGCCAACTAGAGACATTTATAAGAGGGCAGTAGAGTACCTTGGTTTTCGAACAGCTTAGTTCTCGAACGTTTTGGCTCCCGGACGCCACAAACCCGGAAGTTAGTGTTCCGGTTTGTGAAATATTTTTGGAAGCTGAATGTCCAACGGGGCTTCCACGGCTTCTTATTGGCTACAGAAGCTTCTTGCAGCCAATCAGAAGCCGTGCTTGAGTTTCCGTACATTTTGGAAGCCAAACGGACTTCCGGAATGGATTCTGTTCGACTTCCAAGGTACGACTGTATTCCACAAAACAGAACCATACAGAAACAGGCTTCACTTTTTTACTCTGACCTCTCACGGCTCTTATTTAGCAAGTTGATTCCTACACTGCATCTTTCCCCCCTTTGTTATACGGATTCTTCACACACAAACTAACAAACTAACATGAATTTTAGAATAGGTATGTGTAATAGGTATGAGTTACTCGTGCGTAAGCTGGTGCCTTTCTCAGTTAATTTGCTTTGTTAAAACTTTCTGACTGCACAGCCCCTTCTCATCGTGGCTGCCTCAGTCACTGGCAGAATCCGTCAGTGAGCGTTTCTTGAACCTCTTCCAACATAAAAGTTGTTTGACACCCAGGCTCCTCCTCCTCTCACTGCGCGGGAGTCTTCTGCGCAGGGAAGGCGTGGGTAGCGGAGGACCTGGGCTCTCCTCACTGATGTCCAGTGAAGAGTCCTGGAGCCCTCTCTCCAATTCCCCCATCTGCCCCCCCTTTATCCCTGGTGTTGCGCTGATTGGCTTCCCCCTCTACTGAGCTGTTTCTCCCCCTGCTGCTGGGTCCTTCGCCAGCATCATCTGGGAGCCTCCCCTTCGCCTCTCCCTCCGATATCAGTTCCCTGACAGTATGCTTTGGTTATAGTGTCCATCCAAACTGGATCCTGCCTCTTCAGTCTTAGGGTACCACGTTTAGGGTCAATAACACCATCCTTTTATTAGCTTGGCCATTTTTATTTTAAAAATTGAAGCGTGCAAGCTGTTGAGTTATACATAACTCTTTCTCTCAGTCAAGATCAGGGCTAGGGAACCTTTGCCTCTCTCTATGTTGTTCAACTACAGCTCCCATCATCCCATTGTCCTTTCTTTCACCTGTTCTAAATCTCTCAACGTTCAGCTTCATTGGAGGTCCATAACTTCTAGTGTGATGAGAGAGGGAGAAAAACATTTCTCTATCTACTTGCTCCAGGCAATGCATAATTTCGTAAGCTTCAACTTTTCTTGAAACTAAAAAGTCCCCAAAAGATGGCTGAAGGCAGCGGCTGTGTCTCCCTTTCACCTTTTCTTCCCCAGGTTAGGCATACTCAACTCTTCCAGCCATCCCCCATAGCTCATAGCATCCAGACGTCTCACCACCCAGGTGGCTCTCCGATAGACAGACAGCAGTTTGTCAACGGGTGCCTCTGAGCTGTCATTCTTTTGATGGAGCGATTCAAGCACAACCTGCAGATTTAGGCCTGCACAAGTAAAGTGCATTAAAGTGCTCTTGTGACCCTAGAGCAGGCATCCCCAAACGTGGCCCTCCAGCTGTTTTGGGACTACAACTCCCATCATCCCTAGCTAACAGGACCAGGGGTCAGGGATGATGGGAATTGTAGTCCCAAAACAGCTGGAGGGCCAAGTTTGGGGATGCCTGCCCTAGAGCCACAAAGAAGAAGACATGTCACAGTTTGGAAAGTGGGAGTGGTCCCTACTTGCAAATCAATAGTCAATTGTAACAAAAACTAATCCATTCAAAAGCATGTAAAGCAAGGATAACAGACTCAGAGATTACAAACTCAAACAAAGATTACAAACTCAAACTCATAAAGATATGAATATCCAATTATGGATCAGAAATCAGTACAGTGTTACCTCGGGTTAAGTACTTAATTCGTTCCGGAGGTCCGTTCTTAACGTGAAACTGTTCTTAACCTGAAGCACCACTTTAGCTAATGGGGCCTCCTGCTGCCGCCGTGCTGCCGGAGCACGATTTCTGTTCTCATCCTGAAGCAAAGTTCTTAACCCGAGGTACTATTTCTTGGTTAGCAGAGTCTGTAACCTGAAGTGTATGTAACCTGAAGCGTATGTAACCCGAGGTATCACTGTAAGTTCTTTTGAATGGATTAGTTTTTGTTACAATTGACTTTTGATTTGCAAGTAGGGACCACTCCCACAACCTGAAACTTATATTGGCCTGAGTTCTTGGTGTGCTATTTTTCTTGGTTTATTTAATAACAAGAACTCCAATTTATTTAACGCAGTTTGGAAAGTGACAGCAAAATGCAGTGATAAGTGTGAGGTGAACAAATGACTCGTGGAAGAACAAAGAAACACAGTGCAAGCAAATAGGGGCGGGTGCAGGATGAATGCTCATTGGCGTCTAACCACTCCACAAACAAATCAAAACAAGTTACAGATAGGTAGCCGTGTTGGTCTGCCATAGTCAAAATAAAAAAATTCCTTCCAGTAGCACCTTAAAGACCAACTAAGTTAGTTCTTGGTATGAGCTTTCGTGTGCATGCACACTTCTTCAGAGCTCATACCAAGAACTAACTTAGTTGGTCTTTAAGGTGCTACTGGAAGGAATTTTTAAATCAAAACAAGGGCTCAGTGATAACCCCCAACACAGTCTAACCTCAATTTTAGCCTCGTGCAAGCAAAACAAGACAATACTTGTCTGGAGGACCCCAAAGTCCTTCCTCAATGTGACACCCAGAACCAGGCACACTGAATTTCTGAACTGCTTCCCAAGATAAGCAATCCAATGTAGTTATGAATGAGTGACTTTGGATTAACTCCAGAGATTATGGGCTTGGGCCTTGATGGCAAGTTAGAAGGCTATGGCAATGATTTATTGATTCTTTGTACTCCGATTATAGAATTGAGCCCTGAGGCTCCAGGAGAGGAAAGAAAACAATCCCAGTGTCAATGGCTGGGTGGGTCCCGGGAGTAACAAAGCCCTGATGGGAACAATAGGGAGTTTGTGCACACAGCCGAGTATCTGTGTGGGCTCTGTAACAGATGTGTCAAACGGCATGTTCCAAAGATGAGGAGTTAATTGATGCTATAAATAGTATTGCACAGACACTGAGAACACAGAGCGACTTAATGCTCCGATCTAAAATGCACCGTCTAGCCATGTGATTAATCACTGACATGGATTTGAATTCATGGGGAAGATCTGCCGCTGGCTGGATGGGCAAAAAGAGGCAGAGAGATTGGTTGTTTTACATGTCAATTAGCCCAGTCAAATAATTTGATTTCAGGCTATTGGGATTGCCTTTATGTTTGGGAAGAAGGTGCCATATTGCAGAGAGCTAATTAGGTCTAGAGATTGGAGTGTGGAAGAAAGCTTCTGCGGGTCTGTTTATTTCATTTTCGGGTGGTTTTTTAAAAAAATAATAAACACATGCAAACACAACACTGTGTAGCTCCATTTCTGCAACCCCAAAAAATGTTTGTACGGCTTCGGGGCATGTTTTTTTCTCTTTCTGTCTCTCTGGATTTATGAGAACAACGTTCATTCTCGCTTTGAGGGAGTAACACGAATAAACGCATTAAAGCAAAATGGATATGCCTGAATCAAACAATTAATATCTGTCATGTGGTGGGTTATTGGTTTAGGGGTTGTGTTTCCCCCTTTCTGCTGTGAACAAATTCTTACTGCGAGAGAGAAAGAATAAAGTATTGTATGGAGTTCAAAACAAGCTTATTGCATGGGATTTCTCAAGGGCTTAGAGAGAAATGCACACATTGTTCATGCAGTTCCTGATCTCTGCAAACTCTCCAATAATAATAATAATAATAATAATAATAATAATAATAATAATAATAATAATAATTTATTTAAACCCCGCCCATCTGGCTGGGCTTCCCCAGCCACTCTGGGCAGCTTCCAAAAAAAATTTAAAATACTGTAATATATCAAACATTAAAAGCTTCCCTAAACAGGGCTGCCTTCAGATGTCTTCTAAAAGTCTGGTAGTTGTTTGTTCTCTTTGACATCTGGTGGGAGGCCCTCTGCCTGGTTCCCTGTAACTTGGCTTCTCGCAGTGAGGGTACCGCCAGAAGGCCCTCGGTGCTGGACCTCAGGTAGAACGATGGGGGTGGAGGCGCTCTTTCAGATATACTGGACCGAGGCCATTTAGGGCTTCAAAGGTCAGCACCAACACTTTGAATTGTGCTCGGAAACGTACTGGGAACTAATGTAGGTCTTTCAAGACCGGTGTTATGTGGTCTCGACAGCCACTCCCAGTCACCAGTCTAGCTGCTGCATTCTGGATTAGTTGTAGTTTCCGGGTCACCTTCAAAGGTAGCCCCGCGTAGAGCGCATTGCAGTAGTCCAAGCGGGAGATAACCAGAGCATGCACCACTCTGGTGAGGCAGTCCACGGGCAGATAGGGTCTCAGCCTGCGTACCAGATGGAGCTGGTAAACAGCTGCCCTGGACACAGATTTGACCTGAGCCTCCATGGACAGTTGTGAGTCCAAAATGACTCCCAGGCAGCATACCTGGTCCTTCAGGGGCACAGTTACCCCATTCAGGACCAGGGAATCCTCCACACCTGCCCGCCTCCTGTCCCCCAAAACAGTACTTCTGTCTTGTCAGGATTCAACCTCAATCGGTTAGCCGCCATCCATCCTCCAACTGCCTACTCTTATGAGAACTAGAGAGGAACCCTGCTGGATCAGGCCTGTGGCCCATCTGGTCCAACTTCCTGTTCTTACAGTGGCCAACAAGTTGCTTCTTGAAAGCCCACCAGCAGGACCTGGGTGCAACAGCAATCTCCCCACTGCTGATTCACAGCAACTGGTATTCAGAGGCTTCCTGCATCTAAGACTGGAGGTAAAATTTATTCAAATGCTTCCACTGGCTGTGCATATGCTACCAGGCCAGGTTCGAAATTCTTGTGTTAATTTACAAAGCCTTTCACAGCTTGGGTCCAGGATAACTCAGGGATGGCTTGATTATTTACATTCTGATCCCTGATGTCTTTGGGGGAATCATTGTTAGTGGCTTGGAATTCACGGCTTCTATTCCAAGTTTTTGCAGTCCTGTGGATCCAGTTTGTGCAACTTCCTCCCAGTTGAAGCCAAACAGGCCCCTTCGCTGTTGAATGTCTGACATTTCCCAAAGACTTTTCTTCCAACAGGCTTCTTAACTGAATTCTGATTTTATAATTTCAACTCATTTTTAGTCTTATTGTATTGGGTCGCATGCACGCCACTTAGAGATGGCTGTGATTAAGTGGAATGCAAATTGTTGAAATAAAAACAGTCGTACTTCAGAAGTCGAAAGGAATCCATTCCGGAAGTCCGTTCGACTTTCAAAGCATTCAGGAACCAAGGCACAGCCTCTGATTGGCTACAGGAAGCTCCTGAAGCCAATCGGAAGCCACGACGGACATTCAGGAGCCAAAGAACATTCACAAACCGGAACAATCACTTCCAGGTTTGGAGTGTTTGGGAGCCAAAACGTTCGACTCGCAAGGCATTTGACTTCTGAGGTACGACTGCAATCATAAATGGCAGCTGTCAAGGGTTAGTAGCCACTGAGAGCCTTGTCCTCCATGAATCTATCTGTCAGGGAACTGCCATTGACTCAGGGGCGAGAGGAGAAAAGCCGGATGGATTACAGAGAGCCCCCAAAGGTTGTGGGAAGCAGCACCTCCTCAGCGGAGGAGAGTAACCACGCCTCTAGTGGAGAGGAGCTTCAGGGCTCGGAGGAGGCGAGGCGGTACCAGGACACCTTGCCTGGGCAAAGCGGGGAGAAGAGAGGTCCTCCGTTACCCACGCCCTCCTTGCGCAGTAGGCTTCAGCACAGAGAGGGGAGGCGCAGACTGGGCATCAAGAAACTACTCTGCTGGGGAAGGTTTAAGGACCGCCCACTCTCAGATTCTGCCAGTGAATGAGCGAGCCACGGAATAGTGGCGCTCTGTGTAGTGAAGGTTTTTTTGGCACCAATAACAAGGCTTTACAGCCGACGACCAGGGAGGCATTTGCCTGATTACTCTCGAGCAACTCCCTGATACCCTTACACTACCTGATCATCTTCTAAAGTCATCCAAGCTGGCGGCCATCACTACTTCTTGTGGCAGCAAATGTCATAGGTTAACCATGCACTGTGTGAAGACCCACTTTCGTCCATCCTGAATCTTCCCAATGTCCAGTTTCAACATTCAGTTCCTTCTTTCTAGATCAGAGTTTCCCAACCTTGGATCCCCAGCTGTTGTTGGACTACAACTCCCATCATGCCTAGCTAGCAGGACCAACAGTCAGCTGGAGACCCGTTTGGGAAACCCTGTTCTGGAGCCCTACAACCCTGAGGAACAGCTACTTTCCCCACCAAATTGCAACAGGATCAGATATTGGGTAACAGGCCAGGCAGGGATTGGCTCCAGGTTTGAAGAGCCCCTTTGCAGAATTAATACTAGCAGGAGTCCTCCTACACTGGTGGACTTGTCCCCAGGCATACCAGGTAGTGATGGCAGGCAGCTGCGAACCATCATTTCCCACAGTGCCCTCAGGCATGGAGGAAACCGGTGG
Organism: Podarcis bocagei; assembly: GCF_964188305.1. Lineage (NCBI taxonomy): Eukaryota > Metazoa > Chordata > Lepidosauria > Squamata > Lacertidae > Podarcis > Podarcis bocagei. The sequence continues at coordinate 12,771,866 of NC_138142.1, read as the reverse complement.
AATTTAAAATGGTACCTTGCGAGCTGGGGGGCAGACACTGTGGCCCCCTACAGCTTCCAGAAGATGCAGTGCCCTGAATCCAAGGGCCCCATTCATCTCCCTTCCAGATGACCCACGGTCAGTGGAGTCTGAACTAGGAAAGTACAGCTGTCAGATGAGGATCATGCCAGGAAGTCTTCAGTTCACTATGGTTTCCCTTAATGGCTGATCCGTTGGACCAAGTCAGGCTAGGATTTGAAGCCATGGATGTCCAGTCATTATCCAATGTTTCCCAGTTCATACACAAGAGGAAAGGCTCATTTGTATCTCAGCTTATTAAGCCAATATATCGGGATGAGGAAACTTCAGCTCAAGGGCCACATACGTTCCTAGGGAGCATTCTGGGGGCCAGATACCAAAAGGGGCCAAACCCCCCATTTGTTCAGTAGGGTAGTTTCCACACACATAAACACAGACTTTTGTCCTCCATTCAGGCAAGAAAGAGGCATTATTAGAGTTCAATGACACATTCCAGCCAGGCAAAAACAGCTAAGTGGGGCATGAAGCAGGACTAGTGATGGGTGTGGCCTGAGGAGAGCCTCAAGGGACAGAAAAAGCAGTCTCAAGTGCTGCGTTTGTCCCCCACCCCCTGACTGGAGGTTCTTCATCTCTGCATTATATGATAATCCAAACGCAGCCATTGAAAATGGGACTTTATTCTTCCTCCTCCCTTTCCTGTTCCCACCTGGAAACATTATGCACAAAGCTCAAGAAGCTTCACTTCCATATCGACTGAAATCCATCAATTCTAGCCTCAGACTTTGAATATCAGTCTCCTGCCCTTGGAGCGGGGAGAAACTCCTCCGGAGGAAAAGTCCTCTCTAATGCAAGAAAAAGCAAGGCAACCCATCTCAGAGCACAAATAAGCAATATCTGCGAGAAGCAAATGCACCGGGTCTCGCTGGATGTCGGGAATAATCAGTCTCTTCATTCAAAGGCAAGGGAAAACAGATACATTTTAATGACGACTCTCACAGAGGCCCATCGTCCCAAGTGATGGATTCTGGCACGGAAATGTCTCGGGCAAGGCTGCCAAACAGAACTGTCTTTGTTGCCTCCCGCTTCAGAGCGTCGCCGCCTGACAAGGAGCATCGGCAGCGGAATCTCGAGAGCCACCAATTAACTTCGCGACTCTGGGGTGGGAGAAACCAAGCAGTCTCGGCTTAGGCTCATCATGCGCTCTTCCAAGCCCAGCCCCAACATTCTGCTGCCTCCTTATGTCGGAGCAGGTATTTAAGTGAAGCTAAAGCTACAGCTGTGACAGCAGTCATGAAATGAAAAGATGCCTGCTTCTTGGAAGAAAAGCAATGACAAACCTAGACAGCATCTCACAAAGCAGAGACATCACCTTGCCGACAAAGGTCCATATAGTTAAAGCTATGGTTTTCCCAGTAGTGATGTATGGAAGTGAGAGCTGGACCATAAAAAAGGCTGACTGCCAAAGAATTGATGCTTTTGAATTATGGTGCTGGAGGAGACTCTTGAGAGTCCCATGGACTGCAAGAAGATCAAACCTATCCATTCTTAAGGAAATCAGCCTGAGTGCTCACTGGGACAGATCCTGAAGTTGAGGCTCCAATACTTTGACCACCTCATGAGAAGAGAAGACGTCCTGGAAAAGACCCTGATGTTGGGAAAGATGGAGGGCACAAGGAGAAGGGGACGACAGAGGACGAGATGGTTGGACAGTGTTCTCGAAACTACCAGCATGAGTCTGACCAAACTGTGGGAGGCAGTGGAAGACAGGAGTGCCTGGCGTGCTCTGGTCCATGGGGTCACGAAGAGTTGGACACAACTAAACAACTAAACAACAACAACAAAGCTACAGCCCCTGAGGGAGAGAAGTAGCTCAGTGGTGGGATATCTGCTTGGCATGCCGAAGGGCCCAAGTTCAATCCCCAGCATCTCCAGGTACGACTGGGAGAGATTCCATGCTTGAAACCCTCTGAGTGTCCCTGTTTTAGGCCCAGATTTACAGAAGCCATCCCAGTTTCTGATTTGATCCCGGAATGTTCCGCTTTTTCTTAGGATGGCCCTATTTCCACTGGAGAAATGCTGGAGGGTATGGAGTTATGCGACCCTCGAGCCAAGGAGATAAGTAACTGCACAACCTTTAGAAGACATCTGCAGGCAGCCCTGTATAGGGGAGGGTTTTTAAAATGTTTAATGTTTTATTATGTTTTTATATATATTGGAAGCCGCCCAGAATGGGTGGGGTATAAAAAGTATTATTATTATTATTATTATTATTATTATTATTATTATTGAATAGCATGTCCCTATTTTCACTGGGGAATGTCAGAATTGGCAACACTAAGCTTGATGGGCCCAATGGTCTCAGCGGCGGAGGAAGCTGCTCGGGCGCCTGGGGCAGGGCGAGGGTGGGGCGAGCCGCCCATAGGGGCGTCGCACACCACGGGGCCTCCAGAGTCTGCCTGCCTCCTCCCATTCAGCTGCCCTACAGCTGGGGGGGAGGCAGCGGGTGGACTGTTTGGACAGCGCAGAGCCAACATGTGCCCAAGCCACCATGTCTCTCCCAGGAGAGACGCATGGCTCATGCACGCTGCAGGCCCTACGGTGAGTGCTGCCCAGCATTTTGACACACACCCCTCAGCGGTGACACCTGGGGCGGGCCGCACCCACCGCACCTCCTTCCTCCGCCCCTGAATGGTCTGACCCAATATAAGGCGCAGCTTCCTACATTTCCAAGGTACATGTGATGGCCTGGGTTTCGGACTCGGAGGCTGAACCTGAGGAATCCCAGCCTGCATAGGATTCCCCGCCTCCAGAACCACCTGAGCCGGGCCTGAGCCTGAAGGGTCCTCACCTGTGCTGGATCCTCAGGTGCAGGCTCCAGCTGAGTCTGCTCTGGCTCCTGAGGTGATGGAGGACCCATTGCCTGCACGTGCGCCACTCTCAGCCCCGTCAGAGGAAGCTGAGGTTGCCTCTGGGTCTGGTAACCCTCCAGCCTCTCCTGAGCTGCAGAGAGGCGGAGGGAACTAAGTTCACGCAGGAGGAGTGCTCGCCTCCAGGCCAGGAGAGGCGAGTCACCTGTGGACCGGGGCCGCCCTATGCCTTGGGGCAGATAAAAGCCAGTCAGCCCCAGTCCCAGGTTGTGGGAGCAACGTTGTTGCTAGCCTGTTCCTGCCTGCACCCTGTCCTGCTCTTCTGCCAGAGTTCCTGACCTCACCCGACTCCCTGCCTTGGACCCAGCTTCAGCTTTGATGGACAGCCTTCATACCGCACCCTCGACCTTGGACTGGACTCGGACCTCGCTGCACGGTTAACCCTCGGGACCAGCACAGTACATGGAAAACACCTCTAAACTCAGAGCGGATCATTGCAATTCTGGTCCAAAGAACCAGGCTGACTGAGACAACAGGCTATGATGACTCTCCTCCAGGCTAGGAAAATGCCCCACACCTGCCGTGAAGCAAAGCACAGCAGGTGCTCAAGAGAAGCCCAAAATAGCTTTGCAGCCTACGCCTGTTATGCCGGAGACATTTGTGCAGCCAGGAAAAGGCTTTATGAGCCTCCATGCATACAAACGAGCTCTAGTTCGGGGTTGGTGCAGTCAGCATTCACCTGCAGCTCCGGAAGTGAGCAGAGAGCACAAGATACAGGCTTAGGCATGGTGGCACTCTAATCAAAGGCTGATGGACCACAACTCCCATCATCCCTCACCATTGGCCAAGCTCACTGGGGCTGGTGGGAGCTGGAGTCCGCCAATATCAAGAGAGCACACCATTTGCTCTAGTCCAGGATTTGGGAACCTTTTCCAGCTCAGGGGCCACATTTCCTTCTGAGTAACCATTTGGGGGCCGCATTCCAGTGGTTAGGAGGGCCAGAAGCAAAAGTGTGCACCACAATGCAAACGTTGCTTTTGTACTGTAGGCTACTTTCTAAACAGGTTTGCACACGCTTCTCTTTGAGAGGAATGTAAGCTGAGTAGTTAATGTGCATAATAACCAGTCATTGTGCACATTCACCAGGCCGCATAGAAACTGTGCACATTATCTTTCCATGAAAAAGGAACTGTGCACATTTCCCACTCAATATGCATAATCCTCAACAGGCCCTAATAGCATTTTGTACATTCTCTGGGCAATATGGACATTCTCCAGGGACTATGCATATTGTCTCTAAAGATATATGCCTTTTTTGCCATTTCTTTTTCAGACAGGGTTTAACAGGAATTGTAGCATATCTGCCAACATGATGCAGCCCAAATCTGAGACACCATCTTCTGGATCTGAAATACTGCCTGAGTCCCATGACCCACATGAGATCACAGATCTGGGAAAAATGTTTCTTGGGGGGCATGGCACCCAAAAACACGCATTTTGGGGCACTGTGTGAGATTGTGGACCTGGAAAAAACACGTTTTTGTAGAAGATCTCAGCCTAAAATCGTGAGAGAACAAAGCACCCAAAATGGCTGCTATACTCTCACACACAAAAATGGGTTGTTCTGTTTTTTCCCAGGGCAGCTGACAGGTATGTTGTAGTCCTAAACATCCAGAGGGTACCAGGTTGGTAAAAGCTACTATAGATTGTCTAGGAAGACTGGTTTCCACATTCCTCCCTTTAAGAGGGGGATACCAGAGACAACTACTGGGAGGCAGGTGGTGCTGTGGTCTAAACCACTGAGCATCTTGGGCTTGCCGATCTGAAAGTCAGCGGTTCAAATCCCCGTAACAGAGTGAGCTCCCATTGTTCTGTCCCAGCTCCTGCCAACCTAGCAGTTCGAAAGCACACCAGTGCAAGTAGACAAATAGGTATCGCTGTGGTGGGAAGGTAAATGGCGTTTCCATGCGCTCTGGTTTCCGTCACAGTGTTCCGTTGTGCCGGAAGCAGTTTAGTCTGGCTGGCCACATGACCCAGAAAACTGTCTTGAGGACAAACACTGGCTCCCTCGGCCTGAAAGCGAGATGAGCGCCACAACCCCATAGTTGCCTTTGCCTGAACTTAACCGTCCAGGGACCCTTTACCTTTACCCCATGCCTCCAGCCTGCCTCACCCCTGTCTTCTGTCCCCCTCCTCTCCTGCCTCTGAATCTTTCCGCTTTCTGTACCACTTTCTGCTCCAGCCTCGTCCTGCTCACCGAACCCTGTTACCACTGTGACAGGAAGGTAAACAGCGTTTCCATGCACTCTGGTTTCCATCAGGGTGTTCTATTGCGCCAGAAGGTGTTTAGTCCTGCTGGCCACATGACCCAGATAGCTGTCTGTGGACAAACGCCGGCTCCCTTGGCCTGAAAGCAAGATGAGCGCCACAACCCCACAGTCGCCTTTGACTGGACTTAACCGTCCAGGGGTCCTTTACCTTTTCTTTTCTTCTTTTTAAACAGAGGCAACTCCTCTGTTGTTGCTTATTGCTTAGAAAAAGCAATAAGCAGGAAAAGAAAGATTTTATAGTATTTTTTTAATATCTAACCTCAGAAAACATTTAAAAATAAATATCTCTCACTCTTAAACCCCAGATCCCGGACTGTTCAAAACATGAATAGCTTTTAGCCATAATGAAAAACTTGTTTTTTCTTTAAACAGACGTCTACATAAACCAGAAAGTTGTACACAACAGGATCAAAGCGCTTAGGACAAAATGAACTCCATCCCTTTATCCTATGCAGGAGCAGCATAAAGCAGTACCCACCCTTTTGATACAAAACTCTCCAGTCGAAAAACACAACTGTATTGAATTGCAGCAGAATACCATTGAACATTTCTATTTATGAGAACAGAATTGCCCATTAAAGCAAAGCAACAAAGAAATGAAATGAGATTAAAGGATTGGAGAGGGAGGGGAGTAGGAAGGGGCAAAATATGAAGAAACTTTGCAAGGTAGAATTCCAAGGATGAGGACAGGCAAAGTCTAATTTAAAATAAACATTTGTGTAGATGGCAGATCCTTGCCAACTTTGGGGCCAAGTCAGAGACATTCAGTGGCAACAATGGGAAGAGCTTAGTAGCACTGGTGTACAAAATTTGATTTGGGTTGTTTTGAGAAGCAAAAGGAACTATTTCCGGAAAGCAGAAATAAATGACTGAAAGCTGCTGAAATAAGGACTAAATCCACCTGCACACAAAATGTGATGTAAAGAGCAACTCTCTCTCTCTCTCGCTCTCTCTCTTTTAAGGAAATAAATAAGAACTAGCTTTGCATTAGATTCTCTGCAAGGGCTTTTTTAAAAAGTCACTATTCAGCCATGGTGTCCCTTGTCAATAGCAGATTGAGCACATTTAATTCAGTATTATTATTTATTAAATTTTTATACTGCCCTTCAGCTCACAGGGGGGTTTAATAACATAATAACAAACAAAAACAATAACCCCTCCCCCCCCCAAAGCAGCTTAAAAGGTCATAAAGGTAAAGGGACCCCTGGCCATTAGGTCCAGTCGTGACCAACTCTAGGGTTGAGGCGCTCCTCTCGCTTTATTGGCCGAGGGAGCCGGCATACAGCTTCCGGGTCATGTGGCCAGCATGACTAAGCCGCTTCTGGTGAACCAGAGCAGCACACAGAAATGCTGTTTACCTTCCCGCCGGAGCGGTACCTATTTATCTACTTGCATTTTGACGTGCTTTCGAACTGCTAGGCTCACCCCATCACAGGGATTCGAACCGCCGACCTTCTGATCGGCAAGTCCTAGGCTCTGTGGTTTAACCCACAGCGCCACCCGCATCCCTAAAAGGTCACAGATTGTTTAATTAGCCAAAGGCCTGTAAGAAGAGGGATGTTTTTGCCTGGCGCCTGAAGATATGTAATGAAGGCGCCATGCAAGCCTCCCTGGACAGAACATTCTACAAGTAGGGAGCCACCACAGAAAAGGCCTGTTCTCGTGTTGCCACCATCCAGACCTCTTGTGGAAGGGGCACACAACAAAGGGCCTTAGAGGATGACCACAGGGTCTGGGTTGATCCATATGGGGAGAGGCCTCATGAGTGGGCCAGCCCTGCAGGTGATGGTGTAGACAGGTGAACATATGGGAAGCTTCATTACGCTGGGTCAAATCCCTGGTCCACCCAGCTCAACATTGTCTGAGTGTTTGAGGACCGGGACATTCCCAGGGAAACCAAAACGCTTGTCTACAAAGCTATTCTACTATTGTATGCTTGTGAAACGTGGACCACTTATAAACGCCATCTCCAACTCCTCGAAAGATTCCATCAACGGTGTCTCTGAAAAATATTACACATCACCTGGGAAGACAGGCGAACTAATACCAGTGTACTAGAAGAAGCAAAGATCACCAGTGTTAGATGCCTGATTATCGTCTTCCAAAGCAACTACTCTATTCTGAACTTAAAAATGGAAAGCGCGATGCTGGTGGTTAACGAAAGAGGTTCAAAGACTCTCTCAAGGGAAATCTTTAAAAAGCAGTATAAACACCAATAATCGGGAAACACTGACCTGCAAGCGCTCCAAATGGAGAACAGACTTTACCAAAGGTGTCATGGGCTTTGAAGACACTCGGACTCAATACACAAGGGAGAAACGTGCTAAGAGGAAGGCACGCTTGGCAAACCCTCACTGTGATCAACTCCCGACCGGAAACCTCTGTCCCCACTGTGGAAGGACATGTGGATCCAGAATTGGCCTCCACAGTCACTTACAGACTCCCTTTTAAAACTGTGTTTACGGAAGACAATCTTACTCGGCTACGAGTGATCACCAAGGAGAGAAGACTCTCCAGCGTTACAGGTAGACGTTCTATCACTGAGCAACAGACAGCCCTTCCCCACGAATGGCACGGAAAAGTGAAGCTGGAATAATACTTTGGAATGCTAATTTTGTTAGCAAAAAGCTCGTTTTGCCTTGTTGCATTTCACAGCCACCCAGCAGACTTAGCAGCGAGTTTTCAGTCCTGCTGGAAAAGTCAAGTTTCTGACATTATATCTCAAAGCTCTCAGGCTCTGCCCTGCCATCTCAGCCTATCCCAGCCTTCCATTCACAATGGAGAATCGGCTGCAGCAACATACACCGCACACTTCAGGCTGATGATTAGCAGCAAATGGGGACTCCAATTATTACAGCAAGAATTAATCGGAACACAGGAAGCAGCAAGGACTTCTGTGAATTAAAAAAAGGTTTTTTTATGTAATATCAAAGGAACAGAGCATCACAGGAGGAGCAGAGAATGGAATCAAGTGCAAGAATTCAATACCTCTTTTCTGAAGGCTCCGCTCCTTATAGCTGAATCCTCCTGCTTGATATTAAGCCCAGGGAATTCCTAGCTTGATGAAAACTGTCAAGGAAAAGAAAGACACCTTCAATAACACAACAACGCAAAGGGAATGAATATGTTTACAAAAGTTCCACAATAGAAGAGCCTAAGCTTTTAGCATAACTTTCACAGAAAAACAAAACCACAACGCTGCGTGGGAGTGATAGAACAAAGGATTTCTTTCATTGTGCCTATCCTGGATGCTGAGATTTCTCACAGGTTAAGAACCAATGTGATCCAGGGTAGGGAGCATCAGGCTCAGAGGCCAAATGTTGCCCTCCAGGTCTGTCTATTTGACCCTTTGGACTCTCGGGGGTCACACCTTCCACCAGCCCTGCTTGGTACGTTCCTTGACTATTTATGCCTGCCTAGAATGTGTCCTTCTGATAATGTTCCTTGCTTACCCAGGAGAGGAGTATGTGAGCATGTAAACAAACTAGCCATTCTCTCTCTCTCTCTCTCTCTCTCTATATATATATATATATATATATATGCTTTCGTAGATTTTCACGGGTACAGGAATGCAGGTTTTGGTGTTTTCGGGTATCTTCCCGTGTAAGAGTTGGGGTGTCTAGGCGACGTTTCGACGAGGTCTCACTCGTCATCTTCAGGCTGGTGCTTTCGGCTTCTTGTTACTAGAACAGAGCAGGATCTCAGTGTTTGAGTTCCTATAAATACTGTTGAGGGGGTGTGGTGTATAGCCTCCAACGTTCTGGGCAGAGAGGAAGTTCCCAGGTTATTGTGCCTTTTCTTCTTTTGTTCATTAATTACTTGAGGGATATCTTGAGTGATTTCTTGAGTGATATTCTGAGTACCACTTAGGAGGGTCATTAGGTGTGGATTAGTTGCTAAAGCTTTCGTGTCTTGACCTCTTGAGCTTGTGAAGAGTTTTTCTGAGTTTTTCTGAGAAGAGTTTTTCTGATAAGATGGCTGTACTGCACTTAGTTGTGCTCTGGCTTGGCTTCGTGTATAGGGGCGAGCTGTGGTTTTGTGCCCTGTGCCAGCCAGATCTGTGTAGGGATTGCAGGGGGGTGCAGCATCCGGAGGTGCCACTATGGTTTGGCTACTGGATGGTATCTGTAATTTATCTGTGGAGAGGGTCTGGGTTTGGGTCTGGTGTGGTTGATTGGAGATGGCGTTCTGTGTGCCTCTGGTTCTGGTGTCTGGAAGCTAATCCAAAAAGAAACACCCCCCAAAAACCAAGACACAGAAGAAAACAATGGCATGGCCCTCCTTCCTTATATCAAGGGCACCACAGATAAAATTAGCAAAATCCTCCATAAACACAATATCAAAACAGCCTTTTGCACCAACCAAAAAATAGCCAATATCCTCAGAAACCCCAAAGATAAAATCCAGTTAGAAAACCAAGGGGTCTATGAAATACCCTGCAAAGTCTGCCCAGCCACGTACATTGGACAAACAAACAGACGAATAAATGCACGTATCGCAGAACACAAGAATGCCGTCAAAAAAGAAGAAAAAACTTCCTCTCTTTACCAACACATGAAAGAAACAGGACACGAAATTAATTTTGCAGATTCCAAATTGCTCTTTAACATGGAACATCACCACAAGAGAATAATCATGGAAGCCATCGAGATAGAGAAACACCCTCACAACATGAACAAGCGTGACGACACGTCCCGCCTGCCAGACATCTGGAAATTAGCCCTCCCCACAAAAACCGACACCAGAACCAGAGGCACACAGAACGCCATCTCCAATCAACCACACCAGACCCAAACTCAGACCCTCTCCACAGATAAATTACAGATACCATCCAGTAGCCAAACCATAGTGGCACCTCCGGATGCTGCACCCCCCTGCAATCCCTACACAGATCTGGCTGGCACAGGGCACAAAACCACAGCTCGCCCCTATACACGAAGCCAAGCCAGAGCACAACTAAGTGCAGTACAGCCATCTTATCAGAAAAACTCTTCTCAGAAAAACTCAGAAAAACTCTTCACAAGCTCAAGAGGTCAAGACACGAAAGCTTTAGCAACTAATCCACACCTAATGACCCTCCTAAGTGGTACTCAGAATATCACTCAAGAAATCACTCAAGATATCCCTCAAGTAATTAATGAACAAAAGAAGAAAAGGCACAATAACCTGGGAACTTCCTCTCTGCCCAGAACGTTGGAGGCTATACACCACACCCCCTCAACAGTATTTATAGGAACTCAAACACTGAGATCCTGCTCTGTTCTAGTAACAAGAAGCCGAAAGCACCAGCCTGAAGATGACGAGTGAGACCTCGTCGAAACGTCGCCTAGACACCCCAACTCTTACACGGGAAGATACCCGAAAACACCAAAACCTGCATATATATATATATATATATATACTGGCCAATGCCAAAATTGACTTCTAAGTTATTTACAAGCATAAAAATCGGTTACACAGGCAAAAAAAAAAAAAAAATACAGTAGTACCTTGGTTCTGGAACGCCTTACGAGTCGAACATTTTGGATCCTGAACGCCACAAACCCGGAAGTGAGTGTTCCAGTTTGTGAACGTTCTTTGGAACCCAAATGTCTGGCTCAGATTCCGCAGCTTCCGATTGGCTGCAGGAGCTTTCTGCAACCAATCGGAAGCCGTGCCTTGGTTTCCGAATGTTTTGGAAGTCAAACGGACTTCCGGAACGGATTCCATTCGACTTCTGAGGTATGGCTGTAAACATCTGTCATTTAAAATATGCAGTGAAATATGCAATGAAATGGAATTATTGATTTGTTTAATTTTGGTTATTTAAACGAAAATTAATAAAAATATTTTTTAAAAAATGCAATGAAACATGTCAATTAGAACAACACAGCAATTAAAACAGGATGCTCAGGTCAAGAGATTAAGGGGATGCCCATACAAGCAGGTGTGCTTTCAAAAGCTGGCAGAATGCCAATACAGATGTGCATTCTCTTGTATTTTGGCCGGGAGAGCTTTCCATAAGAATAGCGACACCAGTGAAAAAGCCTACCTCCGGATCACTGCAAACTGATAATCGCCAGGCCTCGGCAAGGCTGATTCCGGTGGAAATCCAGGAAAATAAAACTAACATACAACACTTGCAAATCCATCTCAAGTTAGTACACTTCACTCAGTCAATCCACCTTGCCATGTCTACATCACTGGCTCAGTTTGCAGAGTCTGGGGCGGTTTCTTAATGAAGAAGCCCAGGCAAACAAGCCACCCTTGGGCAATGCCTAATAGAGCCATAATGAGGGCTTTGTCAGTCAGCACTGAGTGTAACTTCCCCCCTGAACTACTCTAGTTTCCCAGCACATCATCGGAGGGGAGCAGACAAACGAAGTGAAAAAGAGCCTTCTCAGAATTTAAGGGAAAGGTATAATTGGCACATATTGCCAATGAAAAGGCTAAACGATCTTGATGCCCTGGCTGAGGAACATGTCCAGCAATCAAACTGTCTCTTCTGCTAGGATCCTCTCTGAAATGTCTCCGCATAATTTCCTTCTACAGCAAAGAATGGAGTTCTCTGATGTTGGAACAAGTTTGGAGGGAAATCTCATTAGCCTTCAGATTCACTTAATGTTCCTTTTGATTCCGTTCATCTTTCTGGTCCTTCTACCCATCGCAACAGCCTATGTGTATTCTCAAAATCACTATATAAACACCAACGTTTAATACACTAGTCAGCCTCTGAATCAAGGGGGGCATTCTTCCTTTCCTCTCCCCTCTCTTCTCCCTTCTATACGCACAACCTTTGCTTTTTATAACCGCAGTCTTCATGGTTTCACCAATATCAAAAAGTTTATCGAAAAGGTCCCTAGAAAGGGAATTGGAGGTGGTAATGATGTCATTGCAGCCAAAGGTGGGAAATCAAAATGGCACAGTGGGGACATAGGTTTCCAGGAAGGAGTTGATCATAGTGAGAGTTTGCCAAGCGTGCCTTCCTCTTAGCACGTTTCATCCTGAGTTCAAGAATCTTCAAAGCCCATGACACCTTTGGTAAAGGCTGTTCTCCAACTGGAGCACTCGCAGGCCACTGTTTCCCAGTTGTCAGTGTTTATACTACATTTTTAAAGATTTGCCTTCAGAGAGTCTTTAAACCTCTTTTGTTGACCACCAGCATTTCCATTTTTCAGTTCGGAAGGAAGTGTGGATCCAGAATGGCCTCCACAGTCACTTACGGACCCACTGTTAAAACTGTGTTTATGGAACACGATCTTACTATGTGGGGCTACCTTTGAAGGTGACCTTCTACAACTAATCCAGAATGCAGCAGCTAGACTGGTGACTGGGAGCAGCCACCGAGAACACGTAACACCGGTCTTGAAAGACCTACATTGGCTCCCAGTACGTTTCCGAGCACAATTCAAAATGTTGGTGCTGACCTTTAAAGCCCTAAACAGCCTCGGTCCAGTATATCTGAAGGAGCGTCTCCACCCCCATCGTTCTACCCGGACACTGAGGTCCAGTGCTGCGGGCCTTCTGGTGGTTCCCTCACTGTGAGAAGTGAGGTTACAGGGAACCAAGCAGAGGGTCTTCTCGGTAGTGGCGCCCGCCCAGTGGAACACCCTCCCATCAGATGTCAAAGATTTTTAGAAGACATCTGAAGGCAGCCCTGTTTAGGGAAGCTTTTAATGGTTGATACATTACTGTATTTGATATTGTGTTGGACGCTGCCCAGAGTGGCTGGGGAGGCCCAGCCAGATGGGCGGGGTATAAATAATAAATTATTATTATTACTTGGCTATGAGTGATCGCCAAAGAAAGAAGGTTGAAATGGCAGAAGAAAAGATAAAGGGATGCTAAAGTCTTTGGAAACCGAGCCATATTAGAGATGATGGAGGGAGTTGGGTTTGTTTAGCCGGGAAAGGAGAAGGCTGAGAATGGCCCATCTACTTCTTTTTATATATATATAATGATATTTATTGAAAAAAGAATTTTTTAAAATTACAAAGAAAAAAGACAAAATTACAAAGAAAAAAGGCAAAAACAGAAAAAGAAAAAGAAAAAATAAAACCATCATTTTCAAATTCTCCACTTTCATTACCTTCTTTCCATGACCTCCTCCTCCTCCCATCTCTTGTATCTTGATTAATAATTGTCACAACAAATCCTTTCCATAATTCATAATATTCCGCCATTACATTACCTTACTCTACCTTACTCATCTTATCTTATAAAAAACCTTAAAACTTAAATCTTATTTTTACCAGCTTCTCATAACCATTACCTTTTTAACCTAATTCTTTAAACATTTTTACAAGAGCCAAGTAATTTCATTTCAACATTTTTCCAACGTTCATAAAACATTTCTGATGATAAAAAAAGAATAAAAACAATCCAATCTTCTTCCAGCGTCCCCTCTCCCCGGTCCCGGGATTGTCAGTCCTTTTTATCCCATTAGTCTGGCACATTAACCTGGTGATCTTATATCCGAGGCCTTCAAATCTCTTCCATGTCCCAGGTAGAATGGCCCATCTACTTCAGCACCCTCTGTTTTCTCAGTTGCCCACCAGATGCCTGTGGTAAACATGCAAGCAGAACCTGAACCCAAGAAGCACTTTCTCCTTCTGCGGTTTCCAACAACTGGTATTCAAAAGCATCACTGCCTCCAACTGTGGAAGCAGAGCATGGCCACCATCGCTAGTAGACACTGATAGTCTTCTCTCTTCACATTAGAAGTCAGTGACATCCCTTATAGCAAGGAATTGGAAAAATGAAACGCTCTCAGAGATTACAGATTGGCAGATACTCATGTTAGAATATCTGCAATTAGCAGAACTGACGGGATCAGTTAGAGGAATATCGAACCAAAAAACAACTAGAGAATGGATAATATTGAAGAATTGTGTAAAACGTTATTGTACAAATAACTCCATATTAGCAGAAACTGAGCGATATTTGTAAAGAAAAAGATCAAAGGAATGTATACAAAGCAGAAAGAAATGATAATATATAATGTAAACCTGTGTAAAAAAGAATGTTATAGCAAACAGTATAATGAGAAGGATGGGAAGGATTGTGTCAATGAGTACTTTTACTATGTAAATAACTTTGTCTTTTTATTTATTTCTTCTTCGTTTATTTTCTTTCTTTCTTTATAAATGTTCTATTTTATATAATTTTCTTTTTTCTAACTGTTAAGAGGTAGTACATAATGTTTGCATAGACATGCAATTTTTTAATCAATAAAGAATATTAAAATGGGGAAAAATTAAAAAAGAAAAAGAAGAAGTCAGTGACATCCAATGAAGCTGTATGTTGGAGGATTTAGGACAGACCCCCCCCCCCAAAAAAAAGTATATTTCCAACAGTGTTAAAAGGTGTAAGAGTTAAATTATAAAATTCACCACCCTGCAAGGTGTGCTGATGCTCACCAAATTGAATGGCTTTAAGATAGGATTAGACAGATTCACAAAAGAGAAGGCTAGCCAAACTGGGTGGGGTAGGCAATGCTGCTGAGGACAAAATTCAAGATGGCCCTAAAGGGATTGAAGAACTGGGCAAAAACTAACAAAAAGAATTTCAACAGGGTCAAAGGTAAGGTTCTACACTTAGACAGGAAGAACCAGCTGCACAAATGTAAGCTGGGGGACACCTGGCTTGTCAGTAGTACATGTGAGAAGGATCTAGGGGTCTTAGTAGACCACGAGCTGAACATGAGTCAATAGTGTGATGCAGCATCAAAATCTAGTGCTGTAATAGGCTGCACCAACAGAAGTCTAGTCTCCAAATCAAAGGAAGTCATAGAATTGCTCTATTCTGCCTTCCTCAGGCCACACCAAGAGTAGTGTGTCCAGGTCTGGGTGTCACAGTTTAAGCAGGATATTGGCAAGCTGGAATGTGTGCAGAGGAGGGCGACCAAGCTGAACAAGGATCTGGAAACCAAACCTTATGAGGAATGGTTGAGGGAAGTGTGTATGTTTAGCATGGAAAAGAGGAGACTAAGAGGAGATAGGCCAGCCATCTTCAAATATCTAAAGGGCTGTCACGCGGAAGATAGAGCAAGTTTGTTTTCTGCTCCTCCAAAACCTATAGATTCAAGAAAGGAGATTCAGACTAAACATCAGGAAGAACGTCTACTGTTTGGCAGTGGATGGAACAAACTCGAATGAGAAGTGACGGACTCTCCTTCCTTGGAGGTTTTTAAGCAGAAGTTGGGTGGCCATCTGTCATGTATGATTTGGTTGAGATTCCCACATTGCATGAAGCTGATTATACTGTGCCCTTTTTTCCATTCCTGGCTGCTGTCCATTTTGATGACCTGAACCAGAGCAAAATAGAAAAGGGGAGGAGATGCTGTGTGCCTAACATGTAATAAAACCCAAACTGTTGTTGTTTAGTCGTTTAGTGGTGTCCGACTCTTCGTGACCCCATGGACCAGAGCACGCCAGGCACTCCTGTCTTCCACGACCTCCTGCAGTTTGGTCAAACTCATGTTTCTATCTTTGAGAACACTGTCCAACCATCTCGTCCTCTGTTGTCCCCTTCTCCTTGTGCCCGCCATCTTTTCCAACATCAGGGTCTTTTCCAGGGAGTCTTCTCTTCTCATGAGGTGGCCAAAGTATTGGAGCCTCAGCTTCAGGATCTGTCCTTCCAGTGAGCACTCAGGGCTGATTTCCTTAAGAATGGATACGTTTGATCTTCTTGCAGTCCATGGGACTCTCAAGAGTCTCCTCCAGCACCATAATTCAAAAGCATCAATTCTTCGGCGATCAGCCTTCTTTATGGTCCAGCTCTCACTTCCATACATCACTACTGGGAAAACCATGGCTTCAACTATATGGACCTTTGTTGGCAAGGTGATGTCTTCATTGTAAAACATAGCTCTCTTTCCAATGATATACTTTTATCTTGGGTTTTAATCAAATATCTTACAGCTCTCAGATGAAAAAGGTGAATGTGAAAAAAGGATTGGGGGGGAAGTGTAATGGCTTTTCTAATTGCTTGTTCTCTGTCACATGTAACTAATTACCCTAATCATACTCCTGTATAGTTTCTGGGGCTCTTTCTTTTGTAACACTCAGGCAACTGAAGCATACCTTCAAGCATTAAGAGAAATGAAAAGGAGAGGCACAATTAAGCCATCCTTGGTGACAACCATCTCTAGCAACGAATGTGAAGAAATATTTTCTGGCAATAAAATTTTGCTGGATCAAAATCACTCAAACAGCCAAAATTCATGAGAAAAGAAGGCCCCCATCTTGTGCAAAACATGACATATGTCATGTAGACCATAGCTAACAAGAACATAAGAAAAGCCTGCTGGATCAGACTGCCTCGCCAGAGTGGTGCATGCTCTGGTTATCTCTCGCTTGGACTACTGCAATGGGCTCTAGGTGGGGCTACCTTTGAAGGTGACCCGGAAACTACAAGCAATCCAGACTGCAACAGCTAGACTAGTGACTGGGGGCAGCCGCCGAGACCATATAACACCAGTCCTGAAAGACCTACATTGGCTCCCAGTACGTTTCTGAGCACAATTCAAAGTGTTGGTGCTGACCTTTAAAGCTCTAAACAGCCAAGGTCCAGTATATCTGAAGGAGCGTCTTCACCCCCATCGTTCTGCCCAGACACTGAGGTCCAGCGCCAAGGGCCTTCTGGCGGTTCCCTCACTGCGAGAAGCCATGTTACAGGGAACCAGGCAGAGGTCCTTCTCGGTAGTGGCACCCACCCTGTGGAACGCCCTCCCACCAGATGTTAAAGAGAACAACTACCAGACTTTTAGAAGACATATGAAGGCAGCCCTGTTTAGGGAAGCTTTTAATGTTTGATGTATTACTGTATTTTAATATTTTGTTGGAAGCCGCCCAGAGTGGCTGGGGAAGCCCAGCCAGATGGGCTGGGTATAAATAATAAATTATTATTATTATTATTATTATTATTATTATTATCCATAGTGGCCAACCAGATGCTACCAAGACCCAATACTCTGCTCAAATTCTTCATCGTTCAAAAGAGAGGATTTGGCCACAGTTATCCATAACTTTGGGGAAATCTAGGGTTGACTCCTGTGCTGTGGTGTACAAGCTACTGCTTTTGAAGACTGTTTCAACACTACACTTACTTCAAAATACAGCCACCCGGTGGTTGCCTGGGGGTCAATTGATGGAAACATATCTTCTTGGGATGGTAATAACTCCCCTGGCTTCCAGCCCATTTCCAAGCACAAGTCAAAGTGCTGGTGCCCCAGACAAACCACAAGCTGTGGCAATGGTTTGTTTTCGGTTTATTGCTCATGGTTTGCCCCTGGGAGACAAACCATGAGCTCAGGTTCAGACGTAATGATAAGCCAAATCGTGGCTTAGCTCTGGGTAGAACAGCAGGAGGAGGGCTGGAGGAGGACGAAAGTCACCTTCAGTTTTGTTGCGAGTGCCAGCAGGCTTGGACATTCATGGCTAACCATAGTTTGACATTACATACATGACATTACCACAAACTTGACATGAGCCAACAGTGTGACGCGGCAGCTAAAAAAGCCAATGCAATTCTGGGCTGCATCAATAGGAGTATAGCATCTAGATCAAGGGAAGTAATAGTGCCACTGTATTCTGCTCTGGTCAGACCACACCTGGAGTACTGTGTCCAGTTCTGGGCACCACAATTCAAGAAGGACACTGACAAACTGGAACGTGTCCAGAGGAGGGCAACCAAAATGGTCAAAGGCCTGGAAACGATGCCTTATGAGGAACGGCTAAGGGAGCTGGGCATGTTTAGCCTGGAGAAGAGGAGGTTAAGGGGTGATATGATAGCCATGTTCAAATATATAAAAGGATGTCACATAGAGGAGGGAGAAAGGTTGTTTTCTGGTGCTCCAGAGAAGCGGACACGGAGCAATGGATCCAAACTACAAGAAAGAAGATTCCACCTAAACATTAGGAAGAACTTCCTGACAGTAAGAGCTGTTCGACAGTGGAATTTGCTGCCAAGGAGTGTGGTGGAGTCTCCTACTTTGGAGGTCTTTAAGCAGAGGCTTGACAACCATATGTCAGGAGTGCTCTGATGGTGTTTCCTGCTTGGCAGGGCGTTGGACTCGATGGCCCTTGTGGTCTCTTCCAACTCTATGATTCTATGATTCTATGATAGTTTGTTCATTACAATGAACCGAAGAAGAAGAGTTTGGATTTGATATCCCGCTTTATCACTACCCTAGGGAGTCTCAAAGCGGCTAACATTCTCCTTTCCCTTCCTCCCCCACAACAAACACTCTGTGAGGTGAGTGGGGCTGAGAGACTTCAGAGAAGTGTGACTGGCCCAAGGTCACCCAGCAGCTGCATGTGGAGGAGCGGAGACGCGAACTCAGTCCCCCAGATTACGAGTCCACCGCTCTCAACCACTACACCACACTGGCTCTCAACAGGGATGATAGGAGTTGCAGTTGGCAACATCTGGAGGGCCAAAGGTTCACCACCCTTGCTGGTTTCCTGCTCATAGGGATATGGGAAATGCCCAATTTTCCTTTCCTTATGCATGTCATCCAAAGGAGCTGTTTCTGCACTTAGGGAGAACAGACTATAATAGTTTAACTAGCATGTTTCACTACCATGCAAAAACTACCTGGATGTGGGTCATAGCATACTTCACTCCTGCAGAGTTCTGCATCAACCCCAATGGGCTAATTATCTCCTCCCTCACACATGAACACAAATCAGGAGTATCCCCTTAGAAGAGGCAGTGAATGAAATTAAAAATAAAATACTTTTCTTCGGAGGAAGAAGTTAACGAGAGGGTCACCTGCCCATCTGACTCCCACATCTAGACATCTCTCAACACTCATTAAATGCCTCCATCAAAGGCTGCAATAAATATCAGAAGCCTATAGAAAATTGGAATACTGTATGTAGTTTTCCATTATTTTCTTTTCTCTGCCAGGTAACAGCTACAGTATGTAATCATTCCCTTTGCAACTTTTCCCTGTTTACAGAAACTCAGAAAACTGCAATTCATAAAAGACGTCAGTGAAATTAAACATATGATTTCATTAGAGAGAGAGAGAGAGAGCTGTGTAATTGAGACTATATTGTTATATATTAAAAACCTAACAGGAAGATTTTTAAATGGAAAAATTGCAATGTATGAAATTACTGGTACACATAATGTCCTTGAGAAGACATGGAAACAATTTCTTTGCTATTGGTACTGTGATTTCCCAGATCAGTATGATCCTAAATACTTTTTATCTTTTAAATAGAGCTTTTAGTGTTTGTCATAAGTACAATTTTTCTTCTTTGGATTGCAGATGTAATGCACTACGAATACAAAAAGAAAAGAAAAAGTCTATTTGCTTTGGGCCTGCTTCGTAAGAAGCCGGAGTCACACACACAGAGAATTAGATTAGCTATCCCCTAAAAAACACTTTATTGATCCAGAAAACGCACATACACAGGACAATACATTGCATAGAAACATATTCTAAAGACTATCCGGACAATGGAATGCAGCCAAGAGCTAAATGAGTGTTATAATGGATACAGAATAAGTGGCACTTGCATTCTTCATAGATCAGTTATTCACACCCACTGAAAAATACTAGTGAAGATACCACATTTATATTTCCTGCCTCGAAACGGTGCTTACTTTAAGAGAGGATTGGACAAATCTGCGGAAGATAAGCTAATCAATGGTTACCAGCCACATAAATTAACTCTCTCCTATAGTATATTTTCCTAAGGCTGTCATCACGCTGCAGTTTGCATAGCCACCTGCCAACAGATGGTGCTGTGAACTGCAGTGCAATGACAGCCTTCTGAGAGCTTCTAGACTATGGGTAGGCAAACTAAGGCCCGGGGGCCAGATCCACCCCAATCACCTTCTCAATCCAGCCCGCAGACAGTCCAGGAATCAGTGTGTTTTTACATGCATAGAATGTGTCCTTTTATTTAAAATGCACCTCTGGGTTATTTGTGGGGCATAGGAATTCATTCATTTTTATTTTTATTTTCAAAATATAGTCTAGCCCCCCCACAATGTCTGAGGGACAGTGGACCAGCCCCCTGCTGAAAAAGTTTGCTGGCCCCTGTTCTAGACCATTGCAGCATCAGAGGTGGGAGGCAGTGGGTGGCTTCCCCGGTCTCTGATGGGATGAAGAACTCAAACTCAAGTTACAGCTTCTGCACAATTCCGTATGGTACATGTGAATGGCCAAGCAATCTAAGATGTTGAGTCAATGAGTGATACCTCCCCTACACCTTGCTCTTGAGGAGGGGCAGGCACAATGTTTAGACTACAAGA
The DNA here is from genome assembly GCF_964188305.1 of Podarcis bocagei. Classification (NCBI taxonomy): domain Eukaryota; kingdom Metazoa; phylum Chordata; class Lepidosauria; order Squamata; family Lacertidae; genus Podarcis; species Podarcis bocagei. The sequence goes on along the minus strand of NC_138142.1, from coordinate 12,751,399 downwards.
TAATCACCTGAAACAGGGGCCAGTGGCATAGCTTTCCTTTTCCGATATGCCCATCAGAAGTCACCTTGCCCATCTGTACCACGAGGGGCTCTGAACATTGCACAAAGTGCAAAATGTCTACATGGCAGACGACACACAACAAGCACGCGAGCTGCTTCCTTGAATGTGCAAAAGTGGAAAACGGCAAAAGTTGCAAGAAGATTCCAACAATTGACTAAAATAGGTTTGCCCTTTTAAAATCTGCTCGTCTAGCAATTATTTTGCTCTGCTCACAGCCTGTGATTATTGAACATGTTAGAACATCTTTGCACATCTTCAGGAGCTAGAGCAGAATGAAACTGGAGCCACCCTCACCCCCTATCCTTCGTTACATCCACACTTAAACTGTTGACCAGAGCAAAGTCGGTCATCCTTAATCCTGAAGCCAAACTTCATTGATTTTTCTAACAGCCCCTCCCCAGGATCCAGATCCAGGATTTACCACCTCCCCCTCTGCCAAAACTGAGACATCTCAGAGACCAGATGAAGCCTGTCTGAACCTGCTGAAACCCTTCCCAATATCTCTGCTGTCTAACTCTTCAGGACCTTTCCCCCCTTCTTCCCAATCCGACTCTCCCTTCCAGGACAACTGAACAGGGCTCATGAAGAACAGCTCAGGGGAGTTGTGGAGCAACAGCCAGGGCAGGGCATCCATCCTGCTCTGCTGCCACCACCACTGTTCATCTCGCTTGCAAAACCGTTTCAAACTCAGAAGTGGAGGACGAGAAGCAGTGGGAAGCAAAGGAGCTGGATGGTTGCAGAGGAGATGCTCCAACCTGTCATGGCTGCTCCTCTGTGGCTTAGTAGAGCCAGCTGCCTGAGTGTAACTCCTTCTTCATCATCATCATCAATTTTAATTTGTATACCGCCCAGTGGCGTAGCGTGGGTTGTCAGCACCCAGGGCAAGGCAAGTAATTTGCGCCCCCTAACCCGTGGATTTGCGCCCCCTAACCCATGGATTTGCACCCCCTAACCCTACCCCCCAGATGTTGCGCCCGGTGCACCCCCTGCACCCCCCACGCTACGCCACTGATACCGCCTTTCTATTTTACAAAGCCTCTCCTCCTCCCAGAGGGGAAGAGTTCTGAGCGGGAGCCATTTCCCGCCTTTAGCAGGGGGCGTTCTGGCCCCTGCTCTGCTGTCCCTCCTGCCGCATCTCATCCCCTGGCAGCCATCCAATCAGGGGGATCCAATTGGGGGCGGGGTTTAGCGGCTCAAAATGCGGCCGCAGCAGTGCTTCCACCTCACTGCACTGCTGGCTTTCGTTTACAAGCTGAAGAAACAAAGAATGTAACCTTACATCTAATGCAATACAAAAATGTGGTAATAAAACGGCTTTAAAATAAGCAATCTACATCAAATAAAGTAACATTCAACAATCATTAGACTAGTATAGAATAATAATATCAGCATATAAAAATTAAACAGAAACCCACTCTTAACAATTACAATAAGTAATTTCGAAACTACAATCAATAAAACAACGGCAAGCCACAGTGCATAAAATAATACAATACAAATTGAGAAGCAGAGACTGGAGGGTGGGGCAAGGCAGGTGGAAGAAGGCCTTGCCTGATGGAGTCTCTCCCCTCACAGTTCTTCCTCCAGGGAGATGTCAGGGGTTGAAAGCAGATACACTGTGAATTTGCCTCCAGCAACAATGCCAACGGAGGTTGTTCAGAAGTCGCCAGCCGCTTCTGCCCCCATTGGATCAATTCCCAGAGCACGGCCACCCCACTGACTTCCATCCATCAAACACCGGTGGTTTGCTGTGTTCTTAAGGAGTGAATTATTGCTCAGGATTCCAGACTGGTTCGTAATGAATCGCTTCAAAACATTAAGCACCGTTTTCTAAATTGAACCCCTTCCATAAATGTATGCTTGTAACTGATAATGTACATTTAGCACCCTATGGTGATTGGGGAGGGGGAAGACTGCTGCAAATTAAAAATGATTTTGCTTCTTTAAAAAAACGAATAACGATTAGATGCAGTAGCTGCAAAAAGTCCAGAAAAATTGCCAGAAAGCCAGTGACTCATTCACTGACTAAGGGAGCTTGCTAGTTTCCTTCAGAAGCAAATGCTAAGGGTTTTTGTTATCTATAGATTTGTATTATTCCTATTATTATGAAGTGGGATATAAATCTTGTTCAATTTTATATATTTGAACTACAGTAGTACCTTGATTCTTGAACAGAATGTGTTCCGGGAGTCCGTTCGACTCCCAGAACCATTTGAAAACCAAGGCATGGATTCCAATTGGCTTCAGGAGTGTCCTGCAGCCAATCGGAAGCCGCGCCAGACGTTCAGCTTCCGAAAATCATTCAAAAACCAGAACACTCACTTCCGGGTTTCGATCGTTCAGGAGCCAATTTGTTTGGGAGCCAAGGTATTTGAGATCCAAGGTGTGACTATAGTCATTTCCATCTAAGTAGAACATAGTGAAAGCTACCTGACGGTTTCAAACGGTTGCATTCAGGTAACTCTATATGATCTGCATTGATGGGCAATGGCTCTCCAAAGTTTCAGGAAAGGATCTCTCCCTGTCTTACTTGAAGATGGTGGGCACTGAACCCAGCGCCGTCTGGAGCCACTGAGCTATTGCTCTTTCCCAGTAATGGTACTTTTGGCTCGGAAGACACAAGATTTACCCACTTTGGAAGAATGGCAGATGAAGCTGATCGACTGTATGGGACTGGCAGAAATGACTGGCAGAATCCGTGACCAGGGAGAAGAGTCGGCAGAAGAAGACTGGAAAAAATTTAAGGACTATTTACAAAAATATTGTAAAATTAAGGAATGTTGAATGATGTTGGATTGAAATTAAGTGGTTTCAAGCTGTAATTATGATAAAATGGTTTTCTTTTTGTAAGTAAGAATTTAAAGTTATAATAATCTAAGATGTTGGAGAGAAAATAAGGTGTTTCTTTTTTTTTTAAGCTGTAATGCTTTGAGATAAGGATTTGCTGTATAAATAACTTGAACTGGATATACAAGAAGGGGAGGTATGAGGAGGTCCGGGAAATAAGTTATGAGAAAATAAGTTGTGAAATTTATGTGTTTTTAATGTTTTTATGTTTGCTTTTTGCTTTTTGTTTGCAAAAAATTGGAAAATCTAATAAATATTTTTTTTAAAAAAAATGGTACTTTTGGCTCTACAAGCAAATGTAGGTATCAGGGAGGGAGCATCCCTAGCCTTAGAAAAATAAATAAGAGCATAAGAAGAGCCTACCGGATCAGGCCAATGGTCCATATGGAAGAGAGGACTATCACAGGCTACTAGGGACCCAACCCTTTTGCCCACCCCCCAGTATTTGAAAATATCAGGGCCAAGCACAGTTTCGGTGGCTGGCTCGTTCTCATCCTCTTCCTACCGCGGAGGGGAAGGAGGGGGAAAGCAGCGCCCTGGATGGTTGTGGTGGCAGGAGAAGGAAGAGGGGAAGGAACAGCTGCTAGCCATTGAAGCTGCACTGCCACCATGGTTGGGGAAGGGAGAGTGGTCTTGTGTTCAAATTCTGTTTGCAGATTCCCGGCAGGCATTTGGTTGGCCCCCGTGAGTACAAAATGCTGGACTAGATAGGCCATTGGCTTGATCCAGCAGCCTCTGATATTCTCAAGAAGTTCTCCAGTATTCCCACTCTGGAAGAATGGCAGATGAAGGTGATAGACTACATGGGACTGGCTGAAATGACTGGCAGAATCCGAGATCAAAGAAAAGAGACGGCGGAAGAAGATTGGAAGAAATTTAAGATCTATCTTAAGAGACATTGTAAAATTAATGAGTGTTAAAATGTTGCGGCTATAGAAGTAAGCGGATTACAGCTGTAAAGATTAGTTAAAGGAAAAGAAAGGATTACAATTAGATTAAATCAAGGGTGAGGATTTGCTGAACTAAATATTTGAAATTGGAATGCAGAAAGGGGAGGTATGAGGAGGTCGGTGAAGTAAGTTTTAAGAGAATAAGGATTTGAAATTATATTTGTTTGTCTTTGTGTGTGTTTGTCTGTATTATGTTTGATTTTATAATTTGTGAAAATTTAATAAATATCTTTTTTAAAAAAAGAAGTTCTCCAGTATTAATTCACATAAAAGAGAATAAATAAAGACAGTGGCTAGCACACTGCTTATATTCATATATAAATATGGATTATATGCTATATATATGGGTTACACTTTTGAACCTTACTTCAAGCTATGGTACAGCAGATGTGAGGCACATGCTTTGAGTTTATTTCAACAGAACGTAATCATTTCAATTAATTCGGGATATCAAAGATACTGTCAGAGGTTTTTGTTGGTTATTTAAGTAGAATTCATGAAAAGCTAGGGCAGATTCTAGCCCAGACTTAAAGGGCTTCTTATGAGGAGTGAAGGAAAAGTTGGTGTTAACAAGAGAGAAATCATTCAGTTTCCCACATTAGTTCATGATTCATACTTTTAAAATCCCCATGAAAATTCATCAGCATTTTAGTGCAAATTTCTCCTAAGACACGCAATTGTATGCAATTTTGCCTAACAGAAACATTTTGCACAGTCAACATTTTTCAGTAACAGTCAGTCAGTTAGTTTTATTGCACATAGCCAAAGGCTGACGCAATGTACACAGAATCATTCAAAAATTAAAAGAAAATATACTGGATTAATACAAAAAACTTAAAACATTTATATTCTCATGACTTTACCTACTCTAAACAGAGCTATTTGGTACAATACATTTATGTGTGTTAGTTTTACTAATATTTGTACTTTTGTGCAAACTACCCTAGCATATGCATTTTTGGTACACGTTACTTTGCTGGGGGGGGGGAATGTCCTTGCAAAATTCAGAGAAGTGCAAATTTTGAAGGATGGTTGCGTTTTGGGGTTGCTTTCAAAAAAGTGTAAATTAAGTAAGTTCACCTTTAAATGTAAACTAAATAGAATCTCTCAATTCCAACTGTGCTACCATCACAATGGAAGCTCAGCATCAAGCCGCAGCACATCCAAAATTTGTTTTCCAACGAACTCTGCAAATTAACAGCTGTACACAGCCGGGAGATTTGCAAAACCTACTGAGCCCCCATGAATTATACATCGCTGACTGCTTAAAGCTAATGTGCCATAATTCTTGTGCGAAGGTGCTGTGGAAAAGCTGAGATCATTACCTTTTGTACGGTTTTCCGATTACAAATAAAAGACACGTAGGAACTGGGGGTGGAAGGGAAACAAGCACTATGCCCATGGAACATTAACGACTTGCTAATAGGCATGTAGAAATAATTATGTGCAAACCTAAAATTCCTATCTGCCAACAGAAGACCCTCTCCTTGGAATTTATTTTGCCATGAAACCAATACGAAATCCCATCATTTAAACCTAATACGTGTGAGGGTTCATTGGACCCAATTAAATTAAAATGCAACACGCAATCACCTTTTATGCAAATTTTTAAAGGGGTTTATTACATTATATGCTAATATTGAGTTTCATATCCTTTAGATGATGAATTACCCAATTGTGCTGCCCAGTCCATTAAACAGACTCCAAGCCAAGAGTTTAATTCTTCCTTTCTTTACAGAGCAATCAGAGAGAAGGGAGATCTCGTTTTCAGGATCCCACACCCTAACACCCACCCTGTCCTTATATCATCGCAACATTAAACATTAGACAGAGCTTATGAATTAAGTTTAAGAGGCTCTAGTTTTTTCCAGGAATAGCACAATCGGCTCCCTAGAAGGCCATCAGATGGTGGAAGCATCTTTTTCCTCTTTGCCAAAATGGCAGTTATTCCTCTAGTCCAGGGATCAGCAAGCATTTTCAGCCGTGGGACAGTCCACTGTCCCTCAGACCACATGGTGGGCTGGACTATATGGGGGGGGTGGCGAAATGAACAAATTCCTATGGCCCACAAATAACCCAGAGATGCATTTTAAATAAAAGGACACATTCTACTCATGTAAAAACACACTGATTCCCGGACCGTCCGCGGGCCAGATTGAGAAGGCGATTGGGTCCATGAGTTACTCTAGTCCATGAGTTGGCAAACTAAGGCCCGAGGGCTGGATCCGGCCCAATCGCCTTCTAAATCCGGCCCACAGACAGTCCGGGAATCAACGTGTTTTTACATAAGTAGAATGTGTGCTTTTATTTAAAATGCATCTCTGGGTTATTTGTGCGGCATAGGGATTCGTTCATTTTTTTTCTTCAAAATATAGTCTGGCCTCCCACAAGGTCTGAGGGACAGTGGACCGGCCCCCTGCCAAAAAAGTTTGTTGACCCCTGCAGTCTAGTCCAGTATTTCTCAGTACCAAGAAGGCCCTCTGCCTGGTTCCCTGTAACTAGGCTTCTCGCAGCGAGGGAACCGCCAGAAGGCCCTCGGTGCTGGACCTCAGTGTCCGGATAGAACGATGGGGGTGGAGATGCTTCTTCGGTCCAAGTGGGAGATAACTAGAGCATGCACCACTCTGGTGAGACAGTCCGCGGGCAGGTAGGGTCTCAGCCTGCATACCAGGTGGAGCTGGTAGAAATAAAAAGCAAAGGCACTCTTGCCCCCACCCCCACAACGGAAGATTCAAGCCCTCTCACTGCAACCCTGGAAGAGGCAAGGCAAGCCTGGAGACTTCAGGTCAACTTTGGAGGTCTTGCTACCCTGCCTTGGTGACCTCCAGATGTTTTAGACTACATCTCCCATGAAGCTGTCCTAAGGTGTTAACACCATGTTCTCTTTTTAACAGAAGCAGCGGTCAAGACTGCAAGGGTGCGTCATGACCAGCCTTCTTTATAAATGAGTGTCATTCTGAACAACAAAACAGTCGAAGATCAATTCTTCACTCCAATAACATTATCCAAAGGATACCACCTTTTTTTTCTATTTTTGGTCAGGAAAGCTATTCAATGAATAGCATTAATTCGTCGCTTCTGAGATAAAAAATGAAAGGTTTAATTTTTCTTCTTTCCACCTAACAACTTTTTCTTCATGCTTTTAAACAGAGTCTTGCTTTTAAAACGCACAAAAAAGTTTGATGTAATTTTATCAGCGTTATTATTATGCTGAAATAATAGGGAGGTTGATTTGTATTTCTCTGTGTGAATTATGTTAATATGTGTACTATATGAAAAATAAAAAAACAAGGATGCAGCTTTTAATCAGCTAAGCAATTACTGCAATCAATCTATTGGAACTATTGTATTTTTGTGTTTTGCTGGAAGCCGCCCAGAGTGGCTGGAAAAACCCAGCCAAGATGGGTGGGGTATAAATAATTATTAATTATTATTATTAGAATATTTTAATTGACTAAGAGGTGCATCCAATTAACTTGAGCAGCATATTTATTTCTTTTAAAAATATGTATTTTAATAGTAAGCACCAATGAAAACTGCAGGTGGCAAGTGCGTACTATACTCAAACGCTATAGCAACCTCTTGCTAGGGCTACCGGGGCTGCAACCCAGAATCTTCAACTCCATCCAGGTGGGAAAACCTCCCCGAGCAATGAAATAGTTTCCAGATACAGGAATGGCTTCCCCAACCTACACTGCTCACTTCTTGTCCTCCATGGGAAGGAGTGTAAAAGATTTCTTAGGAACACCCTTAATACTGAACCAAACCACTGGTTCACCAAGCTCAGTAGTGTCCAAATCAGGGTTTCCCAAGCTTGGGTCTCCAGGTGTTTTTGGACTACAACTCCCATCATCCCTAGCTAGCAGGACCAGTGGTGAGGGATGATGGGAACTGTAGTTCAAAAATAGCTGGAGGTTTTGGAAACCTTGGTCTAAATGAATTGGCACGGCCCTCCATGACAAATCGTGATGCTGAGGCTTCAAGACTTTGGCCACCTCATGAGAAGAGAAGACTCCCTGGAAAAGACCCTGATGTTGGGAAAGATGGAGGGCACAAGGAGAAGGGGACGACAGAGGACGAGATGGTTGGACAGTGTTCTCGAAGCTACCAGCATGAGTTTGACCAAACTGTGGGATAACCCACAATAATACTACAACCAGACTTAACATGGACACTGGCACCAGAGCCTGCAATAAACCCAGATGCCAACTTTGCTGCCACATACACCCGGACAACACCATTACTGGCCCCAACAACATCACACATACCATCTCGGGACTATTTAATTGCTCATCGTCTAACATTGTGTATGCCATCAAATGCCAACAGTGTCCTTCAGCTCTCTATATTGGACAAACAGGCCAAACCTTATGCCAAAGAATAAACGGACATAAATCTGACATCAAGAATCACAAAACAGAGAAACCAGTAGGAGAACACTTCAATCTCCCAGGACATTCTATACAAGATCTCAAAGTAGCTGTTTTACTACAAAGGAACTTCAGAAATAGACTGGAAAGAGAAGCTGCTGAATTGCAACTCATTACCAAACTTAAAACCATGGAGAGACCTGGTCTGAACAGAGACATTGGATTCTTATCTCATTATACATGACTAAGCCATTTCTCACCTTCTCACCCCTTGCCTTTTCCTGTAAGACCTATTACAGTCGTTAAGAGTCGTCAACAGGCTCATCTCAGCTATCTGCCAATCTCCCATTCCCACCACCCTTCTGAGTAATACCCCTCCCCACCTTCTCACTATATAGAAGGGTCTGGCAACTTCTGTTTCAGTGTATCTGAAAAAGTGTGCTTGCACACGAAAGCTCATACCAAGAACTAACTTAGTTGGTCTTTAAGGTGCTACTGGAAGGAATTTTTTATTTTGACTATGGCAGACCAACATGGCTACCTATCTGTAACTCAAACTGTGGGAGGCAGTGGAAGACAGGGTGGCGTGCTCTGGTCCATGGGGTCACGAAGAGTCGGACACGACTAAACGACTAAACAACAACAACCTTGAGATGCTACGGGTTGAACTCTGGATCTCCCTCATGCAAAACAGATGTTTGTTTGTTGCATTTATATCCCACCTTTGCCCCAAGGAACTCAAGTTCTCCTCCTACCCGTTCAATCCTCACAACAACCCTGTGAGGTAGGTTAGGCTGAGAGTGAGTGGCTGGCCCGACAAAACCCCGACAAAAGAACAGTGGCAAGAGAAATTGATGAACTATGCAGAACTGGCAGAACTGACATACAAATTGCGAGATAAGGACAACTGTGACTTTAAAGAAGAATGGGGGCTTTTTACAAATTATTTAAAAAGACAACAAAATGAATTTGACTCCTTGGCAGGTTTTGAATCAACATACACAAATTTATTGTGGGTTAATATAGTAGATAAGGGACACGGGTGGTGCTGTGAGTTAAATCACAAAGCCTAGGACTTGCCGACCAGAAGGTCGGCGGTTCAAATCCCCGCGACGGGGTGAGCTCCCGTTGCTCGGTCCCTGCTCCTGCCAACCTAGCAGTTCAAAAGCACGTCAAAGTGCAAGTAGATAGATAGGTACCACTCCAGCGGGAAGGTAAACAGCATTTCCGTGCACTGCTCTGGTTCGCCAGAAGCGGCTTAGTCATGCTGGCCACATGACCCGGAAGCTGTACGCCGGCTCCCTCGGCCAATAAAGCGAGATGAGTGCCACAACCCCAAAGTCGATCACGACTGGACCTAATGGTCAGGGGTCCTTTACCTTTAATATAGTAGAAAGATAATAAAAGGATATATACAATTTTACAGTGTGCAGAGAATAACATGAGTTGAGAAATCAGAGAGAGGAGCTGAGGGAAGTCTCTGGGGGGAGGGGGAGGGGAAAGGGGGGAAATAATGCAGATGATTTGTTTTGATAATTTGTTATGTTGAAATTGTTAATAAAAAGGTTTTTTTTTTTAAAAAGAGAGTGAGTGGCTGGCCCAAGGTCATGAACTGAACGTCATGGCTGAGCGGGGATGTGAACTCTGGTCTCCCAGGTCCTAGTCCAACGCTCTAACCACTACACCCCACTGTTCTACTGCTGAGCTAAGGCCCTTCTATCTGATTTGGACTGGAATTTCACTTTGGCAATGATCGTTGTGGAGTTTGCCTCTTAGGTGGGTCATAAGGAAAGGGTTAAATGAGTGTGAAGCGATTGGCCAGTGGGAACCCAAGGGGAGGAGTTAGAGTTAGAGTTGTTGGGGAGTCAGTCGGGTGTTAGAGAAGAGAGAGGGAGGATAAGTCTGTGTGTTGGTTGAGTGTGTTGTGAGAGGAATTGTTAGGTGGAGTCAAATAGTTAGTTGGGATAATCAGTTTGAAGTTGTTAGGAACGTATAGGACAGTAAAGGAACTAAGATTAAGAAACTGACAAGAAAAATTAACTGAAACCATAAGCTTGTTCATGCCTATAAAATAAACTTGATTATTTGTTAATGTTAACAACTGTCTGGACTCCGTGTGTACCCGTGAGAAACGGGTTGGTGGCAGCGAAGAAAGCAATTACAGTGGTGGCACAGGGTCAATAGACCGTCAAACGTCCAGGGACCTTGTCTTTTTTGGATTCTTCCAACTCTTGGTGTCTTCCTGGGACTGAACCCCTCTGCCCTGACCCGAGTCTGGCTCCCACTTGACAGCTGCCTACAGCTCATCCTCCCATGCTAAGACCAGGCTGGGTCATACTTTATGAAAGCTCAGTTGGCACAAGCTTGGAACAGCACAAGGTCTCACCCTAGCTCAGGGGTAACCAATATGGTACCCTCTAAATGATGTTGGACCACATCCCTGAACACTGGCCATGCTGGCTGGGTGAGAATTGGAGGTCCAGTAACATCTTGAAGGCACCTGCCCAAGCTACACCACCTGCAGTGCTGATTTCCCTTACACTGCACAATAAGCCTGAGCAGCCTGCCTGCTAGTCTGTGCCAGGAAAATATCTTGAAGGAGGAGTCCTTGCTGCAATGCGTTTCCAGAAACCTTATTTGCTTTCGGTCTCAGGTAGCAAGAGGAGAATACAGAGAGACTTGAAACTTGGGTGCTCCTGAAGCCTCAAGTAGCAATCCGTATCCTGGAAGGCTGGAAGTCGCCTCTTATAGCCGCCACTTCCCTTTCAACAGAGCTCAGCAGGACCTCTCCAGAGGAACTGGTTGCTGATCCCATTATGTACTGGTTCCCCCGCTCCTCCTCCCCAATGCTTTAGTGGTTTCAAAGAAGAAAATGGCAAAGGATCCAACACTTGCCCTATGCCGCAGCCATGCAGTCTTCAAAGCAATCTGAATTGCTTTTGTTAGCAGTTTAAAAGGGGAGGAGACCACAACAACTCCAAGAAGCAAACCAACGCCAGCACTTTGTGAATTTACAAAGGAGCCTGCTATTCCCCCCCAAGAAACATTCTCAATTGTATTCCTTACAAACACAGAGATTAACCACTATAAAAACACACACAAACAAGAACGGCAGCCATTTGGTTATAATTGCAATAACCAGAAGCACTCTGCAACCCGACGCTGTCAAACGATTCTGTGCTTAGCAGACGTTCTGCTCGAATTTTAATTACGCAGGACAATGGGACGCTGCCAGTAGCTAGTATCCATCGGCTGAGCAATTAAGCTGGCAGGATCTCGAACTCCAAAAACAAAACAAGAGAGACAGAGGCCGGGGGAGCGGGTGGAGAGGAAGGGAACTACTAGTTATTGAGCTGAATGCATCGCTTCTTTCCTAACATATGTACAATGAAAAGCCCCCCTTTTTGTGGGTTTAAAGAATCAGTGTGCCCCCAAAGGACACTGAGAAAGCACAGAACAAGCCGGCCATTAAAAGCAATTCATCGAAAAGATCTGTCTGTAGGAATATGCAGAATTAAGAGGAGCGATTTCTCTCCAACGGGTCTGGTGGAACATCGGCTTAGAACAGGACTTCTGGAGTCTCTTTAAATGGAAGCTCTGAGAATGCACTCGGGATGCCAATACCCCATGGAATCAGCCTGATAGCTTAGTATTTATTGCATTTACAGTGGTACCTCGGGTTAAGAACTTAATTCATTCTGGAGGTCCGTTCTTAGCCTGAGGTTCCACTTTAGCTAATGGGGCCTCCCGCTGCTGCCGCACCGCCACCGTGTGATTTCTGTTCTCATCCTGAAGCCAAGTTCTTAACCCGAGGTACTATTTCTGGATTAGTGAAGTCTGTAACCTGAAGTGTCTGTAACCTGAAGCGTCTGTAACCCGAGGTACCACTGTATACCCCACTTTTCTCTGCAAGGAGCTCACAGTGGCGTATATGGTTCTCTTCATCTGCATTTGGACCTGTGAGGGAGGGGAGGCTGAGAGGCTGCGACCGACCCAAGGAGTTCTATAGCTGTGGAGGGATTTGAACTCTGATCTTCCAGGTCCTAGTCCAACCCTCTGACCACCACACTGCCCACCTATAGCCTCTCTGCTGACCTTGGGGAAGACCCCCCCCCCCGGAAAAAGCTGCAGGCTCTCTGGAGAAATGGGTTTTCCAAGAGACCCAGTTAGAAATGAAGGTCTTTGTGCACAATCTAGAGGATTTCTTATTTCCTTTATTTCTAAAGAAATGTATACCACTATTCATCTCTCTCTCTCCCTCTTTCTCAGTTGTTCACCACAACCATACAGGAAATAGTAATAGTTACCATTTTAGTTGTTTTAACCTGTTGGTCAGAGACACGTGTCTTCCTGCTCTTATTCTGGTTTGTTTTTATAATTACCGTATCTTGATTTTATAATGTTGTATTTTAGCTATTTTAAAACTGCTGTTCTAGGGCTGTAATGATAATCTGAAACCATTTAAGTCAGAGATAGCATCTGATACCATTCTTACCCAGCACAGTCAATGGCTAGGGATGATGGGAGTCATAGCACAACAACATCTGCAAAGACACCTGTCCCTCATCCATGATTTACAGAATAAAATTCAGGATTAAAAATATGTCACAGATTAAAAGAAAATCCATGTATATGTTGCATTCCAGGGCCGTGTGTGTGTGTGTGTTTCTTCTGCAGGCAGAGAAAATGGCTCTTTGACCCTCCAGCTGTTGCTGAACTACAACTCCCATCCTCCTTGGGAAGCACAGCCTGAGATGGTGCGAGATGTAGTTTCCACATGGATGATTTCTGAAAACAAGCCTTGGTGGGTGGAACTTGATTGCATCTCAATTGTCTTTCTTTCTTTTTTTGCTCCAGTCCACCTGAGCTCGATATTAAAGGTAAAGGTAAAGGGACCCCTGACCATTAGGTCCAGTCGTGGCCAACTCTGGGGTTGCAGCGCTCATCTCACTTTATTGGCCGAGGGAGCCGGCGTACAGCTTCCAGGTCATATGGCCAGCATGACTAAGCCTCTTCTGGTGAACCAGAGCAGCGCACGGAATCGCCGTTTACCTTCCCGCCGGAGTGGTACCTATTTATCTCCTTGCACTTTGATGTGCTTTCGAACTGCTAGGTTGGCAGGAGCAGGGACCGAGCAACGGGAGTTCACCCCGTCGCGGGGATTCGAACTGCCGACCTTCTGATAGGCAAGTCCTAGGCTCTGTGGTTTAACCCACAGTGCCACCTGCGTCCCTTGAGCTCGATATTAGAAGGAATGACATTCTTCCTGACTTTTCAAAATTCCTAGCAGAGATGTGAAGAGGCAAAAGGAAGGAGACGGTGTGTGGCATGAAGATGCCTCTGAATTCAACGCGAAAAGAAAACGCTTCTCAGGGTCAACTCTACCTCCCTAAATAACCTGGATTCCAGAGACCAGCGTTTATCTGCATCGATCTGAAAGCAAAAGGCGAAGTTCAAACACAACGGAAGATAAGGAGCCCCTCCCTCCCAGCCACGCACTTAAGACACCTGCAGATCAGCATTGCACTAGCATAGATTAAGATCGCTTAATACAAATGCTCTAAGAGAGAAAAGGTTAAAATTAAAGGCAAAAGGTGGTGGCGTTCAGACTTGGGGCGGTGGTGTTGCGGGAGCATCACTGCAGAGATAAGAGAGAGGGAGAAATAAAAATAGCATCACCCAAGCTGTAACCTGCAGGTACACGAGAGAGAAAGCTGACTGGGTAGACTTGTGAGAAAGAATTAATAATTTATACCAGCCTTCGCTCCACATTTAGGAATCCTTATTGGGAAAGCACAGAAAGGGACACTCAGCAAAATGATGGCTTATGGGAGGACATTAGCACAAGATGCGATGTGATCCCTGAAGCAGCTATGAACTCTCCAGGTGGCCTTTTGGCAATCCCCTCTCTCTCTCTCTCTCTCTCTCTCTCTCTCTCTCTCTCTCTCTCTCTCTCTCTCTCTCATCCTCACCACCCACAACATCTGCAACATGAGGAGAACAACCCTTGCCTACGAGAACAGACAGTGCTTGGAAAGTTCATTTTAAAAAAGGAACTCTAGTTCGAGTCCACCCTTTTCTCAAAGTCCAAATTCATTCGAATCATCATTTAGTTTGTAAGAAAAAAAGTTTATCCTCTGCATCCCACCATCTCACAGCATTCGGAATATTGCAAGTTGCTGCGTTGAAGCGTAAGGTCCAAAAATAAACCAGGGTCCCCACACAAGTAATTAGAGGGTGGACAAACAGTATGCCAACAGGTAAAACTTTCCCCATAATTGGATTTTCATACTAGAAAAGGCTTGCCCTTGCTGGTCACAGGGAGAACAGAAACTCCCTGTTACAACAGATCCACTGGCTGCCAGATCATTTCTGGGCACAATTCATAGTGCTGCTTATGACCTATGAAGTCCTATTTGGTTTGGGCCCAGGCTATCTGAAGGACAATATCTCCCTAAAAGAGCTTGCCCAGGCTTTGAGAACTTCAAATATCTGAAGGGCTGTTACATGGACAATGGAGCAAGTTTGTTTTCTGCTGCTCCAGAAGGTAGGACCCCAAACCAATGGATTCAGACTGTAAGGATAGAGGTTCCAACTAAACATTAGGGAGAACTTTCTAGTGGTAAGAGCTGTTCAACTGTGGAATGGTATCCCTGGGAAGGTGATGGACTCTTCTTCCTTGGAGGTTTTTAAAACAGATGTTGGATAGGTCATCAGGTGTTCTTTGTGACATGTCGCTCTGCACCTCCTGCCTCCCACTTCAAAATGGAAGTATATTTAGGCTACTGCTACTAATTAGTTACCTGTTAACTCTCCATGTTCTCATTTAGGAGGCATAGTGCATTCAACCAATAATAATAGATTTTTAATTAGGATTAACTCAGAGTTGCCACCTGAGAAAGTGTCCGGTGCATTTGGCTCAGCGGTGAAACAATCTGTTCAACGCAACTTTCAATAAAGATCAATGAAAAAGCCGCCACCAATGTTATCAAGTCAGGAATCGGAACCAGTGTTTTCATTTAAAGAACACATTTTAAATTGCCTGACTTTCCCAATCATACATCATTTGCCTCTGATATTTTCCCTGACAGAAAGAAACAGTTATTGCCATTAAATATCGCATCTGCATTCAGGATGGTGTAATAACTATTTAAAAGCGATTCATCTGGCCCATTATTGGCACACGCTCATTCCCAAAAACAAGAAATGGCCTTTTAGAGCGTCAAAAGTTTCAGGTGGGATTTGATCTCATAGCGGCAGATTCAGTTTCTGCAATTATAGTTGACTGAAAGGGAAATGCACTGGGAAAGAGTAGGAAAACACTTGAATTGACACAATCTCCCTTCAAGCAAATCAGAATGAATAAATTAAATAGGTGATGCCATCTACAGTGGTGCCCCGCAAGACGAATGCCTCGCAAGACGGAAAACTCGCTAGACGAAAGAGTTTTCTGTTTTGGAGGTGCTTCGCAAAACGAATTTCCTATGGGCTTGCTTCGCAAGATGACAATGTCTTGCGAGTTCCTGCTGGTTTTTTTCCCCTTCCCCCCCCTTTTTCTAAGCCGCTAAGCCGCTTATCAGCTGATCCGATCAGCAGATAAGCCGCTAAAAGCCGCTAATAGCGCTAATAGCACTAATCCGCTAATCCTTCAATGGGCTTGCTTCGCAAGACGAAAAAAACGCTAGACGAAGAGAATCACAGAACGGATTCTTTTCGTCTTGCGAGGCACCACTGTAGTCTCTCTGCAAACTGATCAGGATGAATGCTCAAATGATCATCTGGAAGCACCCAGATAGATAGATAGATAGATAGATAGATAGATAGATAGATAGATAGATATAGATATAGATATAGATATAGATATAGATATAGATATAGATAGGCGCGGGTGGCGCTGTGGGTTAAACCACAGAGCCTAGGACTTGCCGATCAGAAGGTCGGCGGTTCGAATCCCCACGACAGGGTGAGCTCCCGTTGCTCGGTCCCTGCTCCTGCCCACCTAGCAGTTCGAAAGCACGTCAAAGTACAAGTAGATAAATAGGTACCACTCTGGCGGGAAGGTAAATGGCGTTTCCGTGCGCTGCTCTGGTTCTCCAGAAGCGGCTTAGTCATGCTGGCCACATGACCCGGAAGCTGTACTCTGGCTCCCTCGGCCAATAAAGCGAGATGAGTGCCGCAACCCCAGAGTCAGTCACGACTGGACCTAATGGTCAGGGGTCCCTTTACATATATATATATATAGGCACCTTGAAGACTAACAGTCCTTCTACCCCAATGATCTCAGGTTGGTGTGTTCTTCCTAACAGCCCTGTTATGTGGGCTTTGTTAATAATAGATTTGCTTAAAATCACCCCTGTGCTGCATGGCTAAGGAGTTGTCTAAATCCACTAAATCTCAACACTCAAACCATAACACTGCATTGACTCACAACGTATTTCTCTTCGCACAATATAGGTTCCTCGGTGGATATGTAAAACAGGTAAAACATTCTGCTGTTCCGTTTTTGCCTCTGAGAAACAAATCAAGCGGATTCTGCTGGTTCTCCTTTGTTGCATTATTGAGATTTGGACTTTAATTAGGATTAACCGAGGTACTGACAAGTTTCCTGTGCGCGAAGCATTGAGACATTTGTCCCAATGTAGACTATAAAAATTGCATAACTGCATGAATATGCATAACTGCATAAATATATGTGCACATATGCTTGTAGCACCCAAGATGTATATCTAAAAATATCTATCACCCTAAGATGTATACCTAAAAATAGATAAATACTGACACCTGGTGATTGACAGATAGGTTGTCCCACCGCCCTGTCAAACCTGGTCTGCTGGGGTAGGGGGAGATACTTACTGCACAGGGATGAACAGCCTGTGGAACACCTGATATAAGGGGAGTTCGTTCCTGGTTAGTGCAGGGTGAGGGGATGCCAGCCAATTCTCAGAATGAACTGGCTGAAGCACCTGAGCAGAGCAGAGCAGAACTGAACTCCCTGTGCATCAGCTAGTGCCCGGGTGAAGGTTCAGTCTTGATTTCTGCAGCTGCATCCATACCTGCCCCACACCAGAAGTCACATACTGTGGGAATGTTAATGGTGGCAGGAGAGGTTATATTGTTTATTAATATCCTTCCTCACTTGTGCTAGCAAGTTCCTTTACTTAGCAGAGTTTACATTCCCCTTTTTACATACACAGCAGATAGCTGGCTGCAGGCTCGTGTGAGCCTCTCACTATTGTACAATTCAGTCTGTTAAGATTGAATTGTACGTTCCTGATAAGTAACCATGAATCCCTCTTAAAAGAATAAAGACGCCACAATCTTATTCAAAGCCAATAAAAGAAGTTTACTTACGACAGTTCACAGTTCGATCCCTGAAGGCAGACTTAGTTACAAATCTGTACATGTGGATCTACCACATATGGGGGAATACTCCCAGTGCCTCTGCTAGCTAACAGCTAGCAGGGCAGTCCTAGCTAAAAGTTGGTCAAGCAAAGAAGGAAGGCAAAAAGAGGAAAGTGTGCTGTGTGACTCATCTTTTTGTTACCTGGACAGGTTAGGTTAGGTTAAGGTTACCTGAAGTCCCCATTTCCTGGGGACAGTCCTCGAATTTACGAATCAGTCCCCTGACAAAATCTATCTATTTAGTAGGAAGTTGAAAGTGTCCCCGGATTCATTGAAAAAAATCTGGTAACCTTAGGTTAGGTCACGCCCACCTTCTATCACATGCAAAAGGAAGGATGCTCCAGCCAGGAGGAACAGGAAGTTTCGACTGGCTGGACCAAACATTCCCTTCGCCTGTCTTCTCTAGCATTACAAGGAATGTTGCACTTGACTGCCTCTCGTGGATCACATCCCACACATATGACACAATGTATGAGGCAGGTGTGGGTGGTTTCATAAAAGTGGCCTCATGACCAAATGGGGAGGGCTGATACGCCAACTTTGGCCCAAAGGTCAGTGGTTCCCCACCCCTGGTCTAAAGGTTGGGGCAGCCCTGGATTGCAAAGTGAAATATCCCCATCCCAGACACACCTGCATCATCCAGGAACCCACTGCCAGGAACAAACCTTCTCAGTGGCTCTCAGTTCCCAAAACAACCTGGTTGCAAACCCAGCTCTGCACAGATAACCTCCATAGCTGTCAACTTACAGATTTGAAAATAAGGGACCAGCAGCCTCGAAAATAAGGGATCAGCAGCCAAAATAAGGGATTTTAGTCAACCAGCAGCCAAACGAAGCCTCAAGTGGTGGTTCCCATAGCGCAACAACCCGGCAAAGGGGATGCAGCAAGGAAAACCACCGTCCCCTCTCCACTGGGAAGCGCTGAGCAAAGGCAAGTCCCCAGGCAACGCGGCCGATTTGATCGGCACAAGGCATGCAAGCTCCACCCCCCAGTTGTTCTTAGACATCTTATTGGGTGAGCAACACAGCCAAGCAACACAGTTGGAGCCTCCCTCCTCCCTGGCCGGCAGGGAGCGAGGGAGAGGAGCTGCTTCCTTTGAAACCCGGGAAATTTAAGGGACATCATCAATAAGGGACAGCAGCGGGACATGGCGCTGGGATAAGGGACTGTCCCGCCAAATAAGGGACGCTTGACAGCTATGATAACCTCTGTGGCAGAACAAAATTCGATTAACTCCTGAATGCATGCAGTTATGTCCAGCTCATGAAAATAACTGCACCTGAGACCACCCGCTATCATCTGATATCGATTGAACAACCATATTACATGCTAGCAGAAGGGGAAAGGAAAGGATATAGACAGAGAAAAGAGGCTGTGCAAAACCCCAAGCAGATTTCCAGGTTGGGAGGGTCATTAGCTATAGAATGCAGCCCATCTGTCAGGTTGCCAGCTTCCTCTAAACACCAAAAACAAAAACAGAATCCCTAATTGCTAATTGAAAGATCAAAGCCACGGGTTGCTCTGCGCCATATGGGAAGAAACAGTAGGAATCGGGAGGCCCGGGAAACAAAGTTGTAAAGCAAAAGCACTCACTAAGTTCCCTGCTCTGCGGCACGGATAAGATTTTGAGAGAAATCTGCAGCAAAGTCAGTCAAGGATGGCTGGTGTCATCTTGCTCCCACCTTGAGACAATGGCTTGGCCCACCAAAGCGCTAGGGTTAATGGGATTCGGGTTGATTAAGTGATTCAGGTTGATTAAGTGGGCATAGCTAAGGAGCTAAGAAAAGTGTGCTGAATCAGGCCAATGGCCCATTTAGTCCAGCATTGTGTTCTCACAGTAGCTAACTAGATGTCTGTGGAAAGCCTGCAACCAGGGTATGCACGCAATAGCCCTCTCCCCATAAGGAAGACTTCCGTGACTTCCATGAGAGTTGTAAAAGAATGTCTAGCCCAGCAGAGTAGGGACGCAGGTGGCACTGTGGGTTAAACCACAGAGCCTAGGGCTTGCCGATCAGAAGGTCGCCGGTTCGAATCCCCGCAACAGGGTGAGCTCCCATTGCTCGGTCCCTGCTCCTGCCAACCTAGCAGTTTGAAAGCATGTCAAAGGGCAAGTAGATAAATAGGTACCACTCAGGTGGGATGGTAAACAGTGTTTCCTTGCGCTGCTCTGGTTCACCAGAAGCAGCTTAGTCATGCTGGCCACATGACCTGGAAGCTGTACACCGGCTCCCTCGGCCAATAAAGTGAGATGAGCGCCGCAACCCCAGAGTCGGTCACGACTGGACCTAACGGTCAGGGGTCCCTTTACCTTTACCTTAGCCCAGCAGAGTATCATAAACAATGGAGTGTCATTGGAAGTAGTAAGCAGTACAGTGGTACCTCTGGTTGTGAACGGGATCCATTCCGGAGGCCTGTTTGCAACATGAAAAGAGCGCAACCCGCAGCGGCATGTCTGCACACGCATGGGTTGCAATTCGGCGCGTCTGCGCATGCGCGTGACGTCATTTTGCGCTTCTGCGCAGGCGCGAGCGGCGAAACCCAGAAGGAACCCTTTCCGGTACTTCCGGGTCACCGTGGGACATAACCTGAAAGAACGTAACATGAAGCAAATGTAACACGAGGTATGACTGTACTGTAGTGGGGGGCAGTTCTCACCTTGAAAGATGCTCAGGATAAGCCCTAGAAAAGTGACAAAGACTGCTGAAAAATAGGACAAAGCACCACCTGTCCTCACAGCTGCATCTCTGCTGTCCATTATGGGGATGAGGAAGTTATGTTCACACCCACCCTATACCGTATTTTTCGCCCCATAGGGCGCACCGGCCCATAGGGCACACCTAGGGGTTTTTTGGGGGGGGGATAAAGAAAAAAAATATTTCCCCACCAGGCGCGGGGCTGGGGCGGGGAAACCCCCAGCTTCCCCCAACCCCAGCCCCCAGAACAGGCTGCTATCCGCAAGCCTAGGGAGCCCGTGGGAAGTCGCGCCGGTCTCCCCAGGCTTGCGGATATCTGCCCGAAGGCTTCGGGATGCAGGCATCTCTCTTCAGGATGCAGGCAACTCCACAAACCAGGTCGGGGAACAGCGGGATGGCGGCGCTCCGCCTCCCCGCTGTCCCCCGAGCTTGTGGGGCTTCCCAATATCTGCAGGAAGCCCGGAGCACGCTGTGCAGCATGCCCCAGGCTTTGGGAT
This sequence comes from Podarcis bocagei, assembly GCF_964188305.1. Taxonomy (NCBI): domain Eukaryota; kingdom Metazoa; phylum Chordata; class Lepidosauria; order Squamata; family Lacertidae; genus Podarcis; species Podarcis bocagei. The sequence goes on along the minus strand of NC_138142.1, from coordinate 12,730,580 downwards.
GCAGGCTGCTATCCGCAAGCCTTGGGAGCCCGATGGGAAGTCGTGCCGGGCTCCCAAGGCTTGCAGATAGCTTCCTGAAGCCTGGAGAGCGAGAGGGGTCCGTGCGCACCGACCCCTCTCACTCTCCAGGCTTCAGCGAAAGCCTGCATTCGCCCCATAGGACGCACACACATTTTCCCTTCATTTTTGGAGGGGGGAAAGTGCATCCTATAGGGCGAAAAATACGGTACATTTAAAGTACTCTTATATAAGGTCATGGTTCCCTCCTGGGGACTGTAGTCTTTAACAGAGTTTGCTAGGAGACCCTCACAGAGCTATAACCAGCCACACCATTAACTATAATTCCCAGGATTTTGGGGGAGAGCCAATACTGTTCAAGTGGTGGTGGATGCGACCTTCTTGTGTTGCTAGACTACAACTCCCATCATCCATGACCATCCTGGAGGGGACTCTGGTTGTCCTTTGGCTTCTGCGGTGGAGTCCTCTGCGTCCGAGGAAGGAAAGATGACATCTTCAGGAAGGATGGGCTCAGTTCTGCAGTCTTTGACCTCATCCCCTGAAAGAGGGGGAAATCTGACCCCAGGGTCATGACACTTTCCTGGCCCAGCCATCTTAGCACCTACTCTGTGCAGAATCAAGAGATACAGTGGTACCTCGGGTTAAGTACTTAATTCGTTCTGTTCTTAACCTGAAACTGTTCTTAACCTGAAGCACCTCTTTAGCTAATGGGGCCTCCTGCTCCTGTGCCGCCACTGCGCGATTTCTGTTCTCATCCTGAAGCAAAGTTCTTAACCCGAGGTACTATTTCTGGGTTAGTGGAGTCTGTAACCTGAAGCGTATGTAACCCGAGGTACCACTGCACTTGGGGGGAGTCGAGAAAAGGCTGTGCACCTCAAACCTGTCGACTCCAAATTCATCATGCAGGAAGGAAGGAAGGATGCAGCAAAATAAAAACGAATAAAACAAAAATAAAGCCGGCAAGGAAACGAACCTAAAGGGACCCACATTTTCACTCTGTCAGGAGAAGCAGCCGTGCCAAGTGAGAGCTGGCAAGGCAAGAAGGTGCCAGCATGCATTTGGAGCTAAAAACAGAAACCGTGTCAAGAAAAGGCCCTGAATCATTTCACCGCAGCTCTTATCCCTCCGAGGGCATTTCTCTGTCTCAGGCAGCTGTTACAGGAAATCGTGCAGGGAGAGGATATTAAGTTCTAAAGCCATACAGGAGTTAGGAGTCTCTGGACAAAACACTTTGGACCTTGGTTTGGATACCAGGGTGGCCCATGAACCAATATACCAGAGTCTACCTAAGAGAGAGGGGGGCAGGGAAGTTTTTTCATTCATTCGTGTGTGTGTGTGTGTGTGTGTGTGTGTGTGTGTGTGTAAGTTCCAACAATCATTTAACGTATAAGTTCCAACAATCATTTAACATAACTTCTTATCTTATACAATATTTTAGACAACAACCTCTGAAGATTGTCTGTTCTTTATTACTTATTCTGCATTTCGTAATTTCTCTATTACTTTTAATTGTCCTTAACTAATCGTTCTTTTCAAAGTCTTCCTTGCAATATTTCACAAAGTCCTCCTTACAGAACTTCTTGCAGTCCTACTAGCGTAATCTGTTTATCGCAATTGCTTTTCAAATAATTCAAATATTTACTCCAGTCCTCTAAGAATCTCTGATCCAACCGAGGCTGAGTGAGCCCCAACACAGGGACTAAAGCCAGACTGAAATTGATCCAGACAAGAGGTTTCTGCAAGAGCCCCACCCCCTATGAGCAACTTAACAAAAAGTGAGTATTTGTAACTGGGTGTTAATGGTAATAAACTTGTTTTAAATGCATTTTTATTGTTCTGTCTCTCTGTTTGTAGGGACGCGGGTGGCGCTGTGGTCTAAACCACAGAGCCTAGGGCTTGCCGATCAGAGGGTCGGCGGTTCGAATCCCAGCAACAGGGCGAGCTCCCGTTGTTTGGTCCCAGCTCCTGCCAACCTAGCAGTTTGAAAGCATGTCAAAGTGCAAGTTGATAAATAGGTACCGCTCCGGCGGGAAGGTAAACGGCGTTTCCGCGCGCTGCTCTGGTTCGCCAGAAGTGGCTTAGTCATTCTGGCCACATGACCCAGAAGCTGTACGTCGGCTCCCTTGGCCAGTAAAGCAAGATGAGCGCCGCAACCTCAGAGTCATCCGCGACAGGACTTGACAGTCAGGGGTCCCTTTACCTTTACCTATCTCTTTACCACCTCGCGCTTCTTTGGAATGCATTGCCCATACATCTCCCGCCTTTTTCGCTGACAGGGATTCAAGGCAGCTTACAAATAAAAATAAGAACGGCTAAAAACATAGGTGTTTTTTAAAAATTTAACCTAACTCTCACGAAAACAGGGGCTTGCCTGTAATCTACGAAAAGCATACAAGTAACTAGAATAAAAACACAATGAGCCCTTTCATTAGTTCCCCAAAACCAGTTGGAACAAGAAAGTCTCCACCTGCCGGCAGAAGGACAACAAGGAGCCTAGCTTCTCCAGGGAAAGAGTTCCAGAACCTAGGAGCAGCCACCGAGAAGGCCCTGTTCATCATCCTCACCAGGTGTGTCCATGAGGGAGGCAGGACTGAGAGAAGGGTCTCACCTTAAGGTAGCAAAACCCATACGGGCTCATAGGAGAGAATATGGTCTTTTAGATAGCTTGGACTTATTATTTATTATTATTATTTATTTATTGAATTTATATGCCGGCCTATACCTGGGGGTCTCGGGGCAGTTCACAGAATAAAATCAAGATATAAAACCACCTAATACACAATAAAAACAAAAACAACAAGCCAATAGCTCCCACACACACACAAAAAAAAACATTTTAAAAGGGCATAGGATGTAAATCAGATCAGGCAAAGGCCTGGTTAATGTTTTTGCCTGGTGCCAAAGGTGTATAATGAAGGCGCCAGACGAACTTCCCTGGGGAGAGCATTCCACAGGTGAGGCGCCACTACAGAGAAGGCCCTGTTCTCGTGTTGCCACCCTCTGGAGCTCTCGAGGACTTAAGCCGTATAGGGCTTAGGAAGAGCAGGATATGAATTAAACTTGACGGTGATGATACTGCCTCAGTCCAGGGGCGGGATGGTTTCAGGATCGCCTGAGCTACCACTTCTTGAATGAACACCGACAAAGAAAACACACAGAAAGAGGGGAAAGGGAGTATTTGCAAATGGCTAGAGTGAGCTTGTTGCCCTTGTTATCAGCATAAAACAGCGCAGAGTGAAAAAATGGATATCGTTACAATCAGAACGGCACATTAATGAGGTTTGCAAAGAAAGTAAAGGCTCGCAAAATATTGGAAGACACAAGATTTGCCCACCCTGGAAGAATGGCAGATGCAACTGATAGACTACATGGAATTGGCAGAACTGACTGGCAGAATCCGAGACCTGGGAGAAGAGATGGTGGAAGAGGACTGGAAGAAATTTAAGGACTATTTGCAAAAATATTGTAAATTGTATGAATGTTAGAATGATGCAGGATATAAAAATAATATGGCATTAGTGACAAAGCTGAAAGGACTGTGAAAATAATTGGTTTATAAGAACAAAGGTGAAATTTGAACAATATTATGTCAAGCTTAAATATTTGATAATAAAGGGAAGAATTGGAGACATAATAGCTGAAACGTATAATTTAAAATAAGTTTTGAGAGAAGGTGAAGTATTGCTGAATAAAATTTTGAAATGGGAACACAGAGAAGGGAGATGTGAGGAGGTCGATGAAACAAGTAAAAGAAAGATAAAGATATGGAACATTGGATGTGTGTTTTAATGTTATTGTGTGTTTTTATGTTGAATTGCTGTATTGTTTTCTATGCTTTTTCTTCAATGTATTGTAATTTTTTTGTTGTTTTCCCTTTTTCTTTTTTTCTGTAATTTTTAAACCTCTAATAAATATCATTTAAAAAAAGAAAGAAAGTAAAGGCTTGCAAAAGTTGGCAGGTAACTTTAGCCACTCCCCTAGCACTAAATCTACTCAACGGGCACTCGCCATCCATCATCCCGGCAAATTATGTTTTTAAACCTGCTCCTCCGAAATAAATAAATAAATGTTAATCACTCCCCTGGGCGAGTGGGCAGGCAGGGCTTGAGCGGCTTAGAGAAACACACACACACACACACACACACACACACACACACAATCCCATGCTATCAGAATAAAACTATTTGCTCTCAGCTTCTCTTCGGCAATCAATCCACTTCCTTTGCAAAGAATGAAATTTGGTTTGGCAGCATGTAAGGATGGAGTCCGGGGTCCGGGCGGAGGGGGCATGTATGTAGCAAATACACAGCTGAACTGGATATAGGAAGACCTGGGTTAGAAATATAGGGCGCTGCTGTATACCAGATCAGACCATTAGAGTTTCTAATTTAGAGCAAAGGTAAGTAAGAAGGAGGGACGCAGGTGGCGCTGTGGGTTAAACCACAGAACCTAGGACTTGCCGATCAGACGGTGGGTGGTTCAAATCCCTGTGACGGGATGAGCTCCCATTGCTCGGTCCCTGCTCCTGCCAACCTAGCAGTTCAAAAGCACGTCAAAAGTGCAAGTAGATAAATAGGTACCACTCCGGCGGGAAGTTAAACGGCGTTTCCGTGTGCTGCTCTGGTTCGCCAGAAGCGGCTTAGTCCTGCTGGCCACATGACCCGGAAGCTGTACGCCGGCTCCCTCGGCAATAAAGCGAGATGAGTGCCGCAACCCCAGAGTCGGCCACGACTGGACCTAATGGTCAGGGGTCCCTTTACCTTTACCTTTACAAGTAAGAAGGGTCATGATTCCGCATGGCATGGAGGAAGTGGATGGAGAAAACTTCTCTCGTCACACTAGGACTCATGGACACGCAATGAAGCTGAATGTCAGAATCATAGAATCATAGAGTTGGAAGAGACCACAAGGGCCATCGAGTCCAACCCCCTAATTACAAACGCCCGAGCAGGGACATGAACCCTGGACCCTCAGATTAAAAGTCTGATGCTCTACCGACTGAGCTACCCGGGCAAGATTCAGGGCAGTTAGAAGAAAGGACTTCTTCACAGCACATAGTTAAACTATGGAACTCACTCCCACTGGAGTCCCTTGGATACTTTCAAAAGACATGACAAAGTCATGGAGGAGAAGGCTATGAATGGCTACTAAAGGTAAAGGATAAAGGGACCCCTGACCATTAGGTCCAGTCGTGACCAACTCTGGGGTTGCGGCGCTCATCTCGCTTTATTGGCCAAGGCAGCCAGCGTACAGCTTCTGGGTCATGTGGCCAGCATGACTAAGCCGCTTCTGGCGAATCAGAGCAGAATGGTTTCAGGTTAAGAACAAATTAAGCTCGTAACCAGAGGTACCACTGTAATTCACCTAGATCTAGCTCAGAGCTACCTACTGAACTACAGTGCAGTCTACACTGACAAGCAGCAGACCTCCAGAGTTGCAGAAAGGGGGTCTTTCTCAGCCCTATCAGGAGATTCCATGGATGGGCCCTAGGGCATTTGGGGGTCTCAAACCCAGAAAGGTCTTTCCCACCCCTTGCTAATTTTTCCTGATTTAACTGAAAATTCCCTGGAGGGAAGCTGGAACCTTCTGCAAGCAAAGCAAGTGGTTCCTGGAGATCTCTGCTTGCTATCCCGTTCCAATCCTGCTGCTATGGAAACCCAGGATCATGCCAACGACTCAGGATTTCAGCTGCAAAAAGGGGTTACGGGGAAGGAAAACCAAACGTAGCTCATGCAATTTATTAAAACTGCCAAGTTTGCATAATTTAAGCTGAATGAAATCACAGTTAATGGCCCTGTTGCTTGAAGCAGTGTGTTCTGCCAGGATATTTTCTTCAAAAAAGAAAAAAGATTTAAATATGAAAAGTCTTCCTTTTAAAAAAAGGAATAAGCATTCTTCGTTAGCTAGCAGGATGCAGGATGTGCCCTATTTTCATGACAATCTTGAGTTGTCATTTTTTGTGTGTTCAAAAGGACCATCTTTACCCTGGGATATAACAAACCTCGTGAACTTCCCTGGGCAAACGTGAAGCATCAGCAGGACTTATTCAGGCCCACCACAATGCTTTAGAACTAGGAACCCCCCCAAAAAGGGGGCATGAATATTCATCTTCCAAAATTTAATTGGATTTTCTACAAGCTGCACGCTGGAGGAGAAGTAATATTGCTATCGAAAAATGGAGAGCATTTACACAATAGGGGCTCATTTGTCAGAATGATCAATAATATTTTTATTCCAAATGAGAGCAAAAATAATGTTCTGTGTAAAATACAAAGTGGGAGAAAAATGCAGAAAAGGGAAGGGCAGGTGTTTAATAATAAGAGGCCTGATGGTTCAGGCCAAAAACCATCAAGACCATCATCCCAGAGCCAGTGTGGTGTAGTGGTTAAGAGTGGTGGACTTGTAATCTGATGAACCGGGTTCGATTCCCCACTCCTCCACATGCAGCTGCTGGGTGACCTTGGGCCAGTCACACTTCTTTGAAGTCTCTCAGCCCCATTCACCTCACAGAGTGTTTGTTGTGGGGGAGGAAGGGAAAGGAGACTGTTAGCTGCTTTGAGACTCCTTTGGGTAGTGATAAAGCGGGATATCAAATCCAAACTCTTCATCTTCTTCTTCATCCCAATCTCACAGTGGCCAGCCAGATATCCCTGGAAATAAACGCTTTCTTCTCTTGCAATTCCCAGCAACTGACATTCAGAGTCATACTGCCTCTGACAGTGGAAGAAGGACATAATCGTTTTGACCATTAGCCAGTGACAGCCTTATCCTCCATGGTTTTGGTCTAATCCTCTGTTGAAGTTATCCAAGTTGGTGGCCATCACTATCTCAGAACCTCCGAGTGTCTCTATATTCCAGGGACAGTCCCGGATTTACAGAAGCCGTCCTGTTTCTGATTTGATCCCGGAATGTCCCACTTTTTCTTAGGACGTCCCTATTTTCATCGGATAAATGTTAGAGGGTATGGAGTTATGCGACCCTCGAGCCAAGGAGATAAGTAACTGCACAACCTTTAGAATACAACTGAAGGCAGCCCTGTATAGGGGAGGGTTTTTTTAATGTTTAATGTTTTATTATGTTTTTATATACAGTGGACGCTCGGGTTGCAAACGTGATCTGCGCGGGATGCACGTTCGCAACCCGCAACATCCACAACCCACAGCGGTGCGTCTATGCACACACAGGTTGCAATTCGGTGCTTCTGTGCATGCACAAAGCACAATTTAGTGCTTCTGCCCATACGCAACAGCCAAAACCCGGAAGTAACCCGTTCCGGTACTCCCGGGTTTCAACGGTCCGTAACCCAAAAAAATGTGTCTGTAACCCAAGGTATGACTGTATGTTGGAAGCTGCCCAGGGTGGCTGGAGAAAACCAGTCAGATGGGTAGGGTATAAATCTTCTTCATCATCATCATCATCATTGAATAGGACATCCCTATTTGCACTGGAGAAAAGCTGAAGGCTATGCTATCTCTTCTGGGAGAGATTTCCATTGTTTTCAATCCACTGCATAAAAAAGAACTTTCTTTTGCCTGTCTTAAATTTTCCAATTTTCGGGTTCATTTGATGTCCATGAGTGAAACCAGGTGATTCTAGACTTTGGAGGTTCATGATTCAGTCTTTGTTGACTTTACCAGTGCAGTAATGCGAATCCTGTCTGCAGAAACCCAAATGCCAGCTATCAAAATACATCCTCTCTCAGGTGGGTCAATAATTCAGGTATTTCATGGGTAGATGCACTTGTGCCTACTGCTGATCATTTAGGGATCTGCACTAAGCTAGCCAAAAGTTGAGATGGAAGTGGTGGGCGGATTTACAAATCTAGCTCAGCAGCCAGATCCAATTCCTTGCCACTGCCTCAGACTAAACCAGAAAATACCCAAGAGTCGCTTCCACCCAAAGACTGGAAGACTGGACATCCCTCTTTGCTGAAGGTGGCAAGTAAGCAACCATTAATTAGTAATTATGGCCTCTGTTGTGTTTTAAAGGCTTCTGGGCAAATGTACAGTGGACATTTGCATTATACTTGCAACCAGTAAAACTGAATTGTACCTTTTTTAATTTCATAGAATCATAGAATCATAGAATCATAGAGTTGGAAGAGACCACAAGGGCCATCGAGTCCAACCCCCTGCCAAGCAGGAAACACCATCAGAGCACTCCTGACATATGGTTGTCAAGCCTCTGCTTAAAGACCTCCAAAGTAGGAGACTCCACCACACTCCTTGGCAGCAAATTCCACTGTCGAACAGCTCTTACTGTCAGGAAGTTCTTCCTAATGTTTAGGTGGAATCTTCTTTCTTGTAGTTTGGATCCATTGCTCCGTGTCCGCTTCTCTGGAGCAGCAGAAAACAACCTTTCTCCCTCCTCTATGTGACATCCTTTTATATATTTGAACATGGCTATCATATCACCCCTTAACCTCCTCTTCTCCAGGCTAAACATGCCCAGCTCCCTTAGCCGTTCCTCATAAGGCATCGTTTCCAGGCCTTTGACCATTTTGGTTGCCCTCCTCTGGACACGTTTTTTGTGACCTATATTCCTGTTCCTGATTTCACAGTCCTAATAATCATTTTTAAGATATTTATTGTACCCTGCCCATCTGACTGCGTTACCTCAGCCACTCTGAGTGGCTTCCAAGAGAATATAAAAAGAACGCAACAAACATCAGACATTAAAATCTTCCCTGTACAGGGCTGCCTTCAGAGTATAATTGCTCTTTGACATCTGACGGGAGGGCGTTCCACAGGGCGGAAACCACTACCGAGAACCTCTGCTGGTTCCCTGTAACCTCACTTCTCGCAATGAGAGAACCGCCAGAAGACCTTTGGAGCTGGACCTCAAGTGTCCGGACTGAACAAGGCGGGTGGAGTTTAGGTATATAGGGCCACAGCCATTTGAGGCCTTAAAGGTTGACCATGGTAAATTGTTCCACTGACCTGTGTTGATATATTATGCAATGCTGGTTTGTCAGGGCATCTTCAAGAGTTGTAACAAATACTGTTAACTGTGAAGCTCGTTAAGACTTGTCAGGTGTTAGAGTGGAGCACAAGAAAAGCCTCAGGGTAGAAGGAGGCAATTACTCATCTCTACTAGGAGACAATCCTGCCAACCTAGCAGTTCGAAAGCACGACAAAGTGCAAGTAGATAAATAGGTACCACTCCGGCGGGAAGGTAAATGGTGTTTCCGTGCACTGCTCTGGTTCGCCAGAAGCGGCGTAGTCATGCTGGCCACATGACCCGGAAGCTGTACGCCGGCTCCCTCAGCCAATAAAGCGAGATGAGCACCACAACCCCAGAGTCGGTCACGACTGGACCTAATGGTCAGGGGTCCCTTTACCTTACTAGGAGACAAAGGATGCTAAAGACAGAGATGAAGAACCTGTGCCCACGACCCGGCCAATATTTCTGGACTCCAACTCCCATTATCACATGTGCACGCACACTTACACACAACAGCAAGCAAGGGAAGATGGGAATTGTAGTCCAGTCGCATCTGGAGGGGCAGACGTTTACCACCCCTGCTTCAAAGAGATATCCAGAGATATTCTGGTACTCAGTACTAGGCAGGGAATGGGGAACCTCAGGCCTGAGGCCAAATGTGGCCCTCCAGCCTTCTCTATGCGGCCCTCAGGATTCTCCCCAGGCCACACACCCTCCCACAGGATATTTTTTTTTTTAAATATTTTTATTGGGTTTTCACATTTTATATAAACACAAACAACACACCAAAACAAACATAAAAAACAACAAACATGAATAGTTCCCGAAAATCTTATTTTCTAACCCTAGTCCTTGACTTCCCCCCACCCCCTCCCCTGCATCCCTATTCCCAAACTTATGTCAGCAAGTTGGCATTTCTTCCATCTTAATATTAGTCCTTTTATAAAAAACAAAAATAAATTTTCCCTAAGTTGGACCCCAATTCTCTTCCCTCGATTTCTCATTTTTTCTTACATAATTTTCTTAATACTAAACCCCCTGGTCTTGAGTGTTGTTTAAATTTAATACTTCCCTCCCTCCCCTCCCCGCTTTGCGTCCTTTCCCAAGACATGTCCAAATTAACAGTTTTTAGCCTGGATTCCGGATATCCGAGGCTCTCAATTCTCTTTTAGTCCCTCTCCGCCGGTTTTGTTGGTAGTCCTTTTTGTCTATCATCGAGTCTCGAAAGATTTCCTTAACCATCAATCCAGTCAGTCCATAGTCTCTTCCCATATTTAAAGGCAACTTCTGAGGAATTTCCACAAGGCCTAAGTCTTGCTGATAGTCAAAATCAAAGTCTATGTGGAGGCCCCAATTGTACTTCTTTATTTCAAGCTCCTGAATTCCATAAAGTCCCAGGGCCTCCACTTTCATCTTCTGTATCTTTCGTAGGCTTAGAGTGGATTTAATCCAATAGTCTCCTTGCTTGTGTTCTCCAGATGCCGGCTTCTGGTTAGTACTTTCCCAGATAACTTGTTCTCTTTCTTGTTTTGTCTTCTCCTCTTCTTTGTTTATTGTTTCAAATTCAGCTGTGGGTTCTTTCTCACTCAGGCCCTCATTACTTTCAGCAGAACTACTTGTTTCCAAATCCAAGGTCGTCAATTGTTTACTCATAGCTGTAGTCTGCTCCTGTAGGGTTCCCACCAGTGAGAACATTCTTTCGATTTCTCTCAGTATCTTTCCACCCACAGCCATTGTAATTCCACAGAATTCCCCCTAGAGGGAATCTGGTTACTGAGTAACCTTTTCTCCAACAATCCTCTGTCCTATTATTGTTTCTTTGTTTCTCAAGATTTTAGTTCAATTGTAACTCCTTTTAATCCGGAGAGGTCTTAAACAGCAATTTTTTTTCACTATTAATAGTCCATTTGACAGCTTTTGACAGCTGTCAAATTCTGCTCCTCTATACAGGCTCCAAATCAGGTCGCTCCCGGGCCCGGGAGGGAGGGTTGTTTACCACAAAACAAAGACTCTTCCAACACTCCACTCTCCTGCTCAAATTTACCTTTCTAAATCTTGGAAGTTACTGTCTTTTTAAAACTCACCCTTTACAGGGTAGGCACTCCAGCTTAGTTCTTATTTCGTTGCTCTGGATCGTCTGCAAGGGGGGGTGTGGGGACTTCCTTTTAGCACACCCCCCGGTCGTCTCAAATTCAAAAGGTAAAAGTTTTAAAGTTCAGTTCCAAATTACTCACGGGTTCTTTTTTCAGTCCGAATTTCAAGGAAGGAAGTCAGCGCTCTCCGGTTATGGCTCGCGGCTTCGCTCAGCGGCGGTAGCGGTCGACTCTCAGTGCCACGCCGTCCCCTGTATCCCCTCCGTAGCCTTTAAAAAGGCTCATTGCGAATCAGGGGGGGCGCTTAAGGCACCCGCCGAGTCTTCAGTCCGCAGGCTTCCGCGCCTGCGGTTTTTAAGGGTCCCCGTGTCGCCGGCACGGCAAAGACCCATCCACCGCTGAGCCGATTCCCTCCGGAGCTCGGAGGGAATCCGCCATTTCCCGATCGCGCCAACCCGGAAGTCCACCCTCCCACAGGATACACCTCCTTGAGTGATTTTGCCAGGCTGGAATGTGTGCTTGAACCATGATCATGTGTCTTCCTGTCTTGTGTGGAGGATGGAGAAGGAGAAGGAGAAGGAGAAGGAGAAGGAGAAGGAGAAGGAGAAGGAGAAGGAGAAGGAGAAGGAACTTCTGACCTCTGTGTAGCTGGAATGTAAGCTACTGTACAAAGGTTAAGAGTTGCATCCATTGTTCCACCTGCTTTTGCACAACTCTTGGACTCATAAAAGCTTCCCAGCCCCTTAAGAAACATAGAACCTGCTGACCCAGAAGTAGTGGTGGAGGAGAGGTTCAAATCAGTTCACATTTAAAGGCAAACTTAACCAAATTCTCTCTTCTTGAAACAGTATGCGAACAAAAATGGAGCCATCCTTCGAGATTTGCACTTTTCTGATTTTTGCAACGCAGTTCTGCAGCCAAGTAATGTGTACCAAAAAAAGGCATGTACTAAGGTAACGTGTGCATTAAAATGCACATATGTGTGAAAGTAAGACTACGCATCATAGATGGGGAAACTGCTTTGCAAAAATGTGCACATTAAGAATTGTGCATATTAGGAGAAATTTGCGCTAAAATGTTGATGAATTTTCACAAAGACTTAAAAAAAATTCACAGACTGATGTGGAAATGAGGAGAACCAAACTTGCAACTGGAAAAATGTGAATCACCCATCCTTTACCAAAAGACAAGAGGATAGAAAGGAAGGGCTAAGATGATATTGTGGCCTGACTGTGATACATAGGAGGAGAGGTCAAGGAACAGCTCACACTTCCACTGAGGATTGTCTACACCTCCTACTTCAGGAACCATCTCTTCCCTGGCTAACTTTTCCACCTCCACTAACAGCAAGAGGAGCCATCTTCTCTTAGCTATTTTGGGAAGCCTCCCTCTGTGCAATCTGTTGCAGAATTTCTCTTCCAAGCCAAATTACAAAATAAACAGAAACATACTCCAGGATGTGGCATGAGCGGCCTTTGCCAAGTGGGCTATCCTTAGCACTATACAAACAAGTAACTGGAGGAGGTTTCGATCCTTTTCCTAGCCAAGAGTTTAAATTTAACCCCTAAAGACCATCCTTCCTTTTGCACACACAGAGAGAAAGAAATTTGGCTGCATCCACAATATACAGTTAGAGTACTGTGATATGGCGCTATTAAACAGTCACAGCTTCCTTCTAAAGAATCCTGGGAACTGTAGTTTGTGAAAAGCCCCCCTCCCATGGCACTACAATTCCCAGAGTGGTTTAACAACCAACCCAGGGAACTCTGGGAATTGTAGCTCCGCTGCAAGGGGTCTCCTAACATACTTCAGCACCCTTAACAAATGACAATTCCCAGGATTCTTTCGGGGTTGCCATGACTGTTTAAAGTGGTGGGGTGAGCTCCTGTTGCTCTGTCTAAGCTCTTGTCAGCCTAGCAGTTCAAAAGCATGCCAGTGCAAGTACATAAATAGGTACTGCTGCGGCAGGAAGGTAAACGGCGTTTCCGTGCGCTCTGACTTCCATCACAGTGTCCCGTTGCGCCAGAAGCTGTTTAGTCCTACTGGCCACATGACCTGGAAAGCTGTCTGTGGACAAACGCCGGCTCCCTCGGCCTGAAAGCGAAATGAGCACCACAACCCCACAGTCGGCTTTGACTGGACTTATCCGTGCAGGGGTCCTTTACCTTTTTTACCTTAAAGTGGCATGATACCACTTTAAACATATAGTGCAGATGGCACAGATATGGGTAGATATCTCCATCCCTGGTTCCAAAGCATTAATATCCACTCTCACCAAGGGCTGCACATTTGCTACACCCAACGTGTGACAAAGCAGTATCATCCATTGTATTAAAGAGGGCAACATTCACCTTTTAGCACTTGGATTTCTGACAGCCGCCTGCACAGGGCTGGATGGGAGAGCCTGACAAATAACTCAGGCAGCTAATTACCCCCTCCGTGTTGTCAAGCTCGGAACATTAGCAAGTTGCCAATTGGCATTAGGAGAGCTGCCTGCTTTTGGCCTAGGTGTGAATTGACTGGCAAACTGCAAGCCAGTGCATGATCACTCCTGCAAAGGGTGTTCATATCTCAAAGCATTTTCAAAACACAAAGCTGCTTCCCATATGATGACAAATTCCACAGAGACAGCTGTGTTAGTCCGTTACAGCTTTGCATACAAAATGTCACTCGGAGTGTACTTATTGCATTTCATCGCCTTTTCCTCCCACCATTTACAATTTGGTTCTCTATAGCGCCGAACGGGACTATTTGCCCCGCGAAGATGACAACGCTTCGTGCATCTAACGACTGACCTCCAGCTCATGCTAAACAATCAGCCTTGAAGTGCCAGGAAATTCATTTTGTGGATGCACACGTAGTGGGTTATCTGCTTGCATGGCAGAAAAATGAGGGCACTCCTTGTGCGGACATCATCACAGGACAATCTTAATCTGCTTGAGGGATAAGCAAATTATGGTCCAAAGATTATCAAGGATAGCCCCCAGATAGAAAGCCAAATTCGAGTATGACTCATCCAAGACCTGAATCCACATTCTGCAACCTGAGTTCTACAAATTAGGCACATTTGAATATTCTACTCTACTTCCCCAAATTACAAGGGAAGAGCCAATGAACTTTGCTTGATATCATATATCTGTTTTTATAATTAACCTTAATTCACTTATATCCATTGCTTGCTTTTTAAATATTTTAAATCTATACTGTTTGGAAACTTTAGGAATTAAAAAGCAGCGGCAAACCCTGCTGGGCCGGCAATGGGCAGGAAGGAAGTATATACCGTATTTTTCGCACCATAGGGCGCACCGGACCATAGGGCGCACCTAGTTTTGGGAGGCGGAAAACAAGAAAAAATTATTCTGAACCCCAGAAGCCAGAACAGCAAGAGGGATCTGGCTTCTGGGATACCGTGTGGCTGTTCTGGCTTCTGGGGTAACCCCGCCAAGCCTCTTCAGGGCAGCAGGATGAAGGCTCCCCCTGCCCAAAGAGGCTGCGCAGGGTTAAAGCAGAAGCCAGGACAGACGCGTCGCTGAAGGGGCACTGTGCCTTCTCTCTCTCTGTGCAGCGCCCCTCCTTCACAGGAAAGGTGCTGCGCAGAGAGGGAGAAGGCACAGCACCCTTCAGCGAAGCTGGAGAAGGAACAAAAGGAGACCCTTCTGTTCCTCCTCCGGCTTCGCATGGCAGGCGCGTCGTTCAAGGGGCGCTGCGCCTTCTCTCTCTCTCTGCGCAGCGCCTCTCCTTCACAGGAGAGGCACTGTGCAGAGAGGGAGAGGGCGCAGCGCCCCTTCAGTGAAGCTGGAGAAGGAACAGAAGGGTCTTCTTCGCATGGCAGGCGCGCCGCTCAAGGGGCGCTGCGCCTTCTCTCTCTCTGTGCAGCGCCCCTCCTTCACAGGAAAGGTGCTGCGCAGAGAGGGAGAAGGCACAGCACCCTTCAGAGAAGCTGGGGAAGGAACAGAAGGAGACCCTTCTGTTCCTCCTCGGGCTTCGCTGGACAGGCGCGTCGCTGCGAAGCAGGAGGAGGAACAGGAGGAGACCCTTCTGTTCCTCCTCCGGCTTCGCATGACAGGCGCGTTGCTCAAGGGGCGCTGCGCCTTCTCTCTCTCTCTCTCTGCGCAGCGCCTCTCCTTCACAGGAGAGGCGCTGCGCAGAGAGGGAGAAGGCGCAGCGCCCTTCAGCGAAGTGGGAGGAGGAACAGAAGGAGACCCTTCTGTTCCTCCTTCGGCTTCCAGGACAGGCGCGTCGCTGCGATGCGGGAGGAGGAACAGAAGGAGTCCCTTCTGTTCCTCCTCCGGCTTCGCGTGACAGGCGCGTCGCTCAAGGGGCGCTGCGCCTTCTCTCTCTCTCTGCGCAGCGCCTCTCCTTCACAGGAGAGGCGCTGTGCAGAGAGGGAGAAGGCGCAGCGCCCTTCAGCGAAGCTGGAGAAGGAACAGAAGGAGACCCTTCTGTTCCTCCTCGGGCTTCGCTTGATAGGCGCGTTGCTCAAGGGGCGCTGCGCCTTCTCTCTCTCTCTCTGCGCAGCGCCTCTCCTTCACAGGAGAGGCGCTGCGCAGAGAGGGAAAAGGCGCAGCACCCTTCAGCGAAGCTGAACAGAAGGAGACCCTTCTGTTCCTCCTCCAGCTTCCAGGACAGGCGCGTCGCCGCGAACCAAGGAGCCTGCATTCGCTCCATAGGACGCACACACATTTCCCCTTCATTTTTGGAGGGGAAAAAGTGCATCCTATAGAGCGAAAAATACGGTAAATGCATGAGTTGTGTTAATGAAATGAATTAATATATGAACACCATGGGTCTGTTGATGGGAGAAGAGGTTAAAAAAGAACAGCAGCAGCCAAATCTCTATCTCTATCTCTCTCATACATCTCTCATAGACACACACACAAAAAAAATTTTTTAGAGAGAGATGGTGGGTGGTGGGGAGGTTCAACCAGGGAGCCTATAATTTATCTACTGGAAGGACAAGATAAATGGGCAGCGATCAACACAGAAAATTGAGAGTCTTGTCAATGAGGTTCAGGATTTTACATTTATTTTATGCTTTCATTCATGTGTATTTTACATAATTTTATTCAGATTTGCATAAATTTAATTTCTCCCATCCTATCTTATTTTATTTCATTTCAATATTTCATTTTAGTGTTTCTTAAAACAGGAACAGTGGTTCCCTTTTTAAAATACATATATATATATAAAAGGGATGTATTGTGATCTGCCAGGGAAATTTGCTATGTTAAGTTTGTTTATGTTGCAGTTTCTTTCTGTCTGAGTTAGTAACTACTGATGTTACTTGCACACAGAGCCTGTGTGGTGTAGTGGTCAGAGTGTTGGACTGGGACCTGGGAGACCAGGGTTCGAATCCCCACTCAGTCATGAAGCTCATGGGGTGATTTGAGCTTAACTTACATCACAGGGCTGTAGTTAAGATTAACAAAGAGTGAGGAACCATGTACCCCACCTTGAGCTCCTTGGAGAAATAGGTGGGATATAAATGATATAAGTAAATGAATACAACCAAAGAAATATAAATTAATATACAGTGGTACCTCGGGACACGGGTGGCGCTGTGGGTTAAACCACAGTGCCTAGGACTTGCCGATCAGAAGGTCGGTGGTTCGAATCCCCGCGACGGGGTGAGCTCCCGTTGCTCAGTCTCTGCTCCTGCCAACCTAGCAGTTCAAAAGCACGTCAAAGTGCAAGTAGATAAATAGGTACCGCTCCAGCGGGAAGGTAAACGGCGTTTCCGTGCGCTGCTCTGGTTCGCCAGAAGTGGCTTAGTCATGCTGGCCACATGACCCGGAAGCTGTACACTGGCTCCCTCGGTCCATAAAGCGAGATGAGCGCCGCAACCCCAGTGTCGGTCACGACTGGACCTAATGGTCAGGAATCCCTTTACCTTTTACCTTTACCTCAGGTTACAAACACCTCAGGTTACAAACACTTCGGGTTACAGACTCTGCTAACCCGGAAGTAGTACCTCGAGTTAAGAACTTTACCTCAGGATGATAACAGAAGTCGAGCAGTGGCAGTGGGAGGCCCCATTAGCTAAAGTGGTACCTCAGGTTAAGAATGGTTTCAGGTTAAGAACGGACCTCCGGAATGAATTAAGTTTGTAACCAGGGCTACCACTGTAATCACACACACACACACACACATTACTCTGCTTTCGACTGCTGGGCAGGTCATTAAGCAGCTTCTCCATTTGCAACAAGCAAGGATCGCTGCCAGTCTTTCCAAGAATTTTGGCATGTACTGGAAGTGCCCAGCAGCTAAAAGCTATGCTTTAAATTAGTGCAAAAGTAAGAGTTGAGAAAGCATCAGCAAAATGTATATTGAAGCTTGCTGTTTAATTAATAAATGATAGTGTTGCGCGCATGCCAAAATAGAATCAGCCATGAAGGCTTCTCACACCCACCCAAAAAACCCAGGCATGCGATTCTGGTTGATATTTCAAAGGATCGTCTGAAAAGCCTGGGCCCAGCAGCCAGGCCTGATTAATCTTTGATGGAGTACGCCATATGCCTGCACTCAAGAGGTACAAGCAACGGCCAATCTCCCTGAATTTTACGACTATATCCGAGTAAAATAGTTATGCAGTGCATAATTTTGCATTAGCTTTGTCAGATAAATATACATGTGTGCGCTGTGTTTTCAATTTGCTGCAGCACAATGCTAAAAGTCATTAGCATTTTAAGGACTACACGAGGATGGAGATGTCCCATTTTCCGAATACCGTGCAACTCAGCCATTTCCAACGCGCGGATAAAATATATTTCCTGATTTATATGTGTGCTCGTATGATTCTCAAACCGAAAGAAATGAATAAAATCACATAATCTGATTCTCTTCCGAAATTAGATTTCCCTCCCTGTGTATAAACAAATAAATCAGACTGTGGAAACCATTCCTAATCAAGAGAGCCGGAGGGTGGGGGGGAGAAGGAAGGCACAAAATGTGTGTTAACTGGAGTAGCAAAACACAGTTTTAATAACTAGGCACACACACACAAAAAACACATTTTATTCCAAAGGTGAGAGTGAGAAAAAAAATGTGTAGGACCAGGTAGTGTCTTCCTCCTGAAACGAAAGTGTAGGATGGTGGATTCGTACAGGGTTGTGTCCAGTGCTAGTCCTATTCAGAGTAGACCCATTGAAATTAAGGACCAGGACTAACTTAGTTCCATTAACTTCAATAGGTCTACTCCAAGTAGGAATAGTATTGGATACAACCCACTGTTTAACCCACTGTGGACAGGTGGAGTCAAATGCACCCTCAACAGTAGTGGGAGAAATCATAAAACTACTGCTCTGTCTCACTTCCCCACCCCCCTTGTACTCTAGTGATTGCTAAGCACTGGGATATGGGGAATGACCACAGCTCAGTGGCAGAGCATCTGCTAGCACACAGAAAGTGCTTGTTTCATGGAGCTAGTTGACCTCACTGGAAGAATCCGCGACCAGAAAGAAGAGGACTATCAAGAAGATTGGAAGAAATCTAAAGACTATTTGAATAGATATTGTAACATTAAAAATTAGAAGTTACCTGAAAGTATCAATTAGGCCTAGGATTAAATTAGGATTTAATTAAATAAATGAGATTTAGAAGGTTAAGAAAAGTTAAGAAACTTGACTCTAATTGGAATATTGTTTTTGAATAATGATATTGGGAAACTGCTACATTTAGTTACAAGGAAATTCAGACGGGAGGGACTAGAGGAAGTCAAGTAATATGTTTATGAGGTTGGAAGTTTAATCAATTATTAATTTGTATTGTATTTATGTGTTTGTTGTTATATCTTTTGTTGTTATTTGCTTTATTTGTTTTATTTCTCTTTTTATTTTTATTTTATTTGTTTTTCAGTAAGTGTTATATTTGTAAGAAACCTAATAAACATTATTGGGGGAGGGTTCATTATTGGGACCCTTGCCTGAAACATGAGAGCTAGTCAATGTAGACAATAATGAGGTAGTAAGGTTCTTGAGGGACGCGGGTGGCGCTGTGGGTAAAAGCCTCAGCGCCTAGGGCTTGCCGATCGTCAGGTCGGCGGTTCGAATCCCCGCGGCGGGGTGCGCTCCCGCTGCTCGGTCCCAGCGCCTGCCAACCTAGCAGTTCGAAAGCACCCCTGGGTGCAAGTAGATAAATAGGTACCGCTTACCAGCGGGAAGGTAAACGGCGTTCCGTGTGCTGCGCTGGCTCGCCAGATGCAGCTTTGTCACGCTGGCCACGTGACCCGGAAGTGTCTCCGGACAGCGCCGGCCCACGGCCTATAGAGTGAGATGGGCACACAAACCCCAGAGTCTGTCAAGACTGGCCCGTAACGGGCAGGGGTACCTTTACCTTTACCTTTAAGGTTCTTGAAGAGGGACGCAGGTGACGCTGTGGGTTAAACCACAGAACCTAGGACTTGCCGATCAGAAGGTAAGTGGTTCGAATCCCCAAAACGGGGTGAGCTCCCATTGCTCAGTCCCAGCTCCTGCCAACTTAGCAGTTTGAGAGCACATCAAAGTGCAAGTAGATAAATAGGGACCACTCCGGCGCAGTGGCGTAGCGTGGGTTGTCAGCACCCGGGGCAAGGCAAGTAATTTGCGCCCCCTAACCCGTGGATTTTAGCACCCGAGTGCGAGCGCGCCCCCCCCATGTTGCACCCGGTGCGGCCGGCACCCTTGGCACCCCCCACGCTATGCCACTGTTCCAACGTTCAGCTTCACTGGATGCCCACGAGTTATATTGTACAGAGAGAGGGATAAAAACTTTCCTCTCTGTCCACTCTCTCCTTGCCATGCCTTAGTTTTGCAGGCTTCTCTCCTGTCGCCTCTTGCTTGCCTTTTCTCTAAACTAAAAATAAACCCAATGCTGCCGCCTTTCCTCAGGGCACCGGCTCCATCCCCTTGCTTAGATTCCCTCTACCAAAGCTGAAAGCAGCCTGAAGTTCCTCCTGATCGTGAATGGGAAACAGCTGGCGAAGCCGGCGGCCTGCCAGGGAAGGGATCTCTTCCTAACCTGCTCCACGGAGCCCGTTCCTTGCAAGCGCTCCGTGTCCCTCGGATGGCGAGCGCCTTTGGAAACACGGAGCAGGCGCTTGCCAGCGAGCAGCCCCCCCCGCCCCTTCCCAAGCTAATCCTTTTAAAACCGAAAGCCCCTTAACCCGCTGGCGAGAGGCTTAGCCGGGCCTCGCCCGCCCACCGGCTTCCTCTCGGAGGTTTTTGGGGAGCGCAGGGCGCGGCGAGGCCCGGTGGCGCGTCGGGGTGCGAAGGCTGCCCGTGCCGGCCAGGCGTCGGTGGCAGCGTCGGCGCTGCTGCAGCGGCTGCTCCTCCTGCGAGCAGTGAGTGGAGCGCAGCCGCAGCGGCGGCGGGGGGCGCGCGCGCGCTAGGGCGCAAGGCTGGCGGTGGCGGCGGGGAACCCGGCGGAGGAAGGAACTTGTCCCTTCCCTCTGGACTCGCGCCCCCCCAGATGTTGCGCCCGGTGCGGCCGGCACCCTTGGCACCCCCCACGCTACGCCACTGCTCCGGCGGGAAGGTAAAAGGTGTTTCCATGTGCTGCTCTTGTTCGCCAGAAGCGGCTTAGTCATGCTGGCCACATGACCCGGAAGCTGTCTGCGGACAAACGCCGGCTCCCTCGGCCTATAGAGCGAGATGAGCGCGCAACCCCAGAGTCGGTCACGACTGGACCTAATGGTCAGGGTTCCCTTTAAGGTTCTTGAAAGCTTCCATGAACAGTGTCTCCAAAAAATTTTACACATCACTTGGGAAGACAGGCAAACTAATGCCAGTGTACTGGAAGAAGCAAACATCACCAGTGTCAAAGCAATGATTCTTCAACATCAACTTTGTTGGACTGGTCATGTTGTGCGGATGCCTGATTATCATCTTCCAAAGCAACTACTCTATTCCAAACTTAAAAATGGAAAGCGTAATGCTGGTGGTCAACAAAGGAGGTTTAAAGACTGTCTCAAGGCAAATCTTTAAAAATGTACTATAAACACCGACAACCGGGAAACACTGGCCTGCGAGCGCTCCAATAGGAGAACAGCCTTTACCAAAGGTGTCATGGGTTTTGAAGACACTCGAACTCAGGACAAAAAGGAGAAATGTGCTAAGAGGAAGGCATGCTTGGCAAAGCCAAACCGTGATCAAGTCCCACCCGGAAACCAATGTCCCCACTGTGGAAGGACGTGTGGATCCAGAATTGGCCTCCACAGTCACTTACGGACTCACAGTTAAAATCGTGTTCATGGAAGACAATCTTACTTGGCTACAAGTGATCACCAAAGAAGAAGACGACTGAACTAGATGGACCAATGGACTAACTCACTATAAGGCAGCTCCCTTTTGATTTCCCTCAATGTTTCTGACATAGCACTACACTGAAGCATTGTGGGAAATTTAAATGGCAGTCCTCAATGGTGGATCTGGGAGCAACCATTTTAATGGAAAATGGAGCAGGAAGAGCACTGTGGATTTCTGAGGGACTATCTACTGAAACCTTTCCAAAGTGCTGTAAGAGGTACTGGCAGACATGCCGGTGCCCATAGGTGCCTATGTTGGCATTCCAGCATCCTAAAGAGAACTTACAGCAGAGCTTTACTATGCCCCCAGTCCCTCCAATCTGCGAGAACAGTTGGCTTTCCTCTTTTACACTCAGGAGAGCTTTCTTGACAAAGCATGTATTGCCTGCAACCAACTTAAATTAATGTGTTTTGGATATCGGCCAGCACAGGAAACAAATTGGCCCTTGCAGCTCTCTAAGCATACCTTGAAAGGTAATGAGGCAAAGGAAGCACAGGTGCTTAAGGAGGAGGAGGGAGAGCCCTGAACAGCCACAACGTAATCTGAAAAGAGCCCCCCGGTGCAACGCAAGGAATACACTACCGTGTCACTCACTAATCACCCAACTGTCCCCCACACTTCAGTAAACAGAGAACACGGCTTAGCGTCTTTGGCCAAGCTAGCAGAAAGCAAAGGAAGGATCCCTTAGTATGGCAGCAATGAACGCTTAGCAGACCACGGTCCAGATCCGAACTGCAAGGACTGGGAAGGCTGTCAGTGAGTGATGCTGCTTTCTGTGTGGTGTAGTGGTTAAGAGCGGTAGTCACGTAATCTGGGAAACCGGGTTCGTGTCTCCGCTCCTCCACATGCAGCTGCTGGGTGACCTTGGGCCAGTCACACTTCTGTGAAGTCTCTCAGCCCCACTCACCTCACAGAGTGTTTGTTGTGGGGGAGGAAGGGAAAGGAGAATGTTAGCCGCTTTGAGACTCCTGAAGGGGAGTGAAAGGCGGGATATCAAATCCAAACTCTTCTTCTGTGCTCAAAGTTTGCTCCCCCAGCATCTCCAGGAATAATAATAATAACAACAATAACAATAACAACAACAAAATAATTTTATTTATATCCTGCCCTCCCCAGCCAAAGCTGGGCTCAGAACGGCTAACAACAGTAAAAATAGCACAACTTACCGTATTTTTCGCTCTATAAGATGCACTTTTCCCTCCTAAAAAGTAAGGGGAAATGTGTGTGCGTCTTATGGAGCGAATGCAAGCTGCGAAGCTATCCCAGAAGCCAGAACAGCAAGAGGGATCGCTGCGCAGCGATCTTGCTGTTCTAGCTTCTGGGATTCGGCTTTTTTCCTTCTTCTTTTCCTCCTCCAAAGACTATGTGAGTCTTATGGTCTGGTGCGTCTTATAGAGCAAAAAATACGGTGCATGACATCACAGTCAATTAATTGAAATACATTCTAAAATCAATTCAGAATCAAATTATTGGCAACCATTGAGCTAGAGTTCTATGAGGATTAGAGGGAGAGAGGGGGTCAGACTGTGCCTTGGCAAAAGGCCTGGCGGAACAGCTCCGTCTTGCAGGCCCTGCGGAAAGATGTCAAGTCCCGCAGGGCCCTAGTCTCTTGTGACAGAGCTTTCCACCAGATCGGGGCCAAGGCCAAAAAAGCCCTGGCTCTGGTTGAGGCCAGCCTAACCTCCCTGTGGCCCGGGATCTCCAATATGTTTTTATTTGAAGCCCTCCGTAAGGTCCTCCGTGGGACATACCAGGAGAGGCGGTCCCATAGGACTGGGAACGTCCCCAGAATGAAACCCTGGAGTGCTGTTGCCAAGCAGTGCAGACAAATACAGTGCTAGACAGACCAGTGGCCTGAGATGAAGTATCAGGCAGCTTTCTGTGTTCCTCATTTGATATTTACTTGGGTGCAGTTGTGTACTGGCAAGTCAAGAAGTGCAGGGTCCCTTTGTGATAGTGACAGTCATGCCCCCTTCTAAGATTATACAGCCTTCTAAGATTACCCAACGGTCATATAATTATACAATACAGTGGTACCTCGGGTTACAGATGCTTCAGGTTACAGACGCTTCAGGTTACAGACTCCGCTAACCCAGAAATATTACCTCGGGTTAAGAACTTTGCTTCAGGATGAGAACAGAAATCGTGCTCCGGCGGCGTGGCGGCAGTGGGAGGCCCCATTAGCTAAAGTGGTGCTTCAGGTTAAGAACAGTTTCAGGTTAAGAATGGATGTCCAGAACGAATTAAGTTCTTAACCTGAGGTACCACTGTAATAAAAACAAGGGATGCTTTGCAATGATGTGCTGCCTTTATGCTAGATCTAGTATTTTCTGTGCACCCACATGGGCAAATAATTTGGAGTGCTCTGCTATCTTATTTCAGAATGGCTCAAGTCGTGATTTCCTGGAAGTTTCAGGATACACAATTTGCACACCATTCTTTTGAAACACATTGTGTTTGCCAGGTCAACGTTTTCTGCTTGTAAAATGGATGTTTCCCTCCCTCTGTTCTAGGAGTTCCCTTAAGCCTCTGGGGAGGGCAGAGGGCGTGCGAGAAAAGGGTAGAAGCTCTGTTTGCAGAAGTGCACATCCGTGCAGTGGCAGGACACCTTAGCTGGAAACCACCCATTATTTTATTCTTGGCATGTTTCCCACTGAGGGCTCCTTTGGGAGGAAGAGGGGGATGTAAATTTTAAAGCAAACAAACAAATAAACATGGGCACAGAAACAATAGCTGGCTCTCTTGTAGTTGCTTTCCAGCAACTGGTATTCAAAGGCATCCTACCTCTGATCCTTCCCTGTGAAGTTGACCCATCCCCTTTTAAACTTGCTGGCCACTGCTTTAACTGCAGGACTCCATCAGTTTCCTTAGTCCTTAGTCCTGAAGGAGCATTTCCACCCCTGTCATTCAGCCCGGACTGAGGTCCCGCTCCGAGGGCCTTCTGGCAGTTCCCTCACCGTGAGAAGTGAGGTTACAGGGAAGCAGGCAGAGGGCCTTCTCAGTAGTGGCGCCTGCCCTGTGGAATGCCCTCCCATCAGATGTCAAGGAAGTAAACAACTATCTGACCATTAGAAGACATCTGAAGACAGCCCTGTTTAGGGAAGCTGTTAATGTTTAATGTTCTGTTATGTCTTTGCATATGCTGGAAGCCATTATTATTATTATTATTATTATTATTATTATTATTATTATTATTATTATTCTCTTCTCCCTGCAGCCTTCTTGGCTACCTTCTCTCAACAATCGGTCACCACTATTCTGCCCACAAACCTAATGTCATTTCAGTGAGTGGGTCCAAACAGTCAAAACAAGTTACAGGTTATACCAAGTGGGTGGGGAAAATAGTCAATCTTACTCAACACCCACCAAGACAGATTGGCATTGCATCGCTGGCGCTTCACTAAAGCTACCTGCCCCATGTGATGCACAATATTGGTAATGTTGAGACCTATTATTACCTCCCACTTTGGGAATTTAATACAACGTGCAATTAAGAATCAGTTATTCGTGTCAGTGGACCCGCCGAGCTGTTAACCTTACACAAAACAGACCTGCCAGTGTCCAGCGCAACGCGGAGTGAAAAAAACATTCGCAGCTTATCTCAAAAGGTTTCTGTTTGTTCCCCTACTTTCCACAGGTTGTGGATCGTCCATTGCAGTTGACTGATCCGGTAGCCATTCAGTTTGTCAACGTGGCCACAGCCCTCTGAGCTACAGTGGTACCGCAGGTTAAGTACTTAATTCGTTCTGGAGGTCCGTTCTTAACCTGAAACTGTTCTTAACCTGAAGCACCACTTTAGCTAATGGGGCCTCCTGCTGCCGCCGTGCTGCTGGAGCACGATTTCTGTTCTCATCCTGAAGCAAAGTTCTTAACCTGAAGCACTATTTCTGGGTTAGCAGAGTCTGTAACCTGAAGCATATGTAACCTGAGGTACCACTATATTTCATTGGAGTCGTATCATATTCCTGGCCTTGCTTCAGTCTAATGAATGCAGAGGCAAACATCACCCACATGAGACATACATCAGATACAGTGGTACCTCAGGTTACAAGCTTAATTCGCTCTGAAGGTCTGTTCTTAACCACTCTGGGCAACTTCCAACATACATAAAAACAAAATAAAACATTAAGCATTTTTTAAAAAAACAACAACAACCCACCCTTCTATATACAGGGCTGCCTTCAAATTGCTCAGGGGTTGGATAACTCCATACCTTCCAATGTTTCTCCAACGAAAATAGGGCTTCCTAAGGAAAAGCAGGGCATACTGGGATCAAATCAGAAACTAGGATGGCTACTGTAAATCCGGGACTGTCCCTGGAAAACAAGGACACTAGGAGGCTCTGCTACTGGGGTGGAGAAACTGAGAGGCAACACTTTGTGGAAGGTCACCAGCTGCTGTCGGGTGTGGAGAGCCAAGGAGTTCTTGGGGTGGGGTAGGGTGGGGTAGACGTGGGGGGCATGGGAGGAGACAGAAACTAACATTTCATCTCAGGTGTGGAACGGGATGGGCTATCCCTGTACTGAGCCTCTTGCTGATGGCACAGAAGGTATTAGTGGGTACATTTGCACCTGTGGACTCCACACTGATTATCCTGGTCAAACGGTAGCATGCTAGAAAGGCAATAAAATCCAGAAAAATGGGGATAGGTCACTGTAACAGATCTAGACCACCATAGCTGTCAACCGTCCCTTATCCCAGCGCTGTGTCCCGCTGCTGTCCCTTATTGATGATGTCCCTTAAATTTCCCGGGTTTCAAAGGAAGCAGCTCCTCTCTCTCCCTCCCTCCCTGCCGGCCAGGGAGGAGGCAGGTTCCAACTGTGTTGCTTGGCTGCGTTGCTCACCCAATAAGGAATTTAAGAACAACTGGGGGGTGAAGCTTGCATGCCTTGTGCCGATCAAATCAGCCGCATTGCCTGGGGACTCGCCTTTGCTCAGCGCTTCCCAGCGGAGAGGTGACGGTGGTTTTCCTTGCTGCATCCCCTTTGCCGGGTTGCTGCGCTGTGGGAACCACCGCTTGTGGCTTAGTTTGGCTGCTGGCTGGGCTTTCTGCCTTTGACTTGGAGGGGCTCAGAAGCTGAACATACCTGTGCTTGGAAAATCCCTTATTTTCGAGGCTGCTGGTCCCTTCTTTTCAAATCTGTAAGTTGACAGCTATGCTAGACCACTAGCCAAGAAAATAAGCCTGCAGAGAAAGCTAGGTATCTCTGCAGGTATTCAGAACTAGCTACATCTCCACCAGAGGAGCAAGGACGCAGGAGATAACAAGTGAGTGCCTTTGCTTCTAATATTTCAAATTAAACACTGGAGCTGTTCCATAGGGTTCATCTCTATCTCTCCCTCTTCACCGTAAGGGCATCTTTTCCATCATCTAATTTGCAGATTGCCCAAGGCACTCCCTGACAATCTGAAGAAAGATCTACAGCTTTCCCTGCGACGGCACGAGCAGACGCTAACGGAGGAGAGCAGGAGGTGAAGATTGGAAAGGTGATGGCATAATACAAAATGCTGTACGGCTTTATCAGAGGAAAGAAAAAAGCTCCACTGAACAACCCGGTAAAATTTAAAAACAGTGTGGTTCCAACATTGCCAGCAGGGGGCGTCCATAAGACCGGGAGGCACGTTTTTGATTTAGAGAGTGTGCTGTGGGCACCAGTCACAAAATAGCTGCCGTGGGGGAAGGGGCAGAACACAAAATTGGAGAGACAGCCACTCTTGTGGGCAATGCATTTGGGACCGAATATGCTGCCGCTGGGGATCCTGCCACCTGAGGCAGACTCCTCACCTTGCCTCATGGGTGGGCCGGCCCTGATTGCCCTCAAGCCCTGAGCCTCTGCATGACGACCGTGAGAAACAGGATGTTGGATGTGATGGATTCAGCTGAGCTCCGTCGGATGCTAAATTTTGTTTCTCCTTCATGTGTTGTGGGAGTGAAACTATTTTGGCAACCAGAGCCTAGAAACTTCCATTTTATTTTGAGAACAGTTTTCTTTCTGAACCTTTGAATGCTATAGTTGGATGCCTTCCAGCTATCTATATAAGGGGCCTGACAGGCCAGCGCCATTACTGGGGGCACACAGCTCTTCTGATTGCCAGACAGAAAACCTGGTGAGGCTGGATCGCTAAAAATATTCTAGACATTCAACAGCAGACTGAAAACGGATCTCGTTTGGCATCAATTGGAATTTAGTAAATTGGATAAAAATTGATCATTTTCAATCAGTCCATATCCTTTCTCTGTTGGGGTGTTATGTGTGTAAGTGTGTTTGTAGGTAAGTTGCCTAATGGCAATTTTGAGAATGTGATTATTATTATCACCATAATCATCCTTGATTTATTGATCGCCTTCTAAATAACCATCTTGAGGCACTTTACACACTAGACAATTAAAAACATTTAAAAACATGAAAGCAGCAAATACATTTAAAACAAGGCTAAAACCCTAACAAAATTCGAGACAGCAACACAGATACTACTGGTCCAGAGATGGAAAGAAAACAAAGTTCCAATCAGAGATGAACGGCTGATGAAGATGATAGACTACACCAAAATGGCGAAATTGACTGGGAAAATCAGAAACCAGGAAGAGAAGGATTTTAAGAAGGAATGGGAAAAATTTATGATGTATTTAAGAGAACACTGTAAAGAAGCTTAAAACTTTGGCAGGATTTGAGTAATGCTTGTAATGTACGAAAAACTATGGTAAAAATGGATTGTTTTTCTTAAAAAATAGAGAAGATAAAGGAAGCAGTTGTGGGGGGGGGGATTGATCATGGTAACCAAAAAGGAAGGGGAGAGGGAAGTTGAAGGAGTCGGGGAATCCTAAATTATGATGTGGATGTTTTGCTTGAATTTAAATTTGTTATGTAAAACTTAATAAAATATATTTTTAAAAAAAATAAATAAACCCTAACAAAATGGATACTCATGGTAAAAATTCATTTATCCAGCTGGGCAAGTGTCATGGATTAGCTGGATGCAGAAGTGTGGGGGAGGGGCCACCAGCTGGGGAGCCCCCAAGGGAAGACGATTCAGAGCCAGGGGATTGGTGGTGGGACAACGATGAGTGGTCAGAGGGAGAAGGAGGTGCAGAATGGGAGGAAGAGGTGTCAAAAGCTGAAGAGGCAACAGGGTTCAGTGAGCAGGACGAGGCTGGAGCAGAAAGTGGTACAGAAAGCGGAAAGATTCAGAGGCAGGAGAGGAGGGGGACAGAAGACAGGGGTGAGGCAGGCTGGAGGCATGGGGTAAAGGTAAAGGGTCCCTGGATGGTTAAGTTCAGGCAAAGGCAACTATGGGGTTGTGGCGCTCATCTCGCTTTCAGGCCGAGGGAGCCGGTGTTTGTCCTCAAGACAGTTTTCTGGGTCATGTGGCCAGCCAGACTAAACTGCTTCCGGCACAACGGAACACTGTGACGGAAACCAGAGCGCATGGAAACGCCATTTACCTTCCCACCACAGCGGTACCTATTTGTCTACTTGCACTGGTGTGGTTTCGAACTGCTAGGTTGGCAGGAGCTGGGACAAAGCAACGGGAGCTCACCCCATTGTGCGAATTCGAACCATCAACCTTCTGTTCGGCAAGCCCAAGAGGCTCAGTGGTTTAGACCACAGTGCCACCCGCATCCCTGATGGAGGCATGAAGAGGGGGGAGCAGAGAAAGACATGTAGATGAAGTCTCAGATTGCTTGGGAAGCACCCGAGTTGGGGGGAAGCTTAGTCATCTACGGGAAATTGGGGACCTTCAGTCCTTGCAACTGCCTTGTTGGGGCAAGGCCTACAGGGAAGAGAAGAGCTACCGTGATCACTAGGGCTGAGCTGTTTTTGTTTCTTTGAATAAAGAGATAACTTCACTGACACCAAGTGTTTTATTGCTGACCTGCTACTCACTCACTCACTCTGAATGAAGGTTCCCCCCTCCTGATATATAGGTATGTGGGGAGGATTAGACTATGAACCCCAGGTTAGGCAACTGATAAATATGGACCCAAACCAGTTATTTAGATAATTAATTCATTCTGCACTTGTAAAGAATCAATCTTTTAGCATGGCAGAACCTGCCCTCTGGAACCTCCTGCCCATTGATATTAGGCAGTTTTGCTGTTTTTGGTGCATGATAAAATCTTTTCTGCTTAGGCAAGTTTACAGATATTAAAACACATGCCAGCTTTATATGTGTGGTTTTATCTTATTTTTATATTTTCTAACTGTTGGTTTTATTTGCATTGGATTTTTTTTTTTTAGGTTAGCTTGTTTTTAACTCTGAGTTTTAATCAAGAGTCTTAATGTATATTTAGTATTCTGCAAACCAGTTTGGGGTTTTTAAGACTGAGCCATGTGAATGCAGCTGTAATTTTGTTTTGAAACAATTCAAATAAAATGCTATATATTTAACTTGAAAAGTTTGGCAGGGCTATCCTAAGTAATGGGTTTATAATGGTTTAAGCCTGTTCTTATTTTTTCCCTTTTCCTTTCTCTTTCTTGAGAAAAAGACTATAACTATAAAAGTATTCTGTGTGTGTATGCACGCGCGCACCTTAAAAGTATCATATAACAATTATTTTATAATTTAAACACATCTCAGTATATTAAGTCTCCTTTCGATTTAAATTTTTATAGAATGCCCATACACCTAGCAAACGCTTATGCACCCCAAGCATAAAATGTCTGGTTACGGGTCAAGTTCAATGGGATTTACCATCTGATAAGCATGTTTGAGATTTGCAGCAATAGTGTAATAAGATTCCGGTTTGTGTGCACCCTCTCAAACTAGCCAGATGTGGACATTTAGCAATAAAGCCCATCTGGGAGCGACAGCATATGCTGGACGGAGCTTAAATATCCGTGACCTAGTCGTTCCATTTTGACCGATCCTTTCCTCGGAGCCATCTAGCATCAAAGGATAGACACCCCCCCCCCAAGTGCCTTCACCACCCCCAAGTGTGCTGCAAAACTGAAACTCTCCCCATAGGCCAGCCTCTGGCATTTCAGTGCCCTTAGCATTCCCCATCTCCAAAAGGGCTGTTTGAACTTCGGAAAGTTAAGCGCAAGGTGGAAATCATGAGTCTTTGGGAAACCTCTGGGCCTTGTTATAGAATACAAATGGATGTTGCTGTCCTCCAATGACGAAGGTCAAAAGGCAGTGTTATTATGACGAATTGTAATACAGTGGTTCCGGAGCCCTGTGCACATCCTGAAGCGAACGCAACCCGCGTCTGCACATGCCGCGACTCGCCACTTCCGCGCATGACGTCATTTTGAGCGTCTGCGCATGTGCAAGCGGCGAAACTCGGAAGTAACGCACTCTGTTACTTCCAGGTTGCCGCGGAGCGCAACCCGAAAATGCTTAACCTGAAGCTACTTCAACCCAAGTTATGAATGTACACCATCTTGGGCCAAAGAACCACTGGGTCTCAAGCACTTACTCCACCAACAGGAATTGATTGCATTACTTTATTTAAAGTATTTCCAAGCCACCCTTCACCTGATGGATTCCACGGTGGGGTACAGTAAGTACATGGCAAGACATTTTAAATACCACATTGTAATTTACCTTTAAATTTATAATGAACAGGACACTTTGGGTGGAATTAAATGCCAGCGCCCAGCTGAGAGTCGTGAAGGCTGCTCCCTGTAAGCAGGGGCGGAGGAAGGGTGTGCGTGAGGGCGGGCCGTCCCAGGTGTCACCACTGAGGGGGGTGACAAAATGCCTCAGCTGTAGGGCGGCTGAGTGGGGGGAGGCAAGCAGACTCCTCAGAGGCCCCATGGAGCGTCCTGACCCAGTTGGCCCCGCCCCACGATGACTGGCCCCGCCCCACAGGCAGCTGGCCCCACCCATGGGCACAGGGCATGCACGGTGCCCCAGGTACCCAATTGGCTTGCTTCGCCGCTGCTTGCCTAGGTGGCGGAGCCCACACTCACCAGCTCTACCAAAGAGGCCCCTGGTGAGACTAGAGGGACATTGCAATGCCTGAAAACAAACCCTAACTATTGGATTCTTTTGCCCCATCTTTTTGCGCCTGCCAAACAGCCGTGTCTTGTTTATCCTATTTTATTCTCTTGTTAATTATGCTGTTTTAAATGTGCATTTTATATTTGACTCCACTTAGCAATGGTGGGTTGTTGTTGTTTTGAAATGTTTAAGATTTCTTGCGTTAACTTTGTTTATGTTAAATATGTATTCTGTAGCTGACCTCCTTTGCAATGCTTTTTTTTTTTTTAACTCTTTAGGATAATATTTTAGTTTTCTGCGGACTGCCTCGCCAGAGTGGTGCATGCTCTGGTTATCTCCCGCTTGGACTACTGCAATGCGCTCTACGTGGGGCTACCTTTGAAGGTGACCTGGAAACTACAAATAATCCAGAATGCAGCAGCCAGACTGGTGATGGGGAGCAGCCACCGAGACCATATAACACCGGTCTTGAAAGACCTACATTGGCTCCCAGTACGTTTCCAAGCACAATTCAAAGTGTTGGTGCTGACCTTCAAAGCCCTAAACGGCCTCGGTCCAGTATACCTGAAGGAGCGTCTCCACCTCCATCGTTCTACCTGGACACTGAGGTCCAGCACCGACGGCCTTCTGGTGGTTCCCTCACTGCGAGAAGCCAAGTTACAGGGAACCAGGCAGAGGGCCCTCCCTGTGGAACGCCCTCCCACCAGATGTCAAAGAGAACAACAACTAACAGACTTTTAGAAGACATCTGAAGGCAGCCCTGTTTAGGGAAGCTTTTAATGTTTGATGTATCACAGTATTTTAATATTCTTTTGGAAGCCACCCAGAGTGGCTGGGGAAGCCCAGCCAGATGGGCGGGGTATAAATAATAAATTATTATTATTATTATTATTATTATTATTATTATTATTATTATTATTATTATTCTGTTAATTATGTTGCTTTGACTGCAAACACTATATTGGACTTTCTTCAGAAATGTTTGATTCTGGATTGATTTGTTGATGTTTTAATACGGTGTAAACCACTTGGAGGGTTTTCTTAAAAATATAAAGCGGTATAGAAATGAACTAAATAAAATAAACTGCCTGCCAGATGGATCAATCTCTCCACTCCATCTCCGCCCCCCCCCCAGCTGTTCTGGGGATTCTCCCAACCTATAGGCCAGAGTTTTCCCCATCCTGGATTAAAAAGACCGCACAGCACAGGCTTCAGATAACTGTTGGCATCCGCCTGTCTCGTGAAACAAAGAAGTGCGCCTCCAGGGTGAAAGCCACTTCCAACCTACAGAGGAGGTGGGATTGCAGGCATCACGGCCCCAGCCCCTGCGCGATTGGGGGAATCCCCGGCTGCATCACCCCTGGCCAGCCAATCGGCTGGCTTTGGGGGCATGTCCTGCCCGATTTAAACGCAGGCGCGGCCAGGGATCTCCGTCTTTTCCCGCATATCAGCTGTTCCTGTTTCCTACCCTCCCACCCTTAAAGGTTTTCGTTCCTTGACCTTGCTATGGACCTCGGTTGGTCGCCGTTGAGGGGCCTGGTAGGAATTTTTCCACTTGGCAAATTGGCACCAGCCACTTGGTTTTTGCCTACCTCGTAGCAAATCATCACAACTTTCTTGGGTGTTGGCGGATAGGCATTGGTATTGGTATCGTTTTGTAGATGGAAGAGGGGAGGAAGCGCCATCACCTGCCCCACATATTGAAGGGTAGTTTGATAAAGGATTCCGGGGCCTGTCCCTGCCCGAAGCCTATGGAGGTGAGGGCCTAAGGCACGCCCCCTAGCGATGACCCCGGGGAAGTTCCTAGTTGATGTGCGTCAGCAGGACTCCCTCTACTGGTGCTTAACCCTTCCCAGACTTCAAGCAGATGCCGCCACAGCATGATTTCTGTTCTCATCCTGAAGCAAAGTTCTTAACCCGAGTTACTATTTCTGGGTTAGTGGAGTCTGTAACCTGAAGCGTATGTAACCCGAGGTACCACTGTAATAGCAAAATAGAGTTCCACTCCCAACCCAGGCTTATTAACTTATTATTACATGTTAGGATTCTCCTGTCTAACTAAATGCTTGTGACCTTGGGAAGCATTTTCCCCTCACCTCTTTCCTTGTCTTAATATTGTATTTTAAGTGATCTCTGTCCCTCGGACTAATGCCCAAACTGCGTTGCCAAGCCACTGGGATTCTCCAATCCTGGCGGCCAGGCTGCGAATCTGTTACCTGCTGTTCCTGCAGAATTCCGCAGCCAGAGACGACTCAACGGAGCCAAGAGTGCAGATGTGTTTGAACTTTAAACAGTCTAGATATCAATTGTTTTGATCTATAAGCCCCAGAAGGCCAACTCAATCACAGAGGTATCAGGTTAAGCTAATTTACCATCCAGAACCGTCTTCCAGACATGCCTAAGTTGCAAAACTGCAAGATGCTAGACGGAAGCAAGAAACGGATAATTGCTTCCAAACACGGAGTGAAATGGTGCAATGCTCCACCTACCTCATAAGGGGGAACCACAAGTCCTGAGAGCAGAATGTGGCCCTCCCTGCCTCTCTTTCTGGCCCCCAGAGTTTTCCCCAGGCTAGACATTCCTCCCTGGCCCAGAGTGTTTTTCCTGGCTGGAATAATAATAATAATAATAATAATAATAATAATAATAATAATAATAATAATAATAATTTATTATTTATACCCCGCCCATCTGGCTGGGCTTCCCCAGCCACTCTGGGCGGCTTCCAAAAAAATATTAAAATACTGTAGTACATCAAACATTAAAAGCTTCCCTAAACAGGGCTGCCTTCAGATGTCTTCTAAAAGTCTGGTAGTTGTTGTTCTCTTTGACATCTGGTGGGAGGGCGTTCCACAGGGAAGGCGCCACTAACGAGAAGGCCCTCTGCCTGGTTCCCTGTAACTTGGCTTCTCGCAGTGAGGGAACCGCCAGAAGGCCCTTGGAGGAGGACCTCATTGTCCAGGTAGAATGATGGGGGTGGAGACGCTCCTTCAGATATACTGGACCAAGGCCGTTTAGGGCTTTAAAGGTCAGCACCAACACAAGGAATATGTCCTTGTATAGGTGCATATGTGTAGACACTAGCCTACAGGACAAAGACAAATCTACATTCATTGTTCCACCCACTTTTGCCTTTGGCACTGCCCACCACTGGCATGCAGCCCCTGGAAGGTGCTCTACGCTGCAACATTGGTTTCTCTTTTATTGCTCTTAATAGGTAATGTGAAGCCTGTGAAGTTACCCAACCCAAATGCACAATCATGTACACAATACACACAGCTCTTAATGCCTTCCAAGTTCTCCACCAGATGTTGCCTCTGCAAGGAGAAAGTGAGAGTCAGTTTCCAATCTGCATTTGCTACAAAAATTGCAATCCTTTTGCAGTCACACTTCCTCCACAAGTAGATGCATGCGTGTTTTGTGTGCTTCTAGACCCCTGAGCAGATTCGCATTCCAACACACATGCCAGCAGATCCAGCTCTACAAGAATAATTTAGAGGTGAGAAACCATGAGAGGAAGGTGGGGGTGGGTTCCCTTCCTGCTACACACTATGCATATACTTGGACTAGCAATCACTTGTTATCGTGCAATAGGGGAAATGTTCCATCATGTGTATTTTGTAATTCCATACTTCTTTTATCTGCAAGCAGGCAAGTAAACTCAAAACAGACATGACAAGGGAAATCTGGGGTTTCATCTCTCGGCTCCTAGACACTCACTTCAAAGCAGCCATGGTGGGCTCCTTTCCTAATAGGAGGAGCGCGTGGCGCTGTGGTCTAAACCACTGAGCCTCGGGCTTGCTGAACAGAGGGTCGGCGATTCGAATCCATGCGGCCCTGGGCACTGACAACCCAAGCTATGCCACCAGGTAGAGGAGTGTAGTGGCAAATTCCACTGTCGAACAGCTCTTATTGTCAGGAAGTTCTTCCATAGGTTTGGTCAGAATCTCATTTCTTGTAAGCTTGAAGCCATTGGTTCAAGTCTTACCCTCCAGAGCACTCCAGTGCAGCAAATCGACTTCTTTGCAATTTGGAAAAGTGATGTTGAAATGCAGTGAAAATTGTGGGGTGAACAAATGACGAGCGAGAAGACACGCAATCTGCAAACAAATAAAGATTAATGTGGGGTGATTTTTGCTCACTCCACACACAAAAATCAGAACAGATGACCAGTAAAAACAAGATTTAGCATAACTTCCACGCAAGTCGTGTGCAAAAAAATCAGGATGAATGCTCAGTGAACAGGTCATCTAGAGGTGCCCCAATTCTCCAGGCAAGCTGAAAATCTCTGCTCTATATGGGAGGGTTTCCAAGCTCTATAAGATGGCAGGCAATTGTTCTATGTTTTTAACCTCCTCCAGGGCCACTTGAAAATGGGATCTCTTCTTGTGGAGTATACCGCAGTAGTTTGGGAGCAAACGGTTGTGAAAATTGTTTTATGATGTGGTTTCAGATTGCTCTTTGCCACCTTGAGGATCCCGAGGGGCTGAACAGCACAATATAGGTAAAGGGACCCCTGACCATTAGGTCCAGTTGTGGCTGACTCTGGGGTTGCGGCGCTCATCTCGCTTTACTGGCCGAGGGAGCCGGCGTACAGCTTCTGGGTCATGTGGTCAGCATGACTAAGCCGCTTCTGGCGAACCAGAGCAGCACACGGAAACACCGTTTACCTTCCCGCTGGAGTGGTACCTATTTATCTACTTGCACTTTGATGTGCTTTCGAACTGCAAGCTTGGCAGGAACAGGGACCGAGCAACGGGAGCTCATCCCGTCGCAGAGATTCGAACCACTGGCCTTCTGATCGGCAAGCACTAGGCTCTGTGGTTTAACACACAGTGCCACCTGCGTCCCGCCCAAACAGCACAATACAATATTATTATTATTTTTAGCAAAACAATTTAAATAACAGACATGGAGTCCAGAGCAAGCAAATCTGGAAAGAAAACCCAGTGTATAATTTGAGAGCTTTTGCCTTCGTTACTTCAAGTTTTGTATGTATGCAGCAGAAAGACATTCAACTAAACATACAAAGGGAAAACTCCCTCAGAATTACATAGTCAATCAGAGCAAGCGCTACAGAGGTAAACACCAGGGCACTCAGCCTGGTTTCTAAGCAACACCTCCTCCACCAACACCCTATTTAAAACAGAATTAAAACTTAAGTTACAAACTGAATGATCCCTGCTGTTGCACTTCCAACATATTTTACGTAAACAATCAATAAATGAATACACTCCAATGTACTCCCACAGCACAGCTCAGATGTTATCAGCTGCATACCTTCAATTTCCAATGTTCCAGAAATGAGTGCTATTGTTCATGTGGTCTTCTTCTTCTTCTTTGGCGATCACTCATAGCCAAGTAAGATTGTCTTCCATGAACATGGTCTTAACAGTGAGTTCATAAGTGACTGTGGAGGCCAATTCTGGATCCACACGTCCTTCCACAGTGGGGACATTGGTTGCCGGGTGGGACTTGATCACGGTGTGGATTTGCCAAGCGTGCCTTCCTCTTAGCACGTTTCTCCCTTGCATTCTGAGTTTGAGCATCTTCAAAGTCCATCACACCTTTGGTAAAGGCTGTTCTCCAATTGGAGCGCTCGCAGGCCAGGGTTTCCCAGTTGTCGATGTTTATACTACATTTTTTAAGATTTGCCTTGAGACAGTCTTTAAACCTCTTTTGTTAACCACCAGCATTACGCTTTCCATTTTTAAGTTCGGAATAGAGTAGTTGCTTTGGAAGACTATCAGGCATCCACACAACATGACCAGTCCAACGAAGTTGATGTTGAAGAATCATTGCTTCAACACTGGTGATCTTTGCTTCATCCAGTACACTGATATTAGTTCGCCTGCCTTCCCAAGTGATGTGTAAGATTTTTCGAAGACACCGTCGATGGAATCTTTTGAGAAGTTGGAGATGGCGTTTGTAAGTGGTCCATGTTTCACAAGCATACAGTAAGGTTGGTAGTACCATAGCTTTGTAAACAAGCATTTTGGTTTCCCTGCGAATGTCCCGGTCCTCAAACACTCTGCACTTCAATCGGGAGAAAGCCGCACTCGCAGAGCTCAAGCAATCCTGGCTTTCACCATCAATGTTGACCCTTGTGGAAAGATAACTGCCTAGGTAGGAGAGGTGATCACTCATGTGGTACTACCCATGCAAAATGGGGAATTTGGGAAAGCCCAAGGTTTTACAGAACCACAAAAAGTACCAAAAGGAAAATAACTTAAGGTAGAATAAAACCAACCCAACGAGGACTGAGCATGCTTGGGGACCATAGAATGCTGACTGATTGTTTTGGTTTGGAGGAGAGACTAGGAGGAAGGATGGAGTAGCCAGAGTCATCAACAACAGCACTCCATACTGCAACATTTTGTTGCAGCACTGACTTATACTGTCCTACAACGATGTAGTTCTGCACCATTGCTCAGCACAGTCCTTAATGGCTCCATTATGTGCCATTCGTCAGCTCAGTGATTGAGTGTGTCGCTGATGTCTGGAACAGAGGTGCCACCATCCCTATTTATTAACTCTGCTTCTGATTTATCAAAGCAGACTCGGTGGCCGAGGTCGTTAGGAGATTAGCTTCTACATTCCCCGATAAGCACGGAGGAACAAACCAAAAAACAAGCCTTCATCCACATACCCCTGGGCGGCGCCTTTGTGAAGACATGCAGGGAACCATCCAATTTGACCTCATTTCTCTTTCCCTTTTCTGATCGGCAAGGGAGACCAACGCTGCGCAGTCCAAAGTAAATCTATTGCACAAGGCAGGACATCTCTTCCCTCTAGCAGCGTGGAGGAAGCTACCAGTAAGGGTGATAAGTCATTTGGTTACTGCGATCATCCATCAGGCACGAAGGCTCAGCCATTCTGCAGTCTGAATTCTTTATCTAACGGATTCGTCATACCAGCCGACTGTATTAAACTACCCCGTCCTCATTCCTATTACTGGGCTCCAACCAAAAATGAATCAATCTCACCCTAATTGATGAGTTCAGCTTTGCAAACGGGACAGTTGGACTTGGGCCACCTTCAGACCCTCGTCATTTTGTGGGGCGGGTTCAAGAGCACGCTGGAAAGGTAGGCTTGCACAATTCAAGTGGGTAAGAACACTCTGCCCATAACAAATCCACTTATTCTTTTTTAAAGAAAAAACAACTCTGACTTTTTGCAAATAGGGGGAAGGGGGGTGGACATTGCAAAGCATGGGATGGTTAGTGGGAAGATGCATAACCAGTGAGCAACTACCGTATTTTTCGCTCTATAAGACACACCAGACCACAAGACGCACCTAGTTTTTGGAGGAGGAAAACAAGAAAAAAAATATTCTGAATCTCAGGAGCCAGAACAGCAAGAGGGATCGCTGCACAGTGAAAGCAGCAATTCCTCTTGCTTTTCTGGCTTCTGGGATAGCTGCACAGCCTGCATTTGCTCCATAAGATGCACACACATTTCCACTTTTTAGGAGAGAGAAAGTAAGTCTTATAGAGCAAAAAATACAGTAAATCAGGATGAATGCTCATCATTCCAGTAAACAAATCTGGAGAAATGTTCCAAGGGAGACTTTTGCATACAGTGGTACCTCGGGTTAAGTACTTAATTCGTTCCGGAGGTCCGTTCTTAACCTGAAACTGTTCTTAACCTGAAGCACCACTTTAGCTAATGGGGCCTCCTGCTGCAGCCGCGCCGCTGGAGCACGATTTCTGTTCTCATCCTGAAGCAAAGTTGTTAAGCCGAGGTACTATTTCTGGGTTAGCAGAGTCTGTAACCTGAAGCGTCTGTAACCTGAAGCATATGTAACCCAAGGTACCACTGTATTCTTCAACCACAGCACAGCAACACACACAGATGCTCAACAGGCTGCAGAGGTTAGTGGTTTGGGCGCACACCCTGCAATAAGCCAGAGAGAAGAACTGTGTGGCAGGAGCTGCCCTCTCCTCCTGTCCTGGACAATGTCAGGTTTTCTCCCGGATATCTGATTGTGGGTGGGTGGGTGTTTATGTGGAAGAGCCTTTCAAGAAAGCCACTGCCCTTCATCAAGGACGAGGCAGCCAGAACCACCACTGAAGTCAGCTGAAACTGCAAACTTGAGCTTAAGCTCACTTTCCCCCTTCCTCTTCCTTGTATACCTGAAGGAGCGTCTCCACCCCCACCGTTCAGCCCGGACACTGAGGTCCAGCTCCGAGGGCCTTCTGGAGGTTCCCTCACTGCGAGAAGCGAAGTTACAGGGAACCAGGCAGAGGGCCTTCTCGGTAGTGGCGCCCGCCCTGTGGAACGCCCTCCCATCAGATGTCAAAGAGATAAAGAACTACACAACTTTTAGAAGACATCTGAAGGCAGTCCCATTTAGGGAAGATTTCAATGTTTGATGTTTTATTGTGTTTATAATATTCTGTTGGGAGCCGCCCAGTGTGGCTGGGGAAACCCAGCCAGATGGGTGGTGTAATGGGTATGGGGTTGCTCGTGCGTAAGTTGCCGCCTCTCCTGGCTATGTTGCCTTGATAAACCTTTCTGTCTGGACAGCCCTTCAATTCGTGGCTGCCTCAGTCGCTAGCAGAATCCGTCAGTGGGCGTTTCTTAAACCTCTTCCAACATAAAAGTTGTTTGACTCCCAGTCTCCTTCTACTCTCTCTGCGTGGAAGTCTTCTGCGCAGGGAGGGTGCAGGTAGCGGAGGACCTGTGCTCTCCCCGCTGGTGTCCAGTGAAGAGTCCTGGAGCCCTCTCGCCGATTCCCCCATCTGCCCCCTTTATTCCTGGTGTAACGTTGATTTGCTTCCCCCTCTGCTGAACTGCCTCTCTCCCTGCTTGGCCCTTCTCCAGCATCATTTGAGAGCCTTCCCTCCGACTCAGGCTCCGATGTCAGTTCCCTGACAGGTGGGGTACAAATAATAAATTGTTGTTGTTGTTGTTACTTGTGTGTTGTATCTTTTTAAGTTTGAGAGTCTGAAGGCAGAGACCTACTCAATACAGATTTTTTTCTTGTTAGCTGCTCTGAGAACCATTTTTTCCCCTAAAGCGCAACATAAACACAGCAAATATATAATAACAAATCAGTGCAGCAAAAAAAAAATGCAACAGGGTTTTGTGTGCTGAATGTGCAGCCTTGTGCGTATACACACACACACACAAAAACACACAGGTTAACAGATGCGTGAGACACAATCATCTCTCTCTCTCTCTCCCTTGCTTGCTTGCTCTCTCGCTTCTTTTTTTCTGCCTGGCTTAAAATATTCAGTTCCCATCACACCTGGTGGTTTATATATATTGAAGAGTTGGAGCTCTGCTGAGCTGGCAAACCCAGTGGGATTTCAGAGCAGAGAACAGGGAAGAATGACCGGGAGGGGGAGGGGATGAAATCCACACGAAGGCCCCTCTTGCCTGTACTGTTGTGAACCCTTTCAGGGGTCAGCAAACTTGTTCAGCAGGGGGCAGGTCCACTGTACCTCAGACCTTGTGGGGGGCCGGACTATATGGGGGGGGGGGGAAGAGATGAACAAATTCCTATGCCCCACAAATAACCCAGAGATGCATTTTAAATAAAAGCACACATTCTACTCATGTAAAAACACCAGGCAGGCCCCACAAATAACCCAGAGATAAGGTAAAGGTAAAGGGACCCCTGACCATTAGGTCCAGTTGCGGATGACTCTGGGGTTGCGGCGCTCATCTCGCTTTATTGGCTGAGGGAGCCGGTGTACAGCTTCCGGGTCATGTGGCCAGCATGACTAAGCCGCTTCTGGCGAACCAGAGCAGCGCACGGAAACGCCGTTTACCTTCCCGCCAGAGTGGTACCTATTTATCTACTTGCACTTTGACGTGCTTTCGAACTGCTAGGTTGGCCGGTTCAGGGACCGAGCAACGGGAGCTCACCCCGTCGTGGGGATTTGAACCGCCAACCTTCTGATCGGCAAGTCCTAGGCTCTGTGGTTTAACCCACAGCGCCACCCGCATCCCCAAACCCAGAGATGCATTTTAAATAAAAGGACACATTCTACTCGTGTAAAAACACACTGATTCTGCGGGCCGCATTTAGAAGGTGATTGGGCCGGATCCAGCCCCCAGGCCTTAGTTTGCCTACGCATGCCTTAACTCCTTTCGGAAGGGAGGAGATTGCACTGAGAATGTACACTGATAAACAGCACCAGGAAGCAAATGCCTTTGCATCCCACCTTTGGTTTCCTGACACCCCCCCCCACCGGCTTAAATTCCCTCGGGTGCAATTTAAGAAAAGACAGGAGAGCGAAGAAGTTATTTAGGCAGAACCAATGGGTGAGATCAAGAAACAAATCAATTCCATCATTATACCATCATTATATAATACCAGACAGAGAGAAAGAGAGACGAACTGCAGGAAAATAAAATAAAAACGTGCCACTCTATTTGAATATTTCCAATTCCGCCTGTCACCTTTAATTCCTTAGTGTTGATACTGGAGTTGGAAAAGTGGCAGAGAAATAGTCATATCCTTACATTACATCTGTCAAGCACCAACGGGGGCGGGGAGCTGAGCTGAGCAGTGGGAAGTGGAAACCCGCATTCACCCCGTCTGTGTCTAGATATTCCCAGGCTGCAAAGCTTTCGACAGGAAGAAAGCCTTCTCTCTGTTTTCTGCTTCGAACATTTACCTCAAAGGGCTGTAAGCTCAGGGCTGTGGAGCACCTGCTTGGCATGCAGAAGGAAGGCCCAAGGCTCAGTCCCCTGCATCTCTGGGCTTGGATTGACTCCTGTCGGAAATCCCAAATAGCCAGTCAATGTAAAGAATACTGAGACAGGGGGTGTTTTCAACTCTATCTGGAGAGGCCAGGGATTGGACCTTCTGCATGCAAAGCAGGTGTTCGAGCAATGAATGATGGCCTTCCCTGGGTCTGAGAGGGTTGCTGTGGAAGAGCAATGGCAATGATGGAGGTAAAGGGGGCAGAGCTTGACTGCTGGCAGCCCCTGTTCAAGACTCCTCCAGCATATCTCTCTCTCTATCTATCTATCTATCTATCTATCATCTATCTGTCTATCTATCTCTTTCACACATCATCATCATCACCATTACGATTGTAACTAACGCCTTATCTCGGTGGGGAGGGGTGTTATGTACTGAAGTTCTCACCCTGGGCCAGCAGGGGGATACTGTAGATAGTTATGCAAATAAGAGATCGAAAGTGACGTTCAGTGATTGGATAGTTTTAGAAAATTGTTACAGTTACGTTGTACTGGAGCTCTATATAAGCAAGCTGACTGAACCCTTCAGTTCAGTTCTGGCCTGGCCTGTGAATAAACTAGAGCTGTTTGAAGAATCGCTGTGTCGTTTGATATGTTCACCCACAACTTAACAATCATCATCATTTTTAATTTGTATACCGTCTTTCTATCTGACAATACTCAAGGCGGTTTACAAGCTGAAGAAACAAAAAATGTACATCTTATACAAAAATGTGATAATAAAACATAACTTTAAAATAGGCAACCTACATCAAAAAGTAACATTCAACAATCATTAGAATATTATTGAATAATAATAATAACATATAAAAGTTAAACAGAAATCCACTCAACAGTTACAATAAATAATTTCTAAACTATAATCAATAAAACAACAGCAAACCACAGTACACAAAATACAAATTGAGTACAAAAAATACAAATTGAGAAGCAGAGACTAGAGGGTGGAGCAAGGCAGGTGGAAGGAGGCCTTGCCTGATGGAGTTTCTCCCCTCACACACCCAAACATAAGAGCCCTGGTGGATCAGGCCCAAGGCCTGTATAGTCCCGCATCCTGTTCTCACAGTGGGCAACCAGATGCCTGGCGAAACCAGAGCAGCGCACGGAAATGCTAGGTTGGCAAGAGCAGGGACCGAGCAACGGGAGCTCACCCCATCGCAGGGATTCGAACCGCCGACCTTCCGATCGGCAAGCCCTAGGCTCTGTGGTTTACACCACAGCTCCACCTGCATCCATAAAATGTCAGACATTAACAGCTTCCCTAAACAGGGCTGCCTTCAGATATCTTCTAAAGTTGTGCGGTTCTTTATCTCCTTGACATCTGAAGAGAGGGCGTTCCACAGGGAGGGTGCCACTACCGAGAAGGCCCTCTGTCTGGTTCCCTGTAACTTCACTTCTCACAGTGAAGGAACCACCAAAAGGCCCTAGGAGGATCTCAGTTTCTGACGCTCCTTCAGGTATACTGGGCTGAGGCCGTTTAGGCCTTTAAAGGTCAGCACCAACATGCTGAATTGTACCACTCTGGCAAGACAGTATGTGGACAGGTAGGGGCTCATCCAGCATACCAGATGGAGCTAGTAGAGATAGAATTGACATGTAGATGTATTCTGCCCACCTGTGATTCCCAACAGCTACTCAGGACATACTGCCTCTGATAGTGAAGGGAAAGCATAGCCATTGTGACTATTAGCCACTGAGCATTATCCTACATTAATTCATCTAATTCTCTTTTAAAGCCATGCAACCAGTGGCTATCGCTACATCTTGTGGGAGCCAATGTCATAGTTGTGCTGTGTGAAGAATGCCTTCATTTCGTCTGTCCTGAATTGTCCAGCATTCAGGTGGTTCCAGGTCCTTGCATTACGAGGAAGAAAAATGTCTTCCTGTCCACTTTGCTACCCAAAATCACAGACACAACTGTATGAGTGTAGCCAAGAGACTTTTCTGTATTGCTGCTGAATAAAGAACAGCCAGGTATTTGTGTGAAACAGCAGCAAAAGAAATGAAGATTCTCACTTTGACCCAAACACACCGCAGGCGTGTCCTGATGCCTTTTGCGTTAAATTTGCCTCCAGCACCTTTGCAAAAACAAAACAACCCCCTGCTATCCAACCCTTCATTATTCACAACTAAAGACATGCCCAGGTTAAAGGAAACGATATCTTTGTGGAAGAAAAATAAGCCCACAGCTGCTCTAACTCCCTGCACTGTATCTATTTCTGGCAACCTATTGAGCGCGGGAGATTGATTCCTCACAAGAGCGACACAGAAACACCGGGCT
The DNA here is from genome assembly GCF_964188305.1 of Podarcis bocagei. Classification (NCBI taxonomy): domain Eukaryota; kingdom Metazoa; phylum Chordata; class Lepidosauria; order Squamata; family Lacertidae; genus Podarcis; species Podarcis bocagei. The sequence continues at coordinate 12,686,298 of NC_138142.1, read as the reverse complement.
ACAGCAAGAGTGCCCTTCATTCTCACCGTAAGCAAGCTGATTACGAGGAAGGAGGACGTGTTTAGTTGGCAAGAAGGAACATTTTGCCAGACGTCAGGTGGAGCAGAGTTGGGAAATGTAGGAAGCAAGGAAGCCACCTCACACCGGAACGGAATAATGGTCCACCTGGTCCAGCAGCAGCAGCAGCAGCAGCAGCAGCAGCAGCAGCAGCAGTAGTAGTAGTAATAATAATAATAATAATAATAATAATAATAATAATAATAATAATAATAATTTACTTATACCCTGCCCATCTGGCTGGGTTTCCCCAGCCACTCTGGGCAGCTTCCAACAGAATTTTAAAATACAATAAATTGGTACCTTGGGTTAAGAACTTAATTCATTTTGGAGGTCCATTCTTAACCTGAAACTGTTCTTAACCTGAAGTACCGCTTTAGCTAATGGGGCCTGCCGCTGCCGCCGCACCACCGGCATGCGACTTCTGTTCTCATCCTGAGGTAAAGTTCTCAACCCGAGGTACTATTTCTGGGTTAGTGGAGTCTGTAACCTGAAACGTCTCTAACCTGAGGCATCTGTAACCCAAGGTACTACTGTAGTCTATTAAACATTAAAAGCTTCCCTAAACAGGGCTGCCTTCAGATGTCTTCTAAAAGTCTGGTAGTTGTTTTTCTCTTTGGCATCTAGTGGGAGGGCGTTCCACAGGGCGGGCACCGCAGCCAAGAAGGCCCTCTGCCTGGTTCCCTGTAACTTGGCTTCTCACAGTGAGGGAACCACCAGAAGGCCCTTGGAGGAGGACCTCAGTGTCGGAGCTGAGCGATGGAGGTGGAGACGCTCCTTCGGTGTCTACTTGGAACAGGCAGCAGCTCTCTGGGTTCTCAGGAAAGAAGGGCCTGATCCACCACATACTGCCTGATCATTTGAGTTTTCCTAGCGATATCAGGGACTGAAACTGGAACACTGGAAGTCAGACCATGAAGTCATCTAGCTCAATGTTGTACACCACAAGCCTTCAACTGGTGGGTCACAGCCTAGTCCAAGGTGGGTAGCAAATATGAACGCCAGCAACATGCAAAGAACATTTCTCCAATGAGAATAGGGACATCCTATTCCATAATAATAATAATAACAACAACAATTTTATTATGTATACTCGGCCCACTCTGGGTGGCTTCCAACGTATATAAAAACATAGTAAAACATGAAACTTTTTTTATAAGAACAACAACTTCCCTATACAGAGCTGCCTTCAGGTGTCTTCTAAAGGCTGTACAGTTACTTATCTCCATGGCCGGGGGGTGGGGGCGGTCACATGACTCCATACCATCCAACATTTCTCCAACAAAAATAGGGACATCCTAAGGAAAAGTGGGACATTCTGAGATCAAGTCAGAAATCCAGGGCTCTCCCTGGAAAATAGGGACGCTTGGAGGGTCTGAAAGAAAAGGTTCCCCAATTGTATGTTTGGGTTAAAAGTGGGTTCTCAGCTTGAAAAGGTTGAAGATACCTGGTTTACACTGACAGTGGCTCTCCAGGATTTCACAGAGAGCGCAATCCCAGGCCTGCCGGAAGTTGCTTGCCATTGATCCTGAGACCTTCTGCATGCAAGGCAGGTGATCTCCCCCTCAGCTAAATCCCTTCCCCAACAGAACTTTCTGCATGAGCAAACCCTTACCATCACTTTTAAAGTGATCCGTGCTCTTGCCCCACCTATCCTTTGGTAACCATAGTACCTTAAAGTTCACCTGAACCCTTATATCCCAACTCGATCACTGAGATCACCTGCAAGAGCATTGCCACCCACCCTCCAAAATGGTGAACCCATTTGACATCAACAGCCTCATCCTGTCAAATTCTCTGTTTTCACCTTTAAACACCTCCTGAAAACTTTTCTACGCCACCAAACTCATGCAGGCGATCAAGAAAATGTCTTTCTGTGACAGTTTATGATCTCCAGTTTTAATTTTTTCCACATGGTTTTTCACTGTATGCAAATATCATTGTTGTAAGCCACTTTAGTAATTTTATTAATCCCTTTGCTCGAACAAAAGGATTCAGAGACACTTACAAACGCATGCTTGTTTACAGACTTTTATCAAGGTAATATCAATCTGACATTTACTTGTTTGGCACAAATGACTCATCTCATCCGAGTATATAGAGGCATATAAATATTTTATAGATAAATAAAATAAGCACCAAAATATCACACCTGTACCTTTGCAAGATGATTTGTGCTGCCAAAAGAGATATATTTGGTGTTTTTTTGGGGGGTGAGTCTGCCACTGACCCCCTAAGTTAGAGAAAAGGTAACAGGCTCAGTGGTGCCGTATACTTAAATTGGAGCAGAAGATGCACTCTAAGCACTGAGCCACGGTCCCTTGTTCAACTCCAATTATTTCTGTTTCTGCCTCACTCTCACCCTTTTCACACATCATATTTTTATAAATAATAGCATCTGTCATCAACGCCGTCTAACACACTAACTCCCTTTCTTGCATTGTTGCACAAACTCAATTCAAAGGGAGGGCTTTCCGTGGAAAGGATGTGCAATCTTGCTCGCACAAGGGAGACGGCAAGCAAAACAGAAAATGCACAGGAGAGAGGTGGCCATTAAATCAAATCCAAATGTGGCAAATAAGGAGGTTCCACCAAACTTTGTGGTCCATTGGACTTAGAATGCCGAGAGCCAGTGTGGTGTGGTGGTTGGAATATTGGACTAGGACCTGGGAGATCAGGATACAAACCCTAACTCAGCCATGCAGCTCGCTGGGTGGCCTTGGGCCAGTCACTTGCTCTCAGCCTAAACAACCTCACAAGGTTGAAGGGGATAGTATGGGGAACTAAGTGTACTACCTTGAGCTCCTTGGAGGCATGTTGTTGTTGAGTCGTTTAGTCGTGTCCGACTCTTCGTGACCCCCTGGACCAGAGCACGCCAGGCACTCCTGTCTTCCACTGCCTCCTGCAGTTTGGTCAAACTCATGCTGGTAGCTTCGAGAACACTGTCCAACCATCTCTTCCTCTGTCGTCCCCTTCTCCTTGTGCCCTCCATCTTTCCCAACATCAGGGTCTTTTCCAGGGAGTCTTCTCTTCTCATGAAGTGGCCAAAGGTTTGGAGCCTCAGCTTCAGGATCTATCCTTCCAGTGAGAACTCAGGGCTGATTTCCTGCAGAATGCATACACTTGATCTTCTTGCAGTCCATGGGACTCTCAAGAGTCTCCTCCAGCACCATAATTCAAAAGCATCAATTCCTCAGCGATCAGCCTTCTTTATGGTCCAGCTCTCACTTCCATACATCACTACTGGGGAAACCATAGCTTTAACTATAGGGACCTTTGTTGGCAAGGTGATGTCTCTGTTTTTTAAGATGCTGTCTAGGTTGGTCATTGCTTTTCTCCCAAGAAGCAGGCGTCTTTTAATTTCGTGGCTGCTGTCACCATCTGCAGTGATCATGGAGCCAAAGAAAGTAAAATCTCTCACTGCCTCCATTTCTTCCCCTTCTATTTGCCAGGAGGTGATGGGACTATGCCCCTTAGAGGCATAGTGGGATATAAATGTAAAAACAAAATAACTAACTAACTGTGAACTTCAGTGACTCAAAATACACACCTCAAATAGAATCAGAATTAAGACCCACTCATCAGCCCATGTTCTTCTTTCCTTCAGATGTTCATCTGAGGCAGGGAAGAGCCTGACTCCTCCTTAACACCTACTTGCCTATAATGAGGGCCGGCCCACCCATGACACTAGGTGACTGCCTTAGGCGGCAGGATCCCCAGGGCCATCAGAACACCTGATGGCTGATATTTCTCCCCCACTTGTCCCTTATATGGATCTTCACTCACCCCTTCTCTCCTGGTGGGGAGGGAGGCGCCATTTTGGAGTTTGCCTCAGGTGCCAAAAAGTCTTGGGCTGGTCCTGCCTATAACCAGGGCTTTTTTTCAGGTGGGCACCATTGCCATTCTAAGAGAACAAGTGTCAGGGGCTGGACTGAGGAGGAATAGTGGGGACCACTGCCCCTCACTTCTCCTGAACCTTCCCAAGAACAGGAGGACAGTATAGATTTAGAACAGTGGTTTGCAGAAGGGCACAGTTCAGAGGTTGCAGAGGGCAGAAGCTGGGAAATATTGGAAGAGGAACAGCAGGAAGAAGAAAAAGCATGAGGGGAGAGACAGCTGACAGACTCAGTGACTTTGGAAAACATTCCTGACCCGCCACCCACTCCCAGGACCAGGCGGGCATTGAAGGTAGTAGAACATAGAGCTCAGAGCCAGAAACCTCATATTAGTTGACGCAGGAATGACGTAGAATAGGGGAGACAAAAGGGAGTAGGACTTTACTTGGAGCAATGCCATTATTAGGGAAGGCTGCATTCCTCTGCCTGTGAATTACTGAATAAATTGCCTGATAATAATGTTTATCGTTTCTCTTATTCTTGGCTGCCACTGTGGGAGGGATCTACCATATTTTTCGCTCTATAAGATGCACCCGACTGTCAGGGAACTGCCATCGGAGCCAAGAGTGGAGGTAAGGCTCCCCGACGATGCGGGAGAAGGGACCAGCAGAGGGAGAGAGAACACTTCCCTTGGGGAAGGAAATCAGCGTGACACCTGGGAGGAAGGGGAGCAGGGAAGGACTTCGGAGAGAGGGCTCCAGGACTCTTCCACAGAGACCAGCGGGGAGAGTCCAGGACCTCCGCTGGCCACGCCCACCCTGCGCAGGAGACTTCCGCGCAGGGAGTCTAGGCGGAGACTTGGTGTCAAGGAGCTTTTATGTTGGAAGAAGTTTAGGAAACGCCCACTGACGGATTCTGCCAGTGACTGACACAGCCACGGAGTAAAGGCTGTCCAGCCAGGGAAAGGTTTAGCCAGGGAACGTTGCCTAGAGCATCCGCACCCTCTACGCACAAGCAACCCCCAATTCCCTTTACACCGACCATAAGACGCACCTAGTTTTAGAGGAGAACAAGGAAAAAATATATTCTCTCCCTCTCTGCTCAGCGCCTCTCCATCAAAGCGGGAAGAGAAACGGAAGGGGGTCTGTTTCTCCTCCCACTTCGCTGAAGGGGTGCTGTGCAGCTTTCCCTCTCCAGCGAAGCGCCTCTCCAGCGAAGCGAAGCCAGGAGAGCAAGAGGGATCGGTGTGCACCGACCCCTCTCACTCTCCTGGATTCAGCGAAAGCTGCGCAGCCTGCATTCGCTCCATAAGATGCACACACATTTCCCCTTACTTTTTAGGAGGGGGAAGTGCGTCTTATAGAGCAAAAAATACGGCGGTTCCTCAAAGCCTGACATCAAAGTGAGTTCATGGTGAGTCCCGGCACCTCTTTTTCTAGAAAAATAGCAATGCCTGTAACCCTCTTCCTCCTCCATCCATCTCGCTGATGCTGTTGTTCCAGCAGCACGGGGTCTCACTTACTTCCTCCTCCCCTGCGTCATCCTGACCTGGAGATGCTGCGGATTGAACCTGAAACCTTCTGCATGCAGAGCAGATGTTCTACCACTGAGCCACGGCCCTTCCTAAATCTGTAATGCAGAGAGCTCATCTTATTCTCCAGAGCTTTTCTAAAAACAACAACAGCAACAATGTAATATTGTTCCCTGTAAAACTTGAAAACTTGGCCTCTTGGGCGTTACGGTGCTAAAAATCATGAAAGTCCAGAGATCTCTCTAGTGGGCTGCCATCAGCCCTCAGAAGATTCTAAAGAAGAAAATATAATTTTGTCTTACTAAAAGTACTGCAATTTTGTGTTTTTTTAACTAAAAGGAATACACTGGAAAGAATTTCCTTTCTGATTCCCACAGGGCAATAACAATGCTTAACAGGATAGCCTTCTTTAATCTGGTGCCCTCCAGATGTTTAGGACTACGAAACAACATTCTAAGTCACTTTAAAAGCGCCTTTCTGGGGGGGGGGAGCAACAAATAATACATAAAAACTAGAAATTTTGGATATATATTATCGCAGAAACTGTATTTTCAAAGGCAACTTTATTAAGGTTCTGCAATTCTGAATACAATTAAGTATATTTTCAACATTTACATGCACACACACAAACACACAAGTATTTCAGAAGCAGAGATGGGTAAGATAACCTGTAAATCTACTCCAGCAATAATGTGAAGGAAATGGGCCAGTTCTCTAAATGTCTTCTGAACATCTAAAAAGCTGATTCACAACCCATATTTCATATCTGGGCAGTGCCAATTTCAGTGAGTGGGGCCTGCTGAGGATTTCACTTTGGCCACCTCATGAGAAGAGAAGACTCCCTGGAAAAGACCCTGATGTGGGGAAAGATGGAGGGCACAAGGAGAAGGGGACGACAGAGGACGAGATGGTTGGACAGTGTTCTCGAAGCTACCAGCATGAGTCTGACCAAACTGTGGGAGGCAGTGGAAGACAGGAGTGCCTGGCGTACTCTGGTCCAGGGGGTCACAAAGAGTCAGACACGACTAAACAACAACATTCCCACAACCTCATCTCTTCCATCCCCCTACATTTTTTTTCTGGGGTCAAGAGAAACAGCTTAACCTAGGACCAAAGGGAACTCCCTGTTCCTGACTGAGTTCCAGCCTGTGGTTGGAGTTCCTTAGCAACCACTCACCACGTGTATCTCATTTCTCTTTTTACACCACTTCTGACACCACCGTCTGGCTGACACCCTGCGCTCCCAAGAGATGCAACAAGAACAGGTCTCACATTACTTTAGTTCATTAGACAGTAAGCAGCACAACACACTATTAAATTTGCATACCACCCTTCATCCAAAGATCACCAGGTGGTTCACAACGTAAAAATACAAAATGAAAATGCAGAATACATAATAAAACAAAAGCAAAAGGAACCAATAACGCCCCTCTCACAGATACATTTGAAAGCCATAGAACGTTAAAACAGCTTATCTATATTTTGCTCTAGGAGGCTTAACTTGGTCAGAATTGAGCATACACTTCCAGACTGAACACTAAATACATGACTTCTGGTAACTGAGCCACCATAGCTGTAGAGAGTCGTGAAAATTTGTGTCCCAGCCTTTTTAGACTCATTGTGATGGCCTGGGATTCCGAGTCTGAGAGTGAACCGGAGGAATCCCAGCCGGCACAGGAGTCCCCGCCTCCAGGGCCGGCTGAACTGGGGCAAGGCCTAGATGCTGAGGAGCCTGCACCTGTGCCAGATCCTCAGGGGCAGGCACCAGGTGAGACCATTCTGGCCCCAGAGGTGCTGGAGGACTCAGTGGCTACAGGTGAGCCTCCCCCGGGGCCCAGTAACCCTTCGGCCTCTCCTAAACTGCAGAGGCTTAGGGCAGAGAGGCGAAGGGAACTGGTCTCTCCCAGGAGGAGTGCTCGCCTTAAGGCCAGGAGAGGCGGGGCTCCTGGCGGCCGGGACTGCCCCCGGCCTTAGAAGAAGATAAAGGTCAGGCAGCCCGGTCCCAGGTTGCGGGAGCAACGTCGTTGTGGAGTACCTGCTTTACCCAGACCCAGATCTGCACTCCCAGTGTGCCTGTTCCTCGCCCGGCTTCCTGCTCCTGACTCTCCGGTGTTCCTGTTCCTCGCCCGGCTGCCCGCTGCTGACCCACCAGTGTTCCTGTTCACCGCCTGGCTCCCTGCTTCTGCTGTACCAGTGTTCCTGTTACCCACCTGGCTTCCTGCTGCTGCCCTACCAGCGTTCCTGCTCCCCCGCCCGGCTCCCTGTTTCGGACCTTGCGTCTCATCTAGTGATCGTCTACCCTGCTAGTGACTCTGGACTGAACCTCAGCTACGGTATTAGTACCTTCCCCCCCCCCCCGGGACCAGCACACTCATCCACCCATGTACTATCTGAAACAAAAGGGATGCGTTGGTTGCCAGATATATTGGCATTTTCAGTGCAGATGGCGCTGTGGGTTAAACCACAGAGCCTAGGACTTGCCGATCGGAAGGTTGGCTGTTCAAATCCCCGCAATGGGGTGAGCTACCGTTGGTCGGTCCCTGCTCCTGCCAACCTAGCAGTTCGAAGGCACTAAGTACAAGTAGATAAATAAGTACCGCTCCAGCGGGAAGGTAAACGGTGTTTCCGTGCACTGCTCTTGTTCGCTGGCCACATAACCCGGAAGCTGTACGCCGGCTCCCTCGGCCAGTAAAGCGAGATGAGCGCCGCAACCCCAGAGTCGTCCGCGACTGGACCTGACAGTCAGGGGTCCCTTTACCTTTACCTTTACCTCACTATACGTGCTTTCCAAGGCTCAGATTAATTCTACTGGCTCAAGTTTTTATCCAGATCCCTTGGGAAAGCAAGAAGGGAGCACAAATTTTATTTCTTTATTAACTACTGCTGTTAGTTGTACAATTGCATGTTATTTTTCTTTCTTTCTAGCTGCTGTTTCCATGGTGTTTTATTGTTATGCTGTTAACAGCCTTGGATTTCTGCTCTGTGGGCGAAAGACAGTATGCAACTATTTGATAAACAAGCAAAATAATAAATATACACAGGCTGACAACCGAACTCTTTATGCAGGAAAAAAAGGGACAAGGCAAATGTGACCTACACCCAGATTTGTACAGAAAATTGGACAATGCAACATGCTCGGGCATGTGCATAGGAAATATGCCTTAGCAACATTGACCTAATTTCCAAAGTAAAATGTGTGTGTGTGTGTGTGCATGGCTCAATACGAAACAATATGCATTGAAGGGAAAAGTGAAGCAAAACTAGCTCAAGGTAAATACTCTATTACTGCTTTTGTGTGTGTTTATGAAAAGGGATCTATAAATCAAAATCGAATGTTACATGAGCAAGTTCCATAAGTGCAAGCTTGGGCAGTGTGTATGGAGAACCTGGGCTGCTGAGATGACAAGATACACACACACACACACAGAAACACAAACACACACAGCCTTGCTGATGTGGACCAAAGGAAAGCAGAGCAATACGTTTGGCACGAGTTTGGATTCAGGAGTTGCCGGAAGGAGGCGTACAAGGCGCCATCCAGCCACCTTAGGGATGTCTCTCTGGATTTGTGTAGGGTGCCCCAATTTGAAAGAAAATTTCATGAAAATGCTCTGCAGATGGTACTTAACACCTGTAAAACTGGCCAAAATGTACAAATCTAGATCAAACAGCTGTTGGACATGCAGGGAGGCGGAAGGCACCGTGATCCACATGTGGCGGAATTGCAAAAAATCAGGGAGTTTTGGGAAACAATATATAACGCAGTGCCGTCTTACCCATAGGCACTGGGGTGCAGGGCACCCGGGCGCCGGGCTCCCAGGGGTGCCAGGCCGAGAGTCCGAGGCCCGAGAGTTGAGTCTGGGGAAGAGCCCGCCCGTTGGTCGGAGCGCCGCAGCAGGCTCTTCTGCTGCGGGTGGCTCTGTGCCGCGAGTTCAGGGGCGACCGAGCCAGCGAGATGCTGAGGCGGCCGGCCAGCTCCACCCTCCTGCGCGCCTGGGACTGGGCAATCTGGGGGGGGCGGCGCCGGGTGGATCTTTGCACCCCGGCGCCGCATATGCTTAAGACAGCCCTGATATAACGAACTAGTCACAGTGGCTCTTATGGCCCTCAAATGTTGGAGGCAGTATGCTGGGATACTGAATTGCTGGGATTTACAAATGTGGAGAGATGCTCTGCTGCAGTCAGGCCCTGCTTTCAGGCTTTCATAAAAACAGGATTCTGGGCTAGATCGGCCACTGGCTTTGCCCAGCAGATTCTTCTTATACTCTTAAATGGAAAATCGGGGAAGGTGAATGGACTGGAGTAAAATGAAAGAGGTTATGGCTGGCTGGCTGACTGGCTTGTTGGTCAGCAGACACTGTGTGATGGCCTGGAATTCGGACTCGGAGGCTGAACCTGAGGAATCCCAGCCTGCACAGGAATCACCGCCTCCAGAACCAGCTGAGCTGGGGCTGGGGCTTGAGCCTGAAGGGTCCTCACCTGTGCTGGATCCTCAGGTGCAGGCACCAGCTGAGTCTGCTCTATCTCCTGAGGTGATGGAGGACCCATTGCCTGCAGGTGCTCCACTCTCAGCCCCGTCAGAGGAAGCTGAGGTTGCCTCTGGGTCCGGTAACCCTCCAGCCTCTCCCGAGCTGCAGAGGCTCAGGGCAGAGAGGCGGAGGGAACTAAGATCCCGCAGGAGGAGTGCTCACCTCTAGGCCAGGAGAGGCGGGTCACCTGAGGACCGGGGCCGCCCTATGCCTCGGGGCAGATAAAAGCCAGTCAGCCCAGTCCCAGGTTGTGGGAGCAACGTTGTTGGTAGCCTGTTCCTGCCTGCACACTGTCCTGCCTCTCTGACGGAGCTCCTGACCTCACCCAACTCCCTGCCTTGGACCCAGCTTCAGCTTTGAGGGAGAGCCTCCATACCGCACCCTCGACCTCGGACTGGACTCGGACCTTGCCTCATGGTTAACCCTCAGGACCAGCACACACTGCAAATTCTCATGGTTCTAGGTTTCGCTTTAAATTAAAAGTGCTTTGATATGGACCGCAAGCCGCTCTGTTAACTTTTTATTATGGGGTGACTTACAGATGCCATGAATAAATAAACAAATTCTGTTGCCGGTCTCACTTACATGTCTTATTGCTATCCACGTTCCCACAGAGGCTGGTGTCGCAAGCCTTTTAAAGCCATTTGATACAGCAGCAGCTTGCCTATATCTGGCAATAATTCATATTTTTCTTTTTGCTGCCAGAAAATGAGTAATAAAAGTATTTGTGTTTCTATACGGCTGCTTCTTTGAGGGAGCCAAGAAGAATTAGATCAGGATCAATAACCTACGTTTTCAGTAGCACCTCACACTATTTACCAGTAATTCCCAATTGCAGGGCAGGTGGGGAGAGGGAGGAATGTTTTTGCCATGCCCCGTCATGGCCTACGTTGGGCAAATAGGGAAGGGGAAATCCTGACCTCCATTTCCCCAGAGAGCAAGGCTTGGTGCGGTCCTTCACAACACAGAAATGAAACCTCTGAAAATAACCTTTGGGTCAGGGGTTTCCAAACTGTGGTCCACAAGCACCAGGGGTCATTCAGGTGGTCTGCGGCAGGTCAGCAGGTTTGTAGTTGAAGGCGGGTGTCAAGGGAATTGGGGTTGCTTGTGTGTAAACCTCCAGCTGTTCCAAACTGCTTAAGGGGTGGTTGTGTCTTTCCCTGACTGAGCAGCCCTTAACGCTGCTGCTCAGTCGCTAGCAGAATCCGTGAGTGGGCGTCTCCTAAATTTCCTCCAGCATAAGAATTCCTTAACGGACAACCTTCGCCTCACCTCCCTGCGCGGAAGCCTTCTGTGCAGAGTGGGCGTGCCGAGTGGTGGTCCTCCACCCTCCTCACTGACTTCACTGGAAGAGTCTCGGAGCCTCACCTCCGAGATGCTCTCTGCCTCTCCCTTCTTCCTGGTGCCACCTGGACTTCCTTCCCCAGATGACGTTCTCTCTCTTCCCTTACTCGTTCCCTCTCCTTCAGAATCCGGGAGCCTCGCCTCTCCCCTCTGCTCCGATGTCAGTTCCCTGACAGCGGGAGACTATGCATCCATCATCTTAAACATTCATGTTGGTTTTTAATTGTTCTTATTTCTCACGTTGCAATGCAGTACAGTTGGAACTGATTTGGGTGCAAATTCCAATACACAGAATGGATGCAAAAACTTACGGAATATGCAGAAATGGTGAAACTTATGGGGAAAATAAGAAATCAAGATAACAAATAAAAGAATGGATATTTTTTTTACTATTTTATAAACGCTTTATTGGTTTACAAACTAAATAACATAAGTAGTCATTGTATATTTACAAATAAATTGTAAACAGATAAGAACATTGGCAGGATTATTGTAATAACCTGCAGTTTTATAAGAGTTTTATATATTTAAAGTAGATGAGTAAATGAAGTCAATTTGGAATATGCAGAAAATATATTTTTTTAAAAAAAATTAAGGAATCGCAGAAAGAAGGGGAAGGAAGTTGAGTTTCGAAATGTTAAAATGATTGTAAAATACTGAAATGCATAAAATTGAAAATTGTAAATAAATAATAACATCAATAGAATTATAGGGAAGTTTTTAATATTTGATATTTTTACATGTGTTGGAAGCTGCCCAGAGTAGCTGGGGCAACCCAGCTAGGTGAGTGGGTACAAATAATAAAATGTTTGTTGCTGCTGCTGCTGCTGCTGTTATTATAATACAATAAATCTCAATATATGGGGGGGGGGGATAAATGAAAATGCAATTTTAAAAAATTAAACAGCATCCAGTACAGCACATTGCAATTACAACAAAAGGCTGGGGAAAATATTAAGTGGTCTGCCAAGAAGCTCAGCAATTTTCAAGTGGTCCATGGGGGCAGGGGTGGGAGTTTGGGAACCACTGATCCAGAGAGCGCATGCATATGGTTGGGAAGGAAACCTGCGAATACCAGAAGCTTTAAGAGGGGGAAATGTCCTTGTTCCCTAGTTTCTGGTTCCCGCTGACTTGAACTCTTCATGCAGACTTCCAAGGAAAGCAGCTTTTCCTAGCCAGGGGTGCCCCAAACTTTCATAGAATCATAGAATCATAGAGTTGGAAGAGACCACAAGGGCCATCGAGTCCAACCCCCTGCCAAGCAGGAAACACCATCAGAGCACTCCTGACATATGGTTGTCAAGCCTCTGCTTAAAGACCTCCAAAGTAGGAGACTCCACCACACTCCTTGGCAGCAAATTCCACTGTCGAACAGCTCTTACTGTCAGGAAGTTCTTCCTAATCTTTAGGTGGAATCTTCTTTCTTGTAGTTTGGATCCATTGCTCTGTGTCCGCTTCTCTGGAGCAGCAGAAAACAACCTTTCTCCCTCCTCTATATGACAACCATATGTCAGCCATATGTCATAGATTCTATGATTCTATGATCCTTTTATATATTTGAACATGGCTATCATATCACCCCTTAACCTCCTCTTCTCCAGGCTAAACATGCCCAGCTCCCTTAGCCGTTCCTCATAAGGCATCGTTTCCAGGCCTTTGACCATTTTGGTTGCCCTCTTCTGGACACGTTCCAGTTACTCAGTGTCCTTCTTGAACTGTGGTGCCCAGAACTGGACACAGTACTCCAAGTCAGGTCTGACCAGAGCAGAATACAGTGGCACTATTACTTCCCTTGATCTAGATGCTATACTCCTATTGATGAGGCCCAGAATTGCATTGGCTTTTTTAGCTGCCGCGTCACACTGTTGGCTCATGTCAAGTTTGTGGTCAACCAGGACTCCTAGATCCTTTTCACATGTACTGCTCTCAAGCCAGGTGTCCCCCATCTTGTATTTGTGCCTCTCATTTTTTTCCCCCAAGTGCAATACTTTACATTTCTCCCTGTTAAAATTCATATTGTTTGTTTTTGCCCAGTTCTCTAATCTGTCAAGGTCGTTTTGAAGTGTGATCCTGTCCTCTGGGGTGTTAGCCACCCCTCCCAGTTTGGTGTCATCTGCAAATTTGATCAGGATGCCCTTGAGTCCATCATCCAAGTCGTTGATAAAGATGTTGAATAAGACCGGGCCCAAGACAGAACCCCGTGGCACCCCACTAGTCACTCTTCTCCAGGATGAAGAGGAACCATTGATGAGCACCCTTTGGGTTCGGTCAGTCAGCCAGTTACAAATCCACTGAGTGGTAGCATAGTCAAGACCGCATTTTACCAGCTTCTTTACAAGAATATCATGGGGCACCTTGTCAAATGCCTTGCTGAAATCAAGGTAGGCTACATCCACTGTGTTCCCTTCATCTACCAGGCTTGTAATTCTGTCAAAAAACGAGATCAGGTTAGTCTGACATGACTTATTTTTCAGAAATCCATGCTGACTATTGGTGATCACAGCATTCCTTTCTAGGTGCTCACAGACTGTTTGCTTAATGATCTGCTCCAGAATCTTCCCTGGTATTGATGTCAGACTGACTGGGTGGTAATTATTTGGGTCGTCTCTTTTCCCCCTTTTTGAAAATAGGGACAACATTTGCCCTCCTCCAGTCTGCCAGGACTTCGCCTGTTCTCCAGGAATTCTCAAAGATGACTGCCAGTGGTTCTGAGATCACATCTGCCAGTTCTTTTAATACTCTTGGATGCAGTTCATCTGGCCCTGGAGACTTGAATACATCTAAACTAGCCAAGTATTCTTGTACTATCTCCTTAGTTATTCTGGGCTGTGTTTCCTCTGCTGAATCATTTGCTCCAAATTATTCAGGTCGGGCATTGTTTTCTTTATCAGAGAAGACTGAGGCAAAGAAGGCATTGAGGAGTTCAGCCCTTTCTGTGTCCCCTGTTTGCATTTCACCATCTTCTCCTCTGAGTGACCCCACTGTTTCTTTGTTCTTCCTTTTGCTACGGACATACCCATAAAAGCCTTTTTTGTTGCTTTTAACCTCTCTAGCAAGCCTGAGTTCAATCTGTGCTTTAGCCTTTCTGACTTTGTGTCTACATGTGCTGGCTATTTGTTTGAATTCCTCTTTGGTGGTTTCCCCCCTTTTCCATCTTTTGTACACATCCTTTTTTAATCTTAACTCAGTTAAAAGTTCTTTAGATAGCCACCCTGGCTTCTTTAGGCACCTTCCATGTTTCCGTCTCATTGGTATTGCCTGACGTTGTGCTTTTACTATCTCCCTCTTAACAAACTCCCAGCCATCATGAACTCCCTTTCCTTTTAGTATTACTCTCCATGGGATCTCACCCAGCACTTCCCTAAGTTTGATGAAGTCAGCTTTCTTAAAGTCAAGAAATGGAGTCCTAGTATGCTTGGCTGCTCCTTTCCGCTGTATAGTAAACTTCAGAAGAGCATGATCACTCGCGCCTAATGATCCTTCCACTTTTACCCCACTAACCAGGTCATCAACATTGGTTAGGACCAGATCTAAAATAGCTGTTCCTCTTGTTGCTTCTCCCACTTTCTGGACAATGAAGTTGTCTGCAAGGCCAGTGAGGAATCTGTTTGACCTTTGAGGCTCCTGAAAAGAGATTTGAGGCCCATAAGCTCAAGGAAGCCTAGGCTTGGTTGAAGAGACTCGTCCCATCCCATATTTAAGGTAAAGGGTAAAGGGACCCCTGACCATTAGGTCCAGTTGTGACCGACTCTGGGGTTGCGGCGCTCATCTCGCTTTATTGGCTGAGGGAGCCAGCGTACAGCTTCCGGGTCATGTGGCCAGCATGACTAAGCCGCTTCTGGTGAACCAGAGCAGCACACGGAAACGCCATTTACCTTCCCGCCAGAGTGGTACCTATTTATCTACTTGCACTTTGACATGCTTTCGAACTGCTAGGTTGGCAGGAGCAGGGACCGAGCAAAGGGAGCTCACCCCGTTGCGAGGATTCGAACCACCGACCTTCTGATCGGCAAGTCCTAGGCTCTGTGGTTTAACCCACAGCGCCACACGTATCCTCCCAGATCTGAGGCCCATAAGCTCAAGGAAGCCTAGGCTTGGTTGAAGAGACTCGTCCCATCTCGTATTAGGGGCACGTTATTCCACCAGAGCCAGCTAAGGGTTCTCTTTAGCAAATCGGAAAATTGTTTCAGGGACAAACAATGTCATGGGCCCCACGCTGTTCTGTCTCTCTTTCAGCTCCTGGCTACCTGGAGCGCCAGAATTGAATCCGAGATGGAGAAGTTCAAAACAATGTGCAAGAGCATTACGCTTGCATGAGCATGCCTGGATGCAATCCCTGGCGTTTTCGCCTACCCACGGCCAACTTTTCCTTTTTCTCACATCCCGCATGATCACAGTGGCAATTGCTGGCCGCCTAGCAGTGTTCAGCTAGTCCCCAAATGCGGTAACATTTTAGAGGCCAATTATCCACTCCAAAGCTCTTTGTTACAAAATAAATACAAATAATGAATCCTCATAAGAGGTAGCAATGGCATAAAGCCCCCATGAGCCCTAATTTGCACCTCTTCTTTCTGAAAAAGCTTATCTCTTTAAAGCACTAATTTCACATGCTTAAATCAAGATTGGCTTAGGAAACTTAACTAAAAGAGTTGGGAGCTGTTATTTTTCTACAGATAGATAATAGGGTTGTGTTTGTATGTGCATGGATTTCTCCTTGCACAGCTGAAATTTCCCTCCCTCTCCTCTTGTGCCTCTGTATGTTCCTGGGGTGGGGGTCCCTATCAACTGGGATTCCCTCCACTTGCATTTGATCCGCCTCCCAGCTTTCTTTCACAATTAATTGGCAAATAATTAACTGGCAATTAATGGTGCTGGTGATATAAGCACGATGGCTGCATAAAACGCTGGAGGAAGGGAAGTGACATTTGTAAGAGGGCACAGAATGCCAACCGATACTAGGTACAACAAATTGTCCTTCTAGCCCACCGGTTCTCAACCTGTGGGTCCCCAAATGTTGTTAGACTACAACTCCCATCATCCCTGAGCTCTGGCCTTGCTAGCTATGGGTGATGGGAGTTGTAGTTCAAAAACATCTGGGGACCCACAGGTTGAGAAAGGCTGGTCTAGCCCAATGCTATCGATGTAGAACAGGGATCAGCAAACTTTTTCAACCAACGGCTGGTCCACCGTCCCTCAGACCATGTGGTGGACCAGACTATATTTTGAAAAAAAATGAATGAATTCCTATGCCCCACAAATAACCCAGAGATGCGTTTTAAATAAAAGCACACATTCTACACATGTAAAAACACCAGGCAGGCCCCACAAATAACCCAGAGATGCATTAAGGACACATTCTACTCATGTAAAAACACGCTGATTCCCGGACCGTCCATGGACCGCATTTAGAAGGCGATTGGGCCGCATCTGGCCCCCGGGCCTTAGGCTGCCTACTCCTGATGTCAAGGGAACTTCCCAGGTTCCTAGAGCATGTTCCATCCAACTCTTTTAATTGGAGGAGAAGAGGCGAACCTCAGCCAATCAGTGCTCCAAACTGGAGAGTCCACCAAGGGGGGGAGGAAGGGGGGCGGGCCGCCCCAGGTGTCACCACTGAGGGGGGTGACAAAATGGCAGGCAGCACTCATCGTGGGGCCTGCAGCATGCCCAAGCTATGCATCTCTCCTGGGAGCGACATGGTGCCTTGGGTGCCCACCGGCTCCACACTGCCCCAAACGGTCCACACGCCACCTCCCCTTCAGCTGTAGGGTGGCTGAGTGGGAAGAGGTAGGCAGACTCCTCTGGGCCCCGTGGAGCATCCTGCCCCAGCTGGCCCCGCCCCTTCGTGCAGGGCAAGCACGCCGCACCAGGCACCCGATCAGCTTGCTCCGCCGCTGAGTCCACCACTCTACCACTGAGCTACAGCCCTTCCCTGATGTTACTGCCTCTGACCACACTGGGCATTGACACTCATCCCCCGCCCTCTCCAAAGCTCATAAAGCAAATATACTTCGCTCCTGCCTACATGATAACACCAAAAATACACTCTCTCTGCTTTTTACTTGGTGGAGAAGGAGGCACAGGAGAGAGGAGCACAGAATGACAGCTAGAAAGTTTGTTCCATGAAGAGGTCTCACATCAGCCTGGGTAGCTCAGTTGGTTAGAACTCTTGGAAAAAGGCCCGGGAAGGCCACCACCTTCCCAAGACACCTGCTTGTCTCTCCGGTGGTCACTCTCTGGCTGTAAATCTTCCTCAGTCCAGAGAGGCCGGTGATAAGCGACCCTTCCCTCCTGAGAGGAGCACGCTCATCTTCTGGCATCTCATAGCAGAAGATAAAGTCAATTAGTAGCTCTAAAACTACTTTATTTACAGTCTATGTACAAAGAATCCATGTCTGTGCTCTCTCAACATCAGAAAAGAACAGCATAACACAGAGACATGAAACTAACTTCCAACAGTGCTAAGACTTCCTGTCTCACGCTCTCTCAGACACTCACCTGATATAAACAACATAGTGCTACTTGCTGAGCAGCACAGGTGAATAAAAATCCTAATATCACTCCCCCATTTTTAGGTAACCCTAGCTGCAAAAGCCAGTGCAGCATCAAGAGACATAAACAAACAGTTGTCATACACATAGTATACCCCTGCTGTACCAGTTCCACTTTTGGAACTGCCTGCAACTGGACTGTCCAGTTCAAACCTCTGGTTACCTGTCTTCCATGGGACTAGGGCTTTTGCTCTATCTTGGTCTTCGGAAACAGTGCTGACTCTTGCAACCTTCAGGTGTGGCTTTGATTCTCCTGTGGACCAACCTTGTACCTCACTCAAGACCTTAGTGTCTGAAACCTGGTTTGAGCCGCTAGCCACAGCTATACATGCAACAGCTGTGTTAGCAAACTCCTGGGAGCACCTCTTGGGTGGAAGTCCCCTTGTGACTCTCTCAGATCTACATATCAGGTTCAGATCCTCCTTGCTGGTTTGTACTTCCTTGGGACTTTTGGGAGAACCACGACCAACAGTAAACAGTGGCTCTGGCAATTCCAGTTCACCCTCAGATGATGGCCTGGACATTGCTTGCGTGCTTCTCTCAATGACTGTGTCATCTGTACTAGAACTCTCAGTGGTGCTTTCAGTGTCACTCTCAATGTCAGAATCGACAACTGTGTTGGCATTGATGGGGAAACTGTGAAGAACCTCTCTCCACAGTTAGAGCCAGTGTGGTGTAGTGGTTAAGAGCGGTAGTCTCGTAATCTGGGGAACCGGGTTCGCGTCTCCGCTCCTCCACATGCAGCTGCTGGGTGACCTTGGGCCAGTCACACTTCTTTGAAGTCTCTCAGCCCCACTCACCTCACAGAGTGTTTGTTGTGGGGGAGGAAGGGAAAGGAGAATGTTAGCCACTTTGAGACTCCTTAAAGGGAGTGAAAGGCGGGATATCAAATCCAAACTCTTCTTCTTCTTCTCTTGTTATGCAGTGTCTTCTACATTCCTAGTAAGAATCACTGTGTCAGAATCAGGCAATAAAACGTATTGACCTTTCTCATAACCCATCAAAATTTCCCGTGCACCCTTTGTACATTGTGGTGTTGTACAATGGTGGTGATAACGCCAAGGTTGCAGGTTCGGTCCCCGTAAGGGACAGCTGCATATCCCTGAATTGCGGGGGCTTGGACTTCAGGATCCTCAGTGTCCCTTCCAGCTCTATGGTTCTATTAAATACAATTAATTAATTAATTAATTAATTAATTAATTAACTGGCCTCATCTCAGCCGCAATCAGCAATTAACTAAACCGAACCTAAACGGTACAAAAATGTGTTATTTGCAAGCTTGTAGATTGGCAAAGACAATAGGGAGGCAAAATAAGTAATTACCAGATATATAATTAGTCACACAGGGTTTGGGTCGTTCTGATCTTGATTTAAACAATCGTATCATACGGGCCAGAACATGAGAAAATAGATCTTACCGAGGAGGGGAAATACCCCGAGCCTGGGATTAAATTAGAATGTAGCGCTCCAAAATTCTCTCTCCCTCCCTCCCCCCAATCAATAGAGACAATGGAAACGAAAACATGACAAGACAATGCAATACGGATCTGGGAAAAATGTCAAGAGCTCTCATTATGTTTTTAGTGCATAATTAATGCTGCGCTGAACTTCTCGTACAGCTGGGATACTCGGCGACATCTCCAAAGAGGCAATCATGGGAACTGAAGCTCTTATTAAGTCTATTTAAGGAGTATCTTAAACGAAACAAGGAAACTTAAGAAGCTCTGAGACATGGAAGGTGAATCAAGTTTGCACTATGGACTCAGGGCCCGGGCAACGTAAAAACTTGGTGGAATATCTAAGTCCCCATGGACAGCCTTTCCCTTGAGAATGGAGGTATTTAAGCCGTCCCTTTGGAGGAAGTCAACTGCCCCCGAAACTCAAAGTCTACAGCTCCAAGAATGGGAGAGGCATCAAAACAGCACTCAACCAGGGGAGAAGGCAGTTATCAAAAAGGAATAGGGCACTCCCTTCCTGTGCTGCTGTGCTGTGTCAGGATCCCACTTGGACTACTGCAATCCTCTCTACATGGGGCTACCTTTGAAGGTGACCCAGAAACTACAACTAATTCAGAATGCGGCAGCTAGACTGGTGACTGGGAGTGGCCGCCGAGACAACATAACACCGATCTTGAAAGACCTACATTGGTTCCCAGTACATTTCCGAGCACAATTCAAAGTGTTGGTGCTGACTTTTAAAGCCCTAAATGGCCTCAGCCCAGTAAACGTGAAGGAGCGTCTCCACCCCCTTTGTTCAGCCCGGACACTGAGGTCCAGCTCCGAGGGTCTTCTGGCAGTTCCCTCACTGCGAGAAGTGAGGTTACAGGGAACCAGGCAGAGGGCCTTCTCAGTAGTGGCACTCGCCCTGTGGAACGCCCTCCCATCAAATGTCAAGGAAATAAACAACTATCTGAGTTTTAGAAGACATCTGAAGGCAGCCCTGTTTAGGGAAGTTTTTAATGACTCATGTTTTGATGTATTTTTAATCTTTTGTTGGAAGCCACCCAGAGTGGCTGGGGAAACCCAGCCAGATGGGCAGGGGTATAAATATGTTGTTGTTGTTGTTGTTGTTGTTGTTGTTGTTGTTGTTGTTGTTTCTACCTGGTGGTGCTAACTAAGGGCCCATGCACAGCGTAGCCGCTTCTGGGCAGAAATCACTGCCATTCCTAATCACTTAAGGGAAGCCTGCTCCCAATGAGGTAAGGATCCAGCCCAGTGCTTCTTCCACCAACAAAGTGGTGCCGATTGCATTGATGGAGGCAAAAGCCCCGTGGGATAAAATTCCTTCCTGGCCCTAAATCCAGCTCTCCTCCTCCATTAAACAATTCACCTGGGCTGCCTGACCTCACACCACAGAGCGTGACTACACCTTACATTTTTATGCATACAGGAAGAAATCCCCTGTGCTGGTCCTGAAGATTCAGGGTCCTATTCCTTCCTTCCACCAGCCTTCTGGGAGAATTTCCTGTCCACACAGCAATATTCTTCAGACCAGACAAAAGAGTCTGGTGTCGAGTTCAAATCCACCAACTTCCATTTGCCCTATACTTTCTAAATCCGTTTAAAAGACTGAAAATCTACTTTCTTTTAAAGGGGAGGTTTGGAAGCAGCAAATTATTTCTGCAATAACCAATAAAGAGAATTCAATTTATTATTTATTAGACACCTCTTAAAAGAGAATAACCAATATTTGCATGATGGTCCCTGAGATCAAGGAGCCTATGTTTTCACCTATGTTTGTACAATTAGACACCATTTCAAATCAATATGGCAGACTGAACCTTTCAGAACTTCACTGATCTTAACTGCAGATAATAAAAACTGGACCGGTTTCTCACCGAGTTTCTGAGCAACGGCAGATATGAGGCTGGTAGCAAATGAATAAAACTAAGAGAGGAATATAAATATTTGCATGTACAAATAAAACAAGTCAGTGTAATAAATAAGCTCTGTTAATAGCTCAATATCAGTGAATAACACAGTAATATATGCCATTATCAAACAGAAAAAAAGAAATGAAAAGCAAACTCAAGTCACTAACGAATTTTAAAAGACTGAAAATCTACTTTCTTTTAAAGGGGAGGTTTGGAAGCAGCAAATTATTTCTGCAATAACCAATAAAGAGAATTCAATTTATTATAAAGCTGTGTCATTATTCTTCTTCTAAAGTACAAAGTGATTTTTGCCATTGAAGCAAATCTCCAGGCTTTGTCCACCCACTCTTCTATTGTTTGTCCTCTCCATATTTTGTCAAACATAATTTTTGCTACTGGCCTCTGTCCTAGTCTGCCAGGCTGTCAGATCTAAGAAGCAGAGCTTTTCTATGATTAGCAAAGAAACATCTTATGAATCTACAGTGTGAAACAAAGAACCTGGTCACTGTCTGTTTTTGTTTTAAATTGCCCCTCCCGTAGCTCAGCCTCTGCTGCAACAAGTTTCCCAGATGAAGAAGAGAGAGAATCAATAGGGGTCATTTCAGCACTGACACGTCCGGGGAGGGGGGGGTGGAACCATACTCCCTCTGGGGTGTGTTTCCTACCAATTAACTTAAGCAGTAAAAATATCCTCTTGTTAAGCATGCTTTACAATCAGTTCCCAAGGTCTTTCCTCCCCTCGCCAGCTCAATCCAAGCCAAGAAACTCATTTCACGTGGGTGGAGCTCGTTGTGAAAACCTGGCGCCGGAACAAGAACGTTAATGACAGCTTCGTACATTGATAAGGGTTAGTAGTGGGGGGCCTGAAATCAATGCTGGCAAATTACTGGCGACTTCGAGAAAGCACATGCTGTAGAGGGAAGCGAGGGCAGGTAGGGCTTGTCGCACAGGGAAGGTAGGACTCATCTAGGAAGAAAAGGCTAAGGAGTAAACCCTACACAAATTCAGAGTGGAGTCCCTAAAACGGTTGGTGTCAGGAGTTCAGCCTACACTCGAGTAGGACTCTGGCAGAGACACATGCCCGACTCGCATGTTCCCTTCCTCCTGGTCGTTCATTCGGGAGCTTCAAAAGCTTTCTTCAGCCCGAATATCACAGCGACCGATGCCAACCGACACCGGCACACTTAGGGTTCCGCAGAGTTTGCGCATCATGCGTGTGACAGAACCCCAGCAACTCAGCATTTTGGCTGAGCTACCTTATTTACATATAAACACACACGGAGCACTGCAACATGGCTCCCTCTCTCTCTAGCATCTCTAGCATCTCTAGCTCCCTCTCTCTCTAGCATCAGACAGCAAAAAACATCTAGATCAAGGGAAGTAATAGTGCCACTGTATTCACCACAGTTCAAGAAGGACAGTGACAAACTGGAACGTGTCCAGAGGAGAGCAACCAAAATGGTCAAAGGCCTGGAAACGATGCCTTATGAGGAATGGCTAAGGGAGCTGGGCATGTTTAGCCTGGAGAAGAGGAGGTTAAGGAGTGATATGATAGCCATGTTCAAATATATAAAAGGATGTCACATAGAGGAGGGAGAAAGGTTGTTTTCTGCTGCTCCAGAGAAGCAGACACGGAGCAATGGATCCAAACTACAAGAAAGAAGATTCCACCTAAACATTAGGAAGAACTTCCTGACAGTAAGAGCTGTTCGACAGTGGAATTTGCTGCCAAGGAGTGTGGTGGAGTCTCCTTCTTTGGAGGTCTTTAAGCAGAGGCTTGACAACCATATGTCAGGAGTGCTCTGATGGTGTTTCTTGCTTGGCAGGGGGTTGGACTTGATGGCCCTTGTGGTCTCTTCCAACTCTATGATTCTATGATTCTATGAAAAACAACAAAGGACAATAGTCCCACTTCACAGAACACAGTAACACAAACATCCTGTCACCGTCACTTCCCACTCTGTGGAGCCAAAACATACACCGTCATGTGATAGACAACAATCCCATGACTGCAGTCATGGAGCAGGAAATCTAACAGTTGGATGGCCCCTTGTATGACTCCTTCTGTCAACTCCTGTTTTGCTTTCCTTTGGACCACATCAGCAAGGCAAAGAGAGAGGTGTTGTTGTTTGGGAAGCCCAGGACCTCAATACACACTGCCTAGGCTTGCACCCTTAGGAGGTCACTTCAGCACTGCTAACACAGCGGTTTGACTTCACCCCGAGAGGCGTACTCCATTGATTCTCGAGACAGACGGATGCCAACAACCTAGTCCTATACAGCGGAACCTCGTTTTCAAACGTAATCCATTCCGGAAGACCGTTCAGTTTCCGAAACATTCGAAAACCGAGGAGCAATGGGCGGTCAGCGGTCGAGAAAAAAAGAAAAACATGCAGTGGAAGCCATTCGACGTCTGAGGCACGCTTGAAAATGGAAGCAATTCCTTCCGGGTTTTTGGCGTTTGGCTTCCAAACATTCGACTTCCGAGACGCTCGAAAACCAGGGTTCCACTATACTATATGCCTCTTCCCCTATACTGTTATAGAAGTGGGTGACTGAAATAAAGAAAGTTAACCAAGAGTGGACTTTTGTGTGAATAGACAGCGAGCTCAGTGCAGTTCTGGTCCTGAAAACCAATTCTTAGGCTCACAATGTGCTCTTTAAGGCAGTTCATGTAGCATACTTCAAAATCACATGACTTTCCCCAAAGAATCCTGGGTGCTGCAGTTTTTTAAGGGCACTAGGAACTGTAACTCTGTGTGGGGCAAACTACAGTTCCCAGGACTCTTTGGGAGAAGCGATGTACTTTTAACATATGATGTGTACACAACCTAATTCAAACTATATGCCCTTAGTGCTTGGCTCTGGTTGGTAGAGCTTTGATTTCTAGTTAAAAACAAATGAAACCCAAACTAGATCCAACAAGCTTAAAGTCTACCCACGTCTCTAAGACATGAAGACAATTATGCACATTAAAGACCAAAACATATTTTGAAATCAGCTCTACTCTGTAAAGGCAAGAGTCACCTAGCCCAGATATTCTGAAGCAGATATAGGATTCTGACATGAAGTTCTGAGGTGGAAAACTTGTATAATACTCTAAATAAAATACTAAAATATAATTACCTAAAATACTATGCATGCAGAACAGCAGCCTATCAGGAGGAAAGGTTCTGCCCTCACCTTATCCCTGACACGCTAACTTTTTATGTACATGGAGGTACATAGAAGTGCAAAGAATTTTTTTAAGTGCAAAGGAATTCTGTCATGCGAGTCGCTGCCTGCAACTGGAAGTACTACAATCCAGATACAAGAAGACCTAGGCAAAACAAAAACTTTTAAAAAATAATTTGCAGGATTAGTGGTTTGTCCAATCAAAGCTTCAGAGCAGGAAATTAGACACACTGTCTGAATTGGGGAGCAGAGGTCTATCAGAAGGCTCTGACAGAAACTTTTTTTTTTTTTGCTCCAAGAACCACATTTAGATGTGCTGCAGAACTGCACAATGGTCTTTTAACAGAACAGCGTTGAAATCATATTCATGACACAAAATGATTGTGTTTCCAACAAAGAGAGAGAGAGAGAGAAAGAAACAGCACAGCCACAAGATTAATGGCTTGTGAAGTCTAAAAAAAAAAGACCCCCATGTTATTTCTTGTCAAAAACATGAAGGCCAAAAGATCCAGACTGCTTACTTTCTTCTCCTCAGAAGCCATCTGTCCAGACATATGGGCTGTTGATAAAGTAACACGCAGGCTTCTTTAAAAAGTTTCAAAACTACTACATCACTGTTGTCCTTTTAACACAGACTTCGCCATAAAAGTATTCCAGACCAGTCTGGACACAGATTGACCTCTCCAAAAGGAATGGTGAACACTTCTAATGGGACAGAGAAACCTGCCTTATATAAGATCAGACTATTTGTCCATCTATTTATTTAGTAACAAAATGTATACACCGCTTCCGAAGATGGCTATTTTTTGGTTTGCTTGTTTCCCTCCCAGAAAGTGCAAATTGGGTAAGTTTCCCTTGAAATGCAAAGGGAAATGAATTTCACTCCCATCTCTACCTGAGGCCCTGAAGAGCAGCTCTTGTTACTTTGCATGTATTTTTAATGAATATATTTTAAAATATATTTAATTTCTATACCGCTTAACATATTTAAAATATGTCTAAGTGGTGTACAATGAACTGAAGCAACAACCCCCTTGGTCCAGCATACCTGAAGGAGCGTCTCCACCCCCATCGTTCAGCCCGGAC
Organism: Podarcis bocagei; assembly: GCF_964188305.1. NCBI lineage: Eukaryota > Metazoa > Chordata > Lepidosauria > Squamata > Lacertidae > Podarcis > Podarcis bocagei. The sequence continues at coordinate 12,660,820 of NC_138142.1, read as the reverse complement.
ACTGAGGTCCAGCGCAGAGGGCCTTCTGGTGGTTCCCTCACTGCGAGAAGTGAGGGTACAGGGAACCAGGCAGAGGGCCTTCTTGGTGGTGGCACCCGCCCTGTGGAACGCCCTCCTATCAGATGTCAAGGAAATAAACAACCACCTGACTTTTAGAAGACATCGGAAGGCAGGCCTGTTTAGGGAGGTATTTAATGTTTGATGTTTTATTGTGGCTTTAATTCTGTTGGGAGCCACCCAGAGTGGCTGGGGAAACCCAGCCAGATGGGCGGGGCATAAATAAATATTATTGATTATTACTGTTGAAGGGGGAGTAAGGGCCATAGTAGTAAGGGCCATAGCTTAGCGGAAGAGCCAGTAGTAAGGGCCATAGCTTAGCGGAAGAGCAACTGCCTTGCATACAGAAGGTCTCTGGTGGAATCCCCAACATCTCCATACAGGACTGGGAAAGTCTCCTACCTGAACCCCTGATAGCTGTTGCCTGCCAATGTCTTTGTGCTCAGAGTGGACACAGCACACAGGGATCCTAAAGGGTCAGCAATTGGCCCCTTGCTGGGTTGTAACACTCACACCTGGCCTTTGATTCTCCAATAATGCCACCTAGTCTTGCACACTGCAGAAATCCTGAAACCGTTTAGACCAGGGGTAGGCAACCGAAGGCCGGATGCGGCCCAATTGCCTTCTCAATCCGGACCTCAGACGGTCGAGGAATCAGCATGTTTTTACATGAGCAGAATGTATGCTTTTATTTAAAATGCATCTCTGGGTTATTTGTGGGGCATAGGAATTCGTTCATTTCCCCCCAAAAAATATAGTCCGGCTCCCCACAAGGTCTGAGGGACAGTGGACCGGCCCCCTGCTGAAAAAGGTTGCTGACCCCTGGTTTAGACTTTGACCGAGCCTGCTTTTTGCGATGGCCCTCTAAAAAAAATTAATGCATGTTTAAGAGTTTGTGTTTTTCGCTCATCTACAAATTTGCATTTAAATGTTGCCCGGCCCGCCTGTGTGGATAATGTAAAATGGGCTACATGCATGCAATCCCACGTTAGCCCCAATGCCAGATATTACAGGCAATAAGAACCGTACTATTTAACCATTTACGTTCAAAAGTTGGGAGGGGAAAAGAGCTCCGTAGCTATAGCAACGAGCTTAACTTCTCAGGAGAAAAGATTCTCCCCACCGGTTCAAATGAGATAACCTGACTAAAAATGAATGCAAAAATTCACTGTAGACTACAGACGCTCAGGGTTTGCTGCGGTTATTTTGAAGCGGGGTGAGCGCAGAACACACCATTTGAAATCTAATTCTTTGCAATGCAGACACATTTCTTTTGAAGCTTCCCAAATGCTGTACTCTACAGATAGCGGTGGCGAAACGAAGCTTAATCCTTTGACTCGCGGGTGCTGCTTTTCGGCTGAAGCGGAAACGTTTAAGACAAGAGATTCATCCATTGTGCCAATGGCAGCTGGTGCCCATTGAGATGGATGGGGCAGAAGGCAAGGGAGGCCAACAGTAGGGGGAGCCAGAACCAACAACAGTCGACAAATTCTAGTCTGGCCCCCATCCTCTTCCTCCCTGCTGAGTTGCATAAGGGCAACACGGAAATGAAAGAGGAGGCAGCAGACAGGCAAGGCTGCCCCTGGGCTGCTCGTAAGTAAGATGACAGGCAGGTGGGAGATGGCTGAGGGCAGGTAGAAGCATGTGGAGCAGTGCCCCATTTGCCCCTCTGGACCAGTTTCCTGCCCACTGTGTCTTTCCATAGAGTTCCAGACACACAGATTGCGCAACAACCATCGGTTGCACAACTCCTTTCTTCCAGCACAACCGCTGTGTTGGGTTCCTTTCTAAGAGAACACGAGGGGGCTATCTCATTGTTGTTGTTTAGTCGTTTAGTCGTGTCCGACTCTTCGTGACCCCCTGGACCAGAGCACGCCAGGCACTCCTGTCTTCCACTGCCTTCCACTGCCTGGTCAAACTCATGCTGGTAGCTTTGAGAACACTGTCCAACCATCTCGTCCTCTGTCGTCCCCTTCTCCTTGTGCCCTCCATCTTTCCCAACATCCGGGTCTTTTCCAGGGAGTCTTCTCTTCTCATGAGGTGGCCAAAGTATTGGAGCCTCAGCTTCACGATCTGTCCTTCCAGTGAGCACTCAGGGCTGATTTCCTGCAGAATGGAGAGGTTTGATCTTCTTGCAATCCATGGGACTCTCAAGAGTCTCCTCCAGCACCAGAATTCAAAAGCATCAATTCTTCAGTGATCAGCCTTCTTTATGGTCCAGCTCTTACTTCCATACATCACTACTGGGAAAACCATAGCTTTAACTATACGGACCTTTGTCGGCAAGGTGATGTCTCTGCTTTTTTAAGATGCTGTCTAGGTTTGTCATCGCTTTTCTCCCAAGAAGCAGGAGTCTTTTAACTTCATGACTGCTGTCACCATCTGCAGTGATCATGGAGCCCAAGAAAGTAAAATCTCTCACTGCCTCCATTTCTTCCCCTTCTATTTGCCAGGAGGTGATGTGCCCAGTGACCATGATCTTCGGGTTTTTTTATGTTGCGCTTCAGACCATAGGCTATCTCATAGAATTGGAAGGGACCCTGATGATTCAGTCCAACTCACTGCAATGCAGAATTTTGGCCACAATACGGAAACTTTCTCCATAGTATGACTATTTTCCACCTAGTCACTTTGATACGTTGGCTCCCCATTTGCAAAATTTAACAATTCCAAAATACAGACGTGCTTTCACTTTCACAAGATTAAATATACTGCCTTCAGCTGCACTTGAGGGTCGATTTCAAAAAAATATGCTGGAAAAAAACTTATTTCCATGTGGGGATGGCAGCATTGAATCAGTAGCTCATGTGCTTCTAGCTTGCATGCTTTATAAAGATTTGTGGAGTGAGGTTATTACCCCTCTACTACTATCCATACCAGGTCACCCAACCATTGCTGCTCTGTCCTTTCTTCTAGCAGATCAAGACAGCAAAAACTGCACATTTTTAAAGCAGGGGCAATTAGAATAAGATCTGTTATTTGATTATTGATGTAAACCTCCAGAATGTATTTTGTATGGTTAAGTTTTTGCCTCTATCTTCAGTACGTTGTATTTTATTTTATTCCTTTGGCTAGCGGCTGATGCAAATAAATATTCTTCTGATTCTCCCTGCAATGCAGGTAAACACAGCTGTATGTACCAGGATTGAACCTGCAACCTTGGTGTGGTCAGCGCCACAGTCTAACCAACTGAGCTATTGTGCAACATTAAAATTCTGCCATCCACTCGCACAAGGGCTCTTATGCTATTGTATGGAGGGTGTTGAACACAGTCTAAACCATGGGTAGGCAAACTAAGGCCCGGGGGCCGGATCCGGCCCAATCACCTTCTCAATCCGGCCCATGGACAGTCCAGGAATCAGCGTGTTTTTACATGAGTAGAATGTGTCCTTTTATTTAAAATGCATCTCTGGGTTATTTGTGGGGCCTAGGAATTTGTTCATTTCCCCCAAAAATAAATATAGTCCGGCCCCCCACAAGGTCTGAGGGACAGTGGACCGGCCCCTTGATGAAAAAGTTTGCTGACCCCTGAAACCCTAGACTTGCCTCATGACTGAATCTTCCTTCATCCTTGCCCAAAACTCTGGATTTGGTGTGGCCCAGGCATGTTATTTTAAACTTCTCAACTGCACACCATGCACAACAAGTTATGCAAAGTGGATACATGAAGCTATTTGCCCAGTCAGCATTCAAACTGGAGCTGAAACCCATTTCTAAAGCTAGCTTCTCTACGGGTTGTGTATAAATCCAGTGACCTGCCATCTCAGGAAAAGTACCTTGATGTAACTTTAAAAAATGGGAATCACAGCCAGCTGCCTTTGCAAAAGAAAAAAGAAAAACTTCCCCACCACGTCCAAAAATTAAGCTCTTGTGACAAATTTACAGTTTTCACTAGACGCATGTCTACACCTTCCTTGTCTGGGTTACTTTAAAAAAAATGCATTGACCTAAAACAGGCATGGTGAACCTTTGGCCCTCCAGGTGTTACTGAACTACAACTCCCATCATCCCTGGCCAATGGCCATGCTGGCTGGGGCTGATGGGAGTTGTAGCTCAGAAACATCTGGCAAGCCAAAGGCTCCCCACATTTGATCTAAAGAAATTTACAAGCAGGGGTATAGAAATATGGGACTCTAAGATTCTCAATTTAAATATCCAGTTATAAACCATCACAACCAAATTTGCAGGTTGCAAAGCAACACCTCAGACAAACGGGGTGATTTTCAGCTCCTTAAAGAAAAGAAAATTGAGCCAGCTTTCCTCACTATTTGCCTCCCTGCTGGTTCTGCATATTTGTTCTAAAGCTTAGCCTTAATGTTAACAAAGAAGCAATTAGCAAATGCCCATTAGTGATGGCCACACACATACATATCTTCCGCAGAAGAAAATAGGGATGTCCTATCCTATTATTGGGATGCAGGTGGCACTGTGGGTTAGACCACAGAGTCTAGGGCTTGCCGATCAGAAGGTCGGCGGTTCAAATCCCCGTGACGGGATGAGCTCCCATTGCTCGGTCCCTGCTCCTGCCAACCTAGCAGTTCAAAAGCACGTCAAAGTGCAAGTAGGTAAATAGGTACCGCTCCGGCAGGAAGGTAAACGGCGTTTCCGTGCGCTGCTCTGGTTCGTCAGAAGCGGCTTAGTCATGCTGGCCACATGACCCGGAAGCTGTACGCTGGCTCCCTCGGCCAATAAAGCGAGATGAGCTCCGCAACCCCAGAGTCAGCCATGACTGGACCTAATGGTCAGGGGTCCCTTTACCTTTTTATCCTATTATTATTATTATTATTATTATTATTATTACTATTATTATTATTATTATACCGCACCCATCTGACTGGGTTGCCCCAGCCACTCTGGGCAGCTTCCAACATATACAGAAACATAATAAAACACCTGAACATTAAAAACCTCCCTATAAAGGACTGCCTTCAGATGTCTTCTAAAGGTTGCATCGTTACTTATCTCCTTGGCTCGGGGGTCGCTTAATTCCATACCCTCCAACATTTTGCCCTTCGGTGAAAACAGGGACATTCTACCATATACCCTCCAACATTTCTCCGATGGAAATAGGGGCGTCCTAAGGAAAAGCGGGACATTTCGGGATCAAATCAGAAACCAGGATGGCTTCTATAAATCCAGGACTGTCCGTGGAAAACAGGGTCTGTTAAGACGGCACAAGCTTTTGTGGACTAGAATCTACTTCATCAGATGTGTGAAGAGTTATCCTCAATTCCCTGTATCATACACATGATGGGGAGTAGATTAGATCAGAGTGGGGGATCTTTTCCAGCCTGAGGGCTGCAGTCTCTTCTGGGCAACTTTTCAAGGGCCACATGCCAGTGGCCGTCAGGGCCAGAGGGAAAAGTATGTGGAGCAGTGGATGCAAATTTGACCTTTGCACAGTAGGCTCATTTCTACGCACATTCACACACCCCTCTCTGCCCTCCATTCAGGCAGGCAGGAGGCACTGTCAGAATTCAATGGCACCTTCCTGGCAGCATTTGGGGCACACAGCAGGGTCAAGGGGAGGTGGTGGCCTCAGGAGAGTTCTGGGAGGAAGGCAGAGAGACCTGGGAGAACCCAAGCCTGACGCTCCTCATCCCTGAGGCAGACAGAAATGTATTGCTATAGAAACACTGGTGCCAAAGGGTCAGGAAATGGAAGAGCTACAAGCAGCCCCTTCAAGCAACAGCCTCGTTCAGAGATCATAGAATTGTAGAGTTGGGCATAATAAAATTATTATTATTATTATTATTATTATTATTATTATTATTATTATTATTATTATTATTATCCAGCCCCCACCCAAGCAAAGCTATGATCACATAAGATGCAAGTTACTGGTATTCAAAAAGTTTAGCCTCTATGAAAATTTGTATACACTTTGCTATTTTTTTGTACCGTTTGGTAAAGCACTGCCATGCAGTGGTGACTGGTTATATTATCACTGACATGCGACTGCTCTGGAATGTTTATTATATTTGCCATTAATTGATAGGCAGGTCTTAAAGATTTGCACTTTGTTTTATGACGGATTGAAATTGTGCCTATAATCACCCTGACTTATTTGTTGGATAATCATGCTAAACTTTGAAAGCATTTGATATTTTGGTTTTTATTGTAATGATGCGTCCATCTGCATTTTTGTTGCTCTCTGGTGAGACTGTCTATTTATGCTGCTTGATGTTAAAGACAGTCTCTAAGCAGCTGACAAAGTAACAAACGCCAATATGTGTAGCACACAGTGAAACAGAGAAACTACAATACAATACAATACAGTTGTGGTTGGGGATTTTTAAATTTATTTATTTGTTGTTGTTTAGTCATTTAGTCGTGTCCAACTCTTCGTGACTCCATGGACCAGAACACGCCAGCCACTCCTGTCTTCCACAGCTCAACTCCCATCATCCCTGAGTATTGGCCATACTGGCTGGGGCTGATGGGATTTGAAGTTCAGCAGCATCTGGAGAACCGCAGGCTCCCTATAAATCAGGGGTCAGCAACCTAATGCCCATGGGCTGGAAGTGGCCCGTGGATGTCGTTTGACTGGCCCACAAGCCGCCCCCGAACTGAGCTGCCCACTCGCATGCTGCTCTAAACCGCTTCCATGGGGCCAGAAATCGTGTCTGCGCAGACGCCGGAAATAGCATCTGCACACACGAAGATGCCGGAAATCACAAGCGCAAGCATGTGATCTGGCCCATGGAAGGATCTCCGTGGGACCGATCCAACCCAGGCAAGATAAACCTTGCTGACCCCTCCTATAAATGAAGTCACCAGGCTCTAGAGCAGCGGTTCTCAACCTGTGGGTCCCCAGATGTTGTTGGACTACAACTCCCATCATCCCTGAGCTCTGGCCTTGCTAGCTAGGGGTGATGGGAGTTGTAGCCCAACAACATCTGGGGACCCACAGATTGAGAAAGGCTGCTCGATAGCATATTGATCAACTCTACATGCCTACAAGCGCTAAGCCTTTCCCTGAGCTCTTGCAACCATGCCAACATAGGAACATCCTGCCTGAGTCAGAGCACTGACCCATCAAACTCAGGACGATGGAGACTAGGGTTGGGGAAGCTGCACTTTCACCACCACCACCACCACCACTGGACTCTCCACAAGCCACGCCCTCTCTCTGCTAAGACACGCCCCTCACAGGGTCTGCTCTTGAGTGACTTGGTTTGGCTGGAATGTAGGTCTCATTGCCTCGATAGAGGATAGTGAAATTTCAGTGTGTTGTGGGGGGTGTAGAAGCCTCTGCTTTTTTGCACAACCAGAATGCGACCCACAACAGCACTTCCCAAACATCTTCCCCCCCCCCCACGGACCGCCTGAAAAATGCTGAGGATCTAGTCAGACCGCTTAATGTTATTTTTTTCTGCCCACTGCAGCAATTGTAATGAACTGTGCTAGATGCTGCATAATTTTTAATTGCACTTTTATTGCTTCTTTTATTTTATTTTTATACGTTGGATTTTATTGTGTTCTGCGGAATTCAAACTGTAACACGATAAAATGCAATGTAAGAAATAAAAGAAGCAATAAAAATGCAATTAAAAATCAATACTATTATTCAGCGCAATGGCTACTGAATGCTTGCAGGACACTGGTGCTCCATGCGCCACAGGTTGGCAACCCCTGACCTATGGTGTCAAGGGAAGAATCACAGCTATTGTTCTGCACACAGTTTTGGCTCTGTCCTTGCACAGTTTAGGTCCAGGCTGATTGGCAGCAGCCCTTCAAAATTACTAGTAAAGGTCAGGCTGAACCAAAATGGGTAGCAAAATCCTGGGGGGGGGGCAGGGTATGTTGGCAATCTGGGGCAACTAAACCCACACCCCCTGTGAGTCATGCCACACATTCAGAGAGAAATGCGTTTCTTACTGAAGCATTTGGCAGGGGTGGGGAGCACTAGGGCTGCCCCCAGACCATGATAAATCAGCATGGCCCCCTGAACAGGACCAGAACAGGTCACTGTGCTAACTAAGAGGAGCAATGCTAGTATCCCCACTCCTTCTTGTCTTCCTCTCCTCAGGTACCCTGGTTTAAAATTGCTGGTGTTGATTTATCAGCAGTGCCAATGCTCTCTTGCAGTTGCAACTGAATTAAAATACTTTATTGTCACTTGTACAACTTGTATACAGTGAGATTACACGAGCACCCCCCACTCAGCTCTCTTAGTCTTAATTTCCCTCGTTTACTGACTCACACCCACCAAACCCGAAAGTCAGTTGCCCTGTTGTTATCTTTTCTTTCAGCAGCCTAACACCCCACAGATAGAAGCTGTTCTTTACCCTGTTGATGTGACCAATCATGCTTCTGTATCTTCTGCCTGAGGGCAGGAGATCAAGAAAGTGGTGGCCAGGGTGTGAATCATCCCTGAGAATTTTCCTCACTCTCCTGAGGCATCGTTCTTCCGCTATTTCATCCAGCGGATTCACGGGATAATCCCTCAAAGGAAGAGGGTCCTCCCTCAGAGCAAGGCATTCCGAGTGAGGTGGTCCTAGAGTTGCCTTTCTCAACCTTGGGTCCCCAGATACCCATCATCCCTAGTCCAACAACATCTGGAGAGCCAAGACTGGGAAAGTCTGCTCTAGAGAGTTAACTAACAAATAGTTAAAAGTCAATAGTAATTTCCCCCTGGATTGGACCTGGGGCTTTCTGCACTCAAAGCATGTGCTCAGCCACTCCGCAGTGGCATTCTACTAGCAGGGCACCACCACTTGTATTGAGTGACCAGCACCACATGGCAGCCAATACTTACAGGTGTTGCAACTTACACTTCTCCAACAACTCAAATCCTACATCCTGGGCAACAAGGTAGGAAATCTGATCTGTCATACTTCCTAATTTTCACCTCTCCTTTCAGGATGCTCCTGCTGCCATTCATTGCCTTTTCTGCCCTGCCTTGCTTTCTCCCGTTCACCCTTGATTCTTCCTCTCGACTACAACCTCCACTGTGGTACTGTCATGACACCTGAACCCATTCTGCTACAGTGCTCTGCACCGCCCCAAGAAAAATGAGGAGGAACCCAAGGAAGGGAGAGGGTCGTAGCATAGAGTTATCACATCTGCTTTGCATGCAGAAGGGTCAGTCATCAGCCCCTCAAGGGAGGGCTGGAAGAGACCCAGTGCTGGTCCCGGGGGCTAACCGAAAGGCGAGGTCCGAGTCCAATCCAAGGTCAAGGGTGCGGTATGGAGGCTGTCCGTCAAAGGTGAAGCGAGGTCCAAGGCAGGGTGTTGGGTGGGGTTAGGAACTCTGGCAGAAGAGCAGGACAGGGTGCCGGCAGGAACCGGCTTCCAACAACGTTGCTCCCACAACCTGGGACTGGGGCTGGCCGGCTTTTATCTGCCCTGAGGCATAGGGCAGCCCCGGTTCACAAGTGACTTGCCTCTCCTGGCCTGGAGGCGAGCACTCCTCCTGCGGGAACTTAGTTCCCTCTGCCTCTCTGCCCTGATCCTCTGCAGCTCAGGAGAGGCTGGAGGGTTACCGGACCCAGAGGCCACCTCAGCTTCCCCTGACGGGGCTGAGAGTGGAGCACCTGCAGGCAATGGGTCCTCCATCACCTCAGGGGCCAGAGCAGACTCAGCTGGAGCCTGCACCTGAGGATCCAGCACAGGTGAGGACCCTTCAGGCTCAAGCCCCAGCCCCGGCTCAGCTGGTTCTGGAGGCGGGGAATCCTGTGCAGGCTGGGATTCCTCAGGTTCAGCCTCCGAGTCTGAATCCCAAGCCATCACAGACCCTGGAGAGCAATTGCCAGCAAGTGTGGACAATACTAAGCTAGGTGGAGCCATTGTCTGACTCAGCCAGTTTCCTATGTTCCCGCAACATGGCTCTTCTGCCTTTCTTAGACTTTGAAGAAAAGTCCCTCTCTCTGCTCCACCTTGTAAAAGCCAGCACTTACAGAGTGGCACAGGAGCCCTTTAATAAGGACACCCAATGATGTGAGGCCAACTGCAGCCTTCATAAGGCTCAGCCTTTACTGAGACAACATCCCTCATTAGCTACAATAGAGGGATAGCTGCAGCCCACAAAGCTCACTGGGAGCTCTGCAGGGTCTGTAATTACTTCCTCCATTATCTACAACAGAGGGAGAGCCACATCCCACAGATCTCACTGGCAGCTCTCTGTGGTCCTTGATAGCACCCCCAATTACTTACAACAAAGGGACAACTACAACCAGCAAAGCTCACAATGAGCTGTCCATGGTATTTGAAAGAACTACCTGAGTCTAGACATATCTGGCCCAATCATACTACCATATCCAGAACCTGATGTTACCTTACCTGACCCAGCTTCCTGAGACCTTACGTGGTGTGGCCTTCCTTACTAACATTTTGCCTACATGACCTTACCAGAAGAGACTATACCTGATGTAAGGTTACCTAAGTTTTCAGCCATGTGATCCCAGAACCCAGCAGAGAAGCACAGGTGTAGCTACAAGATGGCATGTATCCCAACTTTACCCAGGCCTAAAACCCAATAGCATACATTGCTTTAAAACAAACTATGGGGTTGCTCCAAGGTCCATGAATTTGAGTGGGCTTACTCTAAGTAGGACTTAGTTGGATACAACCCACAAACACCAAAGAGGATAATATGATAGAGAAGACAATAAAGCCAGGCAGATTTTCTTCACTAGGATCTCACAAGTATCGACAGAAAGTCTTAAATCTTGATGGAATGCATTTTTGTTTACGCATTACCCCTACACGAAAATCAATGAACTATCGCTAGTGTCAGCAATAATCTCCTAATCAGGGATGTGGTCTGGCATCACTTTCACACCCAGCCCTCTTGTCATTCGCTGAACTGAAGACATTCAGGAATAATGAAACCTAGGAAAGCGGCACAATTAGGGTTCGTGCAAACCAACAGCCTGTTCGATTGCCTTTTCCTCTCTCTCTTGTTTTTTTTAAGCCTCTTTATAGCTGCTGCTCCTGAAAATAGGAACATAGGCAGCTACCTTATACTGAGTCAGATCACTGGTCCACCTAGCTCAGGACTGTCTACACTGACTGGTGGTGGTTCTCCAGGGTTCCAGACAGGGTTCTCTCTCAGCCCTACCTGGAGATGCCAGGGATGAACTTGGGACCTTCTGTATGTGAGACAGATTCTCTACCACTGAGCTACTTTTCCCTCTGTGTGTAAACGACAATGATAGATTATGGATGACAAGGGATACCGTATTTTTCGCACCATAAGGCGCACTTTTTTCCTCCTAAAAAGTTAGGGGAAATGTCTGTGCGCCTTATGGAACGAATGCGTGGTCCATGAAACCGAATTGCCCAGGGGCAAAAAGCAGATCATTTTATTTTATTTTTTTAAAAAAGAGGGAGGGGGTGTTGAAACGAAGCTGCTGAGCAGATGATCGGCAAGCGATCGGGAGGGAGATAAGGGGCACTAGCGATAATGGAGGCTGCCTGGGAGCGGGGAGGTAAAAGCACATAAATCCTCAGGATTTTTGCATTGGGTCATCCCAAATTCACCATCAGATCACATAGCATGTCCATGGCTACAGCCTGCACCAAAAAACCACGCATCCACTGTTTTGTGAGGCCGCAATGGTGCAAAAACATGATTACAAAGCACGGATCCACATGGATTCTCAGGATTTTTGCACTGGGCTATCCCAAACTCACTGTCAAATCACATATCATGTCTGTGGCCACAGCATGAACCAGAAAAATCATACATCCACTGTTTTGTTCAGAATATTTTTTTTTCTTGTTTTTCTCCTCTAAAAACTAGGTGCGTCTTATGGAGCGAAAAATACGGTATTTCCCACTGATAAATCAGGAATTTCTTCATTTTATCCATAACAAACAAACCAGTTTTGTAATGTCTGTTGAGTAGCAGAACTTCCTTTGCACAACTCCCACCGATGTGCACAACTGGTTGACCTAGATAATTTCTTTTTAAAAATTTATTTGCCAATCCATGACATCACAACACCATGCAGTACATAATTATACAAAAGAACTCTACAAAACCTTATTTCTGTGGTTGTAAGTTGTTCTGAGCTGTTTTTAATGTTGCGTGTGTGTTTTAATGTGGTAACCCATCTTGGGTCCTTAGGTGGGTAATAAATTATCACAGCAACAACAACCATAGCAACAACAAGGCAGTTTACTATGTGTTAAAAGAGAACATTCACAAGCAACAGAATACATTCACTTAGCAAAGACCATCAGGGATTGCATAGCAACAGAGGTATCTCAGTAATAAATTGAACCAAAAATAATAATAATTCTGAAAAAGTGGTTATAATACCCCTGTCTGACTAGCCACATAATGCAAGAAAGCACCCCACATATCTGCAACTTGTCCTTCCTGCTTTCCCCTCTAACTAACTTAAGCCTACAAGATAGATTTCTGATGTTTGCATCTCCTTCTCTTTCCCAAACATCAGTTTATTTTGCCTAGGGGTGCTGCTAGATCCATTTATTTATTTATCTTTTAATAAAAAAAAATCCGGGACACAGGACCATATTTTGGATTTGCATAAAATTTACAGAAGCTAATTTATATGCATAGCTCCAAATTCAGGCCAACTTTCAGAGGGAATGTTGCAATGCTTTAAAAAAAAAATTACGTTTTTGAAGGGGAGGAAGGGGAGGGGATTCATGGCCTGGTGGGAAAACCCTAGGACTTGGAACACTTGGGCCACCTCATAACAATATTCCTGATTTCTCTTAGCTAAGCTAAGATGAGCCAGTAACTCTAGATATGTTCACACAACCACCCGTCTATAGAGGCCCTATGTGGAAGGAAGGAATCCCACCACCACCTAGATGAAATCCATTTAATATTCCCAGTGCTTGACTTACTTTTTTTGAAATGAGGTCTAAGAATCCAGGCCTCCTAACAGGGTTGGTGGTTTTAGTGCATGCAAAAATGTACTAGAAATCACTCAAAGTTCTGCCCCAAAATTCACTTTCTGGTATAGTATCTCTGGATTTTTGAACTTCATTCAACTGACTACCTGGGCTTGACTCTTGCTGAGGTCTGGTGTGTCTGCATATGTCTCTGTGTGTGTGCACGTAGAAACCCAGATCTTTTCCACCAGCCTCTGAATCTCCTATCTCCTCCCTCTCCCTTTTGCTGAACTTAATTCTTCTTTTTCTTTTTAACTTTCCTTCCAGGGCAGAGCACGGGGAGCACTCCAAACCACCCAACATCAGCATCAGAATCAGCAGTTATTAAATTGATATACAGTCGTACCTTGGAAGCTGAACAGAAACAGTTCCAGAAGTCCATCCGACTTCCAAAACGTTCAGTAACCAAGGCGCAGCTTCTGATTGGCTGCAGGAGCTTCCTGCACCCAATCAGAAGCTGTGGAAGCTGTGTCGGATGTGCGACTTCCAAAGAACGTTCGCCAAACGTTCTTGGGAACCAAAACGTTTGACTTGCAAGGTGTTCGGCTTCCAAGGTACAAATATACTACCCTTTTATCTCAAGATCACAGGACGGTTAACAATGTAAAAATGTTAAATGGTGACAGAAAATGCATAATAAAACAAAAACAACAATAAACCCAATTTCCCCCTCCCAAAAACACATTGAAAAGGCTCATCTTTACAATGAGTAAGAGGTGTTTTCTTGTTTTCTTTTACTAACCCTGCCTTGCATGTATGAAGTTCTGTGCTCGCCTCCCAACAAAAAGAGACCCACAAAAATTATTCCAGGCATAATGCCACATACCTTTCTGCACTTCTGCAAAAGAGGATTCAGACATATAAGGGTCAAAGAGAGGCGTAAGGCCAAAGGGAACCAGGGAATTGTCTCAAACTTTCGCAATTGACACCGGGTGTTCCTTGCAATCGGTTAAAGTGAACCTGAAGCAGTGATTAACTTTCCACTGAGAGAAAGAAATGAGTAATTTAGGATTCCTGAAGTACTGATTAGTGTAGCTTAGAATCTGGCCCAAGCTAATTATAAATCAATGGGAAGCAAAATAAATTGGGAGCTGTATAATGAAACCAATAGGGCTTCCTTTGAAATGTGCATTTTTCTAATTAACATTTTCTTCCTCTCTCTTTGTAAAGGGGAAAACATGTAGTTACTGTTTTGGCAACTGAAAAGACATTGTTTGCCCTCAGCTTTAGATCTGAAAATCCACATCATTTTCATCCTTCCCACCTCCCTTTCCTTTCATTCCTGAGATAAAAATCTCATCTCTCAGAGGCTATGGTCCAATCTGTTAAAACTGATAAGGCCGGCTTCTCACTGCATAAGCGTCACACTGGCGAGGTGGAAAATCTGCGTGCCGTACTCGGCTATTTGCCATTTTCGTTTTAAGCAACATGCTACCTGTAGCGGCCCATAGGCACCCTCTGAAAACAGCAGCACTTTGCTGAAACTGCTAGGTATGGCAGGGCTGGGAAGGTTTTACAGCCCTTCTGGGCAGTGGCGTAGCACAGGTTCTTGGTGCCCGGGACGCAGGTACGCCTGCCAGGGGGAAGGGCGCAGAGGGTGGCCACGCCAGCCCAAGCCCTCCTCGCTAACAGAGGCACAGCAGTCTGAGCTGGCAGTGAATGAAGCAAGGGAGAAAGAGGCTCAAAGCCACACGGATCAGACCTGAAGGCTGTGGTGCCCCATTCGCTAAGGAGAAGGTAGCTGCCACAGCCTCTTGCCCTCTTCCTCCCTCTCAGCCTGCCCAGGGGCGGGGCATGAGCAGGAGAAGGAGGCGCCACTGTTGCCCCATCCCTGAAGGTCCAACCCAGGCATGGCTTGGTGAGTGAGTGAGCCTGTTGTGGGGGTACCTGGTTGTGGCGTTCGTACGGAGCCCCCGGTCGTCTCACGGACTATTGACCCGTACACCACTAATCCGCTGCCACCAACCAGGTCCTCTCCGGTAAAATCACTTCAGTCTCAGTCAGGTTCTCAAGGTAATAAAAAAGAGTGTATTTTATTTCAGACACAAACCAACTTTTACGGCATTCCAAACGTTGTTACTCTTTACTTTCTTGGTCTTATTTTCCTCTCTCTATCTCTTCTACATCCCCTCACTCAAGAACCCACTGCCCTAACTGTCTCTCTGTTTCCAAATGCCTGCCAACTGCTTCTCCAACTGCCTTTCCCAACCAACCAACCAACCCACTAAAACCAACCAACTACCCACCAACAAGGGATGCGGGTGGCGCTGTGGGTTAAACCACAGAGCCTAGGACTTGCCGATCAGAAGGTCGGCGGTTCGATTCCCCGCAACGGAGTGAGCTCCCGTTGCTCGGTCCCTGCTCCTGCCAACCTAGCAGTTCAAAAGCACCTCAAAGTGCAAGTAGATAAATAGGTACCACTCCGGCGGGAAGGCAAACGGCGTTTCCGTGCACTGCTCTGGTTCGCCAGAAGCGGCTTAGTCATGCTGGCCACATGACCCAGAAGCTGTACATCAGCTCCCTCGGCCAGTAAAGCAAAATGAGCGCCACAACCCCAGAGTTCGGCCACGACTGTACCTAATGGTCAGGGGTCCCTTTACCTTTACCTTTACCCACCAACAACTCTAACATACCTCGGGCTAAGCCCTTTTATACACATGGAGGCTCTGCCTCCAGCTTTCCTATTGGTCTACATTTTTAACCCTTCCTTTTCTCCCTGTACAGACAGGCTCTAAACGATGGGGCAAATGCCACACTGGTTGTGTCCCCTCATACCCTTTCAAAAATCTGTTCCTGGGGCCACGGCCACCCTGGCCCTCTCCACGCTATGCCCCTGCTTCTGGTCAACCTTCCAAGTGCCACATGTCAGAGGCAGCCACAAATGTGAAATTTGCATGCCACTGTTACAGCCGCCACACAGTACCCAAACAGGGGGTTATGCATTTTGGGAAACAAATAAATGGAATAAGGTGAATGGACCTCAACAGAAAAAAGGGTTCCCAGCAAACAAAACAAAACAAAAAAACCAAACCTAATAATAATAATAATTTATTATTTATACCCCGCCCATCTGGCTGAATTTCCCCCAGCCACTCTGGGCGGCTCCCAATCGAGTGTTAAAAACAATACAGCATTAAATATTAAAAACTTCTCTAAACAGGGCTGCCTTCAGGTGTCTTTTAAAAATAGGACAGCTGCTAATTTCCTTGACATCTGATGGGAGGGTTTTCCATAAGGCGGGTGCCACTACCGAGAAGGCCCTCTGCCTGGTTCCCTGTAACCTCACTTCTCGCAATGAGGGAACCACCAGAAGGGCCTCGGTGCTGGATCTCAGTGTCCGGGCTGAACGATGGGGGTGGAGATGCTCCTTCAGGAATACAAAAACAAAACAAAACAAAAAAGTCTACATTAGGGAGAAAAGTCCTAGCCCAGACTCCTTGCTCTTCCAGTTTTCTACCTCTACATATTTCAAAAGCTGCACCCCTCCCTCTTCCACATTCCGAAGTGGTACAGTCCCAGAGAACTCCATCACATACTTTCCCCTGCAAGCCTGAAGATCATCTCTCTTTTATTCTCACCACAGTATTTAGCCAGAGCTGTCCAAGAATGGCAGGCTTTACTTTTCTCTCCCCAGACACTTTGTATAGCACGTTCTGTCGCTAACAGGGAGAAAATACTGAGAGAGTTTTCACAAAACGTATGCTACAGCAAAGCTCACTCCGTGGTCATTTTCAAAACAGTCCACCTCCCCACCCCACCCTCCGGTATTTCTGATATTACAGCTTTGCTTGGGTATGTTAGTGCAACATAATTAAATAAGAGGCAACTGTTTTCAGCCAGACCCTTCAAAACTTGTTTGTCTGCCAAATCTGCCCTTCCTCTCAACAGACTCACCCGAATAATCAGGGCCTATAGCTTTGCAATCTTTGCAAATACACTTCACAGCCAGTTAAAAGGCAAATTATCTGCTGAGGCACAAGAATAGATGCACGCAGTAGTAATGGCTGCGAGGCTGACTCCATTTTATGAGGCTGCACTTATACGTCTTATTACCCAGACAATACTAAGGTTGTATTTAAGGCTACAGGCTTTCATTGTTAATAAGAGTTTCAGTAGCAAAGGGAAAAAATACCAAATATGTGAGCAGGGCAAACTTTCACACACACGCGCCAACTTAATGAGTCAATCTGAGAAACTGTTTTTGTACAATTTTGCATTGCTAGTTTGCTATGTAACTATCATGAAGGAGGCAGGGGTCTGACAGCGAAGAGATAGGGGTGAAAAGACGTTTGCTCAGAAAAGGACCCAGCCCAAAGAGGAAGTCCTTTGTGAAATGTCTCGTCCCGAGGATTCCTCATCAGAGGGTGACTCAGAGGCCCTGGCATCGCTTCAGCTCGAAAGTGTCAGTACCAGGCAAGAGCAGTGTCTTTCTATGAACATTGTGCCTTACATCTGATTCTCTGTTTGCCTGGAATTAGACCCCAGAACGCCCATAGCTTGCCTCCTGCCTGAGCCCTTCCTTGGACCTCTGCTTGCCTGAATTGGACCTCATACTGGTCTTGGAAGATGCTGCTGTCTGCGTCCATGGTAACACTGTTACCTGGGAGGTCCCTTGAAACCCAGCAAGGACAAGGTGCTTTCTAGCACTTCCTGCTTGGAAGGAAATAATGGCCAGCCTCAGTGGGTGTGGCTGCTCTAGAACATAAGAATACTTCACTGCTCAAGAAGATGCTCCAAAATGACAGTTGCATGAAGAGGCAAAGATTCCTAGTGGTTGCTGACAGTAACATAGCACTGCCATTCCACAGATTTGGCAAGACAGACATGACCACAAGCCCCTTTGGTCCAATCCAGGGGTTGGCAAGGCTTACCAGACATAGGCCCCCACCCCGCAGAGATCCCCCATGGGCCAGACCGGCGCAGTGTGATGCCGGAAATCGCATCTATGCATTGTGCCTGCGCAGAAGTGATTTTCGGCATCTGGGAATGCACAGAAGTGATTTCCGGCACCACGGACATTCATGGACGCTATTTCCAGTGTCTGGGCATGCACAGACGCAATTTTTGGCACCACGGACATACATAGATGCGATTTCCGGCGTCTGGGCATGCGCAGAAGCAATTTCTGGAGCCACGGAAAAGAGTCCCCACACCACGCTGTGCTGGTTTAGCACGTCACATGGGGACTCGCTGAGTGGTTGGCTCAGTTCAGGGGAGGCTCGTGGGCCAGTTAAATGGCCTCTGTGGGCCGCTTCTGGCCCATGGGCCGCAGGCTGGGGACCCCTGGTTTAATCCAAAGTATCTTGTTGACATTCTGGGAATCCAAACTTTTGTTAGAAAAGTCTGCGCTTCTAGTCCCTGGGGACTGCTTCAAAGTCATCAGCCCCACAGAACCAAGTGATCTAGGGAGCCAAGAGAAGACTAGCAAGGGTTAAATAGCGGTAGCTTCAGGCTTCCTTTCCCAGTCTGAGCAGCTCATCCCTACAGTAGTCATACAGGAGCCTATACTTTGTACTTTTGCCTGTTGTAACATCACCATTTGCCTGACCTTGACCATGTGCCTGATCAGCCTCCTCTCATCTATGTCTGTTGCTCTGTGGCTCCACACCTGCACAGGGAGAAAAAAGTTGGACAAAGAAGACTGCCATGTCTCCTGCTTCAGAGTCCCAGTGTTTCCTCAAGGAGGGCACAAATTCTGCTTGGGGTTCGAGGAGTCCTTGGCACCACTTTCTGCACTGTTCTGGTCTGAAGGCATGGTCTCCCATCATCCTGAGATTCAAACAACGACTCCCTGGTAACTTCTCCTGCTCCACAGCTATCCAGAAGCATGAAACTGCAGAATCAAAAACAGTCCCTTTAAGGACTACAGGCAGCTCCCCTGGGGGGGGGGGCAGAGCCACTGGAATACAAGACCCTGCCAGCCTTCTTGAGCCTTTGGACAAGTCTAAGTCCTTTGCTGAGGCAACCTCCTCCGTTGCTCCACCAGAAGGCCCACTGGGGAGCTGTCCAGGGTCCTGAAATAGATGCTGAAAATTACTGCCACTTCCCCTGTAAGCCCCAAGACCAGGCTTCCTCAACCTCAGCCCTCCAGATGTTTTGGCCTACAACTCCCATGGTCCCTAGCTAGCAGGACCAGTGGTCAGGGATGATGGGAATTGTAGTCTCAAAACATCTGGAAGGCTGAGGTTGAGGAAGCCTGCCCAAGACCCAGCAGAAAAGGATAAAGGCTGGAGGGGCACCTCAAGCAGGAGGTAAGGGAAATAGGGGATGTTTACTGTTAATGAAAAAGGGACGCAGGTGGCGTTGTGGGTTAAACCACAGAGCCTAGGACTTGCTGATCAGAAGGTTAGCGGTTTGAATCCCCGCAACGGGGTGATCTCCCATTGCTCAGTCCCAACTCCTGCCAACCTAGCAGTTCGAAAGCACGTCAAAGTGCAAGTAGATAAATAGATACCCCTCCGGCAGGAAGGTAAATGGCATTTCCGTGCGCTGCTCTGGTTCGCCAGAAGCGGCTTAGTCATGCGGGCCACATGACCTGGAAGCTGTATGCCGGCTCCCTCGGCCAGTAAAGCGAGATGAGCGCCGCAACCCCAGAGTTGGTCACGACTGGACCTAATGGGCAGGGGTCCCTTTACCTTTTTACTGTTAATGAGAAGAGAAGCAGACAGGCCAAAGGGGCAGGAAGATACAAGAACAATTGGGACATGGATGCATAGAAGGGATTCCATTTCTCATGGATTCAAAATCTAGTCGGGATGTGGATGTCAGAGCCCCCACACTCCCCTTATTTGAACAAGCTCAAAGAAGAGTTTAAAAAAACCGAAAAACCTAGGTGAGCTCCTTCTAGCGTTCCAGCTTTAGGCACCAAAGTTTTAATTGTCACTTCACCTGCTTAATATTCAATCTTACTACCCTCTGGAGAGTTAATCTATTCCATAATGACTGGTCAAATACACCCGGGATGCTGACTCGGCAGAGCAGTCTGTCAAAACAGTCTTGCTTCATTAACTGAAGGTGCCATTAAGCTTGAAGCTTGAATAATAAGTTGGAACCTCCTGTCACGTACAGGAGCAAAATGGTGAAATCCAGGGGGAGAAGAGATCTGCCGAATCCTCAGTCTCACCCGTCACCCCGTCCCAGTTCCTAAAGGCAGCCTTCATTTACCCGCAGAGCAAAAGGGGCTTAGTTGTAAGCACAGCTGCCGGCAGGTAAATACAGATCTATTTATAGCATCTTATTTTTCACTTGCATCAGCCATTTTTGCAAGGAGTTACAGAACAGCAGCATTCAATGCCATCTGCAGCCTGGACCAGTGCATCCCATTGTCATCTCAGCACAGGGGTAGATCAACTCTAATGCTACCTAGGCTACCGTCAAGAGCCTTCACCAAATTTTCAAAATGATTTCCTCCTTGTGGAAAGTGCAGCCACACAGCCTCCAGCTCTCCAATAAAATCAAATGGAGATTGAGGTTCTCAAAACATGTCATGATTCTCTGTTAAAAAGGCTATTAGCTGCCACACGGGATTGCTATTCTTAGAGCTGCCGAGATGGAATTCCCTGTTATTCTCTGGCTGCTGAATGTTTTACACATATTGTAATTGCAAAGTCATCTCTGCAATTACAAGAACCAGAAAGCTACACACACACACACACACACACACACACACGTCCACAGAAGTAATTTCTAAGTCTATTTTTTACTCATACATTAATATCCTAGTCTTTCCTCCAAGTATCTCAAGGTGGACGTGTACATGGCTCTGCCGCTCCTCATTTTATCCTCACAATAACCCTGC
This sequence comes from Podarcis bocagei, assembly GCF_964188305.1. NCBI lineage: Eukaryota > Metazoa > Chordata > Lepidosauria > Squamata > Lacertidae > Podarcis > Podarcis bocagei. Next base: position 12,640,089 of record NC_138142.1, on the reverse strand, counting down.
AAGGCAGTTTAGGCTCAGAGATAGCAACATGCTTAAGGGGTTACTCAGTGGGCTTCATAGCTAAGTCAGGATTTGAGCCCCAGTCTCCCAGGTCCTAGTCAAATGCTCTAGCCACTACACCACACTACTGATGCAGTTTATTTTCTGGCTACAAGAGTCGTTAAAGGAGGATTGTTAACTGAAGCATGAAGTTCCAGCTTGTGACAGATGGCTATTCATGCCAGATCAAATTAGTCTCTCACTCTGGATCCTCTGTGGCTTTGATAACATTGACCCACATCCAACAACAGTGAGATCCATTTCTGCAATGTCTGTGTGTGTGCACAGAGTAATACTTTGTAGTTGGCCAACATATCCTAGTTCTCCATCCGGGGACTGAGGGTGAATGTTGATATATAGAGTCGTGTCTTGGAAGTCGAATGGAATCCGTTACGGAAATCCGTTCAACTTCCAAAACGTTTGAAAACCAAATCACGGTTTCTGATTGGCTGCAGGAAGCTCCTGCAGCCAATCAGAAGCCGCGGAAGCCCCACCAGATGTTTGGATTCCAAAAGAACGTTCGCAAACCAGAACAATCACTTCCGGTTTGGTGGTGTTCAGGAGCCAAAACGTCCGAGTTCCAGGGCATTCGGGATCCAAGGTACAACCGTATTGTTGCCCATCAGTATTTCCCCATACATGATAGGGGGTGACCTGGAGCTGGGAGCTCAGATGGTGCCTACAGGAACCCGAATGAGAGGTTATATCAGCTCAGGCAGATCCTCCCCCTTCCAGATAATCTACTGCAAGAGTAGCCAATGTGGGACCCTTCAGTCAGTGCTGGAATGCAAATCCCACCATTCATCGCCATTGGTCAGGTTGTTTTGGGATGGAAGAAGCTATACACCAACAACAACTAGAGGGCACCATGTTGGCTACCACTAATTTAATGGGTCCTAATGCACATCTGGTTCTTCTCTGGCTTCTCTCTCCTCCTGAGTAGTGAATCCTGCTGGCTTCTCAGCAAGTGCTCCTCTGCTGGCTTTGGGCTACTCACTGGTGCCAAAACTCAATAGGCAGGGAGAGCGAGAAGGAAGAGTGTTTGGTGCAAAAGTGAGGATCCAGGTGTGCTGTCCGGGATCAAGGGAGGGAGGCTGGGCAACGTGGGTTGCTTGACTGTCACCCAGTGTGCTGGTCCCGTGAGTTACCCAAGAGGCAAGGTCCAAGTCCGGTCCGTGGAGGCAGTCCGTAGTAGCTGAAGCTGGGTTCAGGGCAGGGAGCCGGGTGAAGTCAGGAGCAAGCTTGCAAGCAGGGAGCCAGGGCGGGTCAGGAGCTCAGCCTGGAACGCAGGACAAGGTTCAGGCAGGAACTAGCAACCAACAATGTTGCTCCCGCAACTTAGGACTGGGGCTGGCTTTTATCTGCCCCGAGGCATATGGCAGCCCCGATCCTCTGGTGACTCACCTCCCCTGGCCTGGAGGCGAGCACTCCTCCTGCAGGAACTTAGTTCCCTCCGCCTCTCTGCCCTGAGCCTCTGCAGCTCAGGAGAGGCTGGAGGGTTACTGGACCCAGAGGCAACCCCAGCTTCCTCTGCCGGGGCTGAGAGTGGAGCACCTGCAGGCAATGGGTCCTCCATTGCCTGAGAGCCAGTGTGGTGTAGTGGTTAAGAGCGGTAGTCACGTAATCTGGGGAACCGGGTTCGCGTCTCCGCTCCTCCACATGCAGCTGCTGGGTGACCTTGGGCCAGTCACACTTCTTTGAAGTCTCTCAGCCCCACTCACCTCACAAAGTGTTTGTTGTGGGGGAGGAAGGGAAAGGAGATTTTTAGCCGCTTTGAGACTCCTGAAGGGGAGTGAAAGGTGGGATATCAAATCCAAACTCTTCTTCTTCTTCTTCTTCCAACACCTCAGGAGCCAGAGAAGACTCAGCTGGTGCCTGCACCTGAGGATCCAGCACAGGTGAGGACCCTTCAGGCTCATGCCCCAGCCCCAGCTCAGCTGGTTCTGGAGGTGGAGAATCCTGTGCAGGCTGAGATCCCTCAGGTTCAGCCTCCGAGTCCGAATCCCAGGCCATCACACCCAGTGAGGGTGGAGGTTTCTGCAGAGTCCCATTCCTCTTCCTCAAATGAGGGTGTGATGGCCACCAATTTGTGTGGCTTCATGGGGAATAAGGCTATATTCTTAGTGAATATATATATGACAACCTCCTTCTTTCTCATGTGGGTTGACTGATGGTCCCAATCCAGATAAAATTAGTGTGGTGCTCTCATGGTTCCCACTCATAACTCAAGTGTGAGATGCTAATGTTTTCTGGATCAGGACCATCAGTCAACCTGAATGAGAGAGGAAGTGGAAAATACTAGTTTGTATGCTAGGAGCTTCGCTCAACGATATTTGTGAAACTTCATCAACCTTCTTTTGCTTTTCTGCAGCACACAATGGAGCAAAGGGGGTTGGGCTGCCTTGTCAGTGATGGCGTGTGGAGGAATATAATCCAATTTAAATGACTTTAATCTCTCAGGAGGGAGATACGGTCTGCCTCCTATCATAGTTCCTTTTCATTTTTATAAAACCTTTTAGATTCTGAAGGCATTGTACATATGTACCTGAAATATGGTACCTGTCACATCAAATCTAAAATGTTAAATAGTCACACTTTTATGTTCCACTCATATTGACTTGAAGGTTGAGCCTTAAAAAAACACACCAAAAAACCCCACCATCACAAGAATATGAAGTTTTTTCTTCTTCCTCTTTACAGAACTTCCTTGTTTTAATTTTTGAAGTGTTTAACCCGGACAGGTGTCTTCCAAAAAGAGGAGGAGGATGGAGTAAAAGCTTCAGCATCTGGGACTCTTTCCAGAACGCTGTCCTTAAAACACACTCATGAACAAGCCCTATCGACTCGGGCATATTTAATATCACGTTGAGGAGGCGAAATGTTTACACAAACAGGAGCAAGCAAAGCCGTCACACCGACACACACAATATTAAACACAATCACCATCATCTGATCTGCATTATGTATGTGTTGGTTCCGTAAGCACGCCGTGAGGCAGCCATGCATGCAGCATCTGTAACGCTGCCAAGTTAAACTTGGCAAGTTAAAGAGAGGCCAGTGCTAGGACAGATGCTGAAGCTCCTTTTGAGCTTATGAAACAGATGCTCTGGTGCAGAGGTAGGGAACAGGTAGCCCTCCAAATGTTGCTGGACTCCAACTGCCATCAGCCTCAGCCAGCCATAGTGAAGAAGAAGAAGAAGAGTTTGGATTTGATATCCCGCCTTTCACTCCCCTTCAGGAGTCTCAAAGCGGCTAACAATCTCCTTTCCCTTCCTCCCCCACAACAAACACTCTGTGAAGTGAGTGGGGCTGAGAGACTTCAAAGAAGTGTGACTGGCCCAAGGTCACCCAGCAGCTGTATGTGGAGGAGCGGAGACGCAAACCCGGTTACCCAGATTACGTGACTACCGCTCTTAACCACTACACCACACTGGCTCTCACCACACTGAACAAGCCATGTATGCCTAGCCTCCATAGCACAGTCCCATGTTGATCGGCGCCAGTGCTGTGATAGCTTCATGTGGGGGGGTTGCTATCCTTGTAGTAGCAATAACAGGCCTGGTTGCCTGGAGGCAACTGTTACTCACCATAGGACCCAAACCTTTTTCAAGGAGGGCCAGATTTGATGAGGTGAACATGCGTTAGGACTGCAGTTGCTGAGCTTTTTTTAGGGTTTTACTGCAGGACATATACTGCCACAGGGGCCAGATTAAATCAACCAGCAGACCCCTGAAATGGACTTTGGACATGCCTGCCATAGGCGATCAAGCAAAGGTAAAAACACAATGCTGGCATATAATACGTTGGAGTACTGCCAACATCTCTTTAGTGGCAGCTAAACCAGGGGTCAGCAAACTTTTTCAGCAGGGGGCCAGTCCACTGTCCCTCAGACCTTGTGGGGGCCTGGACTATACTTTTTTTGGGGGGTGAATGAATTCCTATGCCCCACAAATAACCCAGAGATGCATTTTAAATAAAAGGACACATTCCACTCATGTAAGTAGTGATGTATGGAAGTGAGAGCTGGACCATAAAGAAGACTGACTGCCAAAGAATTGATGCTTTTCAATTATGGTGCTGAAGGAGACTCTTCAGAGTCCCATGGACTGCAAGACGATCAAACCTCTCCATTCTGAAGGAAATCAGCCCTGAGTGCTCACTGGAAGGACAGATCCTGAAGCTGAGGCTCCAATATTTTGGCCACCTCATGAGAAGAGAAGACTCCCTGGAAAAGACCCTGATGTTGGGAAAGATGGAGGGCACAAGGAGAAGGGGACGACAGAGGACAAGATGGTTGGACAGTGTTCTTGAAGCTACCAGCATGAGTTTGACCAAACTGCGGGAGGCAGTGGAAGACAGGAGTGCCTGGCGTGCTCTGGTCCAGGGGGTCACGAAGAGTCGGACACAACTAAATGACTAAACAACAACAAAAACACCAGGCAGGTCCCACAAATAACCCAGAGATGCATTTTAAATAAAAGGACACATTCTACTCGATGTAAAAACACGCTGATTCCGGGGCCGTCTGTGGGCTGGATTGAGAAGGCGATGGGGCCCCAGGCCTTAGGTCGCCTACCCCTGCTCTACAACCACTTCTCAGGGGACACCTGTCATTCTGTAGGTTGACAGAGTGAGAACCGCCTCGGAGAAAGAACAGAGGGCTAAAGAGGAGAACCAGTTCTTGGAGATTCGGCTGAGCTCACAGTATAACATCCACACCACTTGAAACAGAGACCGGTGGCAGCAATCTCTCTGTGTGTGTGGGCTGGCCACCCACAAGTCCGTGCAGCAAAACAGTATTGGATTTCACTATCAGATTGTTCCACCGCCATTAAGGAGGCTAGCGGTATTGGTAGTGGATTTACTTTTCCAGGATCAGGAGATGCAGATAAAAGTTGCAGAAAGGTTACAGCGCAGCAGTTTGAAACTCCTTATCACACTTCCTTACAACAAGGCACAAATCAAATCAGAAGGAAATGTCAGTGCAGCCGCCGTTCCTTCCCAAGTGTTATTTAATTATTCTGATTTATGTTGGCTGTCAGCTATCAAGCCAAAATGATAAACACACTAAACATTTTTGTTCTAGTAATAATATTTTGTTCTCTACCTATTCATGCTACATAAACTATTAATAGCTCCGGCGCTATGCGAAGAGCGGCAGCTCATGCAAATGTGATTTATCAAAAGCTCTTTAATAAACTCAGGGAGGGGGGAGGGGGGCCGGTTTGCAGTGAAGGTGGGATGTTTCCAGGATGCTACTTCCCTGGGAAATGGAAATGCAGGAGAGATGAGGCAATGCCTGTCATGGGACCAACTGTTGTTGGCGTAGGAATACTCAAGATGATGAGCTGCACGCACACACACACACACACACACACACACACACAAACCTTTTGAGAGGCAAAAACAGAAAGAAAGCAAACAGCTTCTTCCAAATTAGCAGTTCTCTCCACAGGAGGCTCCTGGGATGCTCCCTGGTGAGGTACAGATGTGGAATATGTTAGGTCAGAATATATATATTTATAGATTTTCTTCAGGGAAGATCTGAGACCGCAAGCCAGCAGGAAACTTGTATATTACACAGAAACCTTCTAGGCTTGGTTTGGCCTTGGTCACCCTGACAAATTATCGTGACCATGTAGCCTTATTAGACTTTACCGACTGGTGGGCTCTGCATTGCTCCCGAACGGGAGGAAGGAAGTCAAATGACACCGAGGGTTGGTTCAGAGAAAGAGTTCTTTTATTCTGCTCTCCGGATAGCAGAAGGCACTTGCGTGGTCAGTCCACAGCAAGTCCAAAGAAATGAGAAATTTCATGCAGTATATATATCCTCCAGGCACCCTCTCCCCCCTTCCCCAGGAATCCAGCCATGTCAGCTTGTACATGCAGGTTGATATCACAGATGTTCCTGCTCTGGCACTCTTAACCATAAAAGGGTATTCCTTCCTTCCCATACTGACCATAAAAGGTTCTTCCTGTTCCTACTCTTATCTTGGAGCAAGAGGTCACCATCTCCAAGAACACCCTCTGGCGCTGTTCCCAGATTGGGTCTGTGCGTTTTTTGTGATCAGGACGTAAGATAAGCCACAGAGGCATCATCCCTGCTCTACTGGAACTTGGCAAGGTCACTCATTGCTGTCACGGACTGATAAGGGAGAGAGCTTTGAGCACAGCCGGGTTTTTGTTTATACATTGACTCAGAGCTCAAGTTAATGGATTTTAGCTAAGGAAAAATAGGGATTTTGGTGCCCGTTTCCAACTGCCTGCACAGTCAGTTTTGGGTTTGGGAAACCCATTCCTTCAACCAGAAAAGATTCTGTGGCATGAGACCCTGCTTGCTCTTGCCCGCTGTCTCAGCAGCTTTTGACACTATCAACCACAGTCTCTTACTGGAGCGACTTGGTGGGTTCAGACTAGGGGGCACCTTATTGCAGTGGTTCTGCTCCTATCAGCTGGGCTGGTTCCAGAGGCTAGCACTGGATGAATATTCCCTGACCCCCTGGCTATGGTTATGCTATGGAGTACTGCCAGGCACCATCTTGCCTCCAGTGCTATTTAATATCTATATAGTCATTTCAACCAAGGTCCAGGGAGACCCAGGTTCAAATATTCACTCGTCGTGAAGGTCACCAGGGTTCAGACAGATAGATAGATGATATAGATATAGATATAGATATAGATATAGATATAGATATAGATATAGATATTATTGGTTTTCCAAATTATTAGTCATACCTCATGTTATGTTTGCTTCAGGTTGCACGTTTTTAGGTTGCGTCCCACGGCAACCCAGAAGTAACGGAATGAGCTACTTCCGGGTTTCACCACTCGTGCATGCCACAGACATCACGTGCATGCGCAGAAGCAGCAAATCACGACCCACGTGTGCGCAGATGCGGGTTGCGTTCTTTTCAGGTTACAAACGGGCCTCCAGAATGGATCCCGTTCGCAACCAGAGGTACCACTGTACAGATCAGACCAAATTACTTTCATTTAATACAGTTTCTTTTTTTAAAAGTCAGGTTTCCCACTCCTGTTGCAAACATAGGTCCACCAGTTCCTCCTGTAGCCACTTCACCTCTTCTTTAATATCCACTTAATCCTTCACTTGATGTTAATCCATTCTCACAGCTGGCCATTATTCATTCTTTCCATGCAGCACCTCTGTTATTTCTCATAAATATAAAATCCATTCCACGTGTGTAGTCCTTCATAAATGGTGTTCTCAAACATGATGTATTGGGAGAGTTCTCTTCCTTTGTTCAGTCCACTGCAGAGTTTACAAGGTCAATTCACATTCCATTCCTTCTGCTGTTCCCCAACTTACGTACAGGCTGCGGCTATAAATAACTCCCAGATAACATGGCCAATCTGCGCCATTAAAATTCCACTCTGGGGTTCTTCCTCAGCACACAGCTAAAGACAAAGTATTTTCTCAAACACAGCCTCTTGCCAGATTTAATTAGCGGCCGTTCATCTTCTTCCTCTGCTTTGCTCCTTTCACACTCCTGGCCCGGTCCAAAGATAATTTAAACGTCACCAGGGTTCAGGACCCTTCCCATCCATGAAACTCACTGGGTGACCTTGGGCCTGCCACTGCCCCTCAGCCTAAGCTACATTGCAGGGTTGGCGTGGGAATAAACTGGGGAGGGGAGAGAACGGTGTACACCACCTTGATCACCTTGGAGAGAAACAATGAGTGGATGAATGAATGAATGAATGAATGAGAGACAAGAGTCCAGCAACAGCAGTTCTGTTCAACTGATTTCACTGCTCCGCAAGCCTAAATCCAGGCAAACAGCTCTTTTAAGCCACTTCTCTCCCCAAAGAGCAACAGATCTGTCAAAGCCCTCTTCTTATTATGCACCTCCACACCTCTGCCACTCACAATCATCCCTCAAGACAGGCCAGTGGCTTTTTGAAACACCTCTCCTTCTCCTCCTGTCCTTTGAATAGGGAAACGAAGCCTTCACACGGTTGTTTCGTTATCCCTCTTAGCTGTTCAGTTCTGTTTGCCAAGCATCTCTCTAGGTCAAGAGCTGAAGTGTGGAGGAGGGTGAAACTGGATTTATATGTCTTTGCCATATATTCATATTATGTTTGATATTAAAGGTCTGCGACCTCCAGATTTCAGCCGGACCTACAGCGCGGCATTTGAGACCTCACTCGCAGAAAGGCTTGCAGGATGCTCGGAGCTTCTGTCGAGGGTCCAAGATCTACTGCCTGCTGCAATCAAAGTTTGCTTAAATTGGATAATGCATTCAGTCGGCAAGATCTTACTCTCTGTCAAAGGGTGATTATTCCAGCTCTTCCTGCAAATCTACTATCTTATGGTAGAGGTGTCGAAGAGGCTGGTTTAAAGGAACAGAGACATTTCCTAGGCAACCACTGAACTTAGCTGCTGCTATTGATGCAGCTAATTAGGAGTGTTGCGGAAGATGCTTCTGAACTCTTCAACTGTGATTTAATTTAAGGATGGTCCAATCGTCATGGAATATGCATGACTCTTGCTCAAGAATATACTAATCAATAAGAACCTTTTTTTATCATCACTGTTCTCTGAGCCCGGTGGCCTCCTGGAGACTGGCAGGTTTACTGTAGCACAAGCTACCATGAGCCCCGGCCTATGAAAGCTTATGCAACAATAGATTTGTTGGGATTGAAGGCAGCGGCGGAGGAAGCCGCTCAAGCACCTGGGAAGGCGTGCCCAGGGGCGGGGTGAGCCGCCCATAGGGGTGGGGTGCACCACAGGGCCTTCGGAGTCTGCCTGCCTCCTCCCACTCAACCACCCTACAACTGGGGAGGGGCAGCAGACAGACCGTTTGGGCAGCGCAGAGCCGGCATGTGCCCAAGCCACAGTGTCTCTCCCAGGAGAGACACATGGGCTTTGGTGTGCTGCAGGCCCCGTGGTGAGTGACACCCAGCATTTTGTCACCCCCCTCAGCGGTGACACCCGGGGTGGTCCGCACCCACTGCACCCCCCTTCTTCTGCCCCTGATTGAAGGTGCCCATAGATTCTTGGTCCCAAATCATGCTTGCACTAACGCAAGAGCCCCTTTACTCACATGCAGCAGAGAGGAGGAGGAGGAGATGTTTCACAAACTGAAAGTATCGAAAGGGCAGGCCCTGAATGACTGGTCCCCCCCCCCCATATATGGCACGATTTTATCTTTTACACAAATATTGAGACACATGGTCACTCAGTGCTATCAGTATATGCAAATATCAGGCTCATGTCAGCCTATGAAGAACCTTTATTCTTAGTAGGAATTGATAGGGAAATTTTTTACTTTTTATAAATCTTTATAATTTGGAAAGAGAATCTGTGCATGAGCTATTGCCAGAGCATTAAGATGACGCAGTGGGCATACACCATTTGAATGGGAATGTCCAACCACTTTGTGGGGGCCACATTTTATTGTGGGGGCCAAAGCCCCCACAGCCCCTAGGAATCTGCTCCTATGATGGATGTCATCCCAAAGCGCAGTCTATTATTATTATTATTATTATTATTATTATTATTATTATTATTATTATTCACATTTGTACACTGCCATTCATGCATAGAGCTCAGGGAAGCTCCCAGCATACAAATACAAGGTAAAAACACCAAATGCATAATAAAGCACAACAAAACAATAACCCCCACCCCACCCCCCACAAACTACGGTAATTTAAAAGGGGAAAGGGTGTTAATCAGCCAAAGGCCTGCTTGAAGAGGAACATTTTCTTAAGTAACGGTTGAGCTCCATCTGAATCCTCTTCCTGCTGCATTGGTCTGTTTTCCTTAACTTCATCAAACAATTCTATTCTTCTAGGATCCCCTGGTCCAGCAAATAGCTGCTAGCATATCCCACAGATGATGGACCAGTCCGGGTGACACAAATTGGTGTACAGAATTTGCACCCAACTTTGCTCTTCATTAAAGCACTTCATTTTGCTTTAATGAAAGGCTCAGTTCCATATTCTCATGTTCTTAATTGCTTTGGCATAAAGGTGGTGTATATCAATATAGTAAGTGAGCCAGTAAATAAATAGATGGGCCAGATGGAGTCCCTATTCGCCCCCCACTCCCCATTGCCAAGTCCGGTCTTAATCCTTCCCTATGTACAGTCTAGCAAGCTTCCTCGGCTACCTTAATTCTGTTTCTAAAGCCATTCCACATAAAGCCTCCCTATCTGCATTATTGCTTTGAACAGTTCACCATTATGAAAACTAACTTGAACTCTGCTGTCAGCTGAAGATAGTTTTCCAGGTAGAAACAGGTAAGGTCAATGCAGCTCCAGGTGTGTAACAGAAGCAAACTCATCTGCAGCTGCATCCCCCTGCTACCATTTGCAAAAGAAGCATGCCTTTAAAATATACATTTTAAATATGTAAAAGCTTTTTATCAAAACATATCACAGCTTTTTTATTTTTTAAAAAACAACATCATGCCCCACTCAGTTCAGGACACATAAGAAAACATAATTCTCAACTCCTGGAAAAATTAAATTCCAAGAAACTTCTTCACTCCATGTATAGTTAAACAGAAAAATAAACAGAATGCAATCAGTATTGTGAGTTTGGAGCACATGTACTTGTCAGTGTTTTTATGCAACTCTTACAATAAGGATGGTGTGATGCATCTCAATCTGCAAATAGGATATTCCTATCACCTTCTTCTTCTTTGGCGATCACTCGTAAGCCAAGTAAGATTGTCTTCCATAAACAGTGAGTCCATAAGTGTGTGTGGAGGCCAATTCTGGATCCACATGTCCTTCCACAGTGGGGACATATGTTTCCGGGTGGGAGTTGATCACGGTGAGGGTTTACCAAGCGTGCCTTCCTCTTAGCACATTTCTCCCTTCCATCCTGAGTTCAAGCGTCTTCAAAGTCCACAACACCTTTGGAAAAGGCTGATCTCCAATTGGAGCGCTCACTCGCAGGCCAGTGTTTCCCAGTTGTCAGTGTTTATACTACATATTTTTAGATTTGCCTTGAGAGAGTCTTTAAACCTCTTTTGTTGACCACCAACATTACGCTTTCCATTTTTAAGTTCGGAATAGTGTACAGTGGTACCTCGGGTTATGAAGTTAATTCGTTCCGGAGGTCCGTTCTTAACCTGAAACCGTTCTTAACCTGAGGTACCACTTTAGCTAATGGGGCCTCCCGCTGCCACCAGCACGCAATTTCTGTTCTCAACCTGAGGTAAAGTTCTTAACCCAAGGTACTACTTCCAGGTTAGTGGAGTTTGTAACCCAAAGGGTTTGTAACCCAAGGTGTTTGTATCCCGAGGTACCACCATAGTTGCTTTGGAAGACGATAATCAGGCATCTGAACGACATGACCAGTCCAACGAACCATTCCTATCACCAAACCACCACTGAAACGCAAACAGATTTCATGCATACCAAGGGTGAGGAACCTTTTTCCAGCCTGAGGACCACATTTGGACAACTTTCGAGCACCCTCATGCCGGTGTTAGAATTCCTGCTCCAGTGCTCCATGATTGTAGTCATGGGAATTTTGTCTATCACGTGATGGTATATGTTTTGACTCCACAGAATGGGAAGTGACGGAGACAGGATGTTTGTGTTACTGTGTTCCGTGAAATGGGACTATTGTCCTTTGTTCTTTCTCTTTGCTGTCTGATGATAGAGAGAGAGGGAGCCATGTTGCAGTGTTCCATGTGTGTTTATATGTAAATAAAGTAGATTAGCCAAAATGCTGAGTTTCTGAGGTCCGTTACGCAAGAGACGCAAACTCTGTGGATCCCTAAGTGTGCCGGTGTCGGTTGGCATCGGTCGCTGTGATGTTCGGGCTGAAGAAAGCTTTTGAAGCTCCCGAACAATTGGCCAGGAGGGAGGGAACATGCCAGTCGGGCATGTGTCTCTGCCAGGGTCCTACTCGAGTGTAGGCCAAGCTCCTGACAGCCAGTGGTGGATGACATTAGAGACAAAAGTAGGCAATAGCCTAGATATATGTTTCTTTTTTTTAAAGATATTTATTGAGATTTTCAAAAAAGTTACCAAATATAAAAGAAAGAAAAAATACAAAATACAAAATAAAAATAGTTAAAAACAATTCAGTCTTTCCATCACATATTTTCATTTGCTTATTTCCCGGACCTCCTCACGCCTCCCTTTTCTGTATTCCAATTCAAATTTTTAATTCAGCAAATCCCTCCCCTCTTCAATCATCTTAATCTTCAATTTTAAAATATTATAACATTAAGTTTTTACCTGTTAATAACCATTTTCTCGTATTCTCTTATAACATTACAGCTAAAGACCACTTAGTTTCTATCCAACATCATTCTAACATTCATTAATTCTAGATTTATGTTTCAAAACTGCTTTAACCATACGAGTTTGGCTGCTGTGCCCATTTCAGCACTCTTTGGGTTCTGGGAGACGGGTGGGGGAAGAGATATTGTCAGCGCAGGAAAGAGAGACACCCGTCACTCTACCCCAGCCTGACTCATCTCTGCCTCTTGGCCTGCCTCCTCCCACTCGCCTGCTTCAGCTACTGATTCTGGACTCCTCTCTGCCACACACTCTCCCAGCTCACTACGCCCTGTTATTTCTTCAGCTTCTGACACCTCCTCTTCCCAGACTAACTTCAAAAATGCATACTGGGGGCTCCATTGCAATATTCTATGTGTTATAATTGGGTGGGGGGAGCAGTGGTCTTCCAAACATTGCAGGACGGACTACAACTCTCATCATCCCCGACTACGGAATCCTTGGAAGCATTAGTTTTTTCTTCCTCCTCCGTTGCTTTGTGTAAAATTTTATGCAAGTCCAAGGTGGAATCTAGACACATATATATTTTTTAAAAAAACGCTGTGAAAATGTGTTTTGAAAAATATATTGAATTTGCCATAAGCTCACCATCGCCATCTAGTGTCACATTTGTATAATGCACTTAAAATGTTATATTTGCATCTGTAGAGCATCTGCTTATCTGTTTGGCATGCAGGAGGTCACGGGTTAAATCCCCAGTATCTCCAGATAGGACTGGAAACATCTGCAGTCTGGCACCCGGGAGGAGAGCCATTGTCAGTCAGTGCAGAGGGAGTCCTGAGCCAGAGGGACCAATAGTCTAATTCAGCATAAGGCATCTTCCTATGGCTGTTAATTATCACCAGGTTAGGAAACTGAATTTGCACCATGAGACAATGGCCAATAGCATATAATTAGGCCATATATTACACACACACGATGGCGCGTGGCAGTTAAATACAAGGTATTACAGAGGAATTCCTGATCTGGAGCTCATCCAGTAATAGCAGGCCAAGGATTAGAGCTTAACAGGATGCCAGACGTGTTTGTATTAGACAGGCAAACGGAACCCGATGCCAAAGCCTCATCAACTCCTGCCTTCTACCTGTTTTCACAGATTAAGATGTTCTGCAATCAAACACAGCTCCAAATTAAATCCACATTCTGAACCATAAGGGCGAGGAGCATAGCTTTTCACAAATCCATGCGCTCAGTTTAAGTGTTTTCAGCGGTAACAAGGAACAGCTTTCTAATTTCTATTTTAAAAAATCTTTAAAAAATTACAAATGCATGGAAGCCAAGACCATATTGAAAGAGCTGAAGAATTCAATACAAACTATTGTCTGGGGCCCTCATATAAACACAAGCACCTCTCTTGCACAGAGCTATGTGCAGTGGAAGCCTTCCAAGCTATATTGTAAGCTGATTTGGCTCACAGCATTTACCAGGCATTTCCCTGTACAATTTGAAGCTAACGTGAACAAATAAATGTTGGTAGGACATGCAACTAGACCTCATGAAAACAGTCCCATGCTCTGCAACATTCCATGAAAGAAAACAGGGGCAGGCTTCCAATAGCCTGCAGCTGAAACCGTAAACACACTTAAAACCATAAGGTCATATCCAATTTAGCGCTACGTTAACGTCACTTGGCAGTATATCCTTTTGCACTGGCGGAACACAAGTACATTACCAAAGATAGCTGTGCAACTGATTACAGAAGAAGAATCGGCTGTTGTGCAAGCTTCTGCTAGGGAAGCTATTGTGTTGGATTCCTTTGCTATTTCTTTCAACATGGGAAATGGGGTTACTTGGTATAAATGTAGCTTGCTAATTATCTCTCCTGCAGAGAATTTTTGGGGTAGAATTGCTTTCACCTTGCAGAAACCATTTTGATCTGCCAAATGTTTAAAAAAGGTATCGTATTTTTCACTCCATAAGACATACTTTTTCCCTCCTAAAAAGTAAGGGGAAGTGTGTGTGCGTTTTATGGAGTGAATGCAGGCAGGAGGCAGGCTGGGAAAGCCCCCAAGAGCCGCACACACACTCCGCGCGGCTCTTGGGGGTTTTCCCACCTCGTAAAAAAGCCCGCAAGAGCCACACTCCCTTTAAAGAGTGCACGGCTCTTGCTGTCTTTTGCAGGAGGTGGGGGAATTCCCCCACCTTGTAGAAAAGCCCGCAAGAGCCATGCTCCCTTTAAAGAGTGTGCGGCTCTTGCTGGCTTTTGTGGGAGGTGGGGGAAGAGAAAGAGGGCAGCCCCTCAGTCCCTTCCCCCACCTCCCACAAAAGCCCCCAAGAACCGCACTCCCTTTCACGAGCCGCGTGGAGCATGTGTGTGGCTCTTGGGATTTCTTCTCCCTCCTGGGGAAAAGCCTGCAAGCGCCGCACACACGCTCCACACAGCTCATGAAAGGGAGCACTGAGCAGAGCTTGGGATGCATACCGGCTCTGCTCAGTGCTCCCTTTAAAAAAAAAAAAAATCTTGCATTCCCCCTCTAAAAACTAGGTGAGTCTTATGGTCTGGTGCGTCTTATGGAGCGAAAAATACGGTAGTCTGACGTGCTAGCTTCCTACACACAAGAAATCTTTCATACAAGTACTCACGGAAATGTAGAGTTGGAAGAGACTGGGGCTGGGCTATATATCGATATATCATTCAAAACTGGTTTGAAGACCATATCGTGATAAAGGTTTCATAATCTTTGACCTGGCAACATATTGCAAATCATGATGTGTGTTAGGGCTGGGCAATATATTGTCCAAAACAGGTTTGAAGTTCATATCATGATATCAGTTTCATAATTTTTGACCTAGTAATATATTGTGAATCATGATGTGTATGTGTGCATGCGCACTACACAAAAATCACAATGTGGGGGAAACCATGACGCCAGCTAATGCCTCTACATAGCTCCATCTTTATTTCAGACATTGTGATAAATTGGTACATTGCAATGTTTAACTGGTGATATATCACGATGTTGAAAACCAGATATCGCCCAGCCCTAGACCGTACCCTAAGGATCATATAGTCCAACCTCCTGGAATGCAAGAATCACAGCTGAAGAATTCCAGACAGATGGCCACCCACCCTCTGTTTAAAAAACCTGCAATGAAAGGGATTCCACCACCTTCTGAGATAGCCCATTCGAACCACTGTCAGACAGCTCTTGAAGTTCCTCAAGCTAAAGGAACCCACCTGAACTAAGAAGGAGGGTGGGCCCACAGCAGCTGTACCACATGATCAACAGCTGATCACATGACTCAGATCTAAATAAGTAGACCTGGAAAGGCGTAGCCTTCAGTCACAACTGCCTCCTCACTCCCCAGATATTGATTGTGCAATGTACTGTTGTAACATGTAAGAATACCGAAGCTTCATAATGCATCTTAAGATCTTTCCTCAGGTCTGAAAGCTTCTTGCCTTTCCATTTCTTTTTCCAATCTATCAGTGAAGGCTGAAGCATAGCTCTGTCATAAACCCAAGCCCAGTCTTTTTCTTACACAGACAGAGAGATACCCCGACGATGTTTCAGATGAAAATGAATTGTGTTCTAAGGTAGAGTCATAACACATAATGCCAAGACCATAATACTGCCTCTGGTAGCAGTGCAAGCACTATAAAATTTGGTCCCATGAATCACCTTGTGAGCTTAGTGGACGATCATACCATCATGCATCAAAAACATGTAATATAATAAACGCTGGAGCCATAACTTAAATACTGCAGGTAGACTGTCCTGCCAACTTGCAGTATGACCTTCACAACAAGGTTAGAAAATCATCAGCCAAGACAAACAAGCCAATTTAAAAAAAAAAAAATTCAGCAGCTTGCAACAGGCAAAGATCTGTAAATCTAGATAATATAGATAGAGCTGTTGACTCCTAGCAAGGCAAAAGGAAAAAGAAAAACAGTTCTCTTTCATTTTTTGGAAGAGGTATTTATCTCCATACATTTTGATTTAAACAGAAGATCCTTTTCTTTCCCCTGAAAAATAAACAAAGCTTCAGGGCACTGAAGAAATTTCTGGAATAATACTCTCTTTATATTTCAAATGTCAAAAGATCTTTGGAGAACGTCGAAGGTAGAAAATCCAGATCCGTTCAGGTTTTAGGTGGAAATTCTCACCTTGCAGGCAACCAAGAAGGCAAGGGTGCAACTGTTATGACGCTTGCATCCTGGCCCCAGTGTCACTCCATGGAGGACTCATATGCAGACAACTCACAGGTCATTTGACTCAGGTGGAAACCTCAGTATTCCCTTCTACACTGCCCCACTGGCCCAGCCTAAGGTTCTCCCATAATCCCTGGACTCGTGGTTGACTGTAACTTCTCCTTCTCCACAGCCATGCAGGAGCATGTGACTTCAGAATCAGCTGTGGGAACAACTCTCCCAGTTTCCTGGAGAGCCACTGGAACCCAACCTTCATATGATTCTGGGTCTCTGTTGAAGCAACATCTTTGATAGTTCGGTCAGGAGGGCTCACTGGGAGCTGTTCAGGGTTCTGATCTGCCTTGCCTTGCTGACCACTCCTACTGTAAGCAACAGTAGAAGATACAGTGGACGCTCTGGTTGCGAACATGATCCGTGCAGGATGCAGCACACAGAAACGCCGTTTACGTTCCCGCCAGAGTGGTACCTATTTATCTACTTGCACTTTGACATGCTTTCGAACTGCTAGGTTGGCAGGAGGAGGGACCGAGCAACGGGAGCTCACCCCGTCGTGGGGATTCGAACCGCCGACCTTCTGATCGGCAAGTCCTAGGCTCTGTGGTTTAACCCACAGCGCCGCCCACATCCCGTGTTCCTGTGCACTTCTCTGCAAAATGCTACTTTTTACAAATCACCGTCAAGCTATGCCTAACGCCTGGTTGAATTTATGTACTTGTGGTATTTCAGATGCATATGAAAATTGCACTATTCAACTTTTTGCAAATAAAAAGGAGCAAAGCTCCTTTCTTAGGCATCGCATTCCTGTGTCAGTTACAGAATATAATGAGCCTTTTTGGAGGAGTGGGGGGTGGGGGGGTGCAAAGGGAAAGGCAAGGCTTTGCTGCAAAATTAATCAAAACAGATTACTGGGAGTAGGATCCCTTGGGGAAAAAATATGACACTTTAATTGCAACTTTAATTTCCAAACAGTAGGAGGCTACAAAGGTTGTGGAGGGGCTCATTTCAGAACATGATATTTTCTACATTTGTCTCTCCTCTTCTCCCCCCCCCCCCCGCATCAATTTATATGGTTTGCTTTTATGCAAATACCGAGATGCAAGACTACTAAACTAATGAGGACTTTAGGCCAAAACAGGGGTGACTGGAAGGAATGTAATCCAAAGGGATAGGGATGGAGTTTACATCAGCCGGCAATAAGAGAAGCAAAGTTGTAAAATGATTCTGACGCAAGCATTTACAATTTATGCTTTCCTCATAAACCATTCATTACTCCAGATTCTTTCACTGGGGAAAGAATATAAAAACTAATCAGCACTTGGTTCCAAACTGACAACCAAAAATTTTCATGACGGAGGGGAGCCGCCTAATTATCCTAATAACTATAAGCTAAATGCTGATTAGCCTCCAATGCAGCAAATTGGTTCTTGGGTTTTAAGAGCAGGATTCACAGGACCCTGGAACCTGCAGGAGACTCGGGGGGGGGGCAGACACATTCCAGGGGCAACATGAAAGCGATGGGTGAGGTCAGAGAGAAAAAGGCAAATGGAGCCACTGACAAAATTAGGTAGAGCGTTAATGGGAGAGAGTCTATACTGCAGCAATGCAGAAGCCCAAAGATTCTATACACACACAACCTCTCCATCTTCCATCAGGCAGGTTCAGCCAGCCAAAAGCCTTTAAGGACCTGGAGCAGAGCAGGTGAGGGGGCAGGTCCTTGGGAGATTCCCCAGGAGTCAAACAGAGAGGTTAAGAGGACCACATCCATCTCCCAATATAATGATAATGATAATAATAATAATAATAATAATAATAATAATAATAATAATAATAATAATAATAATAATAATAATGTATTATTTGTAGTCCGCCCATCTGGCTGGGTTTCCCCAGCCACTCTGGGCGGCTTCCAACAAAGATTAAAAATGCATTAAAATATCACACATTAATAACTTCCCTAAACAGGGCTGCCTTCAGATGTCTTCTAAAAGTCAGGTAGTTGTTTATTTCCTTGACATCTGATGGGAGAACGTTCCACAGGGCGGGCACCACTACCAAGAAGGCCCTCTGCCTGGTTCCCTGTAACTTTGCTTCTCACAGTGAGGAAACCGCCAGAAGGCCCTCGGCGCTGGACCTCAGTGTCCGGGCAGAACAATGGAGGTGGAGATGCTCCTTCAGGTATACTGCGCCGAGGCCGTTTAGGGCTTTAAAGGTCAACACTTTGAATTGTGCTCAGAAACGTACTGGGAGCCAATGTAGGTCTTTTAAGACTGGTGTGGTCTCGGCGGCTGCCCCCAGTCACCAGTCTAGCTGCCACATTCTGGATTAGTTGTAGTTTCCGGTTCACCTTCAAAGGTAGCCCCACAAAGAGCGCATTGCAGTGGTCCAAGCGGGAGATAACTAGAGTATGCACCACTCTGGCGAGACAGTCTGTGGGCAGGTAGGGTCTCAGCCTGTGTACCAGATGGAGCTGGTAGACAGCTCCATGGATACAGAATTGACCTGCGCCTCCATGGACAGCTGTGAGTCCAAAATGACTCCCAGGCTACGCACCTGGGAGCACAATCCCAAGGTACCTCTCCAAACAAGCAATGGGGCCTCTCTGTCCTTCGAAAGGGCCTGAGACATCATAAGGAGAGATAGCTGGATCAGGCCAGTGGCTCATCCAATCCAGCATCCTGTTCTCACAGTGGCCAACTAGATGTTGGCATCTGTCTGTCTCAGGAGACAATGGAGGAGTGAGCCTTCGAGGGTGAAGTTAAACCATTGGAGAGTTACAGTGCCTGCTGTGGCTGTAGAGACCAATATGGAAGCATATGAAGGCGTACGGCTTTGCTGCTACAGGTGCACCATGGCGTTGCTTCTCTCTGTGCTCCTCCCAGCAGTCTTTCCTTCTCTGGTCGCTGCTGTGGCCAACCAGACATCCCAATGGGAAACCCAGAAGCAGGATTTGAGCACAACAGCACTCTCTAGTCCTGAGGTTTCCAGCAACTTGCATTCAGAAGCATTTATTCCTCCAGCTGTGAAGGCAGAGCATGGCCATCTGGGCAAGTAGTCTTTGATAGTCCTCTCCGCCATAAATGTATAGTATCTAGCAGTGGCATAGCGTGGGTTGTCAGCACCCGGGGCAAGGCAAGTAATTTGCGCCCCCTAACCCGTGGATTTGCGCCCCCTAACCCTAACCCCCAGATGTTGCGCCCGGTGCGGCCGGCCCCCCCTGCACCCCCCACGCTACGCCACTGGTATCTAGTCCTCTTTTAAGGGCCAAATGTTCGTCATTGTTGCAGCTCACCCTCTCGGCTCAGAACCCAATGTGGGCAAACTAGTCGCATTTCTCTACATCCGCCTCTGACTACAGATCCCATCAGTCCCAGCCAGCATGGCCAGCAGTAAGGAATGATGAGAGTTGTAGTCCAGCCAAACAAAGACAAAAGCCAGAACAAAAACAAAAGCCACATTGGCTAACCCGGTTTATCTCATGATGTAATTTGTTGGTCTTTAAGATGCCGCAAAGACTGTTACTGTTTACGCAACATATTTAATGCAGCTACCCCTCTGAGAATTCATTTTCCAATAATAATAATAATAATAATAATAATAATAATAATAATAATAATAATTTATTATTTATACCCCACCCATCTGGCTGAGCCTCCCCAGCCACTCTGGGCGGCTTCCAACAAAATATTAAAATACAGTAATGCATCGAACATTAAAAGCTTCCCTAAACAGGGCTGCCTTCAGATGTCTTCTAAAAGTTTTCTCTTTGACATCTGGTGGGAGGGCGTTCCACAGGGCAGGCACCACTACCAAGAAGGCCCTCTGCCTGGTTCCCTCTAACTCGCAGCAAGGGAACCACCAGAAGGCCCTCGGCGCTGGAACTCAGCGTCCGGGCAGAACGATGGAGGTGGAGATGCTCCTTCAGGTATACTGGACCGAGGTTTTCCAAAGCTTCTAACCTCTGGTTAAGAAATATTCTTATTTCTTATGTGGTTGTTCTCAGCACTGGGTTTTACTGCAGCCAACCATTTTCTTGGTTGCTGCTGCTTTAACTGTGTCTTATTATGAGCTACTGTAAACTGCCCCAGACACTTTTTATTGAAGCATTGTACAGAAAGTTGTTAAGCAAATCAAAAGGCAGAGGTGGTGGCAAGCAGGTAATGGCAATGTTCTGAGCACACTTGTTGTTGCCGGTGCACTAGCAGCAGTGAGTTCCACAAGGTAAGAAGCTCAGTCCTCTCTCGGGTCCTGGTCGGAGACCACCTCTTTCCACATGAACCTACCCAGATCCTGAGATCATCTTCTGAGACCCTTCTTTGTATGCCTCCATCTCCAGACTGTGGCAACACGAGAGCAGGACTTTTCTGCAGTGGCTCCCCATTTGGGGAATGCTCTCCCCAGGGTGGTTCACCTGACACCTTCATTATACACCTTTAAAAAGGTAAAGGGACCCCTGACCATTAGGTCCAGTCATGGCCGACTCTGGGGTTGCGGCGCTCATCTCGCTTCATTGGCCGTGGGAGCCGGCGTACAGCTTCCGGATCATGTGGCCAGCATGACTAAGCCGCTTCTGGCGAACCAGAGCAGCGCATGGAAATGCCGTTTACCTTCCTGCCAGAGCGGTACCTATTTATCTACTTGCACTTTGATGTGCTTTCGAACTGCTAGGCTGGCAGGAGCAAGGACTGAGCAATGGGAGCTCACCCCGTCACGGGGATTCGAACCGCCGACCTTCCGATCGGCAAGTCCTAGGCTCTGTGATTTAACCCACAGCACCACTTTTAGGCGCCAAGAAAAACTGCCCTTAACATCGTTAGGTTTCTGGTCAACAGTTGTTTTAAAAATGTAACTCTCTTTTTAATTCACAAAGTTAGCTATTTCTGCATGCAAAGGGCATATACCCTAAGTATGCAAAGTGCCACTACTTTCTTTGCAGGTGGGCACCAAACTAGTCGGCACTCAGCCACCTGAGTTTGCTATTAGAGGGAACCATTATTACCCATTATGAGCAAAATGTTTAGAGAAGCCCTCTTAAATCTCTCTCCTTGTCAAAGGGAAGGGAGGAACTGACCTCTGTCCCATCCCTTCTTAATGTCCGTTTAACGATTTTACATTTCAGAGCATTGAGAAATTTAGTACTCTGCATAATAGGCTAGTTTCAACATTCAGTGGCTTCCCAATTAGAAGATTAAAAAAAAAACCCAGGCACTTTCCCAAATCATCAAAGTTAGCAGAAGAACCACAGGGTACTATATAAAGCTTGATATATGTGTCTCGTTTGCTAATTAAGAGAAGGTATGGTTAAAAGGGGTGTGTGTGGAATGATTGGTCGTGTCATGCTAAATTAGTCTGAATGAAAAGTCTGCTTTGGGGGAAAAATTAACACAAAGAATTCCTTGAGCCCAGTGTACACGGCAAGATTCCATGTGAAGGGGTCCCCTGTCTTCAAAGGCAATGGGCAGAAGATATCGTGCTGGATGTAGCATGCTGGCTTTTGGGGTGGAACTACTGTGCTAGCTGCCCAGCAGGCAGGACCTTGTTGCTTTCCAGGAGGCAGAGGGAGCAGAGGGGAGACTGGCATGGTGCAAACGCACCAGCGGGGACACCAGATTGGCTCTGCTGCTACTTTTGCACCACACTGCCGCTGCTTTCGTAACCCACCTTTTGGGGAGCTAGCAAAGCAGCTCTACTCTGCCCGGTGACTCACTTTTGGCACTACAACTAAATTAGTATTCAGCAAAGTGGGTAAGTAAGCAACACAGACTCTTGATCTAGAACATATAACAGGCTTGAGGATTGGGTGAAGGTGGCCTTTTATCCATTCCACCTCACTCCATAATTCCTTCCTCGCAAGGAAGTGGTGCTGGCGCTTTGTACCAGATGTCGAGCATTTTAGGGACAGAGTGGGGAGAATCCAAATGGTGTTCTGACCACCTTGCAGCCTCCGTCCCGGGCTTGGGGCTGAGGACACACCCAGGTTCATGAGTCTGAAGGACTCTCATCTGCAGATCATCCAAATGAAGCTGAATGGAACAGATGAGACAAAATACTGTATTTTTTGCTCTATAAGACTCACTTTTTCCCTCCTAAAAAGTAAGGGGAAATTTGTGTGCGTCTTACGGAGCGAATGCAGGCTGCGCAGCTATCCCAGAAGCCAGAACAGCAAGAGGGGTTGCTGCTTTCACTGCACAGCGATCCCTCTTGCTGTTCTGGCTTCTGAGATTCAGAATATTTCTTTTCTTGTTTTCCTCCTCCAAAAACTAGGTGCGCCTTGTGGTCTGGTGCGTCTTATAGAGCGAAAAATACGGTACTTCTTCACACCGTGCATAGTTTAAATGTAAGGATCGCTACCAGGAGATGTGGCGAGGGCCACCAACTTGGATGGCTTAAAAGGACTAGGCTGTCCATGGCTACTAGTTATGAATGGCAACAGTGCCTTCCAGGATCAGACCAGTAATGCCTCTGAATGCAACTCTACAGGGAACGGGAGCAGGAGAGGGCTGCTGCCCTAATGGAGTGCTAAGGAAGCTTTTTCGGCCCAAGGATCACACTCCATTCTTTCAACATCCTTGTTTTAATAATAAACACTGAGGTCCACCTCCGAGGGCCTTCTGGAGGTTCCTCACTGTGAGACTTGAAGCTACAGGGAACCAGGTATAGGGCCTTCTCGGTAGTGGCACCCAGCCTGTGAAAAGCCCTCCCATCAGGAGATAAACAACTATTTAACTTTTAGAAGACATTTGGAGGCAGCCCTGTTCAGGGGAGTTTTCAATGGTTGATGCTTTATAGCATTTTTAATACTTTGTATTATTTGTAAGGGATAAAATGTGAAGATTTTTATGGTAAAAGTGTGATTAAAAAAATGGTTAAAAATTATGATATATGTAAACTGCTAAAGATGATGTAAAATGAAAATCAGATAGGGGGAACTTGGGGAAGCTCACCTAACAATGTTTAGAAAAAACGATAAGACAAGAATTTGTTTGTATTGTTTGTTTTTCTGTTTGTGTTGTTTATTTGTGTTATAAAATGAATAAAAAAATTGGGGGGAATAAAAGTAGGAGAGCAAAGAGTTCAAAGACAGAGGGCAGGTAGGTAGCAGCACCTGTAGAGGAGACGAATGAGGAAGTGGGAGAGGCGGGGGGTGGAGATTCACTCAGGACAACGCCATTATCCAAGAGGCTAGGTTCTATATTCTCTCTCTGTAAAGACTGAAATAAAAAAAAAGGACGGTAAGAAACTTTTCCTTGTCTTTATACTTTCCTGGGCAACCAGCCGGGAGCCACTGACAGCATCTTGACACCTAGGAGCTTTCTTGTCGGAGCGAAGTTTTAAATTTTGGCGATATTTAACTTCTGCTGTTATTGGTATTGCGTTTTTGCATCTTTATTGTTATAACTTGTTATGACTTACGTGGGGATTGTTTTAATTTAATTTTAACTATTGAAAGGCAGCACACAAATGTACATCCCAGTAGATTACTGGGTTTGGATTACTGGTAGATTACTGATTTGGAAACTATGATCCCTGATTATGCAGGGCACATTTTCTAAAAATATATATATATATGCGCAAACTGCTTTAAACCGATTATAATCTGGTCAATTCATTGCCTGAATGCAGCAGTTCCCATCTGTACTCCTTTTGAGGAGAAGCAACGGAGTGCAATGGGACATGCTCTGTGGCCTGCTATATGATGCGCAATCAAGAGGAAAGGGCGGCAACTTGCTCATCTGGTTCAGAGACAGCCTTGGCTATAAGATCCACAAAAGCAATCAGAGCAGCACAGCTCATTTTATGGAGCAGAGGAAATTGACAGCTCCTTCCATCCCTGCTCCCTAGCTGCACATCTCTGCAGCGCTGGCAGTCATGGGCCCCTTGGCTTCAGCAGGAATGAGGAATTATTTGCCATTTCTGGAGATTACAGACCAAGGCCCCAAACGGCATGATTAGAGTTATGCCAGAGCTTTTGCAAGTCTGTTGTTCATTTCGCAAGATTTATATATTACTTGATCGTTTTTTAAAAGAACTCGGAAGGGATTTACCAGAAACACACGCACGGTGACATTATCAGTAAAAACGACTCTTTAAAGCATTAAAGAGATAATTAAAATCAACGATGAGATAAAAATCATATGAAAACACACACACTGGCATTCTACATATCTGGGAAGGCTAACTTAAAGAAAGGTGTTTTTAGTAGGTGTTATGTGCGCCGGCGTGGTTGCTCGAGAGCTAACAGGCAAGACCCCCACTGGTCTTTTCAAGGCTTTATTATCGGTGCAAAAACATTCACAGTGCAGGATGTCTCAATTCTATGTCTTGCTCAGTCACTAGCAGAATCTGGGACTGGGCGGTCCTTAAACATTCCCCAGCAGAGTAGTCTTTTGACCCCCATCCTACGCCTCCCCTCTCTGCGCGTAAACTGACTGCGCAGAGAGGGCGTGGGCAAAGGGGGACCTGCCTCCCCCCTGCTTTGCTCAGGCTCGGTGCTGTGGCTCTCCCTTGCATCCTCCGAGCCCTGCACCCCTTCCCCACTGGAGGCGGGGCTTCCCTCCTCCGTGGAGGAAGTGCTGCTTCTCAGGATCTTTGGAGGCTCCCTGTAACCCAACTGCCTTTCCACCTCTCGCCTCTGAGCTGATGGTAATTCCCTGACAGTAGGCATTGAAAAGAGGACAGCAAAGGCACGTGCCTGACATCACTAGGCAGGGAGTTCCAAAGTGTAGGTGCTGCCACACTTAAAGAGCAATTTCCTACAAATGCAGAATGAGCGTTCTGTGGCACCCAAAACAGTACTGATTCCACAGATTGAAGTGGCCAAGTGGGCATATATCGGGCAAAGCGGTTGTCCAAAGCAACGAGAGGGCATCAGGGCTGGCAGAGGCTGCTCTTACGGCAAAGGGGAGATTGCAGAGGAAGTCAGATTTCAAAAGAAGCAGTGTGGATAAACCAGAAATCAAATGGAATTGATATGCCAAGGAAAGGAGCCTTGGTTTAAAAAATAAATAGAAGCCACGTGATGAGCCGAAATGACACCGGGGACTGGAAAGGCCCCAAACAAATCCATCACCAACAGAAGAGCTCCGAGCTTAAAAGCTATAAAGTCACAGGCTGCTCCATGAATCATAATTCACAATCCATCGCTACCATTTAACATGGAATCCCTCCAACTGAGCCTAGCAACAAAGAAACCCCGGCAGACTGACTCCTAACCTAAATACCTTGAAGCTGCTGCACTTTTAAGGGCAATAAATGCTAGCAAGACATATACTGGCCTGAGATAATGCAATAAAAGCAATAAAAGTGATTTAATTCTCCTGATGGGTCGTTGATGCGAGGAGACATGTAGGCAACCGCGGCCCAGCCCACCTCAGCTGAAGAATTGCTTCTGTCAGAAGAAACAACTGGCCGGTGGTGCATTTGCAACAGTTTTACATTGTGGCGGAGAAGGGACCCCCACTTTGCACACTGGCCAAGCAAACAAAGAGGCTGTGTTTTGGGACCTGGGAGAAACTGGATTCGCATGTTATTTAAAACCAAGTCTGCACCTTCCAAAAACAATGTGAGAAACAGTCATCCTTCAAAACCTGCCCTTATCAGGATTCTGCAACCAATGTTTACAGAAATGCATTGTCATGGACTAGCAATGTGGTGGGAGGGGCCAGCTGGGGAACCGCCCCCTACCCCCCCCCCCCGGGATGACAGCTCATAGACAGGGGAGTGGTGGTGAGACCAGTGCCGGATTTATGTATAAGCTAAACAAGCTATAGCTTAGGACCCCACTCTCTTGCGGACCCCCAAAAAAATTAAAGGAAAAAAACCTGGATGTACATTTCCAAAATATAAGATAAAAAAACAAATAAAGTAAAACCTACACACAGCAGCAGTGTTTTGTGTTGTGTAGGCTCCTAGGATGTAAGTAATGGGCCATGCCGGCTAGCCTGTACCCTAAAATATCACTGGTTTGCTCATTAATTGTATTTCAGTTCGACAATTACTTTGATAAAATACATATTTTGTTATGTGCAAATGGCTTTAGATACCTATTAGGTCCATAAATTACCATAGAGCATATGTTCAACACACAAAAACAGCGAAAATTTGTTGTTGACAAAGGACAGCTGGACATATAAAGGGCCCCATTACCTTCAATAGCTTTGAGCCTCATCAAACCTAAATCTGGCCCTGGGTGGGATGATGATGAGTGGTCAGAGGGAGAAGAGGGAGCAGACTGGGAGGAGGAGGAGGAGGTGTCAAAAGCTGAAGAGGGAACGGGGTTTAGTGAGCAGAAAGGATTGCTTCCTGCTCACTAAAGCTCATACCAAGAACTAACTTAGTTGGTCTTTAAGGTGCTACTGGAAGGAATTTTTTTATTTTGACTATGGCAGACCAACACGGCTACCTATCTGTAACCAGTTTAGTTAAAACAGCCATACAGATATGCATTATATCAGGAGAAATTGCTTGAAAGGTGTTTACATTTGTCAAAACTGCCTTCAAATTATTGGGAGAAATTTGCACTAAAACGCTGAAGGGTTTCCATGAGGATTTATTTTTAAAGAAAACTGCTACAGAAAATGTGGAAATTGCAAAATGAGAAACAGCCAGAACCAAAATTGACAGATCCTTCCGTCCCTAGTTGCATCAAGTTTTTACTCTGTGGGAATATACATTTAGGGCTCAAGCTGTTAGATGCAGCTTATTAGCAATTCATAACATGCACACATATCATCAATTCATAAGGTGCATTGCTGCCAACCCTGGAGGAGAGTCAAGAGAGCCAACTGTAAGTCATCTAGCCTGCTGAGAAGACCCCTTGCCCTCTGAACTGCACTGAAGCCAGTCCTTGAATGTAGCAAGTTCAGCACCTGCAACTTTATCATCAGCTAACTTTATTTTTTTCTCTTTACTTATGTATTTAAGTCTAGATTATTTATTTTGCAATGCTGAATTCCTTCTGTGTCTGCCTAATTATGCCTTGTAACACAATCAAGCACATTTTACCCTCTGTGAATTTCCAAACCTACAGTGGTGCCCCGCAAGACGAATGCCTCGCAAGACGGAAAACCCGCTATGCGAAAGGGTTTTCCGTTTTTGAGCCGCTTCGCAAGACGATTTTCCCTATGGGCTTGCTTTGCAAGACGAAAACGTATTGCGAGTGTTCCGATTTTTTTCCGCTCCCCCCCCTTTCTAAGCCGCTAAGCCGCTAATAGCCTTTTAGCCACTAATCCGCTAAACCTTTAATAGCCGCTAAACCGCTAATAGCGCTAATCCGCTAAACCACTAATAGGGTTGCTTCGCAAGACAAACAAACCGCTAGACGAAGAGACTCGCGGAACGGATTATTTTCGTCTTGCGAGGCACCACTGTATTTATTTTTTTTGCTGTAACACTGAGGGACAGGACTCAGGCAATTTCTGACTATTTGTAACAGGTAGATTCTGCAGGCTGCATCCAACACTCTCTTGTCTGCTGGCGCAAAGATTGTTGCGCTGTCAGGTGGGAAAGCTGAAACAGAGGAGTCCAATGCAATAGTAGTGCTAGCAGAAACTCATCATGCAACAGACTGTGCCATCTGTTATGCAACAAATTTACCAGCATTCTGCTTATGCATTCCTCTGCGCAACTATGCTCTCCTGGCATAGAAACATTCTGCCAGTGGAACAAATATACCACTAAAGGACTTCAACTTAGCACCACATTGGTTACAACCCCTATATCCATTATTGCATGTCCACTTGCATAAGTTGGTGTGCCAGTGGGAAAACATTGTTGGATATACAGTGGTACCTTGGTTCTCAAACGCCTTGGTTCCGAAACACCAAAAACCCAGAAGTAAGCGTTCTGGTTTTCAAACGCTTTTCGGAAGCCAAACGTCCAATGTGGCTTTCAGATATTGTTTCTGGAGCACCAGCACCAATCAGAAGCTGCGCCTTGGTTTTTGAACATTTCAGAAGTCAAATAGACTTCCAGAACAAATTAAGTTTGGCGCTTTTTTATTGCTATTTATTTATTTTGCACTTTTGTTTTGGAAGCTTTTTTGGTTAATTTGTTTTGTGACTTTGTGGAACCCAGTTCAGCTACTGATTGATTGATTGATTGATTGATTGATTGACTGATTGACTGCATAAATGGATAAAAGCCCCCCATCCAAAAAATAACTATCATTGGTACAGGTAAGAATTTATTTATTTTAAAAAAATTATCATCTACAATACTGTCTTATTTATTTTATAGTACAGTACATTGATTATTGCTTTCATTTTATGGATCAATGGTCTCGTTAAGATAGTAAAATTCATGTTAAATTGCTGTTTCAGGGGTTATTTTTAAAAGTCTGGAAGGGATTAATCCATTTTGCATTACTTTCTATGGGAAAGCGAGCCTTGGTTTTGGAACGCTTTGGTTTTGGAACGGACTTCTGGAATGAATTAAGTTTGAGAACCAAGGTACCACTGTAGTTTTAACTTTCCTTGTAATAAACTCTAGCAAAAGCCCTTCCAGGGATGCAAAGTGCTTACCCCCTGTGAAGCATAATCAGCCATCTTGCCCTGAGATCTTGGGTCCACCGAGTCCCACTTTGTCTAATCTGACTGGCAGGCAGAAGTCTTTCACATTAGTCATTTATATCATTTATTAACCATTTGCACAAAACAAATCTCTGAGTGGTGTACAAGTCCAATTATATATCAAACACAACGAAAATGCACAGAGCAATGAAAAGCAAAGGGTTGCATCCAATGTGATTAACTTAGGTGCGTTAATTTCTCCTCCGAGTACAAAAGCAACAGATACGAGCCAAATATACATAAACCCATCGTTAAACCCAAAGATAAAATCAATAGAACATTTAAAACAAAGGTTAACTAAAGCGTTTTCTGGGCAGGCTTGTGAAAACAGAAACATTTCCAGCAGGTGTTTTGAAACAGTATAGTGGCTCTGCTTGGCCCATTGTCAATATCTTCTACCTGATACAGGGAATGACCCAGGGACCCTCAACATACAAAGTGTGTTTTCAGCCATTGAGCTCTGACTCTTCCTCTACAAATGTCCCATCACTGCCTAGCCTTCTCCATTCATAAGAAACTGTCTTAAACTCAGGACTCTAGTCAGCCTAAAAGGTAAAGGGAACCCTGACCATTAGGTCCAGTCGTGGCTGACTCTGGGGTTGCGGCGCTCATCTCGCTTTAGTGGCCGAGGGAGCCGGCGTACAGCTTCCAGGTCATGTGGCCAGCATGACTAAGCTGCTTCTGGCGAACCAGAGCAGCGCACGGAAACGCCGTTTACCTTCCCGCCACCTATTTATCTACTTGCACTTTGATGTGTTTTTGAACTGCTAGGTGGGCAGGAGCAGGGACTGAACAACGGGAGCTCACCCCGTAGCGGGGATTCGAACCGCCGACCTTCTGATCAACAAGTCCTAGGCTCTGTGGTTTAACCCACAGCGCCACCCGCGTCCCTCTAGTCAGCCTAGTTCAGTATTATCTGCTGCAACTGGCGACCTCTCTCCAAGGCTGCAGGTAAAAGGTTGTTTCCCATCACACACTCCCTGATCCTTTTAACTGCCAATACCAGGGAATGAACGTATGATCCTTTTGAAGGCAACATGTGTGCCCTGCGTTGGGCATCACACTAGCCCTGACTTGGTTCCAGACACAGAGCCCTTGAAAAACTATTTTATTTTATTTATTTGTGTTGTGCTATTACATTTATATGGGACGCGGGTGGCGCTGTGGGTAAAACCTCAGTGCCTAGGACTTGCTGATCGTAAGGTCGGCGGTTCGAATCCCCACGGTGGGGTGAGCTCCCGTCGTTCGGTCCCAGCTCCTGCCCACCTAGCAGTTCGAAAGCACCCCTAAGTGCAAGTAGATAAATAGGTACTGCTTTATAGCGGGAAGGTAAACGACGTTTCCGTGTGCGGCACTGGTGCTGGCTGAAGTGTCTTCAGATGCCGCCGGCTCCCGGCTTCTTGAGCGAGATGAGCGCGCAACCCTAGAGTCGGTCACGACTGGCCCGTACGGGCAGGGGTACCTTTACCTTTACTATTACATTTATATACCACTTTTTCTGGCAAGGAGCTCTTCCTGTGGTATTGATGCCGAACTGTTTCTTGACCTCAACTTCTGGATTATGTTTTGGACCAAGATTGATTCTCTGTGCTTGACCTTGGCTTGTTGAGACTACACAACTCTTGCCTAAGAATTTTGGTAAGACTTTACCTTCTTTGGACTGAGTCCATGAAGGCGCTTCTTAGAGCATGACATTGAGTTATGGTCTCTCCCAAAGGCACCATTCACTTTAAAGTCATTGTCTGGCCCTTTCTGTTAATGAAACATACTAAATGTTCTTACCTTATCAGATTTCTAACTTGAGACTGGCTCCACAGGAGATGAAGGAGGAGAATTCTGGAATGACAAGGTAAAAAAACACACGCCATTAGCCTAAAACAGAGAAAGCGAATAGGTTTTTTCTTCTATTTTATGCATTATGTTTCAATCCACAGCAGCACAATCATTATTCCTTAATTTGGCACACTTTGTCTCTTCCACCACTCCTGCACTTCTTGAAAAATACAGGCAGCCAATATAACTAATGACAGAGTTAAAAGAAATCTGTTACAGCGATCTACAGTAAATTTTGGGAAGCGGTTCATCCATTTGTTCCCCAAAAGGTTTGGATGCCTCCTGAGATATCATCGCTAAACTCAGCACAAGGACGCCAAATATGGGGGCAGCAGGTTTTGTTGATGTTGGGATGCCACGCGAGACACCATTTTGAAGCAAGATGGTGGGCTGAAACATCACTTGGGTGAGACTTGGTTCATTTTTGGGTAGACGTTTGGCCACCTCTCAACAGAACATCACCAAACTCAGCATGACAGTTCCCAATATTCTGAACTGATGACGGTACAAAATGTGACTTTGGCATGACTTTGTCTCATTTTTGCTTTGTTTTGATTATTGCAAATCAAAGGAAGTCTGCATCAGTCTACCTAGTAAGTTAATGATTACGGTCAGTTTTGAGTCTGGGATTTCCTTGTTCACATTCTTAGCCTGGACACTTCAGTACCTTAATCACTTCCACAATCAATACAATTAAAATCTCCTCCATCCAGTTTTTTTAGAGCAGGAGAGTCACTTTTTAACACTATAGTCTCTTCATTCTTTTCTTTTTTTTAATTTTAAAGAAAAATCAGAAGAGCAGGTGTAGGAAATGTTTGGCCCTCTCCGTATTGCTGAACTACAACTCCCATATGCCTCAGCGAGCATGGCCAATGGCTAGGAATGAAGGGAGATGCAGTTCAGCAAAGTCTAGAGCAGCTTTTCTCAACCTGTGGGTCCCCAGATGTTGTTGAACTACAACTCCCATCACCCCTAGCTAGCAAGGCCAGAGCTCAGGGATGATGGGAGTTGTAGTCCAACAACATCTGGGGACCCACAGGTTGAGAACCGCTGGTCTAGAGAGTCAAAGGTTCCACACTGATAACTTCCATGAAAGTACTTTTGTGACACCAAAGCAGGCTTTTCTTATAATTCAGAGAATCTAATATTTCACTTTTAAAAAACAAGCATGCTTTTGTCCCCAAGGGATGCAAAAAAAAGTATCTGAAAATGTACCAGGAAATGTCCTCAGGGACTGGAAGCAAGATTTAGAAACATGATCTTTACAATGACTAAACTGCATTATATTTTATTTTTTGCAGAGCTAAACAGCAAGGCGTTTGGGGGTGGAGGAATGTGACATGCAGGGAAGTTACAATGTGACGGGGGACCACAGTGCCACGCTAAAAAATGGACAAAAAGGGTACTGCAGCTTATCTGCTCAGTCTGGCTAGTTTTGTTAAAGAAATGACCGGTGGCATGGCTGACGCTGTGTAACTGCTACTCCAGGTTTGGTTCCTCTACCTGAGCAGCTCTTCCTTAGAATGCAAAAGGCAGATATTGACATCCTGGCCAATAAAAATTCCAAAATCCAGAGTACAAAAATCGCAAAATCCAGGGTACGTACAATACCTTTATAACGACCAAACAAAAATTGACACAAAACAGCAAGCAAGCTTTTGGGTTCTCCAAAGGTCTTTTTTTATTACACTGGATGTTAATTAAGGTGGAGGAAGAAGAAAAGTTGGCTTTGTCTCCATTTTGGGATTGAGAACAGTGTCAGGCCAGGTCTTTGGAGACCGAAGTTCAAATCCCTGCTCACTGAGTGACCTTGGGTCACCAATCATCTCTAGCCAAACCTATCTCACAGGGTTCTTGTGAGGGTTAAATGGTGACAGGGAAAACCATGTACACCACACTGGATAAAAAGTAGGATAGAAATGTAATAATAAATAAAAATAAATATTGCCTGGCTTTAACACCAAGCTGGATTTTTCAAATTCCCTTTTCTCCTGCATTGCTTAATTAAGCATCCAGTCTGAAGAAGAGCTCTGGAAAACTCAAGCCCTTGGTCACTATTTTGTGACTTTTTGGTTGGTCCTGATAAAGGTGTTGTGCTACTGCGGATTTTAGTATCATTCTTGCGAGAAGCTGATGAATGGACTCGCCTTGCCCATCTCCCCTTCCTTGCCTACAACTTGATCACTGACCCATCTTGGACCATGCCATCAGCCTCCAGCCTTTTGGGTCCTTGTATCCCATCTCAAGAACCTGACTACTTGCCCATCCTCAACCACACTGGTTGCCTCAGACCTCACCAGGTTTTGGTCAAATTCCTACACAGCTGCTTTAAAGAAAACACAGAGACATTGATTGGGTCATGAATATCCAACAGGTGTAGCTACACATGCCAGTTAGATTGAGGGCTCCTCCAGATGTCCTGTTTTACTGATCATTCATCCCGATGTGCTTGCACAAAGCTTACACTGTAGTTGGACTATGTTTGGACTTCACTGAGAAATTCGGACTTCTGATTTATTGAATGATGGAGAGGTTCTGCAACAGCAAGCATACAAACTGCATCCATCCTATGGTTCTATGTAATCCCTTGGGAGTTTATACCCCCTTCCATTAATCATCCATTGACCCCACACATTTCAATGTATTTACCCATCACTTTCCAAACCGTAAAAAGTCTGGGACTTGTTTGCTTCTTTTTGAAAAGTGGATTTGTTGCACTGTGGTGACAGAGTGCTTTAAACCCACTGTATTTATTCACTAAGAGAAGAGGGTGGCGCTGTGGTCTAAACCACTGAGCATCTCGGGCTTGCTGATCAGAAGGTCGCCGGTTCGAATCTCTGCAACGGGGTGAGCTCCCATTGCTCTGTCCCAGCTTCTGCCAACCTAGCAGTTCGAAAGCATGCCAGTGCAAGTAGATAAATAGGTACCACTGTGGCGGAAAGGTAAACGGTGTTTTCTTGTGCTCTGTTTTCCGTTACAATGTTCTGTTGCACCAGAAGTGGTTTAGTCATGCTGGCCACATGACCCGGACAGCTGTCTGTGGACAAATGCCGGCTCCCTCGGCCTGAAAAGCGAGATGAGCCCCTCAAGCCCATAGTTGCCTGTGCCTGAACTTAACCGTCCAGGGGTCCTTTACCTTTTAGCCTACAGTGGTACCTCGGGTTAAGAAATGGAGGTCCGTTCTTAAAATGAAACTTTTCTTAACCTGAGGTACCACTTTAGCTAATGGGACCTCCCGCTGCCGCGGCACGATTTCTGTTCTCATCCTGAAGCAAAGTTCTTAACCTGAGGTACTATTTCTGGTTTAGCAGAGTATGTAACTTGAAGCGTCTGTAACCTGAAGCGTCTGTAACCCGGGGTACCACTGTATTTACCTATTTGTTTACTGAATTAATATCACTCATTTCCTCCCAAAGGAGCCCAGGGTGGTAAGCAGACCCACAACTTAAAAACAAAATGATGCCAGTTTAAAACATTTACAGTTTTAAAGCAGTTTTAAACTGTAAAGCAGTTACAGTTTAAAAGTTTTAAAAAACCAGTTGCAGCTAAAATAATTATTCCGTCCAATGCTCTCGGGGTTGCCAGGAACAGTATATTCTTCAGCTACCAGGAGACTTCCGGGTTGGTGCCTCCGGTAATGGCGGAATTCCTCTGATCGGGAGGAATTTGCCCCGTGGGAATTTGGGTCTGTACCGCCAGGCAGTGGGATTCGGCAGGCACCTTTTGCGCCTCCCCTACTTGCGGGGAAACCCGGTTTCGGGGATCTGGAGCGATGTGGGGTGAGTGGCGCGGTGCTTCGAATCGTCTGCTACTTCCACGGAGCGAAGCCGCATAGCTGTTGTCGGAGAGCACTGACTTTTTCCTGTGGACAATTTGACTCTAAAGTAATTACCCGTGAGTAGAGCTGAATTGGGAAGAATTGGATTTTTAAACGTTTAATCTGGCATCGAAACGGGGAGCTTCAATACAGGAAGTCTGCCTCCCTCTTTTGTAGATTAACTGAAGCAAGGAGACTGCAAGCTAAAGTCTTGGAAGGCCTTTTGTAAAGAACTAAATTTCCATCGGTAAAGAACTAAATCCCCCCTTCTTGGAGGCAGGAGAAGAGGGGGGGAAGTGGTGGACTGAATATGCCTGTAGGAGAGAGTTAAGAGAGTTAAAATACCGCCGCTCTGACCCTGGAAACGGGTTGCTAGCAGGATTGATGTTTCTTGGAACGTCCATTGACAGCGTTTAGAACGTTCATTGACAGGTAGCTAATCAAGAGAATACATTGTTTCTACTGTCTCCGGTTGTTTTTTAAAAAAGGAGGAAAGTAACTGAAAATTGAAACTAACTTTGGATTATTGAAACTGTGTTTAAAAGAGGACATATTTACCGATACAAATACAACCTGTTTTCCCCTAGTGGAAGCTTTTGAAATTGGTTACTTTACAGGAGCTGGGCTAGGGGAATTTCCAGCTGCAAGATAAAAAAAGTGTGAGACTTTGGAATTGACCTTGAATCTCTTAAGTGTTATGGCAAACGGAAAGGAAAAAACAGACGGGATGTCGACAGAGGAGACCTTAGTGGCTGCATTATTGAAAATAAACGATCGCTGGAAAAACTCCACAAGAAAACAGATGTGATAAATGTGAAATTGGATGTTGCAAATATTGAAAATAATTTAATTGTAGAATGTTTAAATAACTTGGGACAAAAGGTGAATACCAATTCAGAAACCACCCAGAAACTGACACAGGAATCTACTCTGATACGGCAAACTGCAGATGAAAAAACCCTTGCTGCTGAATCTAAAGTAATACAACTGGAGAGGAGAGTCCCATCCATACAAAGACAACTTGATGAACATAAGCTGACATTCGTTATGATTGAACTTAAAGAAGAACGGATGAATTTGAAGACCAGAGCCCTATCTGAATTGGAAAAGGAAAGCTTGACAGAGTTTCAGGAGGCGACAGGACTAACATTGGTTGAGAAAGAGAGGTATTTGGGGGTTAGTATGACCGCCAAAAATGTGAATCTGCTTAAGGATAACTGTGAAGGATGTTGGATTGAAGAGAAGGGGGATTTGGAAATATGGACAAATCAGAAGTTGTTACTGTTGGGCCGAGTTACTGTGGTGGGGATGAGGGCTGCTGTGTTGCTGGGGATGTTGCTTTTGTTTCAAACATTGCAAGCTTTGGATGGGATGGAGGGTTTCAGGAGGTGGCAGAGGGATGCTCCTAGAGTTGTTTGGCAGGGCAGGAAGCCTCGAGTAAAACTTAAGATATTGATGGATGCCAAAGAAGGAGGTGGACCTGCCCTGCCAGACCTTTACACTTCATTGTGAACCATCTGCTTTTTGCTGGTTGAGAGAATGGTTGCTTCTTGAAAACACTGAAGTGTTGGACAATGGCAGACGAAGTTGATGGACTATATGGAATTGGCGGAAATGACTGGCAAGATCCGAGACCAGGGTGAAGAGTCAGTGGAAGAAGATTGGAAAAAGTTTAAAGACTATTTATAGAAATATTGTAAAATTAAGGAATGTTAGAAAAATGTTGGAATGAAATTACATGGCTTTAGTAGAAATGTCGTAAGGAATTAAGTATAAATAGATTAATAGAAAATTAAAGGGAAAGTATGGCAAGAATGTGTTAAGATAATTATAGAACAGAAAACAGAGTAAGATGGAAAGGAATTGCTGAAACAAATAATAGAAGTGGAATACAAAAAGGGAGGTGTGAGGAGGTCGCTGGAAA
The DNA here is from genome assembly GCF_964188305.1 of Podarcis bocagei. NCBI lineage: Eukaryota > Metazoa > Chordata > Lepidosauria > Squamata > Lacertidae > Podarcis > Podarcis bocagei. Next base: position 12,603,470 of record NC_138142.1, on the reverse strand, counting down.
TAAGTGAATGAAATATAAGATATTGAAAGTGTTTGAGGTGTTTTAAAATTGTTTTTGTTTGTTTTTGTTTGTTTTGTTAGTCCATGTAGCGTTTTTGTATTGTATTTGTATTGTTTTTTCTCTTTTTTCTTTTTTCTTTTGTTTGTTTGTAGTGTTGTGTTGGAAATGTTGAAAAAGTAATAAATATCAATTAAATATATATATATATATATTCTTCAGCTACCAAATGCCTGGGTAAATAGGATTTTCCACTCCAATTCCTCCTGAAAGGTAAAAGTGATGGAGACAGGTATACTTCACTAGGGAGGGCATTCCACAACTGGGGAGCCACCATGGAAAAGGCCCTGTCACAAGTTGGCAGCCCCAAGCAGCCACAAACCCAATGGCACAAATCTAACATTCTGGTATGCATTCTGGTATACACAAGAGAATGAGGTTGCTTCCAGATCTATGGCATGCCACTAAAAATGGATTAATCCCTATGTTGTCATGGGACATTCTGCCCTCACAACAGCCTAGCACAGCAACTCCTTTTGGAATTTGCAAAATGCATGCAACACGTCCACCAGCCAGTGTTGCACATCCAGCAAGTCTGGAAAAAAACAACATGCGGGTTCAGTTAATGACTTGTAACTAACAAATGCAAATTAGGAGCAGCCCTCTAGGGTCTGTGATCTATTCCTGCTCTGGGCTCTGAGCAAATTGCTCAACCCCAAGACACAGGATCCTAAATTGAGAGCGGCTCCGCCTTGAGGAAGCCCAAACAATTCAGTCCTCCTTCCTAGAAAGCAAAGTGCAGCTTAAAATAAAGAAGATGCGAGCAACATTTTTTCTATTTCCAAAAAGCCCAGAAGGAATTTTAAAATGCATCAGAGCTCAGAGTTCAGGAAAGTGTTTTTTCTTTTGTAAGCAGCACTGACCATTATGATAAGATCAAAGCATTCTTGCTACCATCTGGGAGTTAGCAAAATAAAAGGGGTGGGAGAGAAGGCTCCAGTCAAGGGGGGAAGGGGCTCATATTTATCATTCCTTCTATTCTGTCGGACCAGTCTGCGGGCTTTTAGAAGCATCGCACAGGCTCTGGAAGGCAGTTCAAAACCGAGATTCCCAAAGGGATTAAACCAAATGGGGGGGGGGGAGAGCCAGCCGAGCCGAGACTGGAGCTCCACGTACCAAGCATTCTCTTCTATAATTCATGAGGCATGAAATTGCCTCAATATATTATTTGGCTTCGGACCAAAACAACCCTCATTTACCAGTTCAAGAGCAAAACAAATCTATGTATACAAAAAACGACATGCCTAATGTGTTCGTTTCATGGATTTTAGGATTAAAAATGCTTGTTTACCTTTTCTTTCTCTCTCCACCCTCTCTTTTATTTTATTTTTTATCTGTTGCTGCAAATTACTGTGTAGCATTCTTGCACAACGTGAACAGTTTCAGAGAGCGCCTTATTTCCACCCTCCACCCCCCCTTAAGTGCTAAAGTAATGTTTGATGCTCAGAGCTATGGCAACAATGAGATGTGAGATCAGACTGCTTCACCGTCTTGCCCAATATTATCTCCTGCGGTTGGTGATAGCATCCCATTACACTCACGGCCTGCCTGGATGATTCCCAGGGGGGTGTGGTTGGCCGCAGTGAGAATGGAATACTGGACCAGAAGGACCTTTCGTTCTGATAAAGTATGTGTTCTTCTGCAGACTCTCAAGCCATGTTCACGCCATACATTTAGAGCACCGTGTCGCTTTTTAAAACCCACAATCGGGTTGTTGTTGTTGTTTAGTCGTGTCCGACTCTTCGTGACCCCATGGACCAGAGCACACCAGGCACTCCTGTCTTCCACTGCCTCCCGCAGTTTGGTCAAACTCATGCTGGTAGCTTCGAGAACACTGTCCAGACATCTCCTCCTCTGTCATCCCCTTCTCCTTGTGCCCTCCATCTTTCCCAACATCAGGGTCTTTTCCAGGGAGTCTTCTCTTCTCATGAGGTGGCCAAAGTATTGGAGCCTCAGCTTCACGATCTGTCCTTCCAGTGAGCACTCAGGGCTGATTTCCTTCAGAATGGATCGGTTTGATCTTCTTGCAGTTCATGGGACTCTCAAGAGTCCCCTCCAGCACCATAATTCAAAAGCATCAATTCTTCGGCGATCAGCCTTCTTTTGGTCCAGCTCTCACTTCCATACATCACTACTGAGAAAACCATAGCCACAATCAGGTAGCCAACAACAAACCATGGCTTCAAGGCTGCCTTGCAGCCATGGCTAGTTGGGGAGAAACAAACCATAACCCCTGGTTTGAATGCAATGCAGTTTCAAGAAAGGAGAAAATGCTGGAGCAGGTGTCAACCACTCTTTGTGATCAGCAAACCAGAAAGCCTGACATAACGTAATATGAGAAAGTGACCAATTGGACTACCCAGCTAAATTTTCAGCTGTCATTGGCAGCAACTCTCCGGGGTCTCATAAAAACAAAACCCTACTGGATCAGGCATTGTCAGGGCTGGATTTAGGTTTGATGAGGCCCTAAGCTACTGAAGGCAATGGGGCCCTTTATATGTCCAGCTGTCCTTTGTCAACAACAAATGGTCACTGTTTTTTGTGCTGAATATATGCTATAGCTAGTGTGGTGCAGTGGTTAAGAGCAGTGGACTCGTAATCTGGGGAACCAGGTTCGCTTCCCCGCTCCTCCACATGCAGCTGCTGGGTGACCTTGGGCTAGTCACACTTCTCTGAAGTCTCTCAGCCCCACTCATCTCACAGAGTGTTTGTTATGGGCGAGGAAGGGAAAGGAGATTGTTACCCGCTTTGAGACTCCTTTGGGTAGTGATAAAGCGGGATACCAAATCCAAACTCTTCATCTTCTATATGCTAATTTATGGACCTAATAGGTATCTAAAGCCATTTGCACATGTTGCCAAGCAACCAGTCCGTGCAGAATGTAAGGCACCCTATATATAGAAATGAGCAAACCAGTGATATTTTAGAGAGCAGGCTAGCAGGTGGGGCCCATTACTTACATCATAGGAGCCTACACAACACAAAACACTGTTGCTGTATGATAGGTTTTATTTTATTTTGTTTTTATCTTATATTTTGGAAATGTACATCCAGGGTTTTTTCCTTTAATTTTTTTTGGGGGCCCCCAAGAGAGTGGGGCCCTAAGCTATAGCTTGTTTAGCTTATACATAAATCTGGCACTGGGCATTGTCTACACTGACTGGCTGTGGTGCACCACGAGTTCAGACAGGGGCCTCTCCCAGCCCTACCTGGAGATATTGGACCTGGGACCTTCCACAAGTAAAGCAGATACTCTCCTACCAAGTTACTGCCCTTACTCTAAAGCAGTGCTTCCCAACCTTGGGTCCCCAGCTGCTTTTGGACTACAGTTCCCATCATCCCTGACCGCTGGTCTTGCTAGCTAGGGATGATGGGAGTTGTAGTCCAAAAACCGCTGGCGACCCAAGGTTGGGAAACCCTGTGTGCTGGTCCCGTGGGATAACCGTGAGGCGAGGTCCGAGTCCGAGGTCGAGGGTGCAGTAGGGAGGCAGTCCGTCAAAGCTGAAGCTGGGTCCAAGGCAGGGAGTTGGGTGAGGTCAGGAGCTCCGGCAGAGAGGCAGGACAGGAGGCAGGCAGGAACAGGCAACCAACAATGTTGCTCCCGCAACTTGGGACTGGGGCTGGCTGGCTTTTATCTGCCCTGAGGCATAGGGCGGCCCCGGTCCACAGGTGACTCGCCTCTCCTGGCCTGGAGGCGAGCACTCCTCCTGCGGGAACTTGGTTCCCTCCGCCTCTCTGCCCTGAGCCTCTGCAGCTCAGGAGAGGCTGGAGGGTAACCGGACTCAGAGGCCACCTCACCTTCCCCCGACGGGGCTGAGAGTGGAGCACCTGCAGGCAATGGGTCCTCCATCACCTCAGGAGCCAGAGAAGACTCAGCTGGTGCCTGCACCTGAGGATCCAGCACAGGTGAGGACCCTTCAGGCTCAAGCCCCAGCTCAGCTGGTTCTGAAGGCAGGGAATCCTGTGCAGGCTGGGATCCCTCAGGTTCAGCCTCCGAGTCCGAATCCCAGGCCATCAAACCCTGCTCTAAAGCATCTCAAGCAAGGCTTTCCCCATCACTTGCTCCTTGGAACTGAAGCCTGGACACGTTCTGCAAGCAAAGCGAGGAAACACAGTCCTGCCCCCTTGATGTTGCCAATATGGAACTCGTGTACTCTCCCGTTAGCTTTACGTATTTATAATCAGGGCCTGAAGACAGAGCTACCAGACGTGGTCATCGGGGCCGTCACTCAGAGCTATCCTTCAGAAACAGACATCGACAGATGTACAGGAGACTCTTATCAACCTAAGCAGGAAGGGACTTTAGCTCCCAAACAGCAGATGGGAAGAATAAGGGAGCCGGTGGGCAGTTAACGCAGCAGAAACAGCAGCGCCAAGCTACATCATACAGAATCCTGTACTTAAATGCCTTTGTTGTTCTGAACTGCAAAGGACGGACTGAATGGTGAGGAAGGGCAGCTAAAGAGAATCGGGGTATGTGTGGAAAGAGTACATTTGGAGCTTTTTCAGCTTACAAAAGTGGGAACTGAGGGGAAGGGGGTGGAGGCATATAAAATTATGCACCATATGGAAAAAGCAGAGACGGCAACCACACTCTCCCCATTTCTGATCCCCAGCATGCTGTCTCCGACATTAGAGGCGCAGCCATTGTTGCTAGTAGCCTTATCCTCCATAAGGGTTTTCTCATCCTCACTTAAGTTGGTGGCCAATGCTACATTTTGTGGGACCAAATGAACAACAAGCTGCTGATGTTCTCTCTCTCCTGTCTGTCTGTCCTGATTCTTTCAACTTTCAGCTTCACTGGGTTCAAATATTGTGTGTGAGAGAGAAAAGCTTCTTTTGTTGGACATGAATGGATGGGGGCATTTTATTCAAAGAATCATAGAACTGTAGAGTCAGAAGGGACCCCAAGGGTCATCTAGTCCAACCCCAACCCCCCCGGCAATACAGGAATCTCAAGTAAAGAAGCATTCATGACAGATGACCATCCAAGCAGGGTTAGAAACTCAGATATATAAGCTAGGCATCAAATGGCTACTTACCGTATTTTTCCATCTATAAGACGCCCCCTATTTTAGGGGACTCCAATTTAAGAAAATGGGGAAATGTATAAGATGCCCCCCAATTTTGGACATTATTTTTTTAGGAGGGCAACCTAGTCTTATACATGGGGAAATATGGTAAACCAGAGTTTACAGTTGCCAAAATGGAATGCCTAGTGGCCATTTGGGGGCCAGACCGCTCAAAAGCCCTATTTTTCAATACAACTCTTTGGTTCCTGAAATTTGTTAACGATTGTGCAGATAAAACGTAATGGGTAGAATTCCACAGGATGTGTTGCCAATGCTGAAAACAGTCAAGATCCAAGGATCCCCATGCATGTACCTCCAGATGGTGGAGACGTCAGGCACCTTCCTGGCACCTGGGCATCTTCACTTGGTCACAAGTGGCTGATAGCCAGGTGCAAAATGTGCCTGGTGCCTGGCAAATTTCAAACACTGCATCCAACTTCTGCTTAAAAACCTCCAGCGAAGCAAGAGTTCATAACCTGCTGAGGTAGTCCATGATTGAATTTGTGTCAGGCTGCTCCTCCCAAAGGAGCCCGGGGTGTCAAACACACAAACGATAAAACACAGACACGGACTGGGAACAATCTCTGCTTAAAAAGCTTGCTGGAGGAGGAAGAGATTGTCACCAGGTGTCAAAAAGACAACAGATGGCACCTGGCTAAGATGTAAAGAGAGGGAATTCCAAAGGATGGCTGGTGCTAAGCTAAAGGCTCAATCCCTATACAGTATGGAACAGGCCTCCTGAGAAGATGGTACCTGCAGGAGGCATTTGCTTCAGGCAGCACGTTTTCAGGATGTGTCCTGCGGCGACCCAGAAGTACCGGAAAGGGTTACTTCTGGGTTTCACCACTCGTGCATTCGCAGATGCGCAAAATGACGTCACACGCATGTGCAGAGGCAGTGAATCGCAACCCGCGTGTGTGCAGACGCGCAGTCGCAGGTTGCATTCTTTTCAGGTTGCGAATGGGCCTCCGGAATGGATCCTGTTCGCAACCAGTGGTACCACTGTAATAAACAATATATCCTCTCCTGCCTCCCTGAACGTTCCCACGTTTTACTTAGACGATCACAGCTTTGCGTGGGTGGGGAAAAATAGAGAAAGAAACAGAGAGTGGAGGAAAGCTATTCTACATTTATTTGTCTCCCCCTGACATCGGTGGAATGCTGTGATTGCTGGCTTTATGCCTGTTTGCGCTTACCTGTGCACCCTGGAACCAAACCCTCGTGTAAGCTGCAGGTTACCTGTAAGTGCTTTTTGAGAGGGGGAGTTTAAAAATGAGGTGCCAGTACTTCTGTCTTGCTAAAAGTGCTGTGGGTGCCAGCGCACAATGGATGCCATGGGCAATGAAAACAATGTGATGTTCCTCTGTACTAGCGAAAACTGTCACAAAAAGAAGCACTGATAATAATATATAAAAGGAGGTTCCAGGTGTGTTTCCCTCTGCTGCTACAGAGGTTTAGGTAGGGTGGCTTTGTATCCTGTTTTGCTGACAGTCAAGCAGGGGACCTTTTATCTGAAGAGGTGTCAGATTGACAGAGGGACTGTCTGGTCCAAATCCATTTTAAAGATGAAGAACCACAGAAAAGGGAGAGGAGGGGCACTGAAATTGTCCGTCAGCCATTAGCACCAGGTGAGGAGGTGCACAGGTGCTCTGCCCCCACTATGGCACGACACACTTGATTTCTATTTAAGTTCTAGCAGTTGCTACCGAATGTGTATACGAGGCACGTCCAACTCCCAAGAGATTGTGATCTACTCCCAGCATAAAAAAAAAAAATTGGCAGTGATCTACCCATTGTCATTGGAGGGAGGAGGAGTGTGCGTGGGGGTGGGGTGGGAAGGAGAGGATTGCCCACAGTAGTTGAGCTTTTTTTTGTGGGGAGGGGTAGGCAAAAGTTGCTGAGCTTTTTTGGAGGGGAAAGGTCAAAGTTGCTGAGCTTTTTTTGGAGGGGAAAGGTCAAAGTTGCTGAGCTTTTTTTTAGGGTGCCGATTAGGATCCCGCAATCAGCCGCAGTTACCTGGGGAACTACCTGTCAATCACAGTCAACTGGGGTTGGACATCGCTGGTGTATACAAATTGGCATATGCAAATCTGGGTAATCTTTTGACCCCTTTTTTGTTGATGATGAATTCCCTCCTTTTTGATGATTCGTAAGAGGCTACTCTAAGCCAGGGATCAGCAGACTTTTTCAGCAAGGGGCTGGTCCACTGTCCCTCAGACCTTGTGGGGGGGCGGACGGACTATATTTTGAAAAAAATAATAATGAACAAATTCCTATGCCCCACAAATAACCCAGAGATGCATTTGAAATAAAAGCACACATTCTACTCATGTAAAAATATGCTGATTTGCGGACCGTCCGCGGGCTGAAGGGGATTGGGCCGCATCCAGCCCCCGGGCCTTAGTTTGCCTACTCCTGCTCTAAGCTGTACAGCAAACAACAACAAATTTTTTTTGGGGGGGGGGTCTTAGGGCGGTTCACAACACGGTTCACAACACAAAGTTGCAACATAAATGCACAAAATACATAATAAAAATAATGAAAACAATTAACAATACTAATGTATAAAAACTAATAAAAAATACACTCCCCTATAAAAGCCCCTAAACAACCCCCAGCCCACAAATCCAAATACAAAAATCCAAATTAACAAATAGCATTTAAAAACTATTTAAAACAACCCCACTCCCTAAATAAAACAGCACCCACCCAGGTTAAAACCCCATCCTTGTTAAAACAGTAATTTTATTTCCTGGGAATATTAGTCATTGCCACTGAAGTGACTTGCATTAAAAATAGAAACATATTATGCCATAAAAGAAAGGAGAGAGGAGAAAAGTGATATGAAACTTGAATATTTTTTATAATTCAAAACAACCCTTCCTAACCTTGGAAGCATCTTGTAAAAAGCACAGATCAATTTATTGGTGGGACTCATCCTAAACAGCTTTTGTATATGATTAGAGACAGGTGTTGCCTATTTCTGTTCATGTTATGACATGCAGCTACCAGTGGGTTGGGGAACCTAAAGCTGAGGGGCCAAATGTTGGCCTCCAGGCATCATCCTCTGGCCCTCAGAACCCCTGAGATAATGCCTCTGGCAAAACCTCTGGTTTTTGCATGGCTGGAATGTAGTCTACTATACAAAGCTCAGAGTTGCAGCTATTAACTTCGACCCCTGACCCCATCCACCAATGGCATGTGGCCCTCACATTGCAAAAGGTTGGTGGCAGACAGGAGAACCTCTCCTGATGTTGCTGGACTATAGCTCCCATCATCCCTGACCATTGACCATGCTCACTGGGGCTGATAGAATTGTAGTCCAACTGCAATATCTAGACCAGCATTTCCCAAACTTGGGTCTCCATCTGTTGTTGGACTACAACTCTTATCATCCCTAGCTAGCAGGACCAGTGGTCAGGGATGATGGGAATTGCAGTCCAAAAATAGCTGGAGACCCAAGTTTGGGAAACCCTGATCTATGAAGAAGAAGAAGAAGAAGAAGAAGAAGAAGAAGAAGAAGAAGAAGAAGAAGAGGAGTAGTAGTTTGGATTTGATATCCCGCTTTACCACTACCTGAAGGAGTCTCAAAGCGGCTCACAATCTTCTTTCCCTTCCTCCCCCACAACAAAATAAAAAAATTCCTTCCAGTAGCACCTTAAAGACCAACTAAGTTAGTTCTTGGTATGAGCTTTCGTGTGCATGCACACTTCTTCAGATATGTGTCTGACTATGGCAGACCAACACGGCTACCTATCTGTAACTCCCCCACAACAAACAGTCTGTGAGGTGAGTGAGGCTGAGAGACTTCAGAGAAGTGTGACTGGCCCAAGGTCACCCAGCAGCTGCATGTGGAGGAGCGGGGAATGAAACCCGGTTCCCCAGATTACAAGTCTACCGCTCTTAACCACTACACCACACTGTCACAGTCCCCTGCTGCTGCAATCCACAAGGCCTAGCAACTTACGAGCTGGGCTTTTGGCGTAGTCGCCGTGTGGCCGATGAATCTCAGGTGTGCTGATGCAGCACACCTGGTTGTTTTGGGAGGCCTACTGCCAGCAAAAAGGAATCAGCAGAACGGGATTATTTTTCTACGGAAATGCAGAGTCACCGTTTTATTAAGTAAAGAAATGCAAGATCGTAGGCACAAAAGTGCTGTCGCTGCAGCCATGCCTGTGAAGTTACAGCACACGCAGCCAAGAAGGCAGAAGGAGAGAAGCAAAAACTTGTTAGGTGTGCTTTCCTGGCCCAGTGTGGTCAGGAATTGCCCATTTTTAATTTAGAAACTTTTGGGTCTAAACCGACTGTAAGAGGTATAGGTTGGTTCCTCGAGAGCAATCAGGCGATATGCTTCAATAGTCTGTTTTAAAGCTTTCTTATCGGTGATAAAAACCTTTGGAATGCAGTGCGCCTCTATTGTGTGTCTTGCTCATTCACTGGCAGAATCTGAGGGTGGGCAGTCCTTAAACCTTCCCCAGCAGAGTAGTTTCTTGACGCCCAGTCTGCGCCTCCCCTCTCTGCGCGGAAGCCTACTGTGCAAGGAAGGCGTGGGTAACGGAGCACCTCTCTCCTCCCCGCTTTGCTCAGGCAAGGTGTCCTGGCACCCCCTTGCATCCTCCGAGCCCTGCAGCTCCTCTCCACTAGAGGCGTGGCTATTCTCCGCTGTGGAGGTGCTGCTTCCCACGATCTTTGGGGGCTCTCTGTAATCCACCCGGCTTTTCCCCCCTCACCCCTGAGCCGATGGCAGTTCCCTGACATCGACAAATCATGAGAACGGATAGTGTCTCATCCCTCATATACCCAACTGATCGCCGGGGTCTGCAGGAGAAGGCCTCCTGCAGGTACCATCTTCTCAGGAGGCCTAGCAAGTTCCTTTACTTAGCAGAGTTTCACATTCCCCTTTTAAACACACAGTGGGTAGCTGCTTGCAGGCTTGTGTAAGCGTCTCACTATTAGGTTCCTGGTAAGTTCCCTTAAATAGGTACCGCTCCGGCGGGAAGGTAAACGGTGTTTCCGAGCGCTGCTCTGGTTCACCAGAAGTGCCTTAGTCATGCTGGCCACATGACCTGGAAGCTGTATGCCATCTCCCTCGGCCAGTAAAGCGATATGAGCGCAGCAACCCCAGAGTCATCCACGATTGGACCTAATGGTCAGAGGTCCCTTTACCTTTACCTTTAAGTTCCCTTATATATATTATATATTATATTCACAGTTGGATCCCTGAAGGCAGACTTAGTTACAAAGTATATACATGTGGAGCTATCCCATATTGGGATAATCTCAGTGTGCTCTTTTGGCTGGAAGCTAAAAGCTAAAAGCTGCTCCAACGACAGAGGAAGTTGAAAGAGAGAGGGTGCTATGAGCCTTGTCCTTTTTGTTACCTGGACAGGTAAGGTCACGCCCACCTTTAGTCACATGCAAATGAAGTATGTCCCAGCCAGGGGGAAACAGGATGTTTTACTTACGTATCACCTAAGAAATTCCCATCACGAAAAAAAGGTTTTAAGTGCTTATGCTCACAATGTTAAGTAAATAAACCAGAAAACAACACTTGCAACTTTAAGTATCTTATTTTTCCTTCTTTTAATAATTTCAATGGGGGTGGTGATGAGAATTTTTCCGCCCCGGGTACCACCTGACCTTGCTACGCCACTGCATGGATCCACAACAAGGAAAGACTCAAAAGTCGTCCCTACCAGGCATATGAGGCACCCAATGAGACGGAATTCTGCTGCTTTGGGACTGAAAGCACAAAAATTTCCGGTTGACATTCTGGCATTAAATCCAGATCGTCCAGGCAAAAGGCAAGCCACCAGTCAAGTGAAACTCAAGATTCCGGTTGGGCAGGTAAAGGGTTCCCTTAAATGCCCTATTCATTTCCTCCTCAATTCTCTGTGGCATCCTTGCAGACGTTTTAAGACTCACAGAGCACATCAAACCTGTAACGTGAAACTGTACACTTCAAAGTCCAGCCTCATAATTTTAAAGCACTCTACCTGCCAGGTTCTTTTTCTTGAAAAAGAAAAAAGAAAGAAAGAAAAAACCCCTCAGTACATAAAAAGTCTTAGCACAAAACTGTAAAGGGCATAAGCTCCATTAAGCTAGAGATAAATCCCAACCTAAAAGGTGTATTCTGGAATTGTAAGCACTTCATAACTCTGGAATGCTCCCAGGCGCTCTGCCCACATTGCAATTCTTTATTTTATTTTTTTACAATTTTCCAATTCATAGGTAGGGAGGCTTTATGACTCCAGGGCCACATTCCCTTCTGGGCAAGCTTCTGAGGGGCACATGCCAGTGTTGTGTGTGGCCAGAGGCAAAGGCAGGTGAGTGGCTGGATGCCATTAAAAAGCAGTGACATCACCTTGCCAACAAAGGCCCGTATAAGTTAAAGCTATGGTTTTCCCAGTAGTGATGTATGGAAGTGAGAGTTGGACCATAAAGAAGGCTGATCGCCGGAGAATTGATGCTTTTGAATTATGGTGCTGGAGGAGACTCTTGAGAGTCCCATGGACTGCAAGAAAATCAAACCTATCCATTCTGAAGGAAATCAGCGCCGAGTGCTCACTGGAAGGGCGGATCCTGAAGCTGAGGCTCCAATACTTTGGCCACCTCATGAGAAGAGAAGACTCCCTGGAAAAGACCCTGATGCTGGGAAAGATGGAGGGCACAAGGAGAAGGGGATGGCAGAAGACGAAATGGTTGGACAGTGTTCTCGAAGCTACCAGCATGAGTTTGACCAAACTGCGGGAGGCAGTGGAAGACAGGAGTGCCTGGCGTGCTCTGGTCCAGGGGGTCACGAAGCATCGGACACAACTAAATGACTAAACAACAACACTCAACAACAGTAGGCAAATCTGTGGACACATCCAAGCATGGAAGAGGCATTATTGGAGTTCAAGGCTGCATGCCAGCAAGGCAAAAACACTCAGGGAGGGGGCATGAAGGGCCAGTGAGGGGGTGTGGCCTGGGAATAACCCAAGGGCCAGATAGAGAGCCCTAGAGGGCCACATCTGGCTCCTGGGGCTGAGGTTTCCTATCCTTGGGCTATAGTCATTCAGCCCATAACTAAGGGTGCATTCAGACAAGGGGAATACTGTGCTAGTATTCCCAATGGAAGCATAGAATTGTAGCATTGGAAGGGACCCTAAGAGTTATCTAGTCCAGCCCCCAGCAATGCAAGACTATGTAGCTGTCCCACATGGGGATCAAACTTGCAACCTTGGCATTACAAGCACCATGCTCTAACCAACTACGCTATGCTTCAGTCCCGTTTTCCAGTGTTCCTTTCACACTGCCGTTCCTGTGGTGTTTTGGAAACTGACTGTGTTGATTTCATTCGCACCAGCAGGAATGGTGTGACACAACAGTGAACATTACTGGGAAATGTCACGGCTCCCCCCAACCTTTCTGCATGTGTGTGCTTCTGTTCCCCCCTGTGATGGCCTGGGACTCAGGCTCGGACTCGGAACCAGAGAAGACTCAGTCTGCACCATATCCTTTGCCTCAGGCATCATCTGAATCAAGTCTAGGGCCTGATCTTGAAGAGTCCCAGTCTGCACAGGTTCCCCTGCAACAAGCACCAGCTGGGCCAAGTCAGGGGCCTGAGCCTGCCCTGGCTCCAGATGTGGGGATGACCTCATTGCCTTCAGCTGGGCCATCACTTACAGCTGCTCCACTACTGGTTTGGTCAGGAGAGGCTGAGGCAGCCTCTGGGTCTAGTAACCCACCGAGCTGCAGAGACTCAGGTCTGAGAAAAGGAGAGACCTGAGTACTCGCAGGAGGAGTGCTCGCCTTTGGGCGAAACAGGGAGGTGAGTCACTGGGGGATCAGAACCGGCCGCTACCCTGACAAAGATAAAAGGCTGTCGGACCCCGCTCCAGGTTGCGGGAGCAACATTGCTGTATGCTAGAGCCTGCCTGAGATCCTGTACCTGGCCTTCCTTGGTTTCCTGCCTTGGCCCTGTCGGACTGAGTCCTAGCGGAACCTTCAGATTCTGGACTGGTCCTGGACTGTGTTTCATGGGTTACCCCCAGGCCAGCACACCCCCGTGAAAAGAGCAGGAAAGAATTGTAGACAACACTCCAAATTTCATCATTTGACTCCGACCATTTCCAGGTTAACAGGGCTGCAAATGGATCTTTTTCTGGAATCGAACAGCATGGAAATGAGCGCTGAACATGCACTATATTCCATTAGGGTTTTTTGGAAGCGCCTTTCACATTAGGAGAAAGCTCAAATATAGGGCAGAAATAAAGAGTTAGGGAAACTTCGCAGAAATGGAATAAATTGCTGTGTGAATGCAACCTAAGCAAAGATACCAGAACAATTGGCATACAGCTATTTCCTCCTGCCTCCCCCCTGCACCTGTTGTCTGTTCTGGGCTAAATTTTAGATTGTAAACTCTTTGGGGCAGGGGCCTGACATCCTGTACACCGTAAAGCCCAATGCACACAGATGGCGCTACATTATTCTTTTAATCTGTTTCAGCATTTTAACTTTTATATGTTTTAAAGTACAGTTGTGAATTTGTCTCAGTTTTATTGTTTTATCCTTTCGTAAACCATTTTGAGGGTTTCTTTACAATCAAGTATTATATAAATTTTATAAAATAAATGAAATAAATTATTATTATTATTATTATTATTATTATTATTATTATTATTATTAGGTAAAGGGACCCCTGACCGCTAGGTCCAGTCATGGCCAACTCTGGGGTTGCAGCCTTCACCTCGCTTTATTGGCCAAGGAAGCCGGCATACAGCTTCCGGGTCATGTGGCCAGCATGACTAAGCCGCTTCTGGCAAACCAGAGCAGCCCATGGAAACACTGTTTACCTTCCCACCGGAGCAGTACCTACCAGTATTTATCTACTTGCACTTTGACGTGCTTTCGAACTGCTATGTTGGCAGGAGCAGGGACCGAGCAACGTGAGCTCACCCCGTCACAAGGATTCGAACCGCCAACCTTCTGATCAGCAAGTCCTAGGCTCTGTGGTTTAACCCACAGCGCCACCCGCGTCCCAATATTATTCTTATTCTTATTCTTATTCTTATTCTTATTATTATTATTATTATTATTATACAAATTTATAGACTGCTTTGGAGCATAAAGTCATGGAAACAGTATACATGCTAAAAGCAAAATAAATCAGAAAAACACACACTTAAAAAAAAATCAGTTCAAGAAACTTTAATAATAAAAGCATCCAAACAAACTCTAAAAAACAGCAAAGCAGTTTTCTTCGGATGTAAAACTGATATTCCATAAATAACTGGGTCACATCTCGATCAAAGCCTTCTTAATATACACACTGTATACAGGCAACCCCTGATTTGCGCGGGGTCATTGCACGCTTGCATGAAATCGCATGCATATAATCTATAAATTTATATCATATGTATTATGACTCTATACATTTACAATATTTATAAATACAGGGGGGCACAACCAAAATAGCCCAGCAAATCCCAAATGACAGCAGCATTCACTGCAGGGCCTCTGAAGAACATAATTGGACAAATTCAGCTGCGTATAATAAAGACAAAGAAACAAATCTTTAACATTTCCATCAATAAAGATGATCTACAATGTGTAATTACATAACCCCAGAACGAATCAAGGGTCCCGAGTGAACAGGAAATGCTATTTTATGCAGAGTGAGACCACTGGTGCATGCAGAAGGTTTCCGGTCTGATCACCGGCATCTCCAGGTAGAGATGGGAAAGAAACTTGATTTGAATCCCTGCAGAGATGCTGCTAGACAAGGATAACTACTGTATTTTCCTGTGTATAAGACGCCCCCATGTATAAGACGACCCCTACTTTTGGGGACCCCAAATTTAGAAAATGGGCATATGCACTATCCGTGTATAAGACGCACTCAGATTTTGTCTCCAGCAGTTGGCTCCTTATCTCTCTCGCCCTGACCTAGCCACTGTGATCTACGTGACGGTCACCTCCAAACTGGATTATTGTAACTCGCTCTATGTGGGGCTGCCCTTGAGACTGACCCAGAAACTCCAGCAGGTGCAGAATGCCGCAGCGAGACTCCGTACGGGGTCCTTGCCGCGGGATCACATTCACCCGGTGCTATACCAGCTGCACTGGCTCCCGGTGGAATACAGGATCAGGTTTAAGGTGCTGGTTTTAACCTTTAAAGCCCTATACGGCCTAGGACCCTCGTACCTACGGGACCGCCTCTCCTGGTATGCCCCACAGAGAAACTTACGGTCTTCAAATAAAAACATCTTGAAGGTCCCAGGCCACAGAGAAGTTAGGCTGGCCTCAACTAGAGCCAGGGCTTTTTCGGCTGTGGCTCCGATCTGGTGGAACGCTCTGTCACAAGAGACCAGGGCCTTGCGGGACTTGACATCTTTCCGCAGGGCCTGCAAGACAGAGCTGTTCCACCAGGCCTTTGGTCAGGGCACAGCCTGACTCCCTCCTTTGGCAAACTTCACAGAACTCTAGCCCAATGGTTGCCATCAATTTGATTTGAATTAATTTTATAATGAAATGATTTTAGAATGTTGTATTATTTTATTGTTGTTAGCCGCCCTGAGCCCAGCTTCAGCTGGGGAGGGCGGGATATAAATTAAAAAATATTATTTATTATTATTATTAACCTTATTTTAAAGTAAAAAAATAAAATAACCCTAGTCTTATACATGGAAAAGTATGGTATATTGAGCTAGCTGACTCACAGGGAGTCAACCTATTCCTCCTCCGGAAAGGAAAGCAAAGGAAAATCGGGCCCACCGAATAGGAACAGAAGAAGCGCAAACAGTACAGTATCAGAGCAGACCTTTCTGGACCGGAGGTGCGCACAAGTTCTTAAGATCATTTGCATTTCTTCATCCGAGGAGGACCATCTTGGATCTAGCATGTGGCAGAAAGCAGTGATGCAGTTGCTAGGCAATAGCAAGGAATGCATCCGAACCATCTCTGAAGGAGGAAACCACAGGGAGTAGGAAACTGCTTTCTGGTTTAGTTAAGAAAAATACCCTGATAAGAGACTCTGCAAATGAAGGGGTCTCCTAATGACCATTGCAGTGTCTTAAACTGGAGTGTGGTATCCCCAAAGACTTGAGGTACACACAAAAAGGGAGATGATTTTTGCCAATCCTCTTTATTATGCTGCAGCACAGTTGCTGACAGGAGTGAAGCCTTGTCAGCATATTAACACCTGTGTTCAGAGATCAGCCATGGTCATTTGTTACCAGGTCAAGTTCAAGGTGTTACTATTAGCATAGAAAGCCCTTAACAACTTAACAACATAGAAAGCCCTTAACAATCCATTCTTAAGAAAATCAGCCCTGAGCGCTCACTGGAAGGACAGATCCTGAAGCTGAGGCTCCAATACTTTGGCCACCTCATGAGAAGAGAAGACTCCCTGGAAAAGACCCTGATGTTGGGAAATATGGAGGGCACAAGGAGAAGGGGATGACAGAGGACAAGATGGTGGGACAGTGTTCTCAAAGCTACCAACATGAGTTTGACCAAACTGCGGGAGGCAGTGGAAGACAGGAGTGCCTGGCGTGCTCTGGTCCATGGGGTCATGAAGAGTCGGATACGACTAAATGACTAAACAATCTCATCTCTGCCTCCTTCATCCCACTCGCCTGCTTCAGCTTCTGCCTCCAATTTTGGACTTCTCTCTGACTCAGACTTTCCCAGCTTACTCCTCTGTGTCCAACCAGTCCACGGCAGAAAGGAAGAAGGGAGCAAGATTTCACGAACTGCAACGCTGCACTAGTGCAACCAAACACACAACCCGAGGGAGGAGGGCTTTGTTTTTCCAGATCCAGCACCACGAAGAAACCATTTGCATAAATTGCCCCCTGTTTCTCTCCTCTGCAATCAGGTCAAGGAGCCGGGCTCTCGGAGACAATGCGGCCGAATGAGGCTCTAGCGCTCCCGGGATGGATCAAAATTTAATCAATGCTGACGATGATGGAAGATGGCTTTTCACAGCAGCCGGGCGCTGCGGGAAATGGGAGGAAAGCTGTGGGCCCAAGACCGCCGTTCCCTGCATGCGTTCTGCCTGCTTCCCTTCAGCCTCCTTGTCAGCAGACAGGAGCATGCAGGGAGCCAATAACGGCGCACAGATGCCCGCGGGAGCTCCAGAGCCTGCTACTCTGCCTCGCTCTGTGTGCAGCTAGTGTGCCGCTGCAGAGCATGGAGCGCAACAGGGCTGCCTCATCCTCAGCATTAAAAACAAGCATCCTCAGCACTGCAGGGGACACGAGGAGGCAGCGGGAGAATGTGTGCCAGCCACACCAATGCATCTTTGGTTCCTTTTCTGAAGAGGAAGAAAGGAGTGGGAGAGAGAAGAACGGTGTGGGGGTGGTGGAAAGGAGACAGAGTTGCAAAGCATTGCACATATCCGAGGACAGAAAGGGGAAGTCCGATGCAGTTCGCATTTAAAGGAGAGCCACCAACTGTGCGCCTTCCAAATCAATACGCAAAAAGAAAAGGCGGCTATCATTTGGAATTCACACTCTGCCAAATTATGCAATGCTGTTGTCTAGCCAAGTAATGCAAGCACAAAACGCATATATAGTGGTACCTCTGGTTACATATACTTCGGGATACACAAGCAGCAAACCCAGAAGTATTTTTCTGGGTTTCACTGCACGCATACGCAGAAGTCTTCTACCGCACTGTGTGCATGAGCGCTCTACCGCACCGTGCGCATGCGCAGAACAGGCACCTCTGGTTGCAAAAACCTCAGGATCCGACCGGAGCTGCGGAACGGATCCCATCCACAACTGGAGGTACCACTGTACTAGGGTCGTGCATGCATAGAAATACTAAATATTGAATCGCACTGTTTTCACAAACTTGTGAAATTTCGTTCCAGCAGTGGCAATTTTAATCTGAAATCTTAGGGGCAGTACTCCTCCCAGAGCTCAGAAACTGCTCTCATTAATGAAATTCCCCATCGCAAAATGCGCCTAGAACAATGGGAGTTTTGAACACTGGATGGGAGGCACGATCCAGCAACAGCTGAAGGCCTATAGGTCTAGGGCAGGCATAGGCAAACTCCGGCCCTCCAGATGTTTGGGACTACAACTCCCATGATCCCTAGCTAACAGGACCAGTGGTCAGTGATGATGGGAAATGTAGTCCCAAACATCTGGAGGGCCGGAGTTTGCCTATGCCTAGTCTAGAGCCAGCCCTGGTCCAGATCTTCAGGGGCATAAAACCCATGTTTGATGGCCGCCTGATTTTTCTCCTGTGCAATCAGTCCCAGAAGCCAGCATTTCTGGACAAGGCTGCTGAATAATGGAGCCTAGCCAGCCTTAAGTGGCTCAGGACAGAATACAGACTACAGATGCTTGGGAATAATTGCAACAGCTGATTGGAGATTATCTGACAGCTTGTGTCCTCCTGCCAGAAGCCACGCGTCAGCTAACTTACACAGTGGCTTATAAAACAGGGAGTTTCTAACCTTTGAAAGGGAAGCTGCTCCAGAGAAAGAGCAAAACTGTAACAGCCAACCGTTTCACAAAACAAGGCAGTATAACAGTTGCAAATGAATCCTTTGCTTCCTTCTTATTACTCGAGGGGGTGGGGTGCAATTCAGAGAGCAGTAATTACACTTGCAGCAGAACGAATGCCATAATTATACCTTCAGAGGTATGTGGAAATATTTTGAAAAGCAACCGTTCAACGACAGTCGTCACACACAACCCCTCTGCTCCCTGGCTCGGTGGGTTTGTCGACAGAAGCACAAAAGTGTTTGACTGTGTATACTTTATGGCGATAGATGCACACAAAGAAATAATTAACGGAAGTTAACAGAAATCCACTGCATCTTAACAGAGTGGAGACCAGGTGGCCTTGGCTCCTGTTCAGTTATGCCAGGCATGGCCAAACTTAGCCCTTCAGATGTTTTTTGGGACTACAATTCCCATCATCCCTGAACACTAGTCCTGTTAGCTAGGGATGATGGGAGTTGTAGTCCCAAAACATCTGGAGGGCCAAGTTTTGCCATGCCCGAGTTATGTTGTCCAACAGCTAACCAATGCTGGAAGATTCAGGGATAGAAAAAGAAGGAAACACTCAGTTTAACAGGGCACAATTCATGGCCACAAGAGGCAGTGATGGTGGCCAACATGAATGGCACTGTGATACCACTTAACAGCCATTGCTTCCCCCAGAGCATCCTGGGAACTGTGGTTCGTAAGGGTGTTGAGAATTGCAACAACGGCCACACGGACTTTAATAGCACAACATTGGAAAGAAGAAGGTGCCCCATCTAAAGAAGATTGGCAAGTTAAACTGATGGAATATGCTGAAATGGCAAAATCGATGATGAAACTGAGAGGGAGAGATGACAATGAATTCAAGAAAGAATGGAATACAGTCATACTTCTACTTACGTATCCCTCTAGATACGGAATCTTTGGGTTACGGCCACAGCAAACCCGGAAGTGTATACTTCCAGGTTTCGCCGGGTGCACATGCGCAGAAGCGCTCAATCGCGCCGCGCGCATGCACAAACGCACCTCTACTTACATAATTTCCAGGGTGCGAATGGACCCCCAGAACGAATTAAGTTCGTATCTGGAGGTTCCACTGTAGGAGGAGTTTGGATTTGATATCCCACTTTATCACTACCCTAAGGAGTATGCATTTTGTTTTTTAATATCTTTCTTATTTCTGTGAATGTATGTTTTTGCTTCTTGCATTTTTTATTTTTTTGTTGTTGAAAATAATAAAATGTATATTAAAAAGAGAGAGAGAGAATTGTTAGGAGACACCCCCCCCCACCCATTCCACTCACAGAGCAACAATACCCTGAGTTAACTGGGAAGAGGGATTGATTGATAAACCACTCTGGTAACTGCTACTCTGTGAAGGGAATAGGGGTCTCCTAGCAACTCCTGGCAACCTTCACAAACTACAGTTCCCACCATCCTTTGGGGGAAGCCATGGCTGTTCTTTGGAACACAAACATCCAACACACGTTCCGTAGCTTCCGATTGGCTGTAGGAACTTCCTGCAGCCAATTGGAAGCTGCGTCTTGCTTTCTGAATGTTTTGGAAGTTGAACAGACTTCCAGAACAGTTTCCGTTTGACTTCCAAGGTATGACTGTACTTTCAGTGTTTGGAGCAGATATGGCCCCGGTGATTGGCAGGGGGAGAATTCTTTAAACCTTGCAAGAAAGGAAAGCAGGGCATGAAATATGTCACAGGAGACAATCAGCATTTCCCCATTGTAGCGATATTCATGAGGAAGAAGATTAGCAGTAGGGTCTTTCTTATATGTTTTTAAACACGTATCACTGTATGGTAATGAGGAGGGGAAGAAGGGGTGATTAAACCGGATTCTGAACTCTGTTCCTCAATGCCAACCCCAAGTTCCGTAACCACTAAGTGACAAGCACAGCGTTTGCAAAATATTTATTGCCCACAACCCTGGTTTACATGATAGGAGTCTTATCATTTCCACGAGCCAATTCGTGCAAATGGATGCAAATTTCAAAATGTAAACCATCAGCAGCCAACTTGCACAAATCTGTTAAAAATGACCACACAGGGCTTACTCTAATCACCACAGTGGAAAACGATTCTCGCTGGGGAGAACCCAGGATGGAAGAGAATATTGTTCAGTCCATCTAACTCACACCTTCTGGATTGATACATGGATAAGAATATAGCCTTGTGTCTTTCTTCAACACAATTCTTGCTAAAAAAGCGAATGTGTGAAAAATAATAACAACTGCGCTCCTCCAAGACTCTCTGTGTGGCTCTCAAAACCTTTCCCAGAGCCCACCCTATACCCTCATTGGGTGCTATAGCTTGGCTTGAACATGTCCTTGAACTCCTAGAATGGCTCTCACTTCCCAGGACAGAGAGAGGTGGTTGGTTGGGAAGAAATGCCTGGCTTTTGCAAGGCTGGATTGCATGCCTACTGCACAAATGCATGTGCCTACCTCACTTTGATTTATGGAACTGACACTGCCATAGGTACCACATAATACCTGTTTTGCATCTGTAAGAACTTGATCATTTAGTGTGGCAATGCCTACGATTTGGAACTCCCTGCCTCATAAGATCAAAGAGGCGCCTTCACTGCACTCTTTTCAGTGCATGCTGAAAATGTTCTTGTTTGGACGAGCCTACCCAGATGTTTGGGACGCGGGTGGCGCTGTGGGTTAATCCACAGAACCTAGGGCTTGCCGATCAGAAGGTCCGTGGTTCGAATCCCCGCGACGGGGTGAGCTCCCGTTGCTCAGTCCCTGCTCCTGCCAACCTAGCAGTTCGAAAGCACGTCAAAGTGCAAGTAGATAAATAGGTACCGCTCCGGCAGGAAGGTAAACGGTGTTTCCATGCGCTGCTCTGGTTCGCCGGAAGTGGCTTAGTCATGCTGGCCACACGACCCGGAAGCTGTACGCCGGCTCCCTCGGCCAGTAAAGCGAGATGAGCGCCGCAACCCCAGAGTTGGCCACGAGTGGACCTAATGATCAGGGGTCCCTTTACCTTTATCTTTACCCAGATATTTAGAAAGTCAAGGTGATTTTAATCTGTTTCAGTATTTTAACTTTTGCAAGTTTAAAACTATTTTTGTAATTTTTTTCTTGGTTTTATCATTTTGTAAAGGGCTTTGATGGTGGTTGTTTTGTTTTACAATCAAGCAGTATTTAAATTTTATTGAGTAAAAAACCAAATCATTTAAGAGTCACATCCATAGTGCCACCTACTTTTGTCTCTAGTGCAGGCTTCCTGAACCTTGGCCCTCCAGATGTTTTTGGCCTACAACTCCCATGATCCCTAGCTAGCAGGACCAGTGGTCAGGGATGATGGGACTTGTAGTCTCAAAACATCTGGAGGGTCGAGGTTCAGGAAGCCTGCTCTAGTATGCAGCTCCCCAAAGGTTTCCCATAAAAGATTGTGTCTCCCGGGGTCACAAAAATGTCCCCCCACCCTGTTGTTTAAACTAGTAAAAACTTTGGGATTTTGCCTAGATATTTTTCACTCCTGAGGAACAAAATCCTCTCCCCACCACCATCTCTATATAATCAGCTTGCATCCCTGTCCCATGCAATTTTTCAGAAGTAAACCACGATGACTTCATTGAGACTTACGGTACTTCCTAGCAAGCAAGCTTAAGACTACGGCTTTAATCAATCATTAGATGTCCTTCAATGGAACCCTCCAAAAGCTGCCATTTTTGACGCAGGCATGCCTCATCCTGGTGACGCTAGAGTCGAATCTGCACCTGTTACTTTTTTAACCTAATGAGCTTTTAATTGAATTTTAATGGGATATTTTATATTTGCAACTTCTTTTTCTAATCAATAACCTTGCTCCGCATCTTTGGGACAAGCCAAGCTGTAAATTCAAGCAAATAAAGCCGGATCGATTCCCAAGATAACAAGAGCTCTTGCTTCCTATTGCAAGTCCTCCATGAATCACGCCCCCCCCCCTTTGTTTTTAACGGTTGTGGCTATCTCTAATATTTCAAACCTGGGGTGTGGGAAGAGAGAAAACCAAAAGAAAATTGATTCAGCCTTGCAAATGACTTTGCAGAAAACAACAAGCCCACACAGATTCCTATAGGACCGCCTACACACACAAGACTTTGATAAATCTGAAGGTCATGTGGTTTGAAGGTCACATGATGCAGCAGCCCTTAAGCCTGAAATTCATTCTGATCGTGCAGATAAAACATCATGGGTAGAATTCGAAAGGATGTGCTGTTAGAGAATGAAAATGGCAAGATCCAAGGATTCCCAGGCATGCACCTCCAGATGGTGGAGATGTCAGGTGCCATCACTTGGTTGCACCTGGCAAATTTCAAACGCTGCCTATTTTACATCCAGTGGGAGAGGCAGTATGTTTTTGAATACCAGTTGCTGGAAACTACAAGTGGGCCGAGTTGCTGTGGCCATCAGGTCCCGCTTGGAAGCTTTCCATAAAGGGCATCTGGTTGGCCACCATGAAAATAGGAAGCTAGACTAGATGAGCCTTTGGACCGACTGAAAAGTGGGGTTCCCAAGCAGTATTGGCTTCAGAGTTTCAGAGTTTGTGTCCAGAGTCAACTGCATCCCACAGGTTCTCTCCATTCTACCTGCTCTGCATTCTTCTCCACTGTTTCTGTGCTTTCCTTTAAGACCAAGAACATCAGCTCGCCCATCTTGGCTCAGCAGCATCTAGTAGCATCTCTCTACAAATATGTCAGATGTGCTTTGGCCACTTTCCATTGCTGCCAGGATGTGCTCCTTAGTTCTATCCCCTCCTCTATTTGGATGGCCATTGTGGCGTTTGCCCTCCTAGGTGACATCACGCTGGGTCATAAGGAAAACGTTAAATGAGTGTGTAGTGATTGGCCAGTGGGAACCCAAGGGGAGGAGTTAGAGTTGGAGTTGTTGGGGAGTCAGTCGGGTGTTAGAGAAGAGAGAGGGAGGATAAGTCTGTGGGTTGGTATAGTTTGATGTGAGAGAGTGGGAGAATCTGTTAAGAGGAGTCAGATAGACAGTTGGGATGATCAGTTAGTCGTTATTAGGAAGGTATAGGCCGGTAAAGAAACTAAGATCAAGAAACTGACAAGAAAAATAATCTGAAACCATAAACTTGTTAAAGCTTGTCAAACTTGTTTATTTGGATTAATGTTAACTGTCTGGACTCCGTGTGTACCCGAGAGAAACGGGTTGGTGGCAGTGGGGAAGCAATCGCAGTGGTGGCACAGGGATCAATAGACCGCCAAACGTCCGGGGACCCTGTGTGATCGCCACAGCCATAAATCATGCCAGGGGGGTTATTTGACCCAAACTGGATGCTCCTCAGCTCCTGTCAGCTTTCCTGTAGCAAATTTATTTAGAAACAGTTGTTCTGTTGACTTCTTCTACTGCAGGGGTAAGCCATGTCAAACCCAGGGGCCAAATGTGGCCCTCCAGGTCCCTGTATCTGATACTTGGGACTCTCCAGGAGCCATACCTCACAATGGCCCCTCATCACACCTTGAATGTTTTTGCCTGGCTGGAATGTGTCCTTGAATGCTGGTAATGCCCTTTGTTTGTCTGGATAGAGATGGGTGTGTGTCTTTGTGTAGAAACTTACAGTATTTTCCGCTCTATAGGATGCACCTTTTCCCCTCCAAAAATTAAGGGGAAATGTGTGTGCGTCCTATGGAGCGAATGCTTCGACAATAGCAACGCGAAGCCTCCGAAGTGCAGAGGGAGCGCTCCCTCCGCGCTCCGGAGGCCTCGCGTTGCTTTTGCTGAAGCCTGGAGAGCAAGACTCTCCTGGCTTCAGCAGAGAGGGAGAGCTGCGCAGCGCCCCTTCAGCGAAGCGGGAGGAGAAATGGAAGGGGCTCTGTTTCTCCTGCCGCTTCGCTGAAGGGGTGCTGAGCAGAGAGGGGGAGAATTTTTTTTCTTGTTCTCCCCCTCCTATGGTCTGGTGCGTCCTATAGAGCGAAAAATACGGTACTTAACCTACTATACACAGGGAAGATTTACATTTGTTCAGTAACCCACTTTTGTGACTGGTCTGCCTTCGAGCTGAAAAAGGTCCCTCACTCCTTTTTTCTTCTGCATGTTTAGAACAGGCCAAAGACGACGAAATTCTACTGTTCTAGTCTAACAAGATAACCTTACATTTATCCTCTCCAAAGAACCCAATCAAAGTATTTTGAAAACACAGCACTGCACAAACACACAGACAGATGCAAAAACCAGAAGGCAAAAATATATCACACACATAACTGCCCTCCCATTTTTTTAATAAAAAAAATCCAATAAGCTTCCAACTTCAGTGAACAAGGTAAAGAAACATAATTGCTGAGTGTGTGCCTTTAAGCATAGTACATCTTCTTTGGAAAAAAAAAATCACACTGAAACACTTTAAAAAATTTATTTGCAGCTCTAAAAAGCTGCAATCATATTTCATTATCACATTTTATCCGATAGCTTCTGATCCCGCTGAACCTTAAATTCACGATATCAGAGCGACTTTCTTGAAAAAGCTATTTAGAGGAGGGAGGGCAAACTCAACATGCCCGTCGCCTTGAAGCATCAAAGGGGGGGTGTGATTCCCCCACCCTCTCCTGTTCCCAAAAGTGCCTATTAAGCAGAAATCATGAGTGTTTACATAACAAATTTTGATTAGCTTTGGGACATAAAGGTGAGGATGAATCCGAGCACATTGTTATCCATGAAGAAAGGGAGGGCAAGAAGGAAGGAAGCAGCTTCCTCGCTCATTCTCATTAAAAATTGCTTTCCTTGAATGACCTTTCTTCCATTTAAGAGGCACATACAATGGGGGGGAGGGATAAATCCTTTCTTGCACCTATAGAGTGAGAAGTTCCTATCAGTGCAGACAGACCTTCCAGCTGTGAACTGCTTGCTCCCGAGTAGCCCTGTTGGCTTCAAAGAACACAGCTGGGATGATAGGCCATGGGCGGGATTCAACAGAACCTCAGGACCGGTTCCACCTACCTATCGCAGTTTGGGAGGGCAGCAGGTTGGGGAAGTCTGAACTGGATTAAATGTCCGTCCATTCCAGCAACCCATTTCCTGTGTGGCCACCCAGATGCCTCTGAAAAACCCCTGAGTGGGGCACGAAGGCAATAGCTCTTTTCTTGCTACATTTTGTTGTTGTTGTTTAGTTGTGTCCGACTCTTCATGACCCCCTGGACCAGAGCACGCCAGGCACTCCTGTCTTCCCCTGCCTCCTGCAGTTTGGTCAGACTCATTTTAGTAGCTTCGAGAACACTGTCCAGCCATCTCATCCTTTGTCGTCCCCTTCTCCTTGTGCCCTCCATCTTTCCCAACACCAGGGTCTTTTGCAGGGAGTCTTCTCTTTTCACGAGGCAGCCAAAGTATTGGAGCCTCAGCTTCAGGATCTGTCCTTCCAGTGAGCACTCAGGGCTGATTTCCTTCAGAATGGATAGGTTTGATCTTCTTGCAGTCCATGGGACTCTCAAGAGTCTCCTCCAGCACCAAAAGCATTCTTCGGCGATCAGCCTTCTTTATGGTCCAGCTCTCATTTCCATACTGGGAAAACCATAGCTTTTACTATACGGACCTTTGTTGGCAAGGTGATGTCTCTGCTTTCTAAGATGCTGTCTAGGTTTGTCATTACTTTTCTCCCAAGAAGCAGGCATCTTTTAATTTTGTGGCTGCTGTCACCTTCTTGCTACATAAGCCACAGCAACTGATATTTGACAGCCAAGCAGAGCTTCCAAAGTTCATAGGCAAGCAATCACACTCATTATAAAGGAAGCGTATCAATGTGGCTATTGCTAGAACCTCAATACACTGTAGGTGCCTTATTGAGGAAGAGAAGGAAGTGCAAGATGGTTTGCAATTTCACAAATTTACCTTACCAGACCTTCTTCTATCAAACCCACCTTCCGATTAGCCTCCTCTAATTAATCAACCCAAGCTTTAGTTGATTCATCTACCGATTAATTGCAGCTCTACATGAAACTCATTAACCCCAAGAGTAAATGCTACAAGCCTTAGTCTGCCAACATCTATCGCAGTTCATGACCATTTGTAAGCGTCAATAATCCCAATGCGAGCCCTGCCAGGGAAGGATTGTTTCACAAATTCCACTCCGGGTAAATTGCTTTCTCGCTGCACTTTCCAGTTGGCACGCACTCACTGCCTCCTTCCCCAAAAACATCACACAGCCCTGCTGCGAGTTAATTACTGCTTTCCACCACACCGTGAGCCTTACGTATTGCGGCACAGCAGTCAAACCTTGTAAAGCAAGCTGGAATCCAACTGGCTGAAATGGTGGGAAAATAAATTTGAGATGGCGAGAGCAGTCACTTTTCCTACTACATTTCTTCTCAAGCTGCCCCTACCTTACCACCATGGTGCTAAGCCAGCGTGGTGTAGTGGTTAAGAACGGTGGACTCGTAATCTGGTGAACGGGGTTCGCTTCCCCGCTCCTCCACATGCAGCTGCTGCGTGACCTTGGGCTAGTCACTCTTCTCTGAAGTCTCTCAGCCCCACTCACCTCACAGAGTGTTTGTTGTGGGCGAGGAAGGGAAAGGAGATTGTTAGCCGCTTTGAGACTCCTTAAGGGGAGTGAAAGGCGGGATATCATCAAGTCCAAACTCTTCTTCTTCATCATCTTGCATGCTTTAGCACCAGCAGCAAGGATGCAACACTCTCCCTGCTCAGAAGATTTGCAGTTCTAGAGTGGTCATGGTTCACATGTAACAGTAAACTGTGGTTTAGTGCAGGGGTGATGAGCTGGTGGCCCTCCAGATGTTGCTGGATCACAGGTCTCATTATCCCTGATCATCAGACTGCAGAACGGCTCAGGATGATGGGGGTTGACATCCAACATTTGGGGAATATCAGGTTGTGAGAGGCTGGTTTTGGGAAACAAGCAAACTTCAAACCATGATCTACAACCGTGGCTTGTTTCCCTGAACCAAGGATGGGGAACCTTTCACCTTCCAGATGTTGTTGGGTTACAACTTCCACCAACCACACAAGCATGGTCAATGGTCAGGGATTATGGGAGCTGTAGTCCCACAACATATGTTGGGCCACAGGGTCCATATGACAGCTCTAAGCCAGCATTTCCCAAACTTCAGCCTCCAGCTGGTTTTGGACTACAATTCCCATCATCCCTGACCACTGGTCCTGCTAGCTACTGATGGTGGGAGTTGTAGTCCAAAAACAGCTGGAGGCCCAAGTTTGAGGAACCCTGCTCTAAACCATAGTTAACACTAACTATGATTCATGGTTTGGAAGAAACAAGTATCTGCAGTAAACTGGGGATAAAATCTTCAAATCACTTCCTTGCAGTCATGCTGGAGGAAAAGGAAGGTGTGTAAATGCTGGGCTAACCCAAGTTCATTTCCATAGTGAAGAATTGTTTCTTTGTTCAGGTCTCAAGTGTCTTTATCACATCCAGAGACCTGCATCCACATTGCAGGAGCATGCAAGGAACCTCTATGAATGTTCAGAGGAATACAACTCATCAAGGTTAACTGCTATAATTCCAAAGCTCCTGTTTACAACACTTTCATTTTTATTTCCTTTACACCCACTGCATACAAATCAGTCAACTAACGATAACCCTTGATGAAAAGGATTCAAGTTCATGAAACCTTATGCCACAGTGAATGTGTTATTTATTTACTGAAGTATTTATAATCGTGTGCTGGGGAGAGAAAGCATTAACTCTCCACCTACGATCGTATCCAAATTGGGGAGGAATTTTTAAAGAAGAGATTGGCTACATTTAGACATCACAATTAGCCATGGTTTATGTAGCAGGACTGAGTCTGTCCTTGAGCTGTGGAACGCCCTCCCACCAGATGTCAAAGAGAACAACAACTACCAGACTTTTAGAAGAAGCTTTTAATGTTTGATGTATCGCAGTATTTTAATATTCTTTTGGAAGCCGCCCAGAGTGGCTGGGGAAACCCAGCCAGATGGGCGGGGTATAAATAATAAATTATTATTATTATTATTATTATTATTATTATTATTATTATTAAGCTGATATGCTTCCCTTATCCCCTCCTCCTGCCTTACCATGAAGAAAAGGTAAGCAGATTCTGCTTTAGATTAACTAGAAGAAGAGAAGAAGAGTTTGGATTTGATATCCCGCTTTATCACTACCCGAAGGAGTCTCAAAGTGGCTAATATTCTCCTTTCCCTTCCTCCCCCACAACAAACACTCTGTGAGGGGAGTGGGGCTGAGAGACTTCAGAGAAGTGTGACTAGCCCAAGGTCACCCAGCAGCTGCATGTGGAGGAGCGGGGAAGCGAACCTGGTTCACCAGATTACGAGTCCACCGCTCTTAACCACTACACCACACTGGCTCTCTACACTACAATTTGGTGTTACGTGCAAACCCACAACCCACTGCTTGAAGTTGGCTTGTTTCAAACAATTAACCACAGTTTGTCATGTTCAAACAACACAATAAGCCAGGGTAAATAAATAACATACAAATTGCTCCTCACAGCCACACTGACAGGAGAAGGAGAATTAGATTGTTTCTCCACAGACTTAACAACCAATTACAGATATTTAGAAAGAGGAATTATTAAGTAACGTTCATGAGTAGCGGGAAGCCATGTTATAAATCAAGGAGTCAAGCCAGTAGTTGTAAAAAGACAGCTTGTACTCCCTACGTAAAAGTGTATTTGAAAATGTTTTTTTCCGGTTCTCTTTTGTTTTTGTTTCTGTTTTTTGGGTTTTTTTCGGTATGTATGTATGCGTTTGTGTTTTCTTTTTTCTCTTTTTTTGTATATTTGATGTGTGAATATATGCAATATATATATATTTTTAAAGACAGGGAAAGAAGTACACTGACAGGAGAAGGCAAGGCTCATTCCACATAAACCACGGTTTAGTGTGATGTCCAAAGGCTACCAGTGGGAGAGCCAACCATAGCTTCCCATTGCCATCTGCGGTTCTGACCATTAAATGTAGGCCCACTTTGATAATAATAATAATAATAAGAAGAAGAGTTTGGATTTGATATCCCGCCTTTCACTCCCCTTCAGGAGTCTCAAAGCAGCTAACATTCTCCTTTCCCTTCCTCCCCCACAACAAACACTCTGTGAGGTGAATGGGGCTGAGAGACTTCAAAGAAGTGTGACTGGCCCAAGGTCACCCAGCAGCTGCAGGTGGAGGAGCGGAGACGCAAACCCGGTTCCCCAGATAACGAGACTACCGCTCTTAACCACTACACCACACTGGCTCACATAGTCAAGCTTGTCCACTACAGCAGAGAAAGTGGGAGAATACGTGTCAATAGTCATTAATTCTGCAATATTCCTCTGTCCAAGCCCTACCTACAGGGATACTATTTCAAGATTATCGCTTCCTCCAAATTAAAGACAATAGAGCTAGTTCCACTGGGCAGAATAAGAATTAATGGCAAGCTCATTTAACCTGACTCTTCCTAACAATTTACTGATTAAAGATGTTACTGGAAAAGAGCTGACCCTTTCGAAGCAATTCTGTAATTAACTTAGAGGTGTTTTTTCTTTATTGCGAGCCATAAAAGGAAGGAAAAAGACGTGTGTGTGTATCCCTTAAGAAATAAATCTACAATGGAAGCATTTCAATTATCTTTACTGAGATTCCAGTCTTTAACTGAAGGGCATACACCATAATGTTCAAATGTTCATCACAATAGTAGTTGCGATTGCCTCAGAGGCAGGCTGTTGCTATCCCCACACAACTAAATTCTTATTTTACCCGCAATTGTTATTGCCGGTAACATTCTAAGAGGTATTTATTAAATTTTCTCACTGCCTCATACCCAAGTATTGCTCAGGAATTTTAGAAGATACCCCAAAAAAGAAATCAGTGCAATTTTGAAATCAGTGGTTCAAAGCAGTTCAGTTTTAAAAGGTTCAGTCTACCATCTTGATTCAAAATGGCACCCAACTCTCACCATATCTTAATTAAAAACCTGCTCCTGGATCTCAGGAAACATCATGGAAAACGTGGTTAAGAGGTATCCAAATGAAAGGCAAATAGACAGAGAACTTTCCATAATGTAAAGTAGAAACAAATATAACCATTAAATCAATAGAACAGTAGATAATAGAAATAACTGCAGCAATGGCCTAATGGTAGACAGGCCCAAGACCAGAAATATTCCATTGAGGGGGCCCAAGTGGGCAAGGGTTCAGACAAAACGAATACAAGTATTGAAAAACACTGAAAGTATTCAATTAACTGAGGTTCTTCCCCACCTAGCAGAAGCATGCCCCCCAACCAAAGCCTGCCCCCCCCCATAATGTCCTGGGGGTATTTTTACCCATTTTTTTTTAAAAAAAGCTCAACACCTTAAGGGGATGATCTCACCCCAAAAGCTCAGCAATTCTGGCAGATCCCCTAAAAAAAATTATGGATACCCCTCCCCCACAAAGAAATCCTGGCTACACCTATGAACTGCAGGACTGGGTCTGAGCCAGGAGAGGAAGAAGCCGTGGGAATACAGACTCCCTGGGAATCATTCTAGCCAGGAACAGAGAGCTCTTCTAAGTGATGAAGACTCCTAAACCAGTAACAAGGGGCAAGCATCTGTTATACTAACTGGAATATCTCAGGAGTGGGATTGTTAAGGGAATGGGTAACAGATGAAAAATGCCCCTTGCTCATGAACCAAAGTATTAGACCAGGCATGTCCAAAGTCTGTTTTGGGGGCTTAATCTGGCCCCACCAGTCTCTTCAATCCGGCATCTGTGGCAGTCTATCTCCTGGCGTAAAATCGTACAACAAATCTTTAAAAAGCTCAACAACTTGGGGTAAAGAAAGGTCAACAACTTTGGTCGGCCCTCACACATGTTCACTTCATCAAATCCGGCCCTCTTTGAAAAAAGCTTGGGCACCCCTGTATTAGACAGTGAAGGAAGCTGTGCTGTGTTAAAAGTAAGTAAAGGTAAAGGGACCCCTGACCATTAGGTCCAGTCATGGCCGATTCTGGGGTTGCGGTGCTCATCTCTCTTTATTGGCCGAGGGAGCCGGCATACAGCTTCCGGGTCATGTGGCCAGCATGACTAAGCCGCTTCTGGCGAACCGGAGCAGCGCACGGAAACGCCGTTTACCTTCCCACCAGAGCGGTACCTATTTATCTACTTGCACTTTGATGTGCTTTCAAACTGCTAGGTTGGCAGGAGCAGGGACCGAGCAATGGGAGCTCACCCCGTCGCGGGGATTCAAACCGCCGACCTTCAGATCGGCAAGTCGTAGGCTCTGTGGTTTAACCCACAGCGCCACCCGCGTCCCATGTTAAAAGTAATTAACTGTAATAACTAAGTAAGGGAATGAATGAATGAATGGGAAGGAACAGAAACCGAGTTAAGCATTTTACCACCTATTTTAGAATCCTTAACATCCACCTGAAGTGTACCAACTGATTTTTAGCAAGTGAAGTTTAAGGAAAGCTGTGCATATGCTACTGTGATATCTTTATATTAAGTTTAAGTAATAAGTCAACTTCTACCTG
Organism: Podarcis bocagei; assembly: GCF_964188305.1. Taxonomy (NCBI): domain Eukaryota; kingdom Metazoa; phylum Chordata; class Lepidosauria; order Squamata; family Lacertidae; genus Podarcis; species Podarcis bocagei. The sequence continues at coordinate 12,571,386 of NC_138142.1, read as the reverse complement.
AAAGAATGCATTTCCTGACCCAACTTTGTCTCACAAACTTTTTCCTTTTCTAAATAAAGCTTGTCTGGTTTGATCAGTTCCTGCCTGAGACTTTAAATCACTAACTGTTCCCTCGCACAAGACCCCCACCAGATAGCCTGTGGCAAATTGTAGAAATTTGTTTAAAGAGCCTAGCGGGGTGAGTCTGCTAAATGATGATGATAACTGCCATCATCCCTGACCCACCAGTCCTGCTCGCTAGGGGTGATGGGAGTTGTAGTCCAACAATAGCAGGGGACCCAAGTTTGAACAACACTGCTCTAACCACTACACCACATTGCCTCAAAAAAGAGTATAATCAAGCTGTTGACACACACATCTCCCCCTAGTGGGGACAAACTGACAACACAAGAGGGAAAGCACTCGTGCATTGTTGGGGGGGGGGGCAGAATAAAGCCCCTGCTTTGATCTAAGATTTATCTACTGTTTTGCAAGTTATACAAATGGTCTCAAGATGCTGGGCAGATTTCCTCACCATGTGAGATCATCCTTTGTCTCAAGCGTTGGTGAGGTAGACCCCCCAAAACATTAACAGGGCGAACGGAGCTTCAGATCTGGCTCCCTGGCGCTGTTTGAGCCAATAAATAATGCATCCTCGGAAAATGAATAATTGAGCAATACCAATGTTGGTGGCAGCCATCCAAAGCAATGTTGTAGAATCAGCTGAAAGCCCCCGCGCCCTGGAGAGGAAACAGTGGAGCCAAGGTTCTTAATGAAGCCCGGCTCTCCTTTCGAGAAACTCGCTGGGAGTCAGGGAGAGCTATAGGGGAGAACGCAGCAACGAATTTCCCCAAGAACCCTTGAGAAACCGGACGCGAGAGAAAGACCAGCCTCATTTTCTGGCCTCTGGGAAACTCACTAATTTCTGCTGCAGCCTGGACTTGGGACCACAGCTGATTGCTGAAGGCAACATAGCTGTGGGCAGCCTTAGGAAGCTCCTAGAGACCTTGGTAAAAGTAAAGGGACCCCTGACCATTAGGTCCAGTTGCGGACAACTCTGGGGTTGCGGCACTCATCTCGCTTTAGTGGCCGAGGGAGTGGGTGTACAGCTTCCGGGTCATGTGGCCAGCATGACTAAGCCGCTTCTGGCGAACCAGAGCAGCACACGGAAACGCCGTTTACCTTCCCGCCGGAGCGGTACCTATTTATCTACTTGCACTTTGATGTGCTTTTGAATTGCTAGGTTGGCAGGAGCAGGGACCGAGCAACACCCTGTCACGGGGATTCGAACCGCCGACCTTCTGATCGGCAAGTCCTAGGCTCTGTGGTTTAACCCACAGTGCCACCCACATCCCTTGGTGTCTGCCCATAAAAGCAAGTCATTGCCACTGAAGAGAACTGTTCCCCTGGTGTCATTCATTTGAGGAGTAACAGAGCAAAGGTTCCATAGCATGTTGCTGATATCATCAATGTTGCAGGTTTGAGCTCTGTATGGGACAGCTGCATATTCCTGCATTGCATGGTGGGTTGGATTAGATCAAGGGTTGGCAAAGTTTTTGTGGCTTGGGCCGCTTCAGAGTCCCGCAAACGCCACAAGTGGAAAAGCTATTTCCAGTGCTCCTTCCAGCACAGAGGAGGCATGCACAGCTTCCCATTGGCTGCATGGGTTAAATGGGCCTTAGGTTGCCAAGCCCTGGATTAGATGATCCTCACAGTCCCTTCAAACTCTCTGATTCTACACACACCTTGATTTCAACAGTCATAAGGTTGAAAGCCTAAGGACTCAGTTATACAGCTGAAAATAAAATGTTTCAAGTGCAATATACAATGTGACAGCACAGTGGTGCCTCGCAAGACGAAATTAATCCGTTCCGCGAGTCTCTTCGTCTTGCGGTTTTTTTGTCTTGCGAAGCACGGCTATTAGAGGCTTAGCGGCTTAGCGGCATAGCGGTTTAGCGGCTACTAACGGCTTAGCGGCTATTAACGGCTTAGCGGCTTTAGGAAAAAGGAAACAAACTCGCAAGAACTCGCAAGACGTTTCGTCTTGCGAAGCAAGCCCATAGGGAAATTCGTCTTGCGGAACGACTCAAAAAACGGAAAACTCTTTCGTCTTGCGCGTTTTTTGTCTTGCAAGGCATTCGTCTTGCGAGGTACCACTGTAGATGGTGAGCCTTATGGAAAATTCAATGTACATTGGTACCTCGGGTTAAGAACTTAATTCGTTCTGGAGGTCCGTTCTTAACCTGAAACCATTCTTAACCTGAGGTACCACTTTAGCTAATGGGGCCTCCTGCTGCTGCCATGCCGTTGCGGCGCGGTTTCTGTTCTCATCCTGAGGTAAAGTTCTTAACCCGAGGTACTATTTCTGGGTTAGAGGAGTCTGTAACCTGAAGCGTCTGTAACCCGAGGTACCACTGTATTTTTAAAAATGCTTTTTTAAAAACAGCATTTTCAGAATGGTTTTCTAGTTGTGTGTAGATTCCACCTAAGAGTTCACAGCTCTTCCATTAAAGTACGTGGCTTCCCCCAGCACCAGACATTTAAACAGTGGTTCTCAAACTTTCAGAATTAAAAACTTGCTCGCGCCATGCCCAATTTTTATTGATAAGAAATACACTGGGAAATGAAAAGAAACATAGAACATAACCACTTTATAATAGGATCAAGGGAAAGAGCCCAGAAAGTATAAAACAATGCATCTACATGAGAACATGAATCATACTCAAAATATAATTATAAACGAACCTCTTACATATGCACCTTAAGAACGTATACAGACTCAATGAGAGGTGTGAGATTGAGCGCATTTATATTAGGTCTGATTTGAGACAAACAAACTCTCACCTGCTCATCAACACAAAGAAGCCTTTCTCATTTCTTATCCTTCATATTTGTCCTAACTTACAGCACTTTGAGGGACTTTGAGGTTGAAAAGTGGCTTCTCAAACTACGAGAATATTCAAATCACTTTGCAGAATCCCCTTAATCTCTCACTCTCCATGTTGGCACAAATTATTATACAGCACGCTGCAAGGATAATCATCCTCAGAGAAGGGAGGCGAGACTCCCTGGGTTTTGCTCCCGCCATCACGTCCCCCCTGCTCTCATTCCAAAAGAATATTCCCCTCGACTATCAACACACACAGCGGTTGAGTGGACATTCACAGTTCCATACTTTTACATTAATCATCAGGCCAACTGTCTTCCCTCCAGCAGCTTCTTCCTGGAGGGGGTGAAAAAAGAAAGCCTGGCAAATATTTATCCCAGCACGACACAAGTCTAAGTATTAAAGAACTTTTTGTGCATTTCTGTTGCTTCTGATTTCCATTGCGTCTTCTGATAGATTAGGCCGGGAGAACGCTTTTCATCCCAGGGGCCACTTTTCTGTCTGCGCAACCTTTCAGGGGCCACATGACATCGGTGGGTGCAGCCAGAGACAAAAGGGGGCAGGAAGCATATCATATACAGGGCGGGATTTAGGTCTGATGAGGTCCTAAGCTACAGAAGGTAATGGGGCCCTTTATATGTCCAGCTGTCCTTTGTGAAGAACAAATTCTTGCTGTTTTTTGTGTTGAATATATGCTATATGGTAATTTATGGACCCAATAGGTATCTAAAGCCACTTGCACATGTTCCCATGCAACCAGTCCATGCAGAATGTAGGCACCTTATATATAGAAATGAGCAAACCAGTGGTATTTTAGGGAGCAGGTTAGCAGGTAGGGCCCATCACTTACATCAAAGGAGCCTACACAACACAAAACACTATTTTATGGACCTAATAGGTATCTAAAGCCATTTGCACATAACAAAATATGTATTTTATCAAAGTGATTGATATAGAAATGAGCAAACCAGTGATATTTTAGGGAGCAGGCTAGCAGGTGGGGCCCATCACTTACATCAAAGGAGCCAACACAACACCAAACACTGTTGCTGTATGTAGGTTTTATTGTATTTGTTTCTTATCTTATCTTTTGGAAAGATACATCCAGGTTTTTTCCCTTTAAATTTTATTTTTGGGCCCCCCCAAGAGTGGGGCCCTAAGCTATAGCTTGTTTAGCTTATACATACGTCTAGCACTGATCATATATCAAAATGCTCAGGAGGCTAAGCCCTATCGCCTACAATTGCCCACACCACTATTTATGGTGTTTTTAAATATCTTTTTACTCTCTTCTACATGTGAACATCTCTTAAAACAGCTAAGGCAGAAAAATGAACCCAACACCATCTGAAAACGCACACCTAAAGTTTCAAAGTGATATAAAACTCACACAAAGAGATGTTCACACATTTGCAAGTCACACATTTGCAAAGTACCGTATTTTTCGCCCCATAAGACGCACCGGCCCATAAGACGCACCTAGATTTTAGGGGGGGAAATAAAGGAAAAAATTTTTATTTCCCCCCCAGGTGCGCTGCGCTAATCCAGAAGCTTGGGGCAAGCTGAGGTCAGCGCACGCCAAGCTTCTGCATGCCGGCAAGCAGTCCGCTGCCGCCCCAAGCCTCCCGCACCCGGCAGGAGGTCCCGCTGGGTGCGGGAGGCTTGGGGCGGCAGCGGACTGCTTGCGCGCCCCTAGAAGCTTGGGGCGTGCTGAGCTCAGCGCGCGCCAAGCTTCTGCATGCCGGCAAGCAGTCCGCTGCCGCCCCAAGCCTCCCGCACCCGGCAGGAGGTCCCGCTGGGTGCGGGAGGCTTGGGGCGGCAGCGGACTGCTTGCGCGCCCCTAGAAGCTTGGGGCGTGCTGAGCTCAGCGCGCGCCAAGCTTCTGCATCCCGGCAAGCAGTCCGCTGCCGCCCCAAGCCTCCCGCACCCGGCAGGAGGTCCCGCTGGGTGCGCGAGGCTTGGGGCGGCAGCGGACTGCTTGCGCGCCCCTAGAAGCTTGGGGCGTGCTGAGCTCAGCGCGCCCCAAGCTTCTAGGTGCGGGCAAGCAGTCCGCTGCCGCCCCAAGCCTCGCGCACCCGGTGGGACCTCCTGCCGGGTGCGCGAGGCTTGCAGACACTCGCCGGAAGCAGGGGGAGCCCTCCAGAGGGCTCCCCGTGCTTCGGGCGACAGGCTGCCGCCCCAAGCCTCGCGCACCCGATGGGACCTCCTGCCGGGCGCGCAAGGCTTGCAGGCATTCGCCCCATAAGACGCACCCCGATTTCCCCTTCATTTTTGGAGGGGAAAAAGTGCGTCTTATGGGGCGAAAAATACGGTAAATCAGAGATGAACAATATAAATACCTTTAGGGGGTCCTCGTTAGAAGTGAACCAGAACTTAAACCAATTGCTATAAAATATAAATGATTCCTCAAAACCAGGCAGGGGCAAACTCTGGCCCTCCAGATGTTTGGGACTACAACTCCCATCATCCCTGACCACTGGTCCTGTTAGCTAGGGATGATGGGAGTTGTAGTCCCAAACATCTGGAGGGCCGGAATTTGCCTATGCCTGCTCAAAACACTACACTCCCGGGGGGGGGGGGTCCGGCTGTGGGAAAAATGAATTCCAAGTTATGGATTATTAAGAAAGGGATTGAAAAGGAAACAGCCACTATCATAACACCTTTAATAAAAAATATATATTTAAAAATCAGTGGTGCAACCACACTTGAAGCACTGTATACAGTTCTGGTCACTACACCCCCAAAAAGAATACTGTAAAAAAAAAGTGAGAAAAGGGCAAACAAAATTATGGAAGGACTAGGGCAGCTTCCCCATGAGCAAACATTAACAGCACTGGGGAGGGGGATTTAGTTGACAAAGAAAAGGTGAGGAGGAAAAAAGAGGGAATGTGATGGAGGGAGGTAAGATGAAGCAAAGTGTGGAGGAAGTGAACAGAGAGAAGTGAACTGCTTTGGGGAGAAACACTTTGTTCCTCTGTCATTTCGCCTTTAAAATCCCTCCATTGTTTCCATGGGGAGGGAAGGGGAAAAAGAAGCATTTGAGCCATCTGAGATGGTTTAAAACACTCCCTGGATTTTTCGCGTGAGGGGCATGTATGGGGAATATGGATTTGGGTGCTTCAGATCCAAGCTGCTTCATGGTCTTTTTCTGACACACAGTCTAAACCAGGGGTCAGCAAACTTTTTCAGCAGGGGGCCGGTCCACTGTCCCTCAGACCTTGTGGGGGGCCAGACTATATTTTTTGGGGGGAGGGGGAATGAACGAATTCCTATGCCCCACAAATAATCCAGAGACGCATTTTAAATAAAAGGACACATTCTACTCATGTAAAAACATGCTGATTCCTGGGCCATCCACGGGCTAAATTTAGAAGGTGACCGGGCCTGATCCGGCCCCTGGGCCTTAGTTTGCCTAAAGGTAAAGGTAAAGGGACCCCTGACCATTAGATCCAGTCACGGATGACTCTGGGGTTGCAGTGCTCATCTCGTTTTACTGGCCGAAGGAGTCAGTGTTTGTCTGCAGACAGCTTCCGGGTCATGTGGCCAGCATGACTAAGCCGCTTCTGGTGAACTAGAGCAGAGCTCGGAAATGCCATTTACCTTCCCGCTGGAGCAGTACCTATTTATCTACTTGCACTTTGACATGCTTTCGAACTGCTAAGTTGGCAGGAGCTAGGACCGAGCAACGGCAGCTCACCCCGTTGTGGGGATTCGAACCACCGACCTTCTGATTGGCAAGCCCTAGTTACTATGTAAAGGTAAAGGTAAAAGATAAAGGACCCCTGGACGGTTAAGTCCAGTCAAAGGCGGCTATGGGGTGCAGCGCTCATCTCTGCTTTCAGGCCGAGGGAGCTGGCGTTTGTCCATAGACAGCTTTCCGGGTCATGTGGCCAGCAGGACTAAACAGCTTCTGGCGCAACAGGACACCGTGACAGAAACCACAACACACAGAAATGCTGTTTACCTTCCCGCCGCAGCGGTACCTATTTATCTACTTTCACTGGCATGCTTTCGAACTGCTAGGTTGGCAGGAGCTGGGACAGAGCAACAGGAGCTCATCCCATCGCAGGGATTCGAACCGCCGACCTGATCAGCAAGCCCAAGAGGCTCAGTGGTTTAGACCACAGCACCACCCACGTCCCTACAGTTACTATGTGCACTCTCTCCACTGCCTTTACTCCATCGAGCGGTGGGGGGGGTGTGGCTTGTGGGGAGTCCCAAAGGCAGTCACAGTGGTCTCGAGGGCCATATTTGGCCCCTGAGCATAAGGTTCCCCATCCATGCTCTTCCCCCAGAATGCCCTCCCAGGGAGCCTGCACTTGCACTATTAGGCTGCAATCCAATAGATACTGAGCTTGGAGTAAGCCCCAATGAACCAAGAAAGACTGGGGGGGGGGTGGGCTTTCAACCACTTATGACCAAGTGAAGATGTCTGGGCCCCAGGATGGTGCCTGACATCTCCACCATCTGGAGGTGCATGCCTGGGGATCACTGGATCTGGACCGTTTTCGCACACTATTACCCCGTTCTGTAGAAGTCTATCAGTTCATCTGCACAACTGGAATGAATTTCTGGAACAAAAATGCTTTTTTTCTGTGCAGCCTGAGCAGGAGCAGTGAGCAATGTTATAATTAATTGTCATAGCTTGTCTTCATTTACCCCACCCCACTGCCCGGCTCACAGTTGTGAAGAATATTCTTACATTGCGAATGGTTCATGTCACCGTTAACAAAAGGAGGTAGGAAGAGGCCAATATATATGTGGACGGTCCCTGGATCAAGGGACTTTTCTTCTTCAAGTTCTCAAAACTCTTAACTGAGCTCAAGGTTTCATCTGAACTAGCCAGATGTTTAACTGTGAATCCATCACAGTCAGTCCATCATTTGAAAACAAAGACTTTGGAGCCGTCTCACTCCAAAATGGCAACTGCTGTTGTTTAGTCGTGTCCAACTCTTCGTGACCGCATGGACCAGAGCACGCCAGGCACTCCTGTCTTCCACTGCCTCCCGCAGTTTGGTCAAATGGCAACTAGACATTCCATTTTGGCAGTTGTAACCTTGGTTTAAGAAGCCATTTGGCGCCTAGCTTATATATCTAAGTTTCTAACAGTGTGTGTGTGTGTGTGTGTGTGTGTGTGTGTGTGTGTGTGTGTGTAGGATTGCACTGTTTGTTATATTACTGAGAAGCAGAGATGTAATCTTTATTTTCGCAATCCTTGCCACTACACCCACTTCAATGCAATGCAAATTCTACCACCTGCTGCTAGAGAAACAGGCAACACACACAAACACACACACACACACACAAACCACCCAGCAAATCCCCTGTGGGAAATGCAAACCAAATCTCTTAAAAATCACCTTTCTAAAACAAAGGCTCTTTCTAGACCGGAACACAACCCAGGCCCAAATTTTGCAAAAGAAAAATGGATGAGGCACCAACACAGTAGGCAGTGCCCCACAATGAACTCGGGTAGCACAGCCATTCAGAAAACATTTCACTGCCTTTATTAAAGCTGACACATATTTCACAGAAAGGGACAGAGCACATCTAAGTCTTGAAAGAAGCAAATCACACAGCCCGAGTTGCAATCTCTTGGGATAGGAGATGGTGGGGGGAGAGATGTTGTAATGATCCTAATTTCGCTGCTCTTTATTTTGGAGTATTAAAGCCAGCGAGTCCCCAAGTACAGAGGGATAGTGCAAAGCAATAACAGGATGTCTCGCGACACAAACACACCCACAGCCTATAATTTAGACTGCTAACAGCTGAGCTTCCTGCCTTGCTCCCAAGATCTCAGTAGTATTCAAAAACGTTTGTTTTGCAGAGGGCAACAATTACCCAGTTTTGGAAAATGATAACTCCTTGGCCACATCTACTGTACGGTTCAAAGAGCCAATCACACAAACACACTTCTTTCACAAGAGGTATTCTCGGCTCCATATTCACATTTTAGCATGTGCCTTCTAAAACCATGGTTATCTGCATGAAAAATTAAACCTGAGTACCATCCACAAAAGGAACGCAGGTGGTTTAACCTAGGGCTTGCCAATCAGAAGGTCGGCAGTTCAAATCCCCGTGATGGGGTGAGCTCCCATTGTTTGGTCCCAGCTCCTGCCCACCTAGCAGTTCAAAAGCTCAAAGTGCAAGTAGATAAATAGGTACCACTCCGGCGGGAAGGTAAACGGCGTTTCCGTGCACTGCTCTGGCTCGCCAGAAGCGGCTTAGTCATGCTGGCCACGTGACCCGGAAGCTGTACACCGGCTCCCTCGGCCAGTAAAGCGAGATGAGCGCCGCAACCCCAGAGTCGTCCATGACTGGACCTAATGGTCAGGGATCCCTTTACCTTTTTATCATCCACAAAAGGTACTTGAAAGATCATCTTAAGTCCTAGCTTGAAAAGATAGCTGTGACCCAAAACCAGGTACAATTAGCAGGTGATAAACATGCTAATAATCAAACTAACACATTTATGGAGAGATGGCTGGATTTTTTTGCAATGTTCTGGGATAGTAAGTTTAATGGCAATGTAGAACACCCTGCACTGTCACTAATTTGCTGTATTGTTATTAGTTTATCCGTATAAGTTGGAACCTTTGTTGTTTAAAAATGCAATGAAAATATAGCTGGCTAAGAGGTAGATTTCTTTTTAACAAGAGAGAGGTCTTGTTGCCAAGACAACAACACTTCAGAAGCATTACAATGAACATTAAGAATTTATTTATCAGCACTCCCAGGCAAAGTGTTTGTTCTACTCTTTGCTCATGCTCAAGGCAACTCTCAAAGCTGTATTGTACTGGATCCTAAATGCACCATATAAATCAGGTGAAGCCAAGGTAGTGGACTCCAGGTGTTGCAGGATGTCATGGACTTGTTGGACACAGATGAATGGTGTGAGGAACCAGCTGGGGAATCACCAAGGGAAGAAGGTTCAAAACCTGGGGGGAAGTGGTGGGACAAGGAGGAGTGGCCAGAGGGAGAAGAATGGGAAGAGGTGTTGGAAGCAGGAAAAGTAACAGAGCTTGTGGCAGAATCAGTCCAGAATCAGAGGCAGAAGCAGGAGAGTGGGAGGAGGGAGGCCAAGAGGCAAAAATGAGTCACCCTAATGAAGAGTCACAGGCATCTCCCCCTCCTGCTGTGACAACTCCTCTCCACACACACACACACCCGTCTCCCAGAACCAGAAGAGGGCTGAAACGAGTGGAGCTGCAGCAGGCTTCATGCAAGCACAGTCTCTGATTGCTTGGTGAAAGCCCTGGAAAGGAGGGGACTTAGACTGCTGTGGGGAGGTGGGGACTTTCAGCCTCGGCAACTGTTTTCCATGGCGTAAGACCACCAGGAATGAACTGCTCTGCTCATTAGGCCTGACACTCAGCCAAGTCTGTGAAGATCGTGTTTTAGCTAATAAAGAGTTAACTCCAACTTGAACTGTGTAATTACTGACTGGCATGCTCCTGGACTACAACTCCCATCACCCCGGGTCACTGGCCATGCTGACTGGGGCTGATGGGAGTTAAGAGTCCCACAACGTCTTGAGGGCACCATGTTGGCTACACCTGCAGGGATGAACTCTGGAGATCCCACTGGGCAGTGCAGGGAGTGAAATCTCCCAAGTGTCCTGCCCAGCCTAGCACTCAAGAGATTGCGATGGGTGCCAGAAAGGGTGCCAGCGCTCACCTGGGGTAGGGGGGGTGGCAGCCCCCTCAATATTGGTTGGCAGCAGTGCTCCCTGCCTCAAAATATTAAGGGGGCTGAAGCCCCTTCCGCCTCATATATCCAGTGCGTTGGGGGGGTGCATCTCATACTAATATAAATCACATATTGTGCCTTGCAAATAGATAGTGCTAATACTTATAGGCATGTTTTAATCATTGGATTATTATAACCCACTCCACCTAGGGCTGCCCTCAAGGAATGTCCAAGAAGACCAAAAAGTTCAGGCAGATCATTTCAGCCTTCTTCTTCTGGATTCACATGTCCTTCAACAGTGGGGACATTGGTTTCCGGGCAGGAGTTGATCACGGTGTGGATTTGCCAGGCGTGCCTTCCTCTTAGCACATTTCTCCCTTGCGTCCTGAGTTTGAGCGTCTTCAAAGTCCATGACACCTTTGGTAAGGGCTGTCCTCCAACTGGAGCGCTCGCAGGCCAGTGTTTCCCAGTTGTCGGTGTTTATATTACATTTTTAAAGATTTGCCTTGAGACAGTCTTTAAACCTCTTTTGTTGACCACCAGCATTACACTTTCCATTTTTAAGTTTGGAATAGAGTAGTTGCTTTGGAAGACGATTATCAGGCATCCGCACAACATGACCAGTCCAACGAAGTTGATGTTGAAGAATCATTGCTTCATTACTGGTCATCTTTGCTTCTTCCAGTACACTGATATTAGTTTGCCTGTCTTCCCAAGTGATGTGTAAAAAATTTTGGAGACACCGTTGATGGAATCTTTCCTATTCCAGCTACACTGGCACCCAATTTATTTCCAGACTCGACTCTAGGTGTGGCCTTTGCCATTTAAAGCCCTCAACTGCCTGAAGACCAACGCAACTCAATATTTCCCTCCTTGCGTAGGACCCTCTTTTGAGAGCTGCACTCAGGTGGCCATGGAGGAACCGCATGCCTGCCTCCTCGGACAAACAGCATGGCGGGGGTGAGAGGAGATCAGGCTGGCTCCATCCGTTGGCCAAAGGAGAAAGAACACTCTGTTTCAACTGACAGGTGCCCTAGAATGGCAGAGCTGAAAAGAAGCACACCCTGGACTCCACCACCATGCGTGGAACCAAAGGCACTCCCAGCATGAGAAAAAAACAAAACCCCAGCAATCCCAAAGTCTGCTTATCATGCCCTAAAGGGTTAGCTATAATGCTCCTTATAGTCACAACTTCAGTTTATCTCACCAAGCACTTAGCTCAGTGCTCTCTACAATGACCAGCAGAGGTCATGCAGCTGTAAGGGGAAGCAATTTGATTGAAGCATCTAGAGTGCAACTGAGCTACTCTCCCAAGATCATTATAAAGATCTTCTTGCTTTAAGACTTACAAACACCTTTGGTGTAACATCGGGATTCTAGTTTAAAAATAAAAAAGACCAAAGGCAGCTCCCTCCCTACTCCCTACTACATCGGGGGGGGGGGCTGTGTGGAGAGTGTCTCTTCCTTTAAATTCCTAGGAGTTTATGTCAGTGAAGACCTTACTTGGAAAATAAATACAACTCAGGTGGTTAAGAAAGCCCAACAGAGACTCCATCTCCTCAGAGTATTGCGGAAGAACGACGTCAATCAACATTTGATGATCTCCTTCTACCGGTCAACAATAGAAAGTGTCCTTTCATACTGCATCACGGTGTGGTATGCTTGTTTAGCATCATCTGATAGGAAGTGCCAACAGAGGGTGGTAAATAGAGTGCAAGATATTATGGGCTGTCCCGTGAATCCGCTGGATGAAATAGCGGAAGAACGTTGCCTCAGGAGAGTGAGGAAAATTCTCAGGGATGATTCACACCCTGGCCAGCACTTTCTTGATCTCCTGCCCTCAGGCAGAAGATATAGAAGCATGATTAGTCGCACCAACAGGGTAAAGAACAGCTTCTATCCGTGGGCTGTTAGGCTGCTGAATGAAAAGAGCAACTGGCTTTCGGGTTTGGTGGGTGTGAGTCAGTAAATGAGGGGAATTAAGACTAAGAGAGCTGAGTGGGGGGTGCTTGTGTAATCTCGCTGTATACAAGTTGTACAAGTGACAATAAAGTACTTCAGTTTCAATTTCAATTACTAGCCCAGTGATATAATGGCTAGAGTAGAAGACTAATGCGGTTAGAGCATTGAACTAGGATGGGGTGGGGACCTGGGTTCAAATTCCCACTTGTCCATGAAGCTCGGTAGATACCATGAGAAGCCAAGAATGGCCTACTGGATTCGGTCCCATCTAGATGAGAATCCCATTCTCAGAGAGGCCAACCAGATGCCTCTGGGAAACTGGGAAGCAGGACCTGAGCACGGGAGTGCTCTTCCCTCCTTGTGGTTTCCAAAAAAGCATTACTGCCTCTGACACGGGACACAGAACATAACCGTCAGGCCCAGCAGTCATGGATAGACTGATCTTCCCTGAACCTTGATCCTGTCATCAGCTGCTAGCCTAGCCTATCTCACAGGGTTGCTGTGCAAATGAATGGCGAGAGGGCCACGCACACTTCCTTGAGCCTCTTGGGAGGGAGGATGCAAATAAAATAGATAAATAATCTACACTTAACTGAAAACAGCTCCCAAGCAACAGTTTTCCAAGCCAGGCATTTGTTTTTTCCGGTGTTCTTGATTAAATCCCAGAAAGCTGGTACAGAACTCCAAGCCTGCCACTGAAACTCATCTGTCTTGTTATTTGACAAAAAAAGGTCACTACAAGTAATTTCCAAAAGTTGAACTCAGTATAACAGGGAACAACTTCTGGTCAAAAAGAGAAGAAACTTTTAAGAGATCTTGGAACAGCAAAGGTCAGGAAGGCTCGAAATGACGTACGATAGAAACTTTTACATTCAGCCAGCAGGCACATCAACTCCTAGGGGTGGAGGTGTATTCAGCCCCCTCAATATCTGCTGGCACGGGGCCAGGCCCCCACAATCTTGAGGGGGCAGAGGAGGCCGAACATAGTGTGGTTCAGTAGCTGGCTCCTTCTGAGAGCAAGAGAAGATGATGCACAGCACTGAGCTCAATGCTCAGCCTCCTCCCAAATGATGCAACATCGCATGCACATGATGTCACTGTGCTGGTCCCATGGGTTTCCGTGAGGCATGGTCCGAGGTCATGGGTGCTGTATTGAAGCCATCCATCAAAGCTGAAGCTGGGCCCAAGGCAGGGAGTTGGGTGAGGTCAGGAGATCCGGCAGGGCAAGGTACAGGCAGGAACTGGCTACCAACAACGTTGCTCCCACAACCTGGGACTGGGACTGGCCGGCTTTTATCTGCCCTGAGGCATAGGGCAGCTCCAGTCCACAGGTGACTTGCCTCTCCTGGCCTGGTAGGCGAGCACTCATCCTGCGGGAACTTAGTTCCCTCCGCCTCTCTGCCCTGAGCCTCTGCAGCTCAGGAGAGGCTGGAGGGTTACCAGACCCAGAGGCAACCTCCTCTTCCCCCGACGGGGCTGAGAGTGGAGCACCTGCAGGCAATGGGTCCTCCATCACCTCAGGAGCCACAGCAGACTCAGCTGATGCCTGCACCTGAGGATCCAGCACAGGTGAGGACCCTTCAGGCTCATGTCCCAGCCCCAGCTCAGCTGGTCCTGGAGGCGGGGACTCCTGTGCAGGCTGGGATTCCTCAGGTTCAGCCTCCGAATCTGAATCCCAGGCCATCACAGTCACACATGTGCAACAAGTGCCAGGCGCATGATGTCACATGCCTGCAACAGGGTCCCCCCCCCTCCAATCTTGGGCGCAAGGCGGCGCCTCTGTCCGGGATTCATGTCTGCACATCTAATTCACGTCTGCCTGCTTTGTGGATAAGAAATAACAACTCTTCCCCCTGTTGGCCAGCTGGTAGAAATCTGCTGTTGGCTTCACATAACTAGATAAACCCATAAACACCTCTGAAAAAATACAAGCAATAACATACGAAGATCCAAGCCAAGTTCCCAAAAGGAAGGGCCATAGCTCAGTGGAAGAGCATCTGCGCTGCACGCAGAAGACCCCAGGTTGAACCCCCAGCACAGTGTGGGGCTATTTGAAAGCCCTTTTGCAAACAACGCCATGCTGCTCTTTACCTCTCTGGTTTTCAGAGGTGCAAAGAGCAGCCTGGGGCTTTCTGCAAAAGGGTTTTCAAAAAGCCCCCTCGCTGTGCTTTGAAGTCCCAAGAGTTTGGAGAATCACTTGGCATCATTGTGACTTGGCCCAGCTCTCAAATCTGGACTTCTAGGGTGTAGGGAGATAAAGATCTGGCCCCCTGGCTAAAATAAGATCCCCCATCTTTAATACAAGGCTTCAGTTGGATATACCGTGTTTTTCGCTCTATAAGATGCTCCAGACCACAAGACGCACCTAGTTTTTGGAGGAGGAAAACAAGAAAGAAAAAATATTCTGAATCTCAGAAGCCAGGACAGCAAGAGGGATCGCTGCGCAGTGAAAGCAGCAATCCCTCTTGCTGTTCTGGCTTCTGGGATAGCTGCACAGCCTGCATTCGCTCCATAAGATGCACACACATTTCCCCTTACTTTTTAGGAGGGGAAAAGTGAGTCTTATAGAGCAAAAAATACGGCAGGTGCTTGCAAAGCCGTCTATAATACTGCTTCAGCTGGACTCTGGGAGCTCTCCAAGGTCCTGAAAATGCTTCGGGTGCCATGGATTCCTGACTCAAGACTATTGACACTGATGGACTTCTCCTGAGACACAAGCTCTCTACAGAACAAGGTAGGTTACGCCCAAACCAGATGTTTGTTTCGTTTAATGACTTCTTGATTCCTAAGTGGTTGCAAAGACCACTTGCAGGAACCCAAGTGTGTGTGTGTGTGTGTGTGTGTGTGTGTGTGTGTGTGTGCTGGTTTGTCAACCCTTTGAACCCTGGGGCAAACAGAATAATGTAGAATGACCACAGAAAGAGGGGGTAAGGCCCACTCACTCACCCTCTCAACTCTACACGGGTAGAGTGGTACCTCGGGTTACATACACTTCAGGTTACACATTCTTCAGGTTACAGACTCCGCTAACCTAGAAATAGTGCTTCAGGTTAAGAACTTTGCTTCAGGGTGAGAACAGAAATCGTGCTCCGGTGGCGTGGCAGCAGCAGGAGGCCCCATTAGCTAAAGTGGTGCTTCAGGTTAAGAACAGTTTCAGGTTAAGAACGGACCTCTGGAACGAATTAAGTACTTAACCTGAGGTACCACTGTACTACACATGCCTGATGCAGAAACAAGATTTGAACTCAAGATTTGCCCAGTAAGCTAGTAAGCTCCAGGCAATCTGTTGTTTCACAATTAGTCACTGCACAGGTAGAAAACAGTGCAGCTCTTCTTAACAGGACAACTTGTGCCTGAACGCAACGGAAGCTGCTTGATTGTGATCATTTGTACAGCAATAACTGTTGAAAAACACGTTGTTTGCTTGGCATTGTGCTCTCATGAGCAGGTCAGGAAGCAAAATGCCCTCGGAAATGGAAGAAACATAGTGGCAAGTCAAGCACGTACTGAATAATAATAATAATAATAATAATTATTATTATTATTATTATTATTATTATTATTATTATTATTATTATTTATTATTTATTCCCCGCCCATCTGGCTGGGCCTCCCCAGCCACTCTGGGCGGCTTCCATAAAAACCAAAAATACAGTAAAATATCACACGTTAAAAACTTCCCTGAACAGGGCTGCCTTAAGATGTCTTCTGAATGTCAGGTAGTTGTTTATTGCTTTGACATCTGCTGGAAGGGCGTTCCACAGGGCGGGCGCCACTACCGAGAAGGCCCTCTGCCTGGTTCCCTGTAGCTTTGCTTCTCGTAATGAGGGAACCGCCAGAAGGCCCTCGGCACTGGACCTCAGCATCCAGGCAGAATGATGGGGGTGGAGACGCTCCTTCAGGTATACTGGACCGAGGCCGTTTAGGGCTTTAAAGGTCAGCACCAACACTTTGAATTGTGCTCAGAAACGTACTGGGAGCCAATGTAGGTCTTTCAAAACCGGTGTTATATGGTCTCGGCGGCCGCCCCCAGTCACCAGTCTAGCTGCCGCATTCTGGATTAATTGTAGTTTCCGAGTCACCTTCAAAGGTAGCCCCACATAGAGTGCATTGCAGTAGTCCAAGCGGGAGATAACCAGAGCATGCACCACTCTGGCGAGACAGTCCGCAGGAAGATAGGGTCTCAGCCTACGTACCAGATGGAGCTGGTAAACAGCTGCCCTGGACACAGATTTGACCTGTGCCTCCATGGACAGCTGTGAGTCCAAAATGACTCCCAGGCTGCGCACCTGGTCCTTCAGGGGCACAGTTACCCCATTCAGGACCAGGGAATCCTCCACACCTGCCCGCCTCCTGTCCCCCAAAAACAGTACTTCTGTCTTGTCCGGATTCAACCTCAATCTGTTAGCCGCCATCCATCCTCCAACTGCCTCCAGACACTCACGCAGGACCTTCACCGCCTTCACTGGTTCTGATTTAAAAGAGAGGTAGAGCTGGGTATCATCCGCATACTGATGAATACCCAGCCCAAACCTCCTGATGATCTCTCCCAGCGGCTGCATATAAATGTTGAAAAGCATGGGGGAGAGGACAGAACCCTGAGGCACCCCACAAGTGAGAGCCCAGGGGTCTGAACACTCATCCCCCCCCACCACTTTCTGAACACGGCCCAGGAGGAAGGAGCGGAACCACTGTATAACAGTGCCCCCAGCTCCCAGCCCCTCAAGACGGTCCAGAAGGATGCTATGGTTGATGGTATCAAACGCCGCTGAGAGATCCAGCAGAACTAGGAAACAGCTCTCACCTTTGTCCCTAGCCCGCCGGAGATCATCAACCAGTGCGACCAAGGCAGTTTCAGTCTGCTTAAATTCTGCTTATCAAAATAAAAAAAAATTAAGGAGTCAATTGACTTAAGAGGGTTACAATGCTGTAGGAGCTGATGCAGGATGGTAAGGATAGCAGCCATGAGTCACGCATAAGCATATCGAATATTGGCCCAAAAGATTTCTCCCCCACCCCACATCTTGCAATTACCAATTGTAATTTCTTACCTGCTGAGCAAATCCACGCTCAGAAAGTCAAGGAGGCAAGATCTTGGCATTATTTTAGATCCAGTTGTTCCCTGCTAACTCATTTCCTAAAAATAAGCACCCCTACCCAGATCCAAAGGGGAAAAGAAAACTGCAAGCACAGCAAATGACAGTACTTAGAGGGAGGCAAACGCGAGGCAATTCCAAGCAGTTACCAGAAAGCATGTCAGGGCTGCTGTTTTATTATAATAGCAGGTGCAGGAGGAGATTTCCGTGGGGGTGGGAGGTTCAACTCTTCCCTTCCAAGCTGCATTCTTGATTAAAATCATCATGGCTATGCTTCTTTTTTTGGGGGGGAGAGACTCCCATTGACATCAATGAGACCTTCTTCTTATTCCACAAGCAAGGCCATCGTTGGCAGAAATGTGAGATGAGAAGACTACAACTTCCCTCCTGCAATCCAAATAAAAAAGCAGAGGGTCCCAACACAATATTTAAAAAACACGGAAACGTTTGATAACAAGGGTAGGGAATCTCAGGTCCAGGGGCCAAATGCAGCCCCACCAGGCCTCTTCATCTGGTTCTTGGAACTCCTTCCAGGTCACACCTCCTCTCCCTAAGCCACGCTTCTCACGGATCTTGTTTTGCACACCAAGGTTTTTGCCCAGATGAAATGCGTCCTTGAACTCCGATGATGCCCCTTACCCATGGGTAGGCAAACTAAGGCCCGGGGGCTGGATCCAGCCCAATCGCCTTCTCAATCCGGCCAGTGGATGGTCCAGGAATCAGCGTGCTTTACATGAGCAGAATGTGTCCTTCTATTTAAACTGCATCTCTGGGTTATTTGTGGGGCATAGGAATTCATTCATTTTTTTTCAAAATATAGTCCGGCCCCCCACAAGGTCTGAGGGACAGTGGACCAGCCCCCTGCTGAAAAAGTTTGCTGACCCCTGCTTTTTCCAGTGGCACACTTTGGGCTTTCAAATTTCAGCAGCTCCCTGTGTGACGCCAAACTCCAGACCTCCCTCTGCTCCTTGCCTTCCCTTGTTCCTCGTGGTTGTGGTGCCCTCTCGGCTCAGCTCCCTGTGCAGGCAAACCAGTCACACTCCCTTAAATCCACCTCTGCTCTTACTTGTCTGGATGGAGGGCAGGGATGGGTGCAAGAGGGGGTGTCGAAACCAGCATGGGGTGGTGGTTAAGAGCGGTGGACTCGTAATCTGGAGAACCGGGTTCGCGTCTCCGCTCCTCCACATGCAGCTGCTGGGTGACCTTGGGCTATTCACACTTCTCTGAAGTCTCTCAGCCTCACTCACCTCACAGAGTGTTTGTTGTGGGGGAGGAAGAGAAAGGAGAATATTAGCCACTTTGAGACTCCTTCGGGTAGTGATAAAGCGGGATATCAAATCCAAACTCTTCTTCTTCTAATGCGCAAAGGTGAAATTTACATTCCTTGCTCTGCCCATTTTTACCTCTGCCCCCACCCACCACCGGCATGTGCCCCTGCCCCACTTCAGAAGGTTGCCCAGAATGTAGTGTATCCCATGGGCTGAAAAACTGCATTCCCACCTGTAATGGGAATTGGGGTTGCTTGTGCATAAACTGCAAACTGCTCCAAGCTGGTCGTATAGCTAAACCTTTCCCTGGTTTGACAGCCCTTACAACGCGACTGTCTTAGTCACTGGCAGAATCCGTGAGTGGGTGTCTCCTAAACTTCCTCCAACATAGAAATTCTTTGACGCCAAGTCTCCTCCTAGATTCTCTGCGCGGAAGCCTTCTGCGCAGCGTGGGTGTGCCAAGCGGAGGTCCTGTGCTCTCTCCGCTGATTTCACTGGAAGAGTCTCGGAGCCTCCCCTCCGCAGTACTCTCAGCCTCCCCTTTCTCCCTGGTGTCCCCTGGATTTCCTTCCCCAGCGGAAGCGCTCTCTCTCTCCTTGCTAGTTCCCTCCCCTGCATCATTGGAGAGTCTTACCTCTCCTCTTGCCTCTGATGGCAGTTCCCTGACACCACCCATTTCATAAAGATGCTTTCAAGCAACATGTTTGGCTTGGGCCCTTGGGCAGATTTCACGGGGGAGCAATACAACTGGAGGAGAAGCTGCTGGATGGAAGCCAACCAGAGTTTAATTCTCTTATATCCTCACCTCAGTTCCCTGCCCCGGTTGACTGCTACGTCCCCTGAGGCTTTGTGCCGCTGCTTAAACTGCACCAGAAGGCCCAAAGCACAAACCACATTAGCCAGGCTATCATTCACCTGTCCTTTCTGTTCACCTATCGTGTTTTACTTCAATGGTGCAAAGAACTATGAATCCTCATTTCCTCTCACAGAGCAACAGTTCCCAGAGTGGTTTAACAACCAGTCCCTCTTCCCAGGGAACTGTGGGAATTGTAGCTCTGTGAGGGGAAGAGAGGAGGGTCTCCTAACACCACCCAAACCCTACGCCAAAGGATGATTGGACATAAATCTGACATCAGAAATCACAAGACAGAGAAACCAGTAGGAGAACACTTCAGTCTCCCAGAACATTCTATACAAGATCGCAAAGTAGCTGTCATATTACAAAAGAATTTCAGAAATAGACTGGAAAGAGAAGATGCTGAATTACAACTCATTACCAAACTTAAAACCATGGAGAGATTGAAAATAAGCGGCATTGGTAAAAAAATTAATAAGAATATGTAAATATGGATTGATAATGGTGGAAAATACATATTTATAATAGGTTAAGATGTTGAGCAAGGATAAATGATAGAGGGTAAGGACTTGCTGAATTTAATATCTGAACTGGAATACAAAAAGGGAGGTGTGAGGAGGTCAGGAAACTAGTAAATGAAGTACAAGATATGAAAATATTGGTATTTTTTTCTCTCTTCTTTTTTTGCTAACTGTTTTCTATTTTGCATTTTTTATGTGTTTTGTTTTTGTACCTTTGTAGTTCTTTTTTCTTCTATTAGGGTTATTCTTTGTTCTTATTTTTTATGTTTAAACTTTGAAACTTTTTATTGTCTTTAAAACTTCAATAAATATTACTTTAAAAAAAAAAACCATGGAGAGACCTGGTCTGAATAGAGACATTGGATTCTTATCTCATTATACATGATAAAGCTATTTTTGGCCATCTCATCCCTTGCTTTTTCCTGTAAGACCAATTGCAGTCGTTAACAGTAGTCAACAGATTTACCACACCTATCAGCCAATCACCCATTCCCACCACCCTTCTGAGTAATACCCCTCCCCACCCTTTCACTATATATAAAGGTCTGGTGACTTCTGTTTCAGTGTATCTGAACAAGTGTGCATGCACACAAAAGCTATACTAAGAACAAGCTTAGCTGGTCTCTAAGGTCTACTGGACATTTTTATTTTTTATTTTTTATATACAGTCATACCTTGGGTTGAATGTGCTTCAGGTTGAGAACTTTCGGGTTGTGCTCCATGGCAACCCAGAAGTAACGGAGCGTGTTACTTCCGGGTTTCGCCGCTTGCGCATGCGCAGACGCTCAAAATGACGTCACACGCATGCGCGGAAGCGGCAAAACGCGACCTGCGCACGCACAGATGCGCCGTCCCATCTTACATTCTATTCAGGATGCGAACGGGTCTCCAGAACGGATCCCGTTTGCATCCCGAGGTACCACTGTATATTTCTACAGACCAACACAGCTACCACCCAATCTAACACCAGCCAGCGCTCTTAACATACTGCAGCTCCCAGGATTCTTTGGGGGAAGCCGCGGGTGACCATTAAAGTGGTATGATGCTGCTTTAAACATAGAATGCAGATTTTCAGTGAACCAGTCTTCCTCAACCTGGTGCCCTCCAGATGTTATGGAATTTAATTATTTTTATTATTATAAAATTATTATTATAAAATAAAAATATTATAAAATTACGGAATTAATAGGGAATTAAGACTTAAGAGAGCTGAGTGGGGAGTTCTCAAGGAATCTCACTGTATACAAGTTGTACAAGTGACAATAAAGTATACAGTGGTACCTTGGATTAAGAACTTAATTGGTCCGTTCTTAACCTGAAACTGTTCTTAACCTGAAGCACCACTAGATGTGGCCTGCATTGCTGTTATTGCCCTGTATGTTACTATGTGAAACCGCTTTCTTTAAAAGAGGCACAGCAATTTTCTAGAAGCGTAACGAAAGGCCAACGAAGCAATTTGGAAGGAAAGGACACTCACCTCTGTTGTCTCTTGGCCCAGCCCTGAAAATTCACCATGCCAGCCAGCTGAAGAGCACCACTTCAGGGCATCGCCGACTGAGGGGGGCGCAATCCAATCAACAGGATCGTGTGTGCCTTTTAAAGCTTGCCCTGTGCCCCCCCCCCAGCCTGCAAGAGGTCTTGTTTGCAATTAACTCACTCACTATTTTCTGCCCAAACATGCGTTCCTTCCAGCCCTCAATCATCTATTCAGAGGCTATGAGTAAACGAAATGTATTTTCATATATACCAGCCTGCCTTGCAATCAGAAAAGCTATTTTCGAAATCCCGGGGTGGAGTTGGGGGGGGTGGACTCTTGAGCAGAGTGATTACAATGCTTGTTCTGAGGAACCAACGGCAACTCACAAGAGGCGTGCCCTGAAGTAAGGAGACAACATAACCTGGGAGAAACTCACTTCTGTACGCAATTAAGTCCAAATGAAGGGGGGGCAGATGAGTAAGTCAGTCAGATAAAAGGGGACAAGGAAGAATTCAAAACAAGACTGCCTCCTTCACGGGAAATGAAGGGGCACGGAAGGAGGGGTAGGAAGAAAGATCAATAGTTTAAATTACTCTGAAATGGAGCATATATGTCAGAACATGATTGCTTTATGAGAGACGATGTTAATGAGGCCTCTCATACATCAAAAGCCTGTAATGGCAATATTTTTGCCTTCTATTTTGTTAGAAGAAGGAACAGAGAAGAACCCCATCGTAAAGACAGATACAGTGGTACCTCGGGTTAAGTATTTAATTCGTTCCGGAGGTCTGTTCTTAACCTGAAACTGTTCTTAACCTGAGGTACCACTTTAGCTAATGGGGCCTCCTGCTGCCACCGCACCGCCAGAGCACGATTTCTGTTCTCATCCTGAAGCAAAGTTCTTAACCTGAAGCACTATTTCTGGGTTAGCGGAGTCTGTAACCTGAAGCGTATGTAACCTGATTTACCACTGTACTCTTAGAATCATACAATTGCAGAGTTGGAAAGTTTATAGGACTAAGGCAAACTATCATGCCTCACATAATCTGTCTAACAGAGGAGCAAATAGTATCTCGAGCTCACAGGGAGCCAACTCAGTAATAGGAACATAGAAATTCTACCGTTCATCCAGAGATTGCAGTACAGCATGCATAGCATTGGACTGGGGCTCAGATTCCTGATCAGCCACAGAG
Organism: Podarcis bocagei; assembly: GCF_964188305.1. Classification (NCBI taxonomy): domain Eukaryota; kingdom Metazoa; phylum Chordata; class Lepidosauria; order Squamata; family Lacertidae; genus Podarcis; species Podarcis bocagei. The sequence goes on along the minus strand of NC_138142.1, from coordinate 12,548,458 downwards.
CTCACTGGGTGACTGCTACTGATTCACTTTTATTGATTGATTTTGCCCACGCTGGGCAAAAGATTCCCACATGGCAGAGGGTTGGACTAGGTGACTCTTGAAAGTGTAAGTAGGTTTCCATGAAGCAAGATACAGTGATAACAGCAAAGAACCTTTATTGAACTATCACAGGCTTCCTCAACCTCGGCCCTCCAGATGTTTTTGGCCTACAACTCCCATGACCCCTAGCTAGCAGGACCAGTGGTCAGGGGTGATGGGAATTGTAGTTTCAAAACATCTGGAGGGCCGAGGTTGAGGAAGCCTGAACTAACAGAACGGGACAACAGGGGCAAAGCAACTACTTATATACATTTCTGAAGGACTGGGCCACTCCCACTGTCAACGTGATTGGCTGTCTTTTTTATTATTAATTTTTAACATATCATTTTCAACAATTGTTTAACATAATTTCATATCTTATACAATTTTTAGACTTCCATCAATCACATCTGAAAATTTTCTGATCTTTTTCACTTAGTTTACATTTCTTAATTTTACTTTTACAGCAGTACCTCGGGTTAAGAACTTAATTTGTTTTGGAGATCCGTTCTTAACCTGAGGTACCACTTTAGCTAATGGGGCCTCCCGCTGCCGCCACACGATTTCTGTTCTTATCCTGAAGCAAAGTTCTTAACCCGAGGTCCTATTTCTGGGTTAGCAAAGTCTGTAAGCTGAAGTGTCTGTAACCTGAAGCTTCTGTAACCCAAGGTATCACTGTACTTTTAATTATCTTAACTAACAACTCTCTTCATAACCATCCTTGCAATATTTCATATATTCCTCCTTACAAAACTTCTTGTAGTCCTACTAGCGTGATTTGTTGATTACAATGGCTTTTCAAATAGTTCACATATTTATTCCAGTCTTCCGAGACTCTCTGGTCCCGCAGGTTTCGAATCCTTCCTGTCATCTTATCTAATTCTGCATAGTCCATTAATTTCCTCTGCCATTCTTCTTTCATCGGTAATTCTTCCTGTTTCCATTTCTGGGCCAACAACGTGATTGGCTGTCTAAACTCCCAAGCTGCGAATCATGACTCAGAGTTTAAGGGCCAATGGCAGAGGCCCAAATCCTGAAATGTTCTGTGATTGGATATCATGTATTGAATCAGAACACAGGGGCTCAGATTCCTTAGTCCAGACTCAAGCTCAGGCAAACCCAGACCACTGAACACATAACGACCCTTTTGATCTCTTCGAACTCTACAATTCTGCGACTTTACAATTCTATGATTTTATATCCCGTCTTTCCTCCAAGAAGCTTAAGGTGGTGTACATCATTCTTCCCTGCTCCGTATTTTTTTAAAAAATATTTTTATTAAGCAATTTTGACATAACAAATTATCAAATCATATAATCACATACATTATTTTTTCCCTTTTTCCCTGCCCCCCCTTCCATCCCTCCCTCCCCCCACCCAGCAGGGACTTCCCTCAGCTCCTCTCTCTGATTTCTCTGCATATATAATTCTCTGCATGTTATAAAATTATACATATCCTTGCATTGTCTATCTATCATGTTATCAACCAATAAATTTGTGTATGTTTATTAAAAACCTGCCAAGGAGTCCAGTTCATTTTGTTGTCTTTTTAGATAATTTGTAAAAAGTTCCCGTTCTTCCTTAAAATCATAGCTGTCCTTGTCCTGCAATTTGTATGTCAATTTAGCCAGTTCTGCATAACTCGTCAATTTTTCTTGCCACTGTTCTTTTGTTGGGATTTCCTCATTCTTCCATCCTTGTGCTATCAAGACTCTTGTTGTAGCATACATAAATAGATCCTTTGTTTTTCTCGGCAGGTCTTGTCCTACAATCCCTAACAAAAATGCCTCTCGTTTTTTTACAAATGTCATATTAAACTTTTTTTTCAATTCATTGTATATCATTTCCCAAAACTTCCCTGCTCCGTATTATCCTCATAACAACCCTGTGAGGTGGGCTAAGTTGAGAGAGGCAATGTGCCCCAAACTACCCAGTGAGCCTTCATGGCCATGTGGGAATTTGAACTCGGCTCCCCACAACCTAGCCCAGTGTTTCCCAACCGGTGTTCCGCGGCACACTACTGTGCCGTGAGACATCGGCTGGTGTGCCGTGGGAGGGAGGCGGGCGAGTCGGGCGGCGAGAGGCGGCGGCGGCGAGGATCCGCGTCGAGCCAGGGGCGGCTCCGCGGTGGTGGTGCCGAGCGGCGGGGCAGCGCGTGCAAAAGGGAGGATCGCGAGACAGCGGAGGAGGAGGAGGCCGGCATGTCCGGGCAGCAGCAGCAACAGCAGCAGCAGCAACTCCCGCCGCCGCCCCCTCCTCCGCCCGCTATCGCCGCCACCACCACAACAGCCGCCGCCGCCTCAGCTGCCGCCGTCCCTCAGTCCCTCGCTCTGCTGCCTCCTCCCACCCCGGCAAGGGGGAGGGAAAAAACTTTCACTTTTGTGCGTCCCTCCCGGCGTGACGCTGCGCGCTGACGTCACGGGGCGGGGCTTTAATGGTGGTGTGCCGCGAGATTTTTTTCCGGTAAACAGGTGTGCCGTTGCCCAAAAACGTTTGGGAAACACTGACCTAGCCTAACACTCTAACCACTACACCACACTGCCAAGTCAGTAATGCCTCACTCAGCCTCCCTCACAAGGTCACTGTAAAGATTATTTATTATTTAAATTTACAAGCCATCTTTCTAAACTGGTCCACTGAGACCACTAAAAACAGGGGAAAGGATTCGATGATAATACAGCCAAGAAACCAGTCTTACAATATCAGTACCAATTAAAATGAGAAGAAAAACAACAAGAACAGGACCAACTGATTTAAAAAAGAAAAAAAGCTTAAAAATCAGAGTGAACAGAAAGTGGGACGGAAAAATTTCTGCTGCTTTAGTTTTCCACAGAAAAGTTGCAATTTCGTAAGTTCGTTAGTAGCAAGGATACAGTATTTGGCAAGCATGGCAGTTTTAACATTGTAATTAATGTCTTTCAGGTGATTATCACTAGGAAGTCTGTGAGTCAGCGCATCATGCACAGTTCACTGGGCTGCTAAAACCTATTAGCGTGTCAACACTTTCCAGCATCTCTGCTTTTAGAAAATAAACAATAAACAATGCACAGGAAGTACACAACTATAAACGTTTACAAGGATCATAATAAACATACCTAAATAATATAAAGTTTAAAAGTGCATTAAGTGCAGTTTCATTTCCCCCTCTAAAATATTCCAGGCTAAATACTGCTTCTTTTCTTTTTTAGTTCTGTTTCCTAAAGCCAGTAAAACATGGGTAGGCAAACTAAGGCCTGGGGTCCGGATCCGTCCCAATCGCCTTCTAAATCCCGCCCGCAGACAGTCCGGGAATCAGTACCGGTATGTTTTTACATGAGTAGAATGTGTCCTTTTATTTAAAATGCACCTGTGGGTTATTTGTGGGGCCTGCCTGGAGTTTTTACATGAGTAGAATGTATGCTTTTATTCAAAGTGCACCTCTGGGTTATTTATGGGGCATAATAATTCGTTCATTATTTTTTTTCAAAATATAGTCCACCCCCCACAAGGTCTGAGGGACAGTGGACTGGCCCCCTGCTGAAAAAGTTTGCTAGGAGAGGAGAAGGGAATCTTTTGCAGCGTCCCTCTTGTGAGACAACTTTGTCAGGTGATATCTGTCAATCATCTGGTGTTATAAATACGCTGTCAAAGCCAGTGGCGTAGCGTGGGTTGTCAGCACCCGGGGCAAGGCAAGTAATTTGCGCCCCCTAACCCGTGGATTTGCGCCCCTAACCCCCAGATGTTGCGCCCGGTCCGGCCACCCCCCCCCCTGCACCCCCCACGCTACGCCACTGGTCAAAGCTAACCCATGGAGCTGGGCGGAGGGAATTCCAAGGACTTGCAAAGTGCTTCCAAAGTGCCTGACAAACAATTGATTATCAGGCCATGGGAAGGGCTGCACAAGGGTCTTTGCAGACATTGTCAATCATCCCCTTTTGGCCAGGCTCCATACTAATTGCCCTTACCTGGCATCCGGTATAGAGCAGGTGGGTGGAATAAATGGGGAGAGCTGATTGGCCTCATTCAGTAGCCAGAGGCACCCTGCCTCTGTTCTAGGACATCGGGGGGGGGGTCAAAATTAACCTAATTCACAGGAAAAAATATTCCACAGTTCAACATTTTCCAGAAAACTCACTTTTCTAAGGCTCCATTTACACTGCACAGTCGTACCTCGGTTCTCGAACACCTTGTGACTCGAGCATTCTGGCTCCCGAACTCAGCGAACCCGGAAGTAAGTGTTCCGGTTTGCAAACTTTTTTGGGACGCCCAATGGAAGCTCCTGCAGCCAATCGGAAGCCACGCTTTGGTTTTCGAACGTTTTCGGAAGTCGAACGGACTTCTGGAATGGATTCCGTTTGAAAACCAAGGTACGAGTGTATATTTAAAGCAGTATCATGCCACTTTAAACAACCACGTCTCCTCAAAGAATCCTGGGCAGTGTAATTTCTTAAGGGTGTCAAGAATTGTTACATAGACCCCTATTCCCCTCGCAGAGCTACAATTTCCATAGTGGTTTAAAATTCAATCCCTCTGCCCAGGGATTTGGTGTGTTATCTTTATCTTAGGTATAAATCACCTTGAGATTAGAAGGCGATTGCTGAATCCATGATGCAGAGGATAATGGTAATAATAATAAGGCCTGGAGAACCACATAAAATCATAGAATTGTAGAGGGGGAAGGGACCGGTCATCTAGGCCAACCCCCTGAAATGCAGAAATCTTTTTGCCCAACACAAGTCTCAGACTCATGACCCTGAGATAGAGAGTCTTACGCTCTACCAACTGAGCTGTTTCAATTGTCCTCGAGGTCTGTAAGGTAAAGGTAAAGGGACCACTGACCATTAGATCCAGTCATGACCGACTCTGGGGTTGCGGCGCTCATCTCACTTTACTGGCTGAGGGAGCCGGCGTACAGCTTCCAGGTCATGTGGCCTTGACTAAGCAGCTTCTGGCGAACCAGAGCAGCACACGGATACGTAGTTTACCTTCCCACCAGAGCGGTACCTATTTATCTACTTGCACTTTGACGTGCTTTCGAATTGCTAGGTTGGCAGGAGCAGGGACCGAGCAATGGGAGCTCACCCTGTTGCGGAGATTCGAACCGCCAACCTTCTGATTGGCAAGTCCTAGGCTTTGTGGTTTAACCCAAAGTGCCACCCGCGTCTCATTGGGGCTCTGCACCCATGGTCTAATACAAATTAAGCATCCCTGGAACAAGTGTGACACTTGGTTTTAGCGCTCTGGGTCATTGAGAAGGGTAAAGGTAAACGTAAAGGACCCCTGACAGTTAAGTCCAGTTGCAGACGACTCTGGGGTTTGTGGCCTTCATCTCGCTTTACAGGCCATAGGAGTTGGCGTTTGTCCGCAGACTGTTTTTCCGGGTCATGTTGCCAGCATGACTAAGCCGCTTCTGGCACAATGGAACACCGAAACCAGAGCAGCGCATGGAAACACCGTTTACCTTCCTGCCAGAGTGGTACCTATTTATCTACCTGCACTTTTTGGCATGCTTTTGAACTGCTAAGTTGGCAGGAGCTGGGACCAAGCAACAGGAGCTCACCCCGTCGCGGGGATTCGAACCGCCAACCTCCTGATCGGCAAGCCCAAGAGGCTCAGTGGTTTAGACCACAGTGCCACCCGCGTCCCATTGAGAAGGGTAAAAGGTAAAGGTAAAAGGACCCCTGACCGTTAAGTCCAGTCGCAAACAACTCTGGGGTTGCACGCTCATCTCGCTCTATAGGCCAGGGAATCATAAAACCTCCCATATCTGTGCTCACAAAATCCCTCGGCCTGTCCTCCTCCTACACTACTTTAGGGCGCACCCTAAAGTCTTGTAGGGCATACAAAGTCTTGTTCACTTTTCCCGAAAAGACTCACAAGCCAGAGGCCACATCAGCATCCACTCTTTCTTCAAGCAAAATCCAATCAACTCCTATCTGTTCCAGAATAACTTAAAAAGAGAGAGAGCAAGCATTCCATGGATCAAACCTCCCACCCCCGGTATTGAGGTTGCCAAGAGATAATAAAGCCAGTAGCAATGTTTAATTGTCACACTTGTTAATGTCAGCTGCTCAACGCAAAAGGTCAGCTTCTATGCAGCGTTCTGCGTAGAAGAGATGACTCCTGGAACAGAATCTGTGGGTGCATACAGAGAAGGACTTATCCTGCAATGAGGGTTCCTTCCAATCCACAGTATTTTACGGACCATTCGTATTTCAAGAGCTCTGCCCACACTTAAGGACAGAGCTTTCTTGCTGTTTCTTGCCTTCCGCTGCAAGAAATACGCATTCGAGAGCGAGACAGGAATTTTGGAACTGGCAAAAAAACCAACGACCCAGCAGCAAGCATGCTTTAAAATGAATAAGGGGGCGAGTTGTTTTGCAGAAAAGATAATTCATGTTAGCGTTGTTCCACTCTGGAGTATGAAGCAGCCATGTAACATAATAGAGGGGCTATTACAATAATTAGGCATCAATCTTTCTCCACCGCATACTCTTTCTTCATTGCATTTTAATAGCAAAAAACCAAAACACAACTATAGAAGCACGATTAGGTTCTCATCACAATAAGCCCTCTGATGCCACACCTGTTTTGCCCAATTTGCATAGTGAACAGCTGGGCTGCCCATCAATTGCCAGGTGAAAAGTTGGCAGTTAGAACATGGCACCTGTGCAATTTACTTGCCTTAAGGCAGGTAGAGCAAACCTATGGTCTTCCAAGTATAGTTGGGAGTTCATTTACATCTGTCTCTAGAGACAATGGAGTGCACCTCCAGGGGTGATCAAGACTGGAAGATATATCGTCCAAAACCAGTTTGAAGACCATATTGTGGTATCGGTTTCATAGCTTTTGACCTGGCAATGTGTTGTGAATCATGATATGTATGTGTGTGCTGTGCAAAAATCACAATGTGGGGAGAAACTGTGAAGCCAGCCAGCCAATGCCTCTACATAGCTCCATCCTTATTTCAGACATTGTGATTCATTAGTATTTCTCAGGCACGTCCAACTCCAGAGAGACTGTGATCTACTCACAGTATAAAAATACTGGCTGTGATCTATCCATTGTCTTTACGAGGCAAAGTTGTTGAACTTTTTCGGGGGGGGGAGGCAAACCTGTTGGACATGCCTAGTATATCATAATGTTTAGTTGTAAACCAGATATCGCCCAGCCCTAGGGGTGACACCAAACTGCTGGAGAATCACAGCATCTGCTGTGGCTGCAGAGCCTGTTAACTCATAACTGCTGCCTCCTGTATTGTTTTTGCTGCATTAGCAGCAGCAAAGTGACCTCCCTGGGGTGCAAGCCTGGGAAGTGTGTATGAAAGTCCTGAGCTGCCCAGGGCAACAAAACCGCCTTCGTGACATTTCTGATGTGGTCCAAAGGAAAGCAGAGCAATATGTTTGGCACCAGCTCGGCTGAGGGGTTGCTGGAAGGAGGCATACAAGACAGTCTTAGGGACTCTACTCTGGATTTGTGCAGAATTTACTCCCTAGCCTTTTCTTCTCCTGAAGATGTCCTGCAAAGCAGTGTAAAGGCATTTTTTCCTTGGGGTTTACTCCTGAAGCCTTTCTCACAAATTAGTATAGCCACAAGGCAGCAAAGGTTTAGAATCAGAGTTTTCCCAGGTTGACAAGCCCCACCTGTCCCTTATTTCATTCTACTGCACATGTTATAACAACCTTCTTGACTGCTTGACCCACTATTGGTCTTGTCCACTCAGTCCACAAGAGCCTGTCTTCACATGCAGGGGAAGACCCTAATTCATTGAGGGTTTGAGACCCATCGCCCTCCCAGAGGTCTGTTCTTAACCTGAAACTGTTCTTAACCTGAAGCACCACTAATGGGGTCTCCCACTGCCGCCGTGAGATTTCTGTTCTCAACCTGAAGCAAAGTTCTTAACCCGAGGTACTATTTCTGGGTTAGCGGCGTCTGTAACCTGAAGCATCTGTAACCTGAAGCGTCTGTAACCCGAGGTACCACTGTATTTTTAAAAGGAAGGATTGAAACATTCCACACACTCAAGGCCACAGATAATTAAGAGCTTAAGGTCCAGCCAAAAGAAGAAGAAAAGGCATTGCCTGGTACATCAGGCTATGTAATGATGGTGTCAGGTGAGCCTCCCAGGGCAGAGCATTCCACATGCAGGGAGCCACCACTGATAAGGCCTGTTCTTGCGTTGCCACCCTCCAGCCCTCCTGTGGAGGGGGCACACACAAAAAAGAGTCTTAGATGGCAATCACAGGGTCTGGGTCGATTCAGATGGGCAGAGGTGGTCCTTGAGATTCTGAGCTGCATAAGGCTTTATAGGTCAAAACTAGCACTGTGCACTGAAACTAATCTGCCTCACAGGGTTGTTGTGAAGATATAAGCAGGGAGAGGGAGAACCAGGTTTCCTCCCTTGGGCTCTTTGGAGGAACAGGGAGATAAAAAGGTAAAGGGACCCCTGACCATTTAAGTCTAGTCATGACCGACTCTGGGGTTGCGGCACTCATCTTGCTTTATTGACCGAGGGAGCCGGCGTACAGCTTCCGGGTCATGTGGCCAGCATGACTAAGCCGCTTCTGGCGAACCAGAGCAGCGCACGGAAATGCCGTTTACCTTCCGGCCGGAGCGATACCTATTTATCTACTTGCACAGGTGTGCTTTCGAACTGCTAGGTGGGCAGGAGCAGGGACCGAGCAACAGGAGCTCACCCCGTCGCGGGGATTCGAACCGCCGACCTTCTGATCGGCAAGTCCTAGGCTCTGTGGTTTAACCCACAGCGCCACCCGCGTCCCATAGATAGAAACAGGGAGATAGAGATGTAATAAATCAAAATAAATCAAAACCAACACATGCATCAGAATTTGTTTATGGAAATATATAATGCTCACAGCCGAAGGGAGGGAGCCACAGCATGTCATATTTTTATCTCTGAATGTTTCATCTGCCAAACATTAGCTCCCAAAGGGCCAGCAAAGTACAATGCCCAAGAAACTACAAGCGGCAGCATAAAAGGGAAATGCAGTTTTAACTCGCCATATATACAACTAATATAGCTTAACATCGATAATGATGGGGGGGGAGAGCACTTAATGTAATCGACAATCACAAGCTCTAACAAATGTCTAGCGAAGCATTTATAGCACAGACTAATGAGTTACATTCTTTGAGCAGCGGAGAGCATTTGCTTAATGAGTTCTAAAATATGCAAAAGGTTTTCCCGTGACACCTTTCTCCCTCCCTTCCAACCACACCCCAGAGTAAAAGCCCTCCCTTTCTTTCTGTTTTAAGAGCTCAAAAAAACACAAAACAATAGCACAGCGCAGGGAATTTTCCTTCCACTACCCTCCAGCCCTGTAGGATGACAAAGGCACAACTTACACCTGAGGTAGCTCAGTCGGTAGCATGAGATTCCTAATCTCAGAATCTTGGGTCCAAGCCCCGCGTTGGGCAAGAGATTCCTGCACCGCAGGGGGTTGGACTAGATGACCCCCATGGTTCCTTCCAGCCCTAGAATTCTATCATTCTGTGATTCCCATTAGGACTGAACCTAGTGACATGACTGGAAGCAGCTGTTTGGTGCAGAGGCAACAGATCTAATCGGTACTCGTTCAGCCTAGGACCCATATACCAACAAGACCGCCTCTCCTGGTATACCACGCTGAGGACCTTAAGGTCCACAAATGATCCAGCGCCGAGGGCCTTCTTGCAGTTCCCTCACTGCGAGAAGCCAAGTTGCAGGGAACCAGGCAGAGGGCCTTCTCGGTAGTGGCACCCGCCCTGTGGAATGCCCTCCCACCAGATGTCAAAGAGAAAAACAACTACCAGGCTTTTAGAAGACATCTGAAGGCAGCCCTGTTTAGGGAAGCTTTTAATGTTTGATGTATTATGGTATTTTAATATTTTGTTGGAAGCCGCCCAGAGTGGCTGGGGAAGCCTAGCCAGAAGGGCGGGGTATATATAATAATTTATTATTATTATTATTTTTATAGCTAAAGATGCCATCCAATCTCTGCTTAATATCCTCCAATGAAGGAGACTCCACCAATTTCTGACGTAGTCCGTTCCACCGTCAAGCAGCTCTTACTAATGCTTAGTAGTGGCCATGCAAAAGGCCATTACCTCCATGAATTGGTGAGGGTTTAAAAATAATAATACTGCCCCAGGGGAGGTGAAACTTTTCCAGCCAGAGGGCCACTTGTGGGAAGCCGGTGGTGGGCGGGCCGAGAGGCAACAGTGGACGGAACAATTTGCTGTACTTTTCTGTGTATAAGACAAGCTTTTTTTTACTCTAAAATAATGTTTAAAAAGGCAGGTCGTCTTATACACAAATAGTGCTCAGGAGGGAGAGATTGTCAGCGTTTGTTAGTCGGGTTAGTGATTTTCTGCATTCTCCCCCAAAGAAAGCTCAACAACCCTGGGCAATCCACCCCCTACAAAAAAAAGAACTCCTCTGGGTAATCCTACCCCCCAAAAACTTAACAACTCTGGGCCATCTCCCCCCCATTTTCTTAAATTTGAGTTCCCCAAAATAGGGGGCATCTTATACACGAGAAAATACGGTATGTAAATTTTATCCTTCCACAGAAGGCCAGTTTCTACACACAGTCTTGACCCTTCTTCCAGAAAAGGAAGAGGCATTGTCAGAGTTGAAGCACAAGTTCCAGCTAGCCAGAAACACCGGCACGAATGAAATTCAGCGCAACATGGCGGCATGTCAATCAAAAAGCCACAATTCCATAACACAACAAACAAAGGGAATGTTAGAAACCAGGACCGAAGAGCTAGCATTATAATGAGGAAAACCAACACAATTATCTCTCATTCTGTTCCTGTAGAATTCCCTGTGGTGGAACTCCTGCTGGGACCTTCCAGACCACGCCAGGTTATGTCATGACATTCACAGGACAGGACCTTTTCCCTCTTGTTTTTTTAATGCAACCATTTTTAAGCAACCCCACATATGATTTTGGGCTCTGAGGTTCCTTGTACGAACAACGTGAAAGTTATAATAACAAGGGAAGAAGCGAGCCTCCACGAACATGACATTTTGACTTCCCGTAAGTCAGCCTCTTGATGTCATCTGAAATGACACAAGTGGTCCAAAATAAACACAATTCTTTTTTCCTTTTTGGTTGTTGTTAAAGGGTCTCAAGTGACATTTGCTCCAAGAAGGGCAAAAGTAACAAGCAAGGAAATGTCAAAAACCTCCTGAGGAGAAGTACATACATACATTACATGGGTCTTTCTTCTCTTATGGACATGAAATGAATTATTTCATTGGAAGGGACGAATTGGCCAATTATTGTATTTAGAGGCGGGAAATCACTGCCGTTTTGAGCCCCTGTAGAAGCCACTTAAATTTTTTTCTAGGGGGCGGAACTGAATTAAGTATTCAAACTTGGGAACTGGCAGTAAGACGGTAAAAGCCTGGCATGGTCTCCTCCTGCAGGGATAGCAGCGTTTCCACTATTTGGAATTCTGCAATAAACGGAATGACGGTGCATTCAGACATGGCTTCAAGTTACAGCCCAGACACTGAGATCCAGCTCCGAGGTCCTTCTGGTGGTTCCCTCATTGCGAGAAGTGAGGTTACAGGGAACCAGACAGAGGGCCTTCTCGGTAGTGGCACCCACGCTGTGGAACACCCTCCCTTCAGATGTGAAGGAAATAAGTAGCTATCGTATCTTTAAAAGACATCTGAAGGCAGCCCTGTTCAGGGAAGTTTTTAATATTTAACGCTGTATTGTTTTTAATACTTGATTGGGAGCCGCCCAGAGTGGCTGGGGAGACTCAGCCAGATGGGCGGGGTATAAATAAATTATTATTATTATTATTATTATTATTATTATTATTATTATTATTATTATTAGAAAGCAGATTCCGACTAAACCTCAGGAAGAACTTTCTGACGGTAAGAGCTGTTCAACAGTAGAATGCGCTACCTTGGAAGGTCGTGGATTCTCCCTTCCTCGGAGGTTTTTAAGCAGAGCCCAGACGGCTGTCTGCACACGGATGCTTTAGTTGAGATTCCTGCATTGGGGGGGTTGGGCTAGATGACCCCACAGGGTCCCACCCAGTTTCTACAATTCTCATGCCAACTTTCTTGGTTATGCTTCTGCCCTGGTGGTTTTTTGTTTTGTTTTGTTTTGTTTTATTTATTTATTTATTTATTAACGTTCTTATGTGCAATGAAAAAACAAAAACAGCTGAAAGAGTACAATATACGGACAAATCTGCACTCCATAGGAAAAAAAGTATCTGTTTTCTGACATGAATGAGGATCACAGAACCAGAGTCAAAACGGGGGGGGGGGGATCGGATATGGAATTATGAAAAACATTGATGATTATGAGAGGCAGGACTATGATGTTGAAAGTGCTTCGGAATTCAGATCATGGGAAGCCAAAACAAAAATTATTACAATTTGGAAGACAATCGGACTTTTTTCATTTTAGTTTTTTTTATTATTGGATTTGATTTGATATGTTAATTAGATGTTTTTATTGGAAAATTAATAAACACTATTAACGTTCTTATGTTACACTGGTAAACATTATCATATTACATCACAAGGCTTATTCTAATATAATTTTCAGCATGTATACAAAGTTTATAAACAAAGTTTATATACCTAAAAGGGGGGGGGGGAAACAAGGACAAAAAACTATTCCAAAATCATATATGTACCAACACTTTGGACTTCCTGTCTAAATTCCTTTTTTACAAATGAATGTACTCTTATTATTGTATATTTCTTTACATTTTATCTAATACATTTCTATATCAATATGTATCCTTGGTCTTATTTCTCAACTCAGTCTCTCTCCAACGTCAGTCGAATGCTAGCATAGATAGCGAACCTTTACTGTATTTTTGAACATATATCTTATATCTATCCCACTTTTCCATAAATTTTTGTTTTGAATTGCCTCTCAGGCTATTTGTCAACTGCGCCATTTCAGCAAATTCTTGTAGCTTGTTATGCCAATCTGTTATTGTCGGGACGACTTCTTCCTTCCACCCCTTTGCCACCAAAGTCCGAGCTGCAGCCGTTGCATATGAAAATACCTCCCTAAAGGCATTCGGGATCCTTCTGCCCTGGTTTATAATGTTCCTTTCACACTGCTGTGTTATGGGACTGCGGTTGTATCGACCTGCTGACATGTTGCACTGGATTTCAGCCACAGCAGTGCAGTTTGTTCGTCCTGAACCTGCCAACATTCAGCTTTGTTGGACGCCCCCAAGTTTTGTTATGGGAGAAGGCAGTGTAGTGGTTAAGAGTGGTGGACTCGTAATCTGGGGAACCGGGTTCGTGTCTCCGCTCCTCCACATGCAGCTGCTGGGTGACCTTGGGCTAGTCACACTTCTCTGAAGTCTCTCAGCCTCACTCACCTCACAGAGTGTTTGTTGTGGGGGAGGAAGGGAAAGGAGAATGTTAGCCGCTTTGAGACTCCTTCAGGTAGTGATAAAGCAGGATATCAAATCCAAACTCCTCTTCTTCTACTATCCACTTGCTCCACCCCGAGGATTATTTTACACACCTCTATCAAGTCCCGTCCATCCCTCCGGCTCTTGCTTGATTTTAAAAGGCCCCTAATGTTGTAAGTTTGCAACACCGGGGAATCGCTCTGGCCCCTTGAACATCTTGGTTGCCCTTTAAGGAACCTTTTCCGCAGACTTCTAAGAATTGTTTTACAATGGTGCCCCACAAGACGAAAGCCTCGCAAGACGGAAAACTCGCTAGACAAAAGAGTTTTCCGTTTTGGAGGTGCTTCGCAAAACGAATTTCCTATGGGCTTGCTTCGCAAGACGACAATGTCTTGCGAGTTCCTGCTGGTTTTTTTTCCTCCCCCCCCCTTTTTCTAAGCCGCTAAGCCGCTTATCAGCTGATCCGATCAGCAGATAAGCCGCTAAAAGCCACTAAAAGCCGCTAATAGCGCTAATCCGCTAATCCTTCAATGGGGTTGCTTCGCAAGACAAAAAACCGCTAGACAAAGAGAATCACAGAACGGATTCTTTTCGTCTTGCGACGCACCACTGTATTTACAAGAGTCCACTAGGTATATACAGTGGTACCTCTGGATGCAAACGGGATCAGTTCCAGAGCCCCGTTTGCATCCTGAAGCGAACGCAACCCGCGTCCATGCAACTGTGCATGCGCGGGTCGCAGTTCTCCGCTTCCGTGCATGCGTGTGACGTGATTTTGAGCGTCTGCACATGTGCAAGCGGCAAAACCCGGAAGCAACACGCTCCGTTACCTCCGGGTCGCCGCGGAGTGCAACCCAAAAAGGCTTAACCTGAAGCGACTTCAACCCGAGGTATGACTGTATCGGACATGTTTGACCGCGATCGGCAGGTAGATTGCCGGGGTGATCCTGATTGATTGCGGGATTAAATAAAGTGGGCAAGAAATGTTGCCACCCCTGGCGCTAGATCCCATCGCCGCTGAGGGCAGAGGGCAGTGAATGAGTTGGGAGAACGGTTTTTTGCAATCCCCCCCAAAAAAGAACTCTTGGCGCTCCCCCCTAAAAAAAAAAGCTCAACTCCTCCTGGCAATGCTCCCCCAAAAAAGCTCAACAGCTCTGGGTAGATCACTGCCAGTTTTTTTTTTATACTGGGAGTAGATCACAGTCTCTTGGGAGTTGGACATGTCTGGTATATATGAATGATGGAAAGCCTGTGACATCAATTGAACTTGACCCCAGAAGGTTTGATCGGTTCCATCGCTCACCGTCGCCATTCAAGAAGATGTGGAATATTTCTACTTCCATTCAAACAGCTGCATTACCCTTCTGGAATCCAGAGAACAAAGAGCATGTCCGTCCCCCCCTAATCTGAGCTAAGAGGATAAAAGAGAATGCACCTGGTCTTAAAAGGGGAAGGATGATTTCTAATTAAAGGGGGGGGGATAGAATGTAGGCTTAGGGAAATTGGAGGGAACTGAATCTATGAAAGTCACCATGTTATTGAGGAATCGTATGATTCAGATTCGAGGACCACTGTGGAAACATATTAATCAGAGGAGAGCATTATAGGAGGGGCAGCGCTGGATTTACGTATAAGCTAAATAAGCTATAGCTCAGGGCCCTACTCTCTTGTGGGGGGCCCCCAAAAAAATTAAAGAGAAAAAAACTGGATGTACATTTTCAAAATATAAGATAAAAACAAATACAATAAAACCTACATACATCAACAGTGTTTTGTGTTGTGTAGGCTCCTATGATGTAAGTATTGGGCCCTGCCTGCTAGCCTGCTCCCTAAAATATCACTGGTTTGCTCATTTCTATATCAATTACCTTGATAAAATACATATTTTGTTACGTGCAAATGTCTTTAGATACCTATTAAAGGTAAAGGGACCCCTGACCGTTAGGTCTAGTCGTGGACGACTCTGGGGTTGTGGTGCTCATCTCGCTTTACTGGCTAAGGGAGCTGGCGTTTGCCCGCAGACAGCTTCCAGGTCATGTGGCCAGCAGGACTAAGCCGCTTCTGGTGAACCAGAGCAACGCGCGGAAATGCCCTTTACCTTCCCGCCGGAGCGGTACTCATTTATCTACTTGCACTTTGACGTTCTTTAAAACTGTTAGGTTGGCAGGAGCAGGGACCGAGCAACGGGAGCTCACCCTGTCGCGGGGATTCGAACCGCTGCCCTTCTGATTGAGAAGTCCTAGGCTCTGTGGTTTAGACCACAGCACCGCCCGCATCCCTTAGATACCTATTAGGTCCATAAATTACCATACAGCATATATTCAAAACAAAAAACAGGGACAATTTGTTGTTGACAAAGGACTGCTGGACATATAAAGGGCCCCATGACCTTCAGTAGCAAAGGGCCTCATCAAACCTAAATCTGGCCCTGGGAGGAGGTCAAGTGGGAGATTTATTTGCAAGCACAAAGTCCCAGGTTCAATCACTGGCATCTCCAGGTAGGGCTGGGGGCTGTCTAAAACCCTGGGGACCCATTGCCAGTCAGTGTGGAGCATACTGAGCTACATGGGCCATATCCGTGCCACACATTTAAAGCACTATGAAACCACTTCAAACTGTAATGGCTTCCCCCAAAGAACTCTGGAAGTTGTAGTTAAAAGTGTCGAGGGTTGTTGTTGTTGTTGTTTAGTCATTTAGTCGTGTCCGACTCTTCGTGACCCCCTGGACCAGAGCACGCCAGGCTCTCCTGTCTTCCACTGCCTCCCGCAGTTTGGTCAAACTCATGCTGGTAGCTTTGAGAACACTGTCCAACCATCTCGTCCTCTGTCATCCCCTTCTCCTTGTGCCCTCCATCTTTCCCAACATCAGGGTCTTTTCCAGGGAGTCTTCTCTTCTCATGAGGTGGCCAAAGTATGGGAGCCTCAGCTTCAGGATCTGTCCTTCCAGTGAGCACTCAGGGCTGATTTCCTTCAGCATGGATAGGTTTGATCTTCTTGCAGTCCATGGGACTCTCCAGAGTCTCCTCCAGCACCATAATTCAAAAGCATCAATTCTTCGGCCATCAGCCTTCTTTATGGTCCAGCTCTCACTTCCACACATCACTACAGGGAAAACCATAACTTTAATTATACTGACCTTTGTTGGCAAGGTGATGTCTCTGCTTTTTAATATGCTGTTGTTAGGAGGGTTGTTAGGAGACCCCTATTTTCCTCACAGAGCTACAATTCCAGAGTTCCCTGTCGAGAGGAACGACTGTTGAACCACTCTGGGATATGTGGGTGTATTTGTATGTGTTGATGTGTTATGTACTAAGCCTGGATCGTAGAACAATAGGCAAGTAGGATCCTAGAGTGCAACAACTGATTGGCTTGCAGGAAAAGAACAATCAGGCTCCAGGAGGAAGTTAATCAACCTATTAGGCTGGTAGGAACCTAGAATGCAGCAATTGATTGGCTTGCAGGAAAAGACCAATCAGGCTCCAGAGGAGGGAAGCAGAATCAGCCAATCAGATGGGACTTATTGTGTAAATAATGTATATAAAAGCCTGAGGATTGGGGGGCAATTCAATCACTGTTTTACAAGCTACAGGACACCAAGTACATTTCAAGGTGTTTCACAGCACTGTACAGTTGGAAGGGTCCACCACTGGGGTCATCGAGTCCAGCCCCCTGCAATGTAGGAATCCTTTGCCCAATGTGGGGCTCTCGAACCCATGTCCCTGAGATTAAGAGTCTCCTGCTCTACTGACTGAGGTATCCCAGTATGTTTGTATGAGAACATTAATGCTTCACAAGGATTTTAATGGTGCAATATGTTCATGTTTTGAAAGGTATATCTCTTGGAGACTTTGATAATAAGCAATGGAGGAGGAGAAGGGAGAGAGAGAGAGAGAGAGAGAGAGAGAGGAGGAGGAGGAGGAGGAGGAGGAGGAGGAGGAGGAGGAGTTTCTAATCTTCATCATTGTGTGATCATTTCCAATTTTTGGTTGAATGCCTCCCATACCCACCCCCACCCCCCAGAAAGGAAACATTCTTTGATTTTGAGAAACCAGTTCACAGAGAGAGAAAGAAACAGACATAAAGAGTCCAGAGAAACAAAAAATATTTTGTCAGGATTCCTGCCCCAGTTAGCGTCAAGTCCACTTCCTATCCATATTGAGGCCACAAAAACTAATTTGACACTGACAAAAGCAGAGGCCTTTCGAGGACAAAAGGGAGGGATTAAATAGTGTAAAAAAATAAAAAAAGCTTTGCACAGCATTTTATCTGGGACATCGGCATTGTTAAATCTATTAAACTGAAAACAACTTTCAACTAAGCGGCTGCTGAAACATCCACGGACCACATTTTCAAAGTTCCCAAAAGCTGCAGGCGCCTGCAAACCGTCTGCGTTCAATCACATGCCGTAACTGCACATTTAAAGTGGATTAAAGGGCTCTGTCGCCCTGGCACAACAAACCAACACCTTTAAAACACACAAACACACTATGAAGGTGGGGGTCATACCTGTCAAGTGTCCCTTATTTAAAGGGACAGTCCGTTATTCCAGCGCCATGTCCCGCTGCTGTCCCTTATTGATGGATGTCCCTTAAATGTCCCTTAAATGATGTCCCTTAAATTTCAAAGGAAGCAGCTCCTCTCCCTCCCTCCCAGCCGGCCAGGGAGGAGGGAGACTCCAACTGTGTTGCTTAGCTGTGTTGCTCACCCAATAAGAAGTCTAAGAATGACTGGGGGATGGAGCTTGCATGCCTTGTGTTGGGCTAGTTAATGCAAGCTGAGGGGGTTTTTGAATGCTGGACGCCATTTTGTTGCACGTGCTGCTGCAAACTTTGCAGTGCAAAGCCAGGCCAGGGAGCCATCTTAAGTTGAGGCTGCATAGGCCTTGTGATGCATGTGATTCAGATTCTATCCAGTTGAACCTCTGGTTACAAAGTTGGTTGGACAGTGTTCTCGAAGCTACCAGCATGAGTTTGACCAGACTGCAGGAGGACAGGAAGACTGGAGTGCCTGGAACAGGTGAGGCTGCAGGTCCCTTAGTTTGGCTGCTGGTCCCTTATTTTCAAATCTGTAAGTTGACAGCTATGGTGGGGGGTTTTTGTGTTTTGGAAAGTGACGACAAAATGCACTGTACACAGCTGAGACGCGGGGGATTTGCGAAGTTTTCCCCTCTCCCTCATCCCCAGCCTTTTTTTTTTTTTTTTTTTTTGCTTCCTGGTTTTCACTGCGTGGCTCAGAGCTAGAGGTTGGTTTTATTTTGCTGCTGGTTGCTTAAATTTTATCTTTCCTGCTGTCCCTCTGCAGCCTCATTGCTCGGTTTAGAGAGCGCGCAGACCTTTGCTAGCATCTGTCCCTCCTCCGTGTCCGCTTTGCTGCCATGGCTCTCCTTCCCTCCCTCCTCCCCGGCTCCAGGTCGCTTTAAAGCAAGCAAAGCGAGAGCCTCATAGAGCGTGTAAACGGCTCCCGCTTTGCTTGACTGACGGCAGCCATGGCTCCGATCCATGCATTCGCTCCATAACACACACAAGCATTTTCCCTTACTTTCTAGGAGCAAAAAAGTGTGTGTTTTGGAGAGAAAATTACGGTAGCTCTAATTTCACTTTCAGTACTCACTGTTTCCAATGAGTCCCTCTTCCCTCAGTTTTCCAAATCATAATTTTGTCCTCAAGATGTTGGGGACCACAGGTATGAAGTTTACGGCATGTAATTCCTTAAGAGAGAATATTATGAAAATGACACCAGTCAAGCTTGCAAAAATCTATCATTTGCCCGATAATAAATGCTGGAAATGTAAAGAAACTGAAGGTACATTCTTTCACCTTTGGTGGATGTGCCCAAGGATTAAGACTTTCTGGGAGATGATCTATAATGAAATGAAAAAGGTATTTAAATATACCTTTCTGAAGAAACCAGAGGCCTTTCTCCTGGGCATGGTTGGCCAATTGGTGCCAAAGAAGGATAGAACTTTCTTTATGTATGCTACAACAGCAGCAAGAATACTTATTGCAAAGTACTGGAAGACACAAGATTTACCCACCCTGGAAGAATGGCAGATGAAGGTGATGGACTACATGGAACTGGCGGAAATGACTGGCAGAATCCGAGACCAGGGAGAAGAGTCGGTGGAAGAAGATTGGAAGAAATTTAAAGACTGTTTACAGAAATACTGCAAAATTAATGAATGTTAGTATGATGTTGGAATGAAGTTAAGTGGTTTTAGCAGCAATGTTTCAAAGGAGTATGTAAAAATGGATTGTTAACAGGTGAGAATTTAAAGTTATAATATATTAAGTTAAAGGATTAAGATAAAAACAAAGAGGGAAAGGATTTGCTGAATTAACTAATTGAACTGGAATACAAAAAAGGGAGGTGTGAGGAGGTCAGGGAAACAAGTAAACAAAAGACAAGACATGGAAAGAATGATTTGTTTTTAAGTGTTTTTATTTTTCTGTATTTTGTACTTTTTCTTTTCTTTTTTTCCTTTTCTTATTTTTGTAATCTTTTCTGAAACTTTAATAAATATCATTTAAAAAAAATCATAATTTTGTCCTTTCCAATATTTTCTTGCTTCCGTTTTCATTGTCACCGGATTTCAGTGAACCAGTCTTCCCCAACCTGGTGCCCTCCAGATGTTATGGAATTTAATTATTTTTATTATTATAAAATTATTATTATAAAATAAAAATATTACAAAATTATGGAAATAATAGGCAATTAAGAGTTAAGAGAGCTGAGTGGGGGGTTCTCGTGTAATCTCACTGTATACAAGTTGTACAAGTGACAATGGTATACAGTGGTACCTCAGGTTAAGAACTTAATTGGTCCGTTCTTAACCTGAAACTGTTCTTAACCTGAAGCACCACTTTAGCTAATGGGGCCTCCCGCTGCCGCCGCACTGCCGGAGCACAATTTCTGTTCTCATCCTGAAGCAAAGTTCTTAACCTGAAGCACTATTTCTGGGTTAGCGGAGCCTGTAACCTGAAGCGTATGTAACCCGAGGTACCACTGTATTTCAATTTAAATATTTCAATTTCAGTTTAACCACCATTGGCCCCAGTCAGCTTGGTCAGTGATCGGGGTGATTAAAGTTATTGTCTGAAACATCTGGAGGGTACTACCTGGGGAAAAGGCTGTTTTTGACGATGATGACATTTGCAGAGCAAGCCCATCCATTTCTTTTTTTTTTTTTATAAAATTTTTATTGGTTTTACAAAATTCTAAAGAACAAACAAACACTTAAAAAGACAAACATACACGTATAATTTCATAACATATTTTCATAAACCTCTTTTCTGGGACTTCCCCATACCCCCCCTTTCTGCATCCCAATGTCCATAATTTTATAGCAACTCCCAATTGTTGCTTTCCAACCTCTGTCATCTTAGTCATCTCTGTATTCTGACCTTATATCACTGTATCCCTTTATTCCTGAAAACCACAACACTCTAACATTCATTAAGTTTATAATAGTCCTTAAGATAACTTTTGAATTTCCTCCATTCTTCTTCCGCAGTCTCTTTTCCTTGGTCACGGATTCTGCCTGTCATCTCGGCCAGTGTCATATAGTCCATCACTTTCATCTGCCATTCTTCCAGAGTGGGTAGATCTTGTGTCTTCCAATACTTTGCGATGAGTATTCTTGCTGCTGTTGTAGCGTACATAAAAAAAAGTTCTATCCCTCTTTGACACCAATTGGCCGACAATGCCCAAGAGAAAGGCCTCTGGTTTTTTAGGAAAAGTACATTTAAGTACCTTTTTCATTTCATTATGGATCTGTGAGGGTTTGATTAGCTGCTTGTGCGTGAAAACGTGCTCCCTCAGAGTTTGTGCGCCCCCACAAACCTCCGTGTGTGACGGAGCTCCTCAGACATGTCTGCTCTAGTCACTAGTAGAGTCCGACAGTGGCTGTCTGCGGAAGCGTTTCCAACAAAGAAGTTCCTTAACGGAAACGCGTCTCCTGGACTCACGGCGTGACAGTTTCCTGCGAGGTATGGGTCTCCCTATGGGAGACTCCGATACCTCCCCACTGTTTTCGCTGGAAGCCTCCCTGAGCCCTCCCTCCTGCTCGCATTCCCTCAGAGACCCACTCCTCCCCCTGCTGGTCCCTGCTTCAGCAGTTGAGTCTCTTTCCTCCTGCCTGAGTCCCTCCACCACCTGATGCTCTGATGGCAGTTCCCTGACATCCACCTCCCCTCCAGGGCCCCCCTCACCCCCTCCCAATTCCTCCCCCCTGGGAGGTGAAGGGCTAAAACCCCGAAACGAATCTTCCTCATCTTCTGACGTCTCGAACAATTCTCTCCATCGATCGTCGTCCTGGCCAGCTGAATCCTCCTCCTCTTCAGAATCTGGGAACCCCTCCAACTCCTCTTCCTCGTCGGTGGTGGCAAAGTATTCCCTTCGGAACCTCGCTACAGGCTGAGGTTTACGTGGGAACCTCTGATGAAAAGTCTCTATTAAAACCTCGTCATTGACATCCTCTGCCCTAACCCAGGTGTTTTCCGACTCCGGTTCCCCTTCCCACATTACCAAATACTCTACTTGATCTCCCTTCCACCTGGAATCGAGGATCTCCGCTACATGGTAGCTGTGTTCCTTCTCCTCCATTGCTGGTCCCCTAGTGACCCTCCCCTCACTGTCTCCTCTATACGGTGACAGCAACGACCTGTGAAAAACTGGGTGCAGCTTCATGTGGTTCGGTAACCGGAGCCTGAAAGCCACTGGATTGACCTGCTGTATGACTTCAAACGGACCCAGCCTTTTGGGTCTTAATTTCTTACAACCTCCTTTGAATGGCAACCCTTGGGTTGACAGCCACACCTGGTCCCCCACCCTGATGCTTTCACCTTCCCTTCTGTTTTTGTCTGCTTGCCTCTTATATTCCTCCTTAGCCCTGTTTAAGTTGAGTTGGAGCTGGCGATGGATCGCTTCCATTTCTTCCACGAACTGTTCTGCAGCTGGAACGCTCCAGTTCTCCCCCTCCCCCCCTGGGAAGGCTCTGGGATGGCACCCGTGATTAGCCAAAAAGGGGCTCATCCCCGTGGACACGTTCTCTGCATTGTTGTAGGCAAATTCTGCCAACGCCAGCTTCTCCACCCAATCATTCTCTCTGTCATTAACATAACACCTCAAATATTGTTGGAGAACCCCATTTGCTCTTTCCGCCTGCCCGTTGGTTTCAGGATGACGGGCCGTCGAGAAATTAACCTCTACATGCAGTAAGCTCATGAGCTTCCTCCAGAACCTGGAAGTAAATTGTTTCCCTCGGTCTGAAACCACCCTCAAGGGGGCGCCATGCAACCTAAACACATTCTCTACAAACAATTTGGCGGTTTCTTCTGCTGTAACCGCATGTGAGCAGGCTATGAAGTGGGCCATTTTAGTTAACAGGTCTACTACAACCATGATGGCTGTTTTCCCTCTAGACCTTGGCAGATCAGTCATGAAATCTATTGCCACTGCTTCCCACGGTCTCTCAGGTGTGGGCAGTGGTTCTAATAAACCAGCCGGCGCCTGCCTCTCCCCCTTGGCTCTTTGGCATTGTTCACACCCTCTCACATACTCCCGCACATCTTCCCTGACCTTGGGCCACCAAAATTCCCTGGTAACCAGCCACATGGTTTTGTGTTGCCCAAAGTGCCCTGCTGTGGGGCTATCGTGCAGCTGCTTGAGTACTTTCTCCCTCAATTCCCCTTCAGGTATATATAACGCTCCCTTATAATACAATGCCCCATTTCTCTCCTCAAAACCACCGGGTTTGTCTTCCTCCCCTCTGAGATCCCTGAGTTTCCCCTGGGCGTATGCATCCTGCACCGTACCCTCTACCAATTCCCTTTGCCCCACCAAAGTCGCCCCACACACCCAGCGGTCCTCTGGAATGATATGGGTTTCTTCGGGTGCTCCCTCCCCCTCCAAATATTCAGGCTTGCGTGAGAGAGCGTCCGCCCTAACATTCTCTGGGCCTGGCACATAACAAATCTCAAAGTTAAATTTGGAGAACTCTTGGGCCCATCTCAACTGCCTTTGGTTGAGCACTCGCGCCGTTCTCCAGTACTCTAGATTTTTATGGTCCGTGCACACTTGCACTTTATGTTGTGCACCAACTAGCAGATGCCTCCATCTCCGGAACGCCTCATGAATAGCAAGCAGTTCTCGGTCGTACACCGTGTAGTTCCTCTCGGATTTGTTCAGCTTCCGCGAGAAGAAGGCACACGGACGCCACTCCGACTCCTCCTTCCCCGGCTGCAGAAGAAGCACCGCCCCTATGGCTCTGTCAGATGCGTCTGTTTCAACCCTTAGCTTCTTTCGTAAATCCACATGCAGAAGTTGTTCTTCAGAGGCGAAGGCCCTTTTCAGTTCCTCAAACGCTCGCCCCGCCTCCGCCGTCCATACAAACTTCTTCTTACTGCTGAGACAGTCAGTGATGGGCGCCGTCAGATGGGCGAAGTTGCGGATGAACTTACGATAAAAGTTTCCAAACCCTAGGAACCTCTGCACATCCTTCTTGGTTTTGGGTGTTTTCCATTCCAGCACTGCCTGTACCTTGCCGGGATCCATGGCCAATCCCTTGTCTGACAGGCGGTACCCCAGGAATTCCACCTCCTTGGTATGGAACCGACACTTCTCCAGTTTGACCCACAGCCTGTTGGCTTGCAGTCTGCTCAACACTTCTCTGACGTCTCTCACATGTTGCTCCTCATTCTCAGAATACACCAACACATCATCTAGAAAGGCAACGCAATTCTTGTAGAGCAAAGGGCCCAGCACGTGGTTCATAAAAGATTGAAAACACGCGGAGCCTGCTTGTAATCCAAATGGCATAACGAGGTATTCAAACGCCCCCAAAGGGGTAAACATGGTGGTTTTCCATTCATCCCCTTTCCTTATGCGTATCAGGTTGTACGCCCCCCTTAGATCCAGCTTTGTGAAAATCTTTCCCTTCCTCACCATGGTCAAAATATCATCAATTCTGGGCATAGGGAACGCCACCGGTTCAGTCACTGCATTCAGCCGCCTAAAATCACATACAAGTCTCGGCTTGTCCGCATTTTTTTTTGTCCACAAAGAACACTGGGCTCCCCCCTGCTGCTTTGGACTCTCTGATGAAGCCTCTCTTCAGGTTCTTGTCAATGAACCCTCGCAACTCCTGCATTTCCCTGTCTGACATGGCATACAACTTGCCCACGGGAAGCTGTGCTCCAGGGAGTAAATTGATCTGACAATCAAAGGGTCTATGAGGTGGTAGTTGGTCAGCTTCCTTCTCGCTGAACACGTCGCTGAGATCTGCATACTGTGGTGGTACCTTCACCTTTCCCATTACTTCAGTCCCTGCTAGGGTGGCTTGGGCCCCTACTGAACCCTTCTCCCCTTTGCAGTGTTCTAGGCAATGTGCTGAACCAAAGGACACCACTCTTTGATGCCAGCCAACCAGCGGATCATGTAGAGCTAGCCAGCTCATTCCCAAAATAATGGGAGCGCCTCCCAGGGTGGCCACATTAAACGCTATCAGTTCTGTGTGCCTTGCCACCCTCATTATCATTGGGACAGTCTGCAAGCGGACTCCTCCTCCCAACAACTCCCTGCCATCAATCGTGGTCACCTGCAGGGGGTTGCTTAAAGGGATGGTCTGTATCTGGTGTTCAGCAACAAACTCCTTGCTCATAAAATTGCAGGAGCTGCCTGAGTCCAATAGCGCCTTTATTTTTAGGGGGTGCCCATTCTGCAGCTCTAGCGACACTTCAATCACTAGAGCAGGTCGAGGAGCTTCTGGCACGGGCACTTTCACTGCTCTTTGGCCTGGCTGCAGTGCCCCAATTGTGGCAACCAGGCGTTGGCTTTTACCTGCTCCGCTCCCCCTTCTTCTCCCCCCTCAACAGCTCCCACCATCCCTTGCCATTCCTTCCTCTGGGGGCAGACTCTGGCAAAGTGGCCTGGCTGTTGGCAGAGATAGCATTTCCGGGGGCCCTTTCCCTCCTTCTTAGCTCCCTCGCTGGTTTTTGAAAATGCGCGCGCGCGCGCTGTTCCGATTTCCATCGGCTCTGCCGGCGGGAAAGCTGGCTCAGGAATGTCTGGAATGCGGAACTCCTTCCAACGTTCCCCTCTCCCTTCCCGCCTCTCCAAGGCTCTTGCCTCCTGCCGCGCTCCTATGGTCAGCGCAGATTTGGTCAGCTGATCCATAGACTCCGCCCTGGGGCTCCGTGCCAGCTCGTCTTTCACCCCCGAAGAAAGACCTTCTTCAAATAGCATTTGAACGGGTGCCGCCGATAAATCCCAACTCAGTCTGTGAATCAGCATGGTAAACTCAGTCCAATATTCACGGACAGATCGACTCCCCTGCTTACAAGCCATTAGCTGTCTGCGCACCACCCCTTCCTCAATATCGCTGGAAAACATGATATCCATTGCACGAAAGAACTTCATTGTGTCCTTTAGTATGTCATTGTGCGTTGCCATTAGGGGTCGCACCCAGTCTCTAGCCCCTTTCTCAAGATGCCCAATTACAAAAGCAACTCGCGATTCCTCATCAGGGAACTCATCGAACTGCACATTAAGGGCATATTGCATCTCTGTCCTAAAAGCATGGTAGTCCTTGGGGTCCCCCCCAAATTTCTGCACCAATCCTGGTACCTTTCTGGGGAATTGAGTGGCTCTCCCCTTCTTGTCTGCATCCTGAGCCCTTCTCTCCTCCAGCCTCGCCGTCTGCAGGGCCAGTTGAACCTCCAACGCTCGGTATCTATCTTCCAAGCTTGGACCAGCTCCAGCCCCTGCTCCTCCGGTTCCGGTTGGTTCGCTCATGATGCCTTCTCTTGCACAGGCAGCGTACAAAGACTGTCGGACTGCTGTGAGGGTTTGATTAGCTGCTTGTGCGTGAAAACGTGCTCCCTCAGAGTTTGTGCGCCCCCACAAACCTCCGTGTGTGACGGAGCTCCTCAGACATGTCTGCTCTAGTCACTAGTAGAGTCCGACAGTGGCTGTCTGCGGAAGCGTTTCCAACAAAGAAGTTCCTTAACGGAAACGCGTCTCCTGGACTCACGGCGTGACAGTTTCCTGCGAGGTATGGGTCTCCCTATGGGAGACTCCGATACCTCCCCACTGTTTTCGCTGGAAGCCTCCCTGAGCCCTCCCTCCTGCTCGCATTCCCTCAGAGACCCACTCCTCCCCCTGCTGGTCCCTGCTTCAGCAGTTGAGTCTCTTTCCTCCTGCCTGAGTCCCTCCACCACCTGATGCTCTGATGGCAGTTCCCTGACAGGATCATTTCCCAGAAAGCCTTAATCTTCGGGCATGTCCACCAAAGGTGATAGAAGGTACCTTCAGTCTCTTTACATTTCCAACATTTGTTATCGGGCAAATGATAAATTTTTGCCAGGCAAGCCCATCCATTTCTGCTCAGAAACAAGCCCTACAGAGTCCATCGGGATGCACTCCCAGGTGAGGGTGGATAAGATTTCAGGCCAAAGCAACATGCCTCTGACAACGAGAAGCACCAAAGGGATAAACCTCTGCTTTGAAGCGTGACCAAAGCCTCAATTTCAACTAGGAAGAAAGGCTGCTCTTCCCTGACCAGGTAGATTAGTGCCTGAAAAGGGGGAGAGATTCCAGTAAATCCTATACTTAAATGCTCTGCCTTTAACCAAGATGCTTGCTGTACTATGTTTATCTTCTGAAGCGGGGATGGGAAGCGTTTTTTTCAAGCTGAGGGCCAAATTCTCTACTGTACAACCTTCCAGGGACCAGATGCCAGGGGTGGGTTGTGCCTAGGGTTGCCACCTGTCCTGTATAATACAGGATTGTCCCATATTTCAGTGTAAAATGCTACGTCCTGTATTGATTCAATACAGTTTGCCCTATATTTCCATTTTCCTGAATCTCTCTCTCTCTCTCCCTCCCTCCCCCATACCCTCCAATACTTGGAAGCCAAAATCAGGGACGCCATCTTGCCGGATGTTTTCTGTCAAGCTGTTTTTTGTCATGAGAGCATGGCGGCCATTTTGGTGATCACACGCAATTTCACCCTGCGCTTCTCCCCTCCCCCCCCAAAAAAAGTGTTTTTTCACACACAGCGCCCAGAAGAGGCACTGCGCGAAATCAAGCCCCGAAAAAGCACTTTTGTGGGGGGAGGGGAATTGAACCGCAAAATCGCAAGAGATTGTGGCAACAACCAAAATGGCCGTTATGCTCTCGCAGTAAAAAAAATGGGATGTCCCAGCCCAGGACACTTGTGGGGTATGCAATCCCCCACCCCAATCCAGGACCAGCGAAGGGCGTGGCCTGAGGAGAGGGGGCGTGGCCTGAACAGAGTCCTGAGTGCCTGCAATTGACCCCTGGACATGAGGTTCCTGTTCAAAAGGAACATTACTGTTCTCATTATTGTTCACAACTTTTCTCACAGCGGGACCCAAAATGACTTATGTTAAAATCGTTCAAGAATATCCAGTAAAAATATAAAAGCACAGCAGGATTTACAGATCCCACCTCCCAAGAGGACGCCCAATGTCACCTAATGTCACCTAAGGGCCAAAATCCTAAATAAAGAAAACAGTATTTGCCTAGCACCTAAAAATCAAAATGGCGTCGAGGGAGATCATTCCACAAAGGGGGACAACACTTAAAAGCCCTGATTTCATGTTGCCACCCTCTGAACCTCCCATGGAGGAGGCACACAGGGAAGGACCTCAGGTGATGATAACAGGATTCAAGTCATTTCATGAGGAGAGAGGTGGTCCTTGAGGTACTGGGGTCCTGAGCTGCCTAAGGCTTTATAGGTCAAAAATAACACCTTGCATTGAGCCCCATGCCAGTTAAATGGTGCTACAAAAGAGCTAATTGAGCCAGAATATACCGTATTTTTTGCTCTATAAGACGCACCAGACCACAATACGCACCTAGTTTTTGGAGGAGGAAAACAAGAAAAAAAATATTCTGAATCTCAGAAGCCAGAACAGCAAGAGGGATCACTGCGCAGTGAAAGCAGCAATCCCTCTTGCTGTTCTGGCTTCTAGGATAGCTGCGCAGCCTGCATTCGCTCCATAAGATGCACACACATTTCCCCTTACTTTTTAGGAGGGAAAAAGTGATTCTTATAGAGCAAAAAATACGGTATTTGCTGGGACATGGGTGCACCAGGGATACCCTTTAATAGAGATTGGTTGGTTGGTTGGTTGGTTGGTTGATTGATTGATTTATAATATTTCAGTCCTGCCTTTCCAAAAATCAGTGCTCAAGGCAGCGTACTAACACACAAACTAAGTGCATCCGAATACAGAAGTCTTAACGGGTCTGTGACCATATAACAAAATTTGGATTGTATTGTATTAATGTAGCAGTCTTTAGAAAACCAATAAAATACAACATAGAGCATTTTTTAAAAAACACCCACCACCCAAGAAAACAAGGGAAATTGTCAGCATTTACTGGGAGAACTATAAAAACCAACTCACAAGAGAATTTTCAGTGTTCAGGTAGTACATAAGAGCTTGCTGGATCCGGCCAATGACCCATCTAGTCCAGCATCCTGTTCTCTCAGTAGCCAACCAGATGCCTGTGCAAAGCATTGCTGCCTCCAAGCGCAGAGGCCATCAGAGCTAACAGCCATCAGTTGCTTTCCCTGCCGTGAATTTGTTTAATCCTCTTCTAGAGCCATCCAAGGTGATGGCTATCAGCGCCTCCTGAAGAAGCAAGTTCCATTTGGAAGACACAAGATTTACCCACCCAGGAAGAATGGCAGATGAAGTTGATGGACTATATGGAACTGGCGGAAATGTCTGGCAGAAATCCGAGACCAGGGAGAAGAGTCGGTGGAAGAAGACTGGGAAAAGTTTAAAGACCATTTACAGAAATACTGTGACATTAATGGATGTTAGAAGAATGTTGGAATGAAGTTATATGGCTTTAGTAGAAATGTTATAAGGAATTAAGTATAAATAGATTAATAGAATATTAAAAGAAAAATAAGGTTAGAATGTGTTAAGATAATTATAGGATAGAAAACAGAGGAAGATGGAAAGGAATTGCTGAAACAATTAACAGAAGTGGAATACAAAAAGGGAGGTGTGAGGAGGTCGTTGAAATAAGTGAATGAAAGTTAAGATATTGAAATTGTTTGATGTGTTTTAAACTGTTTTTGTTTGGTTTTGTTAGTTTAATGTGTTAGTGTTATGTAGTGTTTTGTATTGTATTGTATTGTATTGTATTGTTTTTCTTTTTCTTTTTTTAGTGTTGTGTTTAAATTGTTGGAAAAAGTAATAATTTTTTTTTTGTTTAAAAAAAAGAAGAAGCAAGTTCCATAATGTAACTATCCGCTGTGTGAAGAATTATTTCCTTTTCTCTGCATTCCAGCATTCAACTTCACTGCATGTCTGCAAGTTCAAGTGTTATGTATTCAGTGGTCTGGGTTTGCCTGTACTTGAGTCTGGACCGGTGATAGCAACCTTTTTCAGCCGTGGGCCGGTCCACCGTCCCTCAGACCATGTGGTGGGCCGGACTATATTTTGAAAGGAAAAATAATGAACGAATTCCTATGCCCCACAAATAACCCAGAGATGTGTTTGAAATAAAAGGACACATCCTACTCATGTAAAAACATGCTGACTCCTGGACCATCCGTGGGCAGAATTGAGAAGGCGTTTGGGCCGCATCCGGCCCCCGGGCCTTAGTTTGCCTACCCCTGGTCTGGACTAAGGATTCTAAGCCCCTGTGTTCTGATTCATTCAATACATGATATCCAATCACAGAACATTTCAGGATTTGGGCCTCTGCCACTGGCCCTTCAACTCTGAGTCATGATTCGCAGCTTGGGAGTTTAGACAGCCAATCACGTTGGGCGTGGGAGTGGCCTATGCCTTCAGAAATGTATATAAGCAGTTGATTTGCCCCTGTTGTCCAGTTCTGTCAGTTCAATAAAGGTTCTTGCTGTTATCGCTGTGTCTGGCCCCGTGGGAACCCAACTACACTTCAATGAGAGAGGGAGAAAAACTTCTTTTCTATTCATGCCATGCAGAATTTTCTAAACTATCTTGGCACCTCTAACTCACTGCTTTTCTAAGCTGAAAAGTCCAAAACACTACAACCTTTCTTCATAGGCCAGTCGCTCCAACCCCTTAATAATTTTGGTTGCCCTTTTCTTAACCTTCTCCAACTCTGCAATATCCTTTTTGAGGTGAGGCACCCAGAAATGTACACAGTGCACAAAATCTTAAAATTATACACTGGCTACGCACAGTAGAATTTGGAAATCAGATTTTATTTTAACGCCCTGACTCTTCCTACCGCCATGCCTCCCTTGATCTGGGTGTTCAATTTATTTAGATTTACAAAAAACATCAATAGTGAGGAGGAATTAAAGAACCTTTTAATGAGGGTGAAAGAGGAGAGCGCAAAATATGGTCTGAAGCTCAACATCAAAAAAAACGAAGATCATGGCCACTGGTCCCATCACCTCCTGGCAAATAGAGGGGGACGACAGAGGACGAGATGGTTGGACAGTGTTCTCGAAGCTACCAGCATGAGTTTGACCAAACTGCGGGAGGCAGTGGAAGACAGGAGTGCCTGGCATGCTCTGGTCCATGGGGTCACAAAGACTAAATGACTAAACAACAACAACCCCCAACACCTTTAACTACAACTCCCAGAGTTCTTTGGGGGAAGCCATTACAGTTTAAACTGGTTTCATAGTGCTTTAAATGTATGGCACGGATATGGCCCATGTAGCTCAGTATGCTCCACACTGACTGGCAGTGGGTCCCCAAGGTTTTGGACAGCCCCCATCCCTACCTGGAGATGCCAGTGATTGGACCTGGAATGCCTGGCGTGCTCTGGTCCATGGGGTCACGAAGAGTCGGACACGACTAAATGACTAAACAACAACAACTCCCTGCTTCAGGTCCCAAGTTCTATCTATCCCCAGCAGCTCCAGGCTGATTTTTGTCTGAAATCCTGGAAAGCAGCTGCCAGTCAGTGTAGACAATACTAGGTGGACCAACAGTCTGACTCTCTATAAGGCAGCTTTCAGTGCGGCTCGGCTACACCTTGAGATGCCATCATCCTTCCTTAATATTTAAGAGACGCTGCTATCTGTCCAAAGTAAAACATTTCATCATATAAATCAAAAGTAACAAAGCAATCTTTTTTTTGGGGGGGGGAGAAGAGGAGACATAATTTTGAGATCAATACCACCAAAAAAAATGCATTCCTGGTAGTGGTTATTATTCCGGCAGGCATGTTATTGATTATGGTTATAATAGTCTCAACCTCAGCCGCTGTCAATAACTCACTTCTTGTGTTGTCGCACTGTATTAAAGTAGAAGAGAAGTTTTTTTCTAAAAAATGAAGTTATGCCATGATGACAGGACAGGAAGCAGAACGCTGCCAGTTTCAGGCAAGATTCATCTTCAATACTCCACTTGACATTACACTGAGAAAATAAAGTCAGATATTGTACTCATCCAGCCAGAGGGAAAGACTTACAACTGAAACACAGCGGAAAGCTTTTAAATTTATGACCCTTATCTACAGTAAAATTATTTTAACACCTCTCTGTGTGCATATTACTGACATACCGGCAGAATGTGGCACAGAACAAATCTATTCAATGACAATATATCAAGGATGGGTAGTCAGCCCACTTTCGCCTTCAAGGCCTAAAAAAAATTGGGCTCAATACATAGCAGTAAGATGGGCAAACTAGCTGCTGAGAGTGCGAATCTGGACCTCTGGTCCTCAGCTGATGGGACAGCACAGATGTAACTCAGGGATGGGGAATCTACGGCTCTCCAGATGTTGTTGCACTCCAAGCACAGCGAGTGTGGCCAACAACTGGACTTTGGGCCCAGATAGCACAGCCGACAGTAAAGGATGGCATACTGTCCGACCTTTTCATTTCAAAACTCAGGACACGCTCCCAGACGAGTCACGTGACCCAGGGTGAGGTGTCACATGGCACCCAAGATGGCCGCCATGATCGTGCACAGAGAAATGAGATGTTCCATTTTTCCCAGGACACTTGGCAGGTATGAGATGGTGGGAAGTGTAGCCCAGCGCATCTGGAGGGCTGCGGGTCCCCCAACCTTTCGTAAAATAACATGCTCCCCTGTGTGGAAAAGCAACCAAATTCAAGATTCATCAGTATGGCCTTGAAGACTTCATGGAACTTTATAGCATTGCTTGATATAGCGGCTTGGTTCACCTGCAAGGCTTCTAGTGTGCTTAGGATGTTGGAATCGCTTAGGGGGAATTGTTGTTGTTGATATTAATTTTTGCATCTTTATTTTCAGATCTTATTATGATATAGGTGGACATTGTCTATAAGACTGAACTGAACTTAAGACTAGAAAAAGAGAGAAACTGAAATTGGCAGAACTGACCATCCCTAGGTCAACTTAGTAGACTCCAAACAGCCTAGGGCAGTGGTGGCCAAACTTGGCCCTCCAGCTGTTTTGGGACTACAACTCCCATCATCCCTACCTAACAGGACCAGTGGTCAGGGATGATGGGAATTGTAGTCCCAAAACAGCTGGAGGGCCAAGTTTGGCCACCACTGGCCTAGGATAAACAGAATCCCCTCCCCGACTCTCCCAGCCCTTCCAACCCAGTGTTCCATCAGTCTGAATGCTCAAAGAGCCTTTTCAAAACATCCCTAACTGAACATGCTCACCTGCGTGACAAGCCACCATTTATCCAGCGGCAGCAGACACCGCTGTTTAATCACGCTGCGTTTTAAGTCCACCCGCCATAACGATAATCTAATTATAATCTAGACGAGCTGTTTTAGTGCTGTCTAGGATGAGATTAATTCCGTGGACCCAACCTCAGCGATCAAAACAGCAAAATAAAATGGAAAGGCTGGGGGGGAGGGGAATTGGCAATGGGCGGGGGGGGAGCCAGGCACTTTATCACTGCCTAACCTGGATGAAAACAGGTTTTGCTTAACTATAATGAGTAAAATGCAATGGAGGCGTGACAATGATATGCTCTCAAGTCATGTGTGACCAAAATTATACTGCCATAAGAGCTGACGAACAAAGTGTTAAAACAAATAATTCAGCGATTTGCCGGGGGGGCGGCACTGGGTTTAGCTCACTTGTTCAACAGCGAAACAAATGAAATTACAGCAGTATTATTGCAGCGATAAGAGAATGTATATTTCATTTTCCACACACACACACACACACACACACACACACACACACACATCCCTTTCCCATACAAAGAACTGCTTTCATTGTGTCCTTATAGTGAAGAGAGAAAGAAGGAACGTGTTTTTGTACTCCCTTTAAACCTTATCAAAAGGTTTCAAAACTAATCACCAGGACCTTACTACCCTTTTGCCGGACTAAACCCGAGGCTGCTTTTTGGCAAAGGATTACCCTTCATACTGGCCTTTTTTCCCCTCTCCCCCTTTCTCAAAAAAGGCATTCAATCTCTCCTAATTCGCTGCTGTGGTAAAACTGAATATAACATGGGAGATCTTTCCACAACCGAAAGGCTAGCTGAGCCTCCTTCCAATTAGGAGACTCACAATGGATTTGATCAGAAGTGTGTGTGCGCGCTTTGAACTACAAGCTCGATCTCAACCGCTCCGCATCAGTTTTTCCCCCTATTAACCTCATGCTTAAAAATAGCTTAACAGATGCTCACTTCTTTTAAACAAAACTTTTTTCTTTTTCTCTTTTTTTGCAATGCTCAGAGGCTAAAGTGTGGACAACATCTGCCTCCCTAATCACCCCGCACACAAACAGTTTTTTGCTGGAGTATTGAGAAAGCCAGATTTCATTTACACAGCTTTTCTATTTAAAAGGATTAGGGGGCGAAAAGTCATGGAGATAAGTCCATTGGCGAGCCATAAGCTGCAACAGTTACAAATGGAACTCTGGCCGTTGTTTGGAGGAAGGATAGTGAAATATCATCTTCGAAACCTGCTTGCGTGAGCTTGATGGGTGCAGGGAGAGGAAATCTGTGGCCCTCCGTACATGGCTCCTCCCATTGTGATAGGAATTTTATGGTCTTAGATATATGGTAATGTTCATAAGTGTACCGACCAAGCACATACATAGATCAGCACAGGAAGGCCAAGCTGGAACCATTTTGATTCCTAAACCGAGCAAATGTTTTCTCTGCAAGGTCAAACTGGAAAAGCCAGTCTTTTCCTTCACAAATCCTGTCTTAAGGATATGTCTGTGTTTGAATAGGGTGTGAGCCTGTGACATGGCCCAGGAACTAAGTACCGTATTTTTCGCTCTATAACACGCACCCGACCATAACACGCACGTAGTTTTTAGAGGAGGAAAATCCGTAGGCATGCCACCCGTAGGCATTCCCTCCATAACACGCACAGACATTTCCCCTTACTTTTTAGGAGGAAAAAAGTGAGTGTTATGGTGCAAAAAAATACGGTATTTATCACTACAAAAGAATGGCCAGGCTCCCCAGGCAATCCAGTCAAGTAACCTGCCAGACAGGAGATAAACAACAACAGGAGAAAAACAACATTCAAATTTCTGTTTTAGACCGCCTTTTCTGTGATGTAGGTGGGATGTATCTGAGGGGTGGTCTTAGGTCACACCCCTCCTGTGATGTATGTATGATGTTTCTGGGGGTGGTCTTGATCTACAGGATGGGAATTTCAAAAGTCTTTATAAGGCCTTGCATGCCATTTTTCTGGGTCCCTCCTCTCTCCTGCGGGTGAGGGGAGCACCCTGTTGCAACAGATCAATAAAGGCCAAGCCTACAGGCTTCCGTTTTGCTCCAAGTAATCCTGGTCGATGTCTTTGTTTTTGTCCAAGGGAGCAGTGGCGTAGCGTGGGGGGTGAAGGGGGGCGGCCGCACCAGGCGCAACATCTGGGGGTTAGGGTTAGGGGGCGCAAATCCACGGGTTAGGGGGCGCAAATTACTTGCCTTGCCCTGGGTGCTGACAACCCACGCTACGCCACTGCAAGGGAGCCCTCGGATTTTCCCGTTAACACCATCACTCCTGACCTTGGACCACACTGCAAGATATGATGGCCGCTGGCGCTCAGCAACATCTGGGGAGCAACAGGTTGTCCGGTGTTTTCCGCTTACCATACTCCAGGAGCATTCGAAGATGTTTGCAAGAGAAGAATAACCCCCCCTCCAAATTTCTTCCTTTAAAAGAGGTAGATGGGAAAACACCATTTGAAAGCAAGTGTGGTGTGGCGTGGTTCTAGGCTGCTGAACCTTGGAGACTAGGATTCAAATGCCCATTCTGCCACGATGAAGGTCACCAGGGTAACCTTGAGTCACCCCTCTCTATCTTAGCCCTTCACAGGATTGTTTCAAGGAAAAAGCAAGGGAGGGAGAGCCATGGACCATGGGTTGTTTGGAGGAAAGGATATAAACGTGTGTCATAAATCAATGGCTTTGCCTTCAGGCACAGTATAGGGGGGCTGGTTGTGTCCCGCACTGCTCAGAAATATTCTAAGAACAGATAGCTCAGTCAGTAAAGCAGGAGACACTTAATCTCAAGGTTGCAGGTTCGAGCCCCATGTTGGGTAAAACATTTCTGCATTGTAGGAAGTTGAGCTAGATGACCCTTGTAGTCTCTTCCAATGCTACAATTCTAGATTTTATTATTCTCTTGTTGAACTTTATTATTCTTATTAATTATTATTATTATTATTATTATTATTATTATTATTATTATTATACCACCCATTATCAAAAGATCTCAGAGTGGTATACAAGAAGAACACATTTTATGGAGCAAAATAATAAAAAGCATAATCATAATCAGCATAATTTAAAAAATAATTGTAATAACATCCCCTCCCCTCACAGCTTTAACAGGCCGTATATTATTTAATGGCCAAAGGCCTGGGTACAGAGGAATGCTTTTGCCTGGCGCCTAAAGATACGGAATGAAAGTGCCACGTGAGTCTCTCTAGAGAGAGCATTCCACAGCAGGGAGCCACCACAGAAAAGGCCCGGTCTCCTGTTGCCACCCTCCAAACCTCCCAGGGGTAGGGGACATAGAGAAGGGCCTCGGATGACAAACGCAGGGTCCAGGTCGGTTTGTATGATTGGAGGCGGTCCTTAAGGTATTGAGGTCCTGACCTTTAAAGGAGGAGGGGACACTAGCTGCATATGTAATACTCGTATAGTTGGTTCAATTCAGGCAGGTGTGGGGAACTTTAGGCCCTCCAGACCTTGCTGAATGGCAGCTGCCATCAGCCCAGGCAAGAATGGCCAAGAGTTAGAGATCATGGGAATCACGATTCAGCAAGATCTGGAAGGCCACAGGTTCCCCGTGCCTAATTTAAGAGATCCACACACATACTCATACAGAATCGTAAAGCCACTGGTTTTCTCTCACACATGAGGGCAACAACCACTGGATGAGAATAATAACATTCAAAACAGCAAACAAAGCTGTTTTATATTGGGTCGGATTGTTTCACCCACCTAGCCTCCGGCAACCCAGTTGGTTCTCAGTACTGAGATTGAACTTGCAACCTTCTCCATGCAAAAATTGCCTCTGTCACTAAGCTACAGTTCCTCCCCTCACCATGCCCATTGCGATTGGGGGTGTTTTGTACCCGCCCCATGACAGCAGTATGATTATATTACTACATTTTCTCCGTACCAACTTCCCCAATGCCAAAACTCAAGATAATTATAATTTAATTACTAAGAGGGCTCAAAGATGCCTTCTTATTTTGAAATTGTAACCCATTCTAGTGGAGCCTGCAACAAAATGTTGCAGCATAGAGTGCTGCTGTTTCGGGAGCCAGCCATGGCCTGCATTCTATTTCATCCCACCTTCACTCCAGTTTTTTTCCCCCCAGGGGGAGGGCTTTCCTCTCAACAGTTAGCCAGCATTCCAAGATCGCTTCCTTAATCCCCCACTAAAAGTATTTTGATTTTCTGAAAACTGTGGTGTTCTCCTCTACCCATGAAAGCAACAGAGAATGCTTGTGACACGCTTCCCAAGGATGAACATAGTCTGAGTTG
This sequence comes from Podarcis bocagei, assembly GCF_964188305.1. Taxonomy (NCBI): domain Eukaryota; kingdom Metazoa; phylum Chordata; class Lepidosauria; order Squamata; family Lacertidae; genus Podarcis; species Podarcis bocagei. The sequence goes on along the minus strand of NC_138142.1, from coordinate 12,511,031 downwards.
GAATATAATTTATTCTCAGAGACATGGAACATACCAAATTGTATTTCCTGTCATTGTTTCCTTTTCTGATGAGCTGAGAGCTTGCCCATCCAGACTCAGTCATCACCATAACTGCCTGGCATACCGTAGTATTAATTGTCACTATTTCTGATTATTCTCTGGCTCAGTTCAAACACAACAGTCAGCCAAATAAACCAAGAGTTGTGCCCACTTGTTCCAATTTCCGCTCTCTTCTTTGTGTGGGAATTCAATTATTTCCAGATTTTTTAAAGCTCTAGAAACCTGGTATGACACCACCGCCAGATCTTAGTTCAACATCTTCATTACTAAGCAAAGCAAATCAGAGTTTCTTGGTTTAACTAAGGTTTAGCAAAAACCCTGAAGTCTTAAAGGGAAGGGAGGCTGCCATGTTCACAGCACTTATTTTCTCTCTAATAAACTAGGGTTGTTACAACTGAACCAGGCCTCATAAGTTTTGCAATCGATGATTGTAGATCTAAGCTGCAATATCCAAGGATGTGCACACAACAGTTTCCCCCTTAATTATCAAGTTGGTACAAATTAATTAATTATCAGCTTGGTACAAATATGCTTGCACTATACACCAGTAAATATTAAAGGGACCCCTGACCATTAGGTCCAGTCGTGGCCGACTCTGGGGTTGCGGCGCTCATCTCGCTTTACTGGCCGAGGGAGCTTCCGGGTCATGTGGCCAGCATGACTAAGCCACTTCTGGCGAACCAGAGCAGCGCACGGAAACACCATTTACCTTCCCGCCAGAGCGGTACCTATTTATCTCCTTGCACTTTGACGTGCTTTCGAACTGCTAGGTTGGCAGGAGCAGGGACTGAGCAACGGGAGCTCACCCTGTCGTGGGGATTCGAACCGCCAACCTTCTGATTGGCAAGCCCTAGGCTCTGTGGTTTAGACCACAGTGCCACCCACGTCCCTCCATAAATATTAGACCTCATCTCTCTCCCCCCACCCCCACTTGTGTGGTGAAATGAGCAACCTCTGACAAGTTTTGCTACAGCTTTGCCTGTACACAGCACTGATTGGCCAACAGTCGCAGCCCGCCCTCCCTCATCCCCAGAGCGGATTACAGCAACAAGATTATGCTTTTTTAAAAAGTTGCGGCATGAATGTTCATGAGTTTTATCTGCTCATTTGGCATCTTATTTTTATATTACATTTTATTACATATTTAAAAGCATAACCCACTTTGTAGCATGTCATAGAAGGGAGGATTACGGCCAATCACCTGCAGAACCATTTTACCTCATGCTCAGTCCTGGAAGCAAATAAGTACTCAAGTCAATAACATGGTGGGTATATTTCTATTTCTTATTTATCTCCTGTTACAGCAGGCCCACCACTCCCACATCAGCCACAGTTCCCAATAGCAAAAACAAAATGTTTACATACACACACACAGAGAGAGAGAGAGAGAGAGAGAGAGAGAGAGAGAGAGAGAGAGAGAGAGAAAGAAAGAAAGAAAGAAAGAAAGAAAGAAAGAAAGATGAGGTGCTTATGCGGAAGGAAATGAACATTTGAAAAAGCTACAGAGAAAGGTAGGAAGTGACAAGGAAAGTAAGTAAGATTCAAAAGAGGGTAAACATACAAGGTGTGACTGGAAAGTTTGGTGAATGGTCACAGAAATCGGACAGCAAGAAATATTTGGAGATACAATCGGCATCAGAAACCCACGAAATGCTCACAGTTGTGTACAGAGATGAAGCTGTAACTCAAACGACAGCGAATGAGTGGTTTAAGCATTTCTGTGAAGGACGGCAAACCATCGAAGATGACCCTCGTCTGGTAGACCGTTGACGAGCAGAACGGCGGCAAACGTCAACAGAGTTTGCGAGTTATTGCTGCGGGATTGTCATTTGTCCATCTGAATGATGGTGGAAGAATTGGATATTCCACATGAAATCCTTACTGAGGTTATTGAGTTGTCCTACCCTCCATATTCTCCCAATCTGACCCCACCGGATTTCTTTCTTTTTCCAAAACTGAACTCTGCACTGAAAGGGCACAGATTTTCTTTTGTCTCATTTGAAAATCTGTGCCCTTTCAGTGCAGAGTTCAGTTTTGGAAAAAGAAAGAAATCCGGTGGGGTCAGAAAGAAAATCTGGTGGGGTCAATTTTCCAACATTTCACACATCCAAGCTGCTGTGACGAGGGAACTGAAAGCAGTACAAAAAGAGGACTTCTCCAGAAGCTTCCAACAGTTCTACGAACATTGTCAATGGTGCATTGTATCAGAGGGGGCCTACTCTGAAGGCCTATAAGGTATGTATGTTCAAATATTTCTCGCTGTCCGCTTTCTGTGACCATTCACCAAACTTTCTGGTCACCCCTTGTAGAAGGCAGACTTGAACAAGGCATTCATCTTTGTAGAAAGAAAAAGTCTAGATCCACCGCTGGAGATTTTACTGGCACTTCCAGCCTAAAACTGAACTGGTTCTCCCGCCATGACAAGATAGGCTCTGTTGCAGGATTGACGGTCAAGAGGGGGAGGAAGCCACGGTTTTGTTATCATATTTGACTCCGCGTTTGATCTGGCAGAACCCCCTGAAAAGATTGATGTCGGAGCAACAGGTCTGAGAAAGCTAATGAGCAGACGCTGAGACTGTATTTTATGGAAATGTCGAAATGGCGTCTGCCGTCTGAATACGACTTTTGGATTAATGTGAAAATCCACACAGGACTATAACAACGTTCGTTTCAACTTACTTGTGGAGACTTTCAGAGGTTATAAAGAAAGGAAAAAAATACGATAACAAGAAAATTGAAAGATGATTTGTAAAGGAAAACAACAAAGAGATGAATGGACAGAACTGTGAACATCAAAGCAGCAGAAATAAGAGATGATTGGACCCTTTCTGAGCTCGAAGCATGGGTACCCCCAACAACAATTTAAAATTCGGTTTTGTAATTTGGTACTAATGTGATTTGATTGGTTTGTTAATAAAAATTATTTTTTAAAAAAAACTGAACTGGTTCTCCCATTCTAACTTCTATTCAAGGTATAGAGAGTTTTCATGAGAGAAATGCAAGAGCCAGAACCACAAACCTCCGCCCTCACTGAAAATCATAGCTAACAGAGGCTTTCGATTTTTACTCGAAGTTCAGGCCTTGCATCGCTTCCTTCTCTCTAGGGTTAAATTTGCAAAGAAGAATAAATTAGTCCTCAAGGACAGAAGAAGATTTTTGTTAAGTCTGCATTTTTAAGCAGACTTTTTAATCTAATTCGCATCTCCTGGACCAGTTCACAATTGGAATGTAATTATCTTTCCAATTCTGCATGACACAGCCCTTGGCTCATGGAAAGAAAAAAGCCGTTGTAGCCCAATGCATCGACAAACATTATTTTAGGAATAAAATGTTTTAGAAATATGTACAGCGGGATATTTAAATACGTATTCTAACAATTTTTTCATACTGGCTTTTAAAGTCACAGATTAATGTGCTAATGAGGCTCAACAGACATCTGCGTCTGTGGAATTGCTATGGATACTAATCTATCCATCCTTTGGTCCACTTTGAATTCCTGTTTTGAAAGAAAAGCAGGGCACAATATAAATAATGCAAACTTGCAAGTTTATATATTTTTTTCAGGTACTGATAACTCTCAGCAGTCGGTGTCAAGCATAGGTGAAATAGAATTGACAGTGCAGGTGAGAGAGAAATTAGGCAAAAGATAGTGCTTTGTTGAATCCTAGGGGCAAATAAGTCTCTGAATACCCGTTGCAAATGGGGAGAGTGGTGTTATACAGTGATAGGTTACATGCGCTTCAGGTTACAGACTCCACTAACCCAGAAATAGTGCTTCAGGTTAAGAACTTTGCTTCAGGATGAGAACAGAAATCGTGCTCCAGCGGCACGGCGGCAGCAGGAGGCCCCATTAGCTAAAGTGGTGCTTCAGGTTAAGAACTGTTTCACGTTAAGAACAGACCTCCAGAACGAATTAAATTCCCATATGCTTCCAAGATTCCCATATGCTTCCAGTTGGCCACTGTGAAAACAAGGTGCTGGACTAGAAGGGACGTGGGGCTGATCCCACCTGCTGCCTTTGGAAGCCTTGCAAGTTGCTGCAGGAGACTGTCAGCAAACATTACATGACAGGTGTTCCTGGGGCCAAGGTGAAAATATGCAGCTCCCTTGCTATTGTTGCCAGGAGGTGTGATGCTATAATGTAGCCTTGTTATATTTATGGCACCGAAATGTTGTTTCTTCTTTCATTGCTGTATTTGATATTATGTTGATGGCTCATTACATCGTTACAAAATCGCCCTTGCAACGGCAGGTTTTGAGGTGTTCTCCTTTTTTCTTTGTTGTTCTAAGCCGCTTTCAGCAGGATTCCTTTTCCTGGAAAGGTAGCATACCTCAGAAGTCAAACGGAATCCGTTACGGAAGTCCGTTCGACTTCCGAAACATTCGGAAACCAAAGTGCGGCTTCTGATTGGCTGCAGGAAGCTCCTGCAGCCAATCAGAAGCCAAGGAAGCTCTGTCAGACGTTTGGCTTCCAAAAATAGTTCGCAAACCAGAATACTCACCTCCGGGTTTGCGGCGTTTGGGAGCCAAAACATTTGAGAACTAAGCTGTTTGAAAACCAAGGTACGCCTATATACAAATAAAATGATGATGATGATCCAGCAGAGCTCTTATTGGGTTCTTATAAAACCCTACACTCCATGTGACATGTTATATGCAATTTTGGGGGATGGGAATGGTCACTTCCACATCAGGACACCAGATAATGATAGCCTGGAAGACAGCCCATATAGTAAAACTAACTAATAATGCACAGGTGAGAGAAAGTAGGCAACTTGAAAACAGTGAAAACCTGGAGCAGGTGGGTCATGTATTTGTGTTAAGTGGCGTCAGGGAAGAAATTTGATTTGAATAACTTTTCAGTGATTCGGTTCACATTCAGTCAACTTAAGCTATTCACACTTTCTGAAACAATACACAAACCAAAGACAGCTCAGGCATCTGAGTAATGGAAGCTGGTGCATTAAGGCAAATCGGACACTGCCCTACCAACCTCAGTCTGTCCTCAAGCAGCCCCCACTTGCCTCATTTTTACTCACAACCATCCCAGAGAGTTGGTCCTGGCTATCAGTTTCCTCTCCTTAGCCTTAGTGTTGCCCTTGTAGGACTCAGAAGAGAGGAAGAAGGGGACAAGGTCAGAATTAGATGGCTCTGAAGGTTAAACCACAGAGCCTAGGACTTGCCGATCAGAAGGTCAGTGGTTCGAATCCCCGTGACAGGGTGAGCTCCCGTTGCTCTGTCCCAACTCCTGCCAACCTAGCAGTTCGAAAGCACGTCAAAGTGCAAGTAGATAAATAGGTACCGCTCTGGCGGGAAGGTAAACGGCGTTTCCGTGCGCTGCTCTGGTTCACCAGAAGCGGCTTAGTCATGCTGGCCACATGACCCGGAAGCTGTACGCTGGCTCCCTCGGCCAATAAAGCGAGATGAGCACCTCAACCCCAGAGTCGGTCACGACTGGACCTAATGGTCAGGGGTCCCTTTACCTTTTTACCTGGCTGTGTAGCACCACCTGTCCTTTGGGCTCCCTGCCTACTGCCCCAACCGTCCCAATGATCAGCATCAGCTGCTGGATTTAGGGCTCATGCAGGGCTATCCCAAGATATGTTGGTGCCTAAGGCAAAGAACCAAGATGGCGCCCCTCCTCATTCCATGTGTAGAAGCTGAATCCGACGTCAACACTAGTGAATGGAACAGCATCCTGCACAACACCCAAGGCAGCAAGCCAGATTAGGGAGCTCAGTAAAGGCTAAGAGGCAACAGGAAGAAATGGCTGGTGGGAGGGGCCTCAGAAAGGAACAACCTGGGGGACTCAAGTAAATAGAAAACTAGACAGAGAGGGGGGCAGAAACTGATTGCAAAAGAGATTACAATAACCAATGGCCTAAGTGTTATCACACTACACTTCAGTTCAAAAGGGAGAAACAAACCCCAGGTTTTTCCCCCTCCATAGCTATAAAAGGGATTTCTTTACAGCATCCATGTCAATGATTTATACCCACACAATAAAATATTAAGAGCAGCATATTATAGATCCGATGTTACAACAGCTCTAACGAGTTTCCTGATAGATTTTTTCCCCCTCATTTCCGAAGTTATATATACCCTCCAGAGGCATTTGCAATGCTCTTGCAAATTGCACCGAAGAAAATAAGATGCGCCAGCTCAGATTCCCATAACTGTGATATGTCTGCATACACATGATGGCCTAGATAAATGTCAAGAGGTGTATTATTGTTTTTTTAAGTAGAGTTATGACAGAATATGTAGCTCTCACCAACATGCAAAAGGGAAGAATCTGGTGCTGATACAAAGCTATTCTGTGTGTGTGCGCACTCACATAGAGACAGCAACACCGCATTTTGCTAACCTTATGCCAGTCCTTCCAACAAAGAGCCAAATGCATTTTTAGAACTCTCTGCAGGGGAATCCCAAACGACCAAATGGAAGCCAACAGCAGCCAGCATTTTCAGCCCAATAACAGAACTAGTTATTGATATTACTGGGAGAGAAACCCAATTTTTTGTTTGATAAAGGAACACACTGATAATAAATTCACCAGTATCCAGTAAATGTGGCTGTGCTTCCTATTTTCTGGTGCTGGCCCAAAATAGAAGTATTTTGGAAAATGAGATAAAACTAACAACAGGATATTGATTTGCTGATACAGTGGTACCTCGGGTTAAGTACTTAATTCGTTCCAGAGTTCCATTCTTAACCTGAAACTGTTCTTAACCTGAAGCACCACTTTAGCTCATGGGGCCTCCCGCTGCCGGAGCACAATTTCTGTTCTCATCCTGAAGCAAAGTTCTTAACCCGAGGTACTATTTCTGGGTTAGCAGAGTCTGTAACCTGAAGCGTCTATAACCTGAAGCGTATGTAACCTGAGGTACCACTGTAGATCCATTGGTCCCACTGTTTGCATATGTAAGGATATGTCCGCCTTACCAGTAGATATAAAACTGGTAAAATACTTGCTGGCAACTGCCTATATAGCAACTTGTGTATATGTACCGTATTTTTCGCTCTATAAGACGCACCAGACCACAAGACGCACCTAGTTTTTGGAGGAGGAAAACAAGAAAAAAAATATTCTGAATCTCAGAAACCAGAACAGCAAGAGGGATCGCTGTGCAGAGAAAGCAGCAGTCCCTCTTGCTGTTCTGGCTTCTGGGATAGCTGCGCAGCCTGCATTCGCTCCATAAGACGCAAACACATTTCCCCTTGCTTTTTAGGAGGGAAAAAGTGAGTTTTATAGAGCAAAAAATACGGTATTTTTAATCGACTAGTAACAGACTGGGAGATAGCCCATATAGTAAAGCTAACTAAGAATGCACAGGTGAGGGAAAACAGGCAGCTTGACAAGGCTTTTATTGAAAACATGGAACAGGTGGGTCTTGTATTGGTGTTAACAAGTAGGATTGGGGGAAGGAATCTGACTCAGATCACTTTTCAGTGATTCAGTTCACATTCCATCAACTTAAGTACAGTAGTACCTCGGGTTACAAACACTTCAGGTTACAGACTCCGCTAACCCGGAAGTAGTACCTCGGGTTAAGAACTTTGCCCCAGGATGAGAACAGAAATTGCACACTGGCGGCACAGCAGCAGCGGGAGGCCCCATTAGCTAAAGTGGTGCCTCAGGTTAAGAACGGTTTCAGATTAAGAACAGACCTCCGGAACAAATTAAGTTTGTAACCAGAGGTACTACTATAATTGACACCTTCCAAAATGATACACGAAGCAAACACAGCCTAAGCTATCCCTCCCTATCAACCACATGAAAATTGCTGATGGTCTTGGCAAACCACTTAAATTTTTTATGGCCTGTTGTAGCAGTTGTAATGCACTGTGCTAGATGCTGCACGGTTTTTATTTCTTATATTTTATTGTATATTGCAAATTACAACGCTGTAGATTCCAGATTGCAATGCATCAGAAACAGAAGAAGCAATACACATGCAATTAAGAAACCAATTATGGATATTTAATACGGGCATGCCGGTGACCACCACAATTTTGGAACCCCTGCATTATCAAGGTAACCTTCAGCAGTCAACAGATTCCACGAGTCAAATGGTGGCGAACCTCTGGCTTGGGGACTGACTGTGCAATATGGCAGCCCATTCTTAAATTCAAGACACTGAACAGGGGCGCTGGCCTGAGGAGTGAGGCATGCTGGGAAATCACACCTCCTTGTGGGCCAAATGCAGTATTCCAGGCCTCTCACTGTAGCCCTTGGGACTCTCCCCAGGCCAAGGTCTCCTCTCCCAAGCTCTGCTCCATTACACTTGACTGCTTTTGCCTGGCTGGAATGTTTCCTTGAAGTCAGATTAGGGAGGGGGGAGAAATAGGATTAAATTTGCATTTAAAGGCAAACCCACCTAATTCGCACTTGCCGAAATAATTAGCAAACAGAAACAAAGCAGTCCTTTGAGAAACCCACACTTCTGCCAGTTTCGCAAGGCAGCTCTCCAAAGCCAAGTGATAGGCACAAAAATGTGCATTAATGTGCATAAAACTGCATGCTTTTGTGAAACATGCACAGATGCATTAAATATGAGGAAATTGCTTTGAAAGAAAAGAAAAGTGTGCATTAGGAGAAATTTCACCAAACTGCGGATGAATTTTCATGAGGACTTTCCCTTTATTTAAAAATAAATAAATCACAAACTTATATGGAAATATGGAGAACTAAATCGAAGAGGCAAAAACTGAGAAACTGAAACTGACAGATTCACCCATCCCTAGTAACTAGCCTCAAGTAATTGTCCAACCAAATATATTACATAGGAAACAGATTTTTAAAAAACCAAAAAACAGCAGCTGGTATATTTATATTGGTTTGGTTTCCATGCTGTTGATTATGTGTGTGTGTGTTTCATATGAAAAAATCATTTAATCAAAGAAAAGAACAAAAGGGGGGGGGGGAATCACCAAAATCTTCCAAGCCAGGATGCTTGAAAGAACATGAACTCTCTTGCATTCTTAAGCCTTAGCCGGTTTGTTCGAGGAAGAAACAAGCAAACAATTTGCCTAATGAAGTACATCGTATAAACATTTCATACATTTACAGAAACAGCGAGTGGAGGACAAACACCCAGCAATGTGCTCACAGCACAGAACCAATCTGCCTAGTTTACAAGTACCTGCTACCCTGCCATATGCTATTTTAGATATACTTTTTATACACACACACACACACACACACACACACACACACAAAGAGCTTGGTACAGCAACACTGCTTCCCCCCTTGATTTGTGTGCCCTTGAGGGTTGTGTGGGAAAGCAAACGCTCAGCTTCGCTGTTCCTACAATTTTGTAAGTTTTAGGAGTATCCATTCCAATCTCTCTGGAAACTCAAACTTGGCAACCCGCTTAAAGCCGAGACTGCAGCATGTCATCTTGGCTAAGATACAATCAGCAGATGTCAATATTCTGTCACTTGGGACTAGAACTCTCTCTCTTTAAAACGGCACAGAAATAAACCTTATCCTCGCTCCCTGGAAGAAAATACATATTTATCTGCAAGCAAGTCGCTGCTTTGACATATATAAGTGGCGCCTGGGCACATCTCAAAAGCAGGGGGGGCAACGGGGGGGGAGACTATGAGAGGCTCTGCAGTGTGATTGGGAAAGGGGGGGTGGCACCCACTGCGATGCTACCCAAAGCAGCTAAAAGGAATGTGCAACCCTGCACTCCTGTAGGCATGCTTACTCAGAAGTAAACCCCACTGTGCTCGGTGGGGCTTCCTCCCAGGGAAGCCTGCCCAGGGCTGCAGCTTTCTCCCCAGAGAATTAGCACATTGCAGACAGCCAAGTCTATTTATCCAATTTCATCACCATGGTGGCACTGATTTTGAAAAGGAAGGAGGAGGAGGAGGAAGAAGCAGGAGTTCTCTCAAGTTCTTTGCAGCCCCAGGAAAGAATTCTTCAGGCAACAGAGGAAAGTTTAAGGGGCAAGCTAGTTTTTTTAGGGGGGGGGCATAGGGTGAACAATCATCTACCTATTGGGGAGGGAAAGGGCAGCGTGGTTTAAGCCCTGGATCTGGACTGTTCACAATGCAAACCACGCAGAAGGGGGAGGGGGAGGCGCCGATTTCCTACCCTGACAAGAGCAAAGGCTTCCTTTTGCACTGCAGCGTTCCCACACGGCACAATGCCGGTTTGTTTAGCCTTTTTTGCATATGCGTTTTTTTTCTTCTCCTTTTCTTCCTTTAACCCATTCCCATAGCAATCCAGCACACGCGCTGCTCCCCCACCGCTCCGAAACAATGAGCGAGCACACGAAACGTGGGCGATTATCCCTAATATGATTAGCTTCTCTTCTCCCCCCCCACTCCAAAAAAACCAACCACCCTTCCACATGGGGGAGGGGAAGGCGCCTACGAAGGCGCAACCTTTGTGGGCAAAACAAAGGTTAGCGTGGAAAGGAGGGCGGCGGGGGGGGTTAAGGTGCGCTCTCTCTTTGCACGAGATCAGATACACCCCCCTCCACCCCCCCAAAAAAGATGCATGCTCGTGGTCTCCCTCCATCAGCACCCCAGTGACCCAGATCAGCTCACCATCTCGCCGCCTTCTGCTGCGTCTCCGCCTTCAGCTGAGGATGATCATAGTCATGGGAGAGATTCCTCCTCGCTTCACACGATCGCAGAGGAGGCGGGCTGGGAGGGAGGAAGGGGGAGGAGCCGCCTTCAAATCAAATACTCAGCAATTGATCAGCAGAGCAAGAAGGTCAAAGCTTCACACGCGCGCACACGGCATCTCGCTCTCCCGCTTTGCGCTCTCGCTCTTGCCGGAGCTGCCAAGCGCGCCCGCAAAGGTTTCCTCCTCCCCTTGCAGATTTCTCTCGCCTGGCTCTAGAGGAGGAGGAGGAGGAAGAAAACAGACACACAACACGCACAGGAGGTGCATCAGGGACGAGCCGAATTGCCTCCCGTTCCCAGCTGCCCTCTCCCGGCCCTGCAAAGCTTTCCTCGTCTAGCCCAACAGCCTGGGCGCATCGGAGAGAGAGTCACACACAATTGCCTCGCTGCCCGCAGAGGGAGCAAAATGGGAACACGCCGACGACCCCACGAGCAGGGCGGAGAGGGAGGGAAAGTCTGGATCTCTTCTCCAAAAATAATTTTAATAGGCCAGCATGCACAGATCTTCATTATATTAAGGGGGTAGGTTTGAATTATTATTATTTTTTCCAAAAGCCTGAACTGCCATTCCCTGCACATTTTAGGGCGAAGGTGGCAGGGGCCTTACTTGCAAGGCCACGTGCTTAGGATTGGGGATGCGCCAGATCCTACTTTTCGTCCTCCCGACTTTTTTCTCCCCCCTCCACCACCCGCCTCAAACAAACACAAAAGATCCCCTCCCCACAATAAAAAGGTTTATTATTATTATTATTATTTATTTATTTTATTTTTATTATATTATTATTTTGTTGATATTCCGGCTTTCCTCCAAGGAAGGAGCTGGAGGTAGTGTCCATGGTTCTCCTCCCGCCCCCCTCTTCGTTTTACCCTCACACAACAACCCTGTGAGGTGGGTTAGGCTAAGAAACTGCCTGGCTCAAGGTCACCCAATGACTTTGTGGCTGGGAGGGGGCGATTTGAACCCTGGTGCGACGCTCTCCACAACTGCAACACCACACTGAAAAGGCTTCGTTTTCAAACAGGGTACAATTTGAAACTAGTTTGGCTTTAAACCAGTTGCAATCCCCTGAAGGCTTACCTGGGAGTATGCCCCAGTGAGCACAAGTCAGCGTGCTATAGCTAGATAAATATTCTGCCAAGCAATGCTTTTTTATTTCATTTCCTTCTTCCCTCGTTCCCTGCCACAGTCTGATCCCAGCAAGTTCCTATTTGTTCCAAGGGACTTAAAGGTAAAGGGACCCCTGACCATTAGGTCCAGTCGTGGACGACTCTGGGGTTGTGGTGCTCATCCCGCTTTACTGGCTGAGGGAGCCAGCGTACAGCTTCCAGGTCATGTGGCCAGCATGACTAAGCCACTTCTGGCGAACCAGAGCAGCGCACGGAAACGCCGTTTGCCTTCCTGCCAGAGCAGTACCTATTTATCTACAGTGGTCTAAACCACTGAGCCTAGGGCTTGCCAGTCAGAAGCTCGGCAGTTTGAATCCCCAAAATGGGGTGAGCTCCCATTGCTCAGTCCCTGCTCCTACCAACCTAGCAGTTCGAAAGCACACCCAAAAGTGCAAGTAGATAAATAGGTACCACTCCGGTGGGAAGGTAAATGGTGTTTCCGTACACTGCTCTGGTTTCGCCAGAAGTGGCTTAGTCATGCTGACCACATGACCCAGAAAAACTGTCTGTAGACAAACGTCGGCTCCCTCTGCCAGTAAAGTGAGATGAGCGCCGCAACCCCAGAGTCCTTTGTGACCTGACTTAACTGTCAGGGGTCCTTTACCTTTTTACATTCTGCATGTGCAAATGGCTTTAGATACCTATTAGGTCCATAAATTACCATAGAGCATATATTCAACACGAAAAAGTGACAATTAGTTGTTGACAAAGGACAGCTGGACATATAAAGGGGCCCATTACCCTCAATAGTTTAGGGCCTCATCAAACCTAAATCCAGCCCTGGTCCACGGGGGTTTACTCCTGTGTAAGTAAAAGTTAGGCTCACAGCTCCCACTCCACTGAACACCATGGGGCTCCTTCTTAAGTATTATCACTTGCATTTGTGGCTTCAAGCAGAGGGAGCCGCAGACAAACTCCCCACTCACCATCCCGTTTTTTACAGCTGTGTCCATGGATTGGTTCTCTTATACCCAGCGACCACCACCCGATTGGTGGGATCTGTCTTGCCGGACGCCCTTGCGGCTGCTGCTCTCTTTGTGTTGGGTAATCCGATTGTCTGTCAAAGCAGTTTCATGTAGTCGGTGGCTCATTCTTTCTCTCCATCTCCTCCCCACAACTCCATATTCTAGGTCCCTGGATGGGCTTCCCCAGACACATTTTATCCAGTGTTTGTGCATCAGCTACAGAAGCTCCACTGGAACAGCTCACCATTCTGGGAAATGGGAAGGACAGCTAATAACCCCTGACTAAACCTCTCCAGAAAGGGTCATTGGATTTCAATAGACAACAATGAATCTTCTCACCCTCGCAGGTACTAGAGTCCGTTTGTTGACATTTGCAGGCTTCCCAGGGAAAAATCCAGAGTAGGCATGTGATGCCTTGAATGGCATCAGAAACTCAGCTAGGATGTGGGTTCAAACAGCTTTGTAATGTGGGCTGTCACCCTCCCTCTGCTTTCAAAAGGGGCAGCCACAAAAACAAGAGAGAGAGGGCACCGTTATTCCTATTGTACGGCTCAGCAACCGAGGCTGATGGTGCAATTTGTTCAAGCCTGCCTGGCTATCCGATGTATGTAGCCCTTTCTAGAAGTTATTTTCAATACTGGCAACAAATGTGTCAGGATCACTGCAATTGTCACGGCACAAACAGTCATCACCTAAATGCTTAAAGGTAAAGGGACCCCTGACCATTAGGTCCAGTCGCGGACGACTCTGGGGTTGCGGTGCTCATCTCGCTTTATTGGCTCGCTTTATTCCGGGTCATGTGGCCAAAATGACTAAGCCGCTTCTGGAGAACCAGAGCAGTGCACAGAAACGCCGTTTACCTTGCTGCTGGAGCAGTACCTATTTATCTACTTGCACTTCATGCTTTCAAACTGCTAGGTTGGCAGGAGCATGGACCGAGCAACGGGAGCTCACCCCGTTGTGGGGATTTGAAACGCCAACCTTCTGACCGGCAAGCCCTAGGCTCTGTGGTTTAACCCACAGCACCACCCGTGTCTCTCACCTAAATGCTTAGGGAGCTGCAAAATCACCTCCCTGCCCAAATACACTATTGAATATCACACATGTGTGTTTCCATTGTGGAAGTGCAACACTGGGAAATATATGACCCTCCCAATGCTATTGAACTCCAATTCCCATCAGCCGTGGCAAGCATGGCCAATGGCCAGGGATGATGGCAGCTGTAGTCTAGCACCACCAGGAAGGTTACAGGGATTTCCATGCCTGCACTAGCAAGTACAGTGTGAAATTTGGTGGCATGGGTATCATTGATGCTTATCAGTATCTGTGGCATCGTTGGTCAGAGACGGCACATGCCCATTTCACCACCTCCTAGTCCATGGTTGAGATGTAGTTGATGGTGATGATGATCAGGGCCGGATTTAGGTTTGATAAGGCCCTAAGCTATGGAAGTCAAAGGTATAGGGACCCCCTGACCATTAGGTCCAGTCGCGGATGACTCTGGGGTTGCATCACTCATCTCGCTTTATTGGCTAAGGGAGCCGGCGTATAGTTTCCGGGTCATGTGGCCAGCATGACTAAGCCACTTCTGGCGAACTAGAGCAGCACACAGAAATGCCGTTTACCTTTCCGCCAGAGCGGTACCTGTTTATCTACTTTCAGTTTGATGTGCTTTCGAGCTGCTAGGTTGGCAGGAGCTGGGACAGAGCAACGGGAGCTCACCCTGTTGCGGGGATTCAAACCGCCGACCTTCTGATCGGCAAGCCCTAGGCTCTTTTGTTTAACCCACAGCACCACCCTTCTTATGGGGCCCTTTATATGTCCAGCTGTCCTTTGACAACAACAAATTGTCACTGTTTTTTTTGTGTTGCATATATGCTATATGGTAATTTATGGACCTAATAGGTATCTAAAGCCATTTGCACATAACAAAATATGTATTTTATCAAAGTAATTGTTGAATTGAAATACAATTAATGAGAAAACCAGTGATATTTTAGGGAGCGGGCTAGCAGGCAGGGGCCATTACTTACCACATAGGAGCCTACAAAACACATAACACTGTTGCTGTATGTAGGTTTTATTCTATTTTTTTTTTTAGCTTCTATTTTGGAAATGTACATCCAGGTTGGTTTTTTCCTTTAAATTTTCTGGGGGGCCCCAAGAGAGTGGGACCCTAAGCTATAGCTTGTTTAGCTTATACATAAATCCGGCACTGATTGATGATTATAGCTAAGGTAGAAGACAGGAGTGCCTGGCGTGCTCTGGTCCATGGGGTCACGAAGAGTCGGACACGACTAAATGACCAAACAACAACAAGCTAAGGTAACTTTAAAAAAAATTACAGCTTTCATCTATAGGTCATGAGTGCATCCTTGCTGTTAACACAAATCATGCGGCAACAGTAAACTGAGTTGTTTTTTTAAAGTTGCAAATGCCAGCAAGGCTTTTGCCTCTGCTAACAACACTGCTTCAGGAACCCATTTGTGTTCTTTGTGGGCTGTGGACTTCCTACCTCCTGCAGTGAAACACCGGGCACATTTTTTTCAACAGCAAAACAAAACCTGACACGATCCCATTCCAGCAGAGTTATCACCTATATACCAATGCTACGCCTCCTTTCCCAATTGTGATGGCTTAAAGCTTTTAGCAATAAAGATTCCATTCATTCATTCATTCATTCATACCCCTCCTTTTTCCTGGTGGACCAACTCACCATGTTTAAAATCAAGTAATGGAGTCCACATAGTCATCTAGATAAAATAAGACTTTGATGGCTGAGGTGGGTTGTAAACTCATCTCCCTGTTTCCTGCACTAAACTCCAATGCCTTAAAAGTTTCTGAAGAACCAGATCAAAACTTTGATGGCTCTGTTGTGAACTGTGTTTTCTGGCCAATACATTTTCAACAGCTAAATGCACATACATTAGCACACACTCATGGAGATAGACACACCCCACACCCTTGGTTATCAATAAAAATACATTCACTTGCCCTCAACCTTGGTAATAAAAGTTCCCATAATGTTCATTGTGTGTCAGTTGGACAAATTGATGCTAAGAAGATACCTGTGTTATTATAATTTTGGCAAGTGCTTGAATTTTCTCCTGACATCACTAGAAAGAAGGCCTTGTATACATAATGTGCCAGGCAAAAACTTTCCTCTAAAACCAGACCTTTGATGTTGTAACTACAGTATTAGTGGCCTATTAGTGGGATGTTTTTAATGTTTTTTTCCCCTCTTCGTTTTAATGTATCTATGTGGGGTTTTTTGTCTGTTTATTTGGTTGTTTGTAAATCACTTTGGGTTGCCCTGGGCAAGAAAAAACTACCAACAAATCCAAATAACAACAACACAACATAACGTGTGTGTGTGTGTGCGTGCGTGCGTGCACATCATATAAACAGTATATTATTTTAAATTCCTGCTAGGAGCACAATAATCCAGTCCTTACAAGTAGGACCTGCAACAAAAAGTTGCAGTGCAGAGTCCATTGTTCCACCCTGGTGTGCCTTCTCCAGGATACTCCAGTCCAGTCTGTCAGTATCTTGTGGCTGCTAAGCATCCTCAGTCCTCATTGGACTGTTTTTGGAAAGATTCCACTCTCCACATATGATTCCTGCCATAAACATTTTCAGTAAACATTGCAAATTTCAGGGTCCCAAGTAAACATGCACAGGTTAGATGGTTGCACTCCTATGTACTCTCTTACCAGAGAGTAATCTCCTTGAATACAACTAGGCTTACTTTCCAAGTAAAAGCATGAATCAGATTATGTTGCAAACCATCTTATTTTTCCCTATTTTCTTTTTCTGATTAAAGGCGCAGTCGCCTCCCCATAACAAAAATTGTGATGACAGGTGCAAAACATGAATTATTATTTTTTTAAAGCAAATTGCTCCTGCTACTCACTGGCATTTATCACCAAGGCTGCCTCAGTAATGCAAATCTGAATATTCCAAGAGACTACCTTAAGCCATCTCAGAACAATTCTACACCACCTTTAATCCAAATCCACCTGCAGTAAACAACCTCATTTTGCTGGGCTCTTGAGTGATAGCTTATGACATGTTTCGCTATACTCTAATCAACCATTCAAAAGCATTTTCTGAGGCACTGCTTCCCAATGTAATCTCTTCTGCTTAACATCAAAATTATCTGCTGGTCTCAATATAGTAAGTTACAGAGTCATTCCTGAGAAACGATGAGTGTTCTCTGCCTCAAAGTACTGCACATACATTAAATAATCAATTGTAGCTCCGTGTGCACTAATAGATACTGCAGCTTGACTTGATCAGAGCTGTTGCACCTTGGAAACCAATTTCACACTGAAATCCTGCCTGTGTGTTTATTCCGGCTACTGTTTTGCAATTGGTGCGTGATGTGTACAACAGAGGCCATCATAACAATATAATTCTTCCAACCACAGTAACAAAACAGGCTTAAAATCCAGAGCAGGTAAATTGTTCTGCAGTCACAATTAGAATGTATTATGCAAAGGAGAACTCCAGCAGGTTTGGATTTTCCCACTCAATCTGCATAATATTTGCATGAGCTTAATAGACTAATTTAATCTTGCTAGCCAAACTGTCAGCCCATTAAGGAGGGGGAACCCATAGCTGGTGAATAGTTTATTTTCTTTAAAAAAATAATAATACTGACATTAGATACACTATAAAATTTCCCAGTTTTGTTCCCAAAATGGCACTGGCTTGAACAAGAGGGAGGTATCCACAGAATTAGAGGAAATATTTGCAAAAGTCAAAAAAACAAACAAAACCCTTTATTTAAAAAGTCCATGATAGGGAGGTCCTTGCATCAAAGACTGTTGGACAGAAGCTCCCAGAGGAAACCCTTAGACCCTTAAGCACCTTCCTCCGAGGAACAAGATGCTTCCCCCCACAAATCACCAGTCCCGTGGGCACAGGGAACACTCCAGGAGGGAGGCTATAGAATGGAAGGCATCCAGTGGGGCAGGAAGCACATCAAAAGAGAGGTTATGAAACAGGAGTGGAGTGCAGCCTAAAAACCTTTGTGGAGAAAGTTGCTCACTTGGAGCTCTCCGTGGTCCTGCATTTCCTGATGAGCCTTGCCTCTTTCTCCATGGAATATGATGGAAGACTTAGTCTATTCAATGCCTCTGGGAGAGCTTCAAAGACTTGATAATTTTATTTAATGGGAGCTATAGTTCCACAAGGGAAACAAGGGTGGCGCTGTGGGTTAAACCACAGAGCCTAGGGATTGCTGATCAGAAGGTCGGCGGTTTGAATCCCCGTGACGGGGTGAGCTCCCGTTGCTCGGTCCCAGCTCCTGCCCACCTAGCAGTTCGAAAGCACATCAAAGTGCAAGTAGATAAAAAGGTACCACTCTGGCGGGAAGGTAAACGACATTTCCGTGCGCTGCTCTGGTTCGCCAGAAGTGGCTTAGTCATGCTGGCCACATAACCCGAAAACTATACGCTGGCTCCCTCGTGTTGCGTTTGCAAAGTAAAGGAAGGATTGAACTCTGATTAATAAGAATACACACAGAGACTTGAACCAGCAAGACTCTGGGAAGGGTGCGTATAATTGTGTCTCTCTGTGCTTGTCCGTGTCAGATTTTCGCAGCCCCCAGCCCAGGCCATTTTATTCACAAAATAACTTTTTACAGAGTGTTCAAAAGAACCAATCAGATTTCTTCTGAGCAATTCCACAAACCCACGTGGGGACAAGTTAAACTACTAAAACTAATTAAGCACAAATATTTCTAGAGTAAATAAGTTGAGAACTACAAAGGGGAGCATCTGGCAGCCCCGGAGGTAATAAACAAGCAATACACATGATAAGGAGGATGGCCAGGAGGACAGACAACAATCACTATCACCTTCATGTGAGATCTGTTTCCTGGCCCTAAGATTAACATCCGAAGATTACCTATTAGAAACTGCCGAGTCTTTGAGGACACAGGACGCCTGCCTGTCTAAGTGTGTACGTGATTTGTCAGGCAAGGAGAAATGGGCAGTAGAGGCAAAAGGGCATCAAAAGGGCATGAATGTAGAATCTTATGGGATTTAATCAGAAATTATCGTCAATATATCAAACCCAGTCAACACAATGTCTTCATCGTGGACACGATGGCTTGATGTATATTCTATAATTCCTCATGGTAATCCCATCTGATCCCTACACCTCGGCCAATGAAGCGAGATGAGCGCTGCAACCCCAGAGTTGGTCACGACTGGACCTAATGGTCAGGGGTCCCTTTACCTTATACAGTGGTGCCTCGCAAGACGAAAAGAATCCGTTCTGTGATTCTCTTCGTCTAGCTGTTTTTTTCGTCTTGCGAAGCAAGCCCATTGAAGGATTAGCGCTATTAGCACTATTAGCGGCTTTTAGAGGCTTTTAGCAGCTTATCTGCTGATCGGATCAGCTGATAAGCGGCTTAGCGCTATTAGCGCTATTAGCGGCTTATCTGCTGATCGGATCAGCTGATAAGCGGCTTAGCGGCTTAGAAAAAGGGGGGGGAACCCAGCAGGAACTCGCAAGACATTGTCGTCTTGCGAAGCAAGCCCATAGGAAATTCGTTTTGCGAAGCACCTCCAAAACGGAAAACTCTTTCGTCTAGCGAGTTTTCCTTCTTGCGAGGCATTCATCTTGCGGGGCACCACTGTAGTTCCACAACATCTGGAGAACCACAGGTTGTGGCATGACCCCTGAATGCAGAAGCAAACCAGACACAGAATCTGAGGCAGCAGCTAAGGAGGCTGATCAAGTTCAAGGCTTTGAACTGACTGTGACTGAAGCTGTCAGACAAGAACCTCTCATTCTGCCAGGACCAGAGCCTGGACCCTCATGGGGAACCACTGCATTCGTCAGTCCTGCATTTAAGCTAGTGAAGTGGTCCTTTAAGATTCTGAAGGTCTCTACAAGCTGGTGGAGCCTGAGGAGATAGTCGGGAGATGAAGGGTTAGACCACATTTGCACAAACCATTTAAAGCATTATGATACCACTTTAAACAGGCATGGCTGCCCCCAAATAATTTTGTAAGCTGTGGTTTGTCAAGGGTGCTGAGAGAGACACCCTATCTCATTACCCTCAGAGAGATACAATTCTCAGAGTGGTTTAACGGTCAGTTCTTCTTATGAGGAAACTGTAGCTCTGTGAGAGGAATAGAGTCTCCTAAGGACTCTCAGCACATTTAACAAACTACAGCTCCCAGAATTCATTGAAGGAAGCCATGAGCATTTAAAGTGGTGCTTTATGAGTATGGAGTGAATATAGCCGAAAAGGCCTCAGTATGCTCCCAACTTTATGTGAACAAGTTGTTCACTTGGAGCTATCCATGGTCTGCAACCTTTGACTCACTGCTTTCTTTGTGAGATCTGGCCTCAATAGGACTGCCGTACGTCCAGATTTCCGCAGACATTATTGGGATTTCAAAGGTGGAATTGACGTCCAGGGAGAAATTTCCAAAAGGTGATACTTTGCCCTGGATCTTAGGCAAGTCAATCAGAAAAAAAACCTCAACTTTCAGGGTGTCCTGGTTTTTACTTTTTGAAACATGGCAATCCTAGCCTCATATCTGTACAGCACTTATATTTTTTTTTGGGGGGGGGAGAGACGATGGCTTTATGATTCTTAAAAAATGTGTGTGTAATACCCAGAAGGTAAGCCCCACTGAATACCCCCCAGAAAATTGTTTATAGGCCTTAATTTTCATTGTCTCAGCATCCACAGCTGGTGAATGGTAATAGCATGCATGAATTTATTGAAATGCAATTTCACATAAGTGAATCACAATAGCACCTTCCCCCTGACACCCTCTCAAACTATAATGTACTGGGTTTAAAAGAGTGAGAGAGAGAAAAAAACCTAAACTGCCCACTATGCCAAAGTGCAAACCACGAAGCTCACCATCTCTCAGCCCTAAACTACTTCACAAGGTTGTTACGCAAATAATATAGAGAAGGGAAGAGCTTTGTGCACTACCCTGAGCCTTGGGAGGAAAGGTATGATATAAAAAGCAAAAATAAAATATGCACACAACTTAAGTCTGCATCCAGCATGTAACAAAATTTTGGTGCATTCAATCATATACACCTAATTATGTTGTGTGTCTTCTCCTCCCTCTTATTCTCTTCTGTATTCCATTGTCTTCAACCAACTACCTATCTTATTATAAAGATAAAGGTATAGGGACCCCTGACCATTAAGTCCAGTCACAGATAACTCTGGGGTTGTGGCGCTCATCTTGCTTTACTGGCCAAGGGAACCGGTGTTTGTCCGTATACACCTTCCAGGTCATGTGGCAAGCATGACAAAGCCACTTCTGGTGAACCAGAGCAGCACATGGAAACGCCATTTACCTTCCCACCACAGCGGTACCTATTTATCTACTTGCACTTTGACATGCTTTCGAACTGCTAGGTTGGCAGGAGCTGGGACCAAGCAACGGGAGCTCACCCCGTCGCGGGGATTCAAACCGCGACCTTCTGATTGGCAAGAGCTTTTGTTTCTAAAAAAATAATGTTAAGGGGTACTCTCATTTTGACTCAGGAAAACCACCATTTTATAGTTCAAATTGAGAAAAATAAATACGTACAGTAAATGGACAAAAGTACAAAGATTTACAAAATGTTTAGGGGTATGCATACCTCTGAGTCCCCCCAGAAAAAAGTACTGCTTTTATCTATTTCTATTAAACTTATGACTTATTTCCCTCTTATATTTGCATAAATTTTTTTTCAAAAACGCTATTTTCTGTACATGTAAAATCAAAAACGTTATAAATACTGTATATATTTTCTCTTTCCCCCCCAACCCAAAAAAGGCATTTACAGAAAGAAGCATAAATAAATAAATAAAATCATTTGAAAGGGAGAGAGGGCCGAGCAGGAGGAGGGAACAGCCAGGGAAAACATTCCCTACCTAAAGCAGGTTGCCCAAAAGAAAAAGCCCCGCCTCTTCTGGAAGCCTGAGAGGCTTCCAGCTGCTCTTGGCGAAGCCAGCCAATCAGCGAGGAGCAAAAAAAAAGGAAGGAGGAGGCGGCGGCGAGGGAGGGGCCGGCGCGAGGTGCGTTCAAACCTGGCCAATGAGCGGGCGCCGGGCGTGGTCAGACCCGAGAGGCGAATGAGCGCGGCCGTTGTTGCGAGGTGGGCTGTGTTCCCGGAAGCGGGTCGAAGGGAGCTCGGTGGTTCTTGCGCGCTTAGCCTTCTGAGGGGGTAAGTGGGAGAGGAGAGGCGGCTGAGGGCGGTTTGGCGCCGGGAGGGGAGTCGGCCAGCTGAGGGCGGGGCCCGGCGGAGCCCGGGCACAAGGAGCCGGCTGTGGGGGAGGAAAGAAGCGACTCTTCCCTCCGTTCAGTTCCCGCTTCCAGTGCTGCGAAGCGGCTGTTGACGTTTGGATGGGTGGGGCGCGGCTTCCCTTCCCTGCGGAGGCATGGAGGGCTCTTGACTTAGGGCTGCCTTGGAGTGTTGGCCGCACTCGCAGCAGACCCGTTGGAATGAATGGGCGTGACAAACCTGGGTCCATTCATTCATAATAATAATAATAATAAAGGTAAAGGGACCCCTGACCATTAGGTCCAGTCGTGGCCGACTCTGGGGTTGCGGTGCTCATCTCGCTTTATTGGCCGAGGCAGCTGGCGTATAGCTTCCAGGTCATAATAATAATAATAATAATAATAATAATAATAATTTTTATTTATAGCCCGCCCTACCCAGCCGAAGCCGGGCTCAGAGCGGCTAACAACAGTAAAATGGTAAAACATTCTAAAATCATTTCATTATAAAATTAATTCCAATTAAATCAATGTCAACCATTTGGGCTAGAAGTTCTGTGAGGATTGCCAAAGGAGGGAGTCAAGCTAATAATAATAATAAATTTATTATAATAAAATCATGTGGCCAGCATGACTAAGCCGCTTCTGGTGAACCAGAGCAGCACACAGAAACGCTGTTTACCTTTCCAGCCAGAGCAGTACCTATTTATCTACTTGCACTTTGACGTGCTTTCAAATTGCTAGGTTGGCAGGAGCAGGGACTGAGCAACGGGAGCTTACCCCATCGTGGGGATTCGAACCGCTGACCTTCTGATCGGCAAGTCCTAGGCTCTGTGGTTTAACCCACAGCACCACCCGCGTCCTTAATAATAATAATTTATTATTTATACCCCGCCCATCTGGCTGGGCTTCCCCAGCCACTCTGGGCGGCTTCCAACAAAATATTAAAATACAGTAATGCATCAAACATTAAAAGCTTCCCTAAAAAGGACTGCCTTCAAATGTCTACTAAAAGCCTAGTAGTAGTTGTTCTCTTTGACATCTGGTGGGAGGGCGTTCCACAGGGTGGGCGCCTCTACCGAGAAGGCCCTCTGCCTTCAGAAATAGATTCATAGGATTGGAAGAGGTGCCAAGGGTCTTCTAGTCCAAGCCCCTGAAATGCAGGATATATTCAGCTAAAGCAGTGGCTCCCAACCTTGGCTGAGGGCGGGGAGCGACTGCCTCCCCACCTTGGCTAAGCTCATGCTCCAGTTAACTCCTGTCTGTGTACCTTCTGCAGACCCTCAGTCCAGTTTCCCTATCTAAGTGGTGAGGCTCTTTCCTTTTGCTGTAGATCAGCGGTTCCCAACGTTTTTTTCCCCCCCACATAAAGGTAAAGGGAGCCCTGACCAATAGGCCGACTCTGGGGTTGCAGCACTCATCTCACTTTATTGGCCGAGGGAGCCGGTGTACAGCTTCCGGGTCATGTGGCCAGCATGACTAAGCTGCTTACCTTCCCGCCAGAGCAGTACCTATTTACTTGCACTTTGATGTGCTTTTGAACTGCTAGGTTGGCAGGAGCAGGGACCGAGCAATGGGAGCTCACCCCGTCACGGGGATTCGAACCGCCGGCCTTCTGTTCAGCAAGCCCTAGACTCAGTGGTTTAACCCACAGCGCCACCTGTGTCCCTTTGCCCACCTAAACATCTCTAAAATCCTGCTGCGCCCCCCACCCCACGTGACATATAATTCTTATTATTCAGAAAATGAACTCCGTGGAGGAAGCCTAAAAGGCCATTAACTGTTAATAACTCATTCTCGAATTGCTCCCCTTAAAAATCAAGGTTTGTAGAGCTGGATGGGACCGCTAGGGTCATTTAGTCCAACCTCCTACAATGTGGGAAACTTTAGCCCAACGTGGGGCTTATACCCACAGCCCTGAGATCAAGTATTTCATGCTCTACCAACTGAGCTTATCCGGTGGTTAGGTCCATTTATGCCAATGAGACCACCTTTCTGAGAATTATTATTATTTTTGTTTCATTTTTACATTCAAGTGCCTCAAAGCAACTAACACAGTAAAGCAAAATAGCAAGGATGTTACACTTTGTTGAATAGTGTACAACAATCCTTAGTTCTCAGTGAGGTGTTGGACTTCACAGATTGCAGATGGAGTCTCATCTGAGGGAGTCTTGTTCAGCATCAAACAAATGTAACAGATCCCCCTGCCTGTTGAAAAGTAACCTTTTTTGGGGAAAGAGTTGCGGACTTTCTCTCTCTCTCTCTCATGCGTTCTTCTCCCCCCACTCTTGTGTGTATTGACTTGCTTCAATTTGTATATTCCCAGGAGTGCTGCTTGAGGTATGGAAAAACGTCATGCTGTTTTTCTATTTTGGGGATAGACAGTCACATGACTCGGAAGATCCAGGGTCAATTGTTGCTTAGTACGGAAGTTCACTCTAATTTTGGCCCAATCACTGTCTTTTAGCCCAAACCACCTCTCAGGGTTGTAGTGAGGATAAAACTGAAGGGCCACACGCCACATATGTAACTTTGATTTCCTGGGAGGAAAGGGGGAACTTCAGTTGTAACAAAGTGATAAAAGTTCAGCGATCCTTGCTAATGATAACCCTCTGCTGGGAGCTTCATGTGTGCTGCCTTGAATTCCGTAGGGAAAGATGTGATAGTGATGTTACATAAATATTTTTTTAGTTCTTGACCTCAGCTTGAAGCAGTACACCTTAGGCTTTCTCTATTAGTGTGGGCCATTATGTAGAACAGGCATCCCCAAACTTGGCCCTCCAGCTGTTTTGGGACTACAACTCCCATTATCTCTAGCTAACAGGACCAGTGGTCAGGGATGATGGGAATTGTAGTCCCAAAACAGCTGGAGGGCTGAGTTTGAGAAGCCTGATGTAGAAGAACTGCCCTTGTATTTTGTAGTTTATTTATTTATTTTAAAAATGAAAAATGCAAGAGGGAGGGAGTTGTCACTTTATTTCAGTTCAAGACCCTCACAGGGTAAAGAGCAGCTGGGGGAATAATTTTGATCAGCAAAACAGCACCACAATAGCGCTGCCATTGTGGACAAATTGAGACCCCTCTATGGTTCCTTTCAATTTATTCTTTAAAAATGTAACCATGGATCTCCATCATAACATACAGTTGGCCCTAAGGAAAGTCTGTGCTTAAATTTGCACAACTGAGTGGATTCCAACGTGGGCTTGTGCAGGAGATCAGGCAAGTACCTTTGAGCGATGATAGCTCCACACATTTTCTTTTAAGTCTGTCAGGAGTGTAATCAACTTTTGAATTTAGCAGCACCTTTAGCAGCTATTTGGTCAGTAGCAATCAGGTAATAGTGTTTGTCTTCAAGTCCTTGAAACTGTCCACCTGCTGATTCTGCATACCAAATAAGCAGAAGAGGAGATTAGGATTCCCACTCCACCCCCACCACAACCGCAGCTGCAAACCTTTCTTTAATTCTTTACTGGGCCTGCATCTTTAAGACGAAGCCTGGCATGAGAAGTTGTTCCTTGCTTTGAGGTAAAGTAATGGGAAAAAGCTTAATCACAATCCTTATACTCTCCTAGTTCAATGGGGCTTACCTTATACTTTCGTATAAGATTAACCTACTATTTCCATGTTGAGCTGCACATTAATTCACAGGAGGAAGGTTGGTGTAGAAAAGTAAGAAAGGAACGGCAATCCTTTTTATTCTTTTACATTTGGTGAGATGACTTTTCATGGTGCATTGTAGCATTGTGTGTTTATTTTTCTGCAACTGTGAGGTTCAGAAACTTAAGTTCTGAAAATGAAGTTGTGTTACACACCAAAACCCCAAACTATCCCCAGCGCTTTACAGTTCTGTAATGAGTGAGCTTTTCATGATATGTGTGGGAACTCTGTGGATGGAAACTCTGTACTCAGGACTACCTGTCAGCAAAGGACTGATTTGTTTCTATGTTATACCTTTTTATCTTGCCTTTTTAAAAATTCATTTTCCCCAGGACAATTTTTTTTAAAGGAGAATGCTCTATATTATGATTTGCCCTTGCCCTTTCCTCCAAACATAGGGTGGATAGATGAATGCTCCTTTGTTACCCATTGTGTTGCTAATACACACCCCTCAAAATATTTCTGCACTTCTGTGGTCCAAAATAATTTTTTTCTTACTCTTAGAAAGCTTTGCAGCAGTGACACTGAAATGCTGCTCTTACAGACATAATCTCCTTAATTGGAAGTGCCTAATCAGCTGATAGGGACACAGGTGGCGCTGTGGTCTAAACTACAGAGCCTAGAGCTTGCCGATCATACGGTTGGCAGTTTGAATCCCCGTGACGGGGTGAGCTCCCGTTGCTTGGTCCCTGATCCTGCCAACCTAGCAGTTTGAAAGCATGTCAAAGTGCAAGTAGATAAATAGGTACCGCTCTGGCGGGAAGGTAAATGGCATTTCCGTGTGCTGCTCTGATTCTCCAGACGTGGCTTAGTCATGCTGGCAACATGACCTGGAAGCTGTCTGCAGACAAACGCTTGGTCCCTTGGCCAGTAAAGCGAGATGAGTGCCACAACCCCAGAGTCGTCCGCAACTGGACTTAATGGTCAGGGGTCCCTTTACCTTTAATCATCTGATAACACCTCCAAGGACTGGGATCTCTGGCTGCTGCAAAGCCAGCTGAGCCTTCTCTTACTTTTTTTGGTATTTGCCAAGATGTTAAATGAGGCATCAAACTACACTCTATTCATTTGTGAATGTGCATGCTCCTGTATGTGCAAACACATATAGAAACTTAACTATTACAGGAGCGCTCAGCATACTTTTCATTGGTTTGTGTAAATACAGGTATACTAAAGTCCATTGATACTGTTATCACTGTCCTATATGACAGGAGGCTTTCCTATTGCAGAGTATCATTGCTTTAGAAAATGGGATAGGAACATAGGAAATTGCCTTGTACCTGATCAGGCCATTGGGCCATCTAGCTCCGTACCACCTCCAATTGGCAGTGCCTTTCCAGGATCTCGGATAGAGGAGTCTTTTCAGTCACTTTAGGTCTGATCCTTTTAATTGTAGATTTCAGGAAATGAATCTGTGGCAGTCTACCTGTGAGGTATGTGCTCTACCACTGTGCTGCTTTGGTCCCTATTAAATGTTTGGCCCTTCTTTCAGAAGGCCAGAGTATCAGGTTTATTTGTAGAAAAAATTCTGTGGCTCCAAAGTATCCATAGTAAAATGTTAATTGTGTCATAAACCTACAGTATTAAAATATTACAGTCATTACAATAGCATGCTAAAAGTATCTTGCTTTTGAAAAGTACATAAGAGATTGGTACAGTGGTGCCTCGCAAGACGAAAAGAATCCGTTCTGTGATTCTCTTCGTCTAGCGGTTTCTTCGTCTTGCGAAGCAAGCCCATTGACGGATTAGCGGATTAGCGCTATTAGCGGCTTTTAGCGGCTTATCTGCTGACCGGATCAGCTGATTAGCGGCTTAGAAAAAGGGGGGGAGGAAAAAAAACCAGCAGGAACTCGCAAGACATTGTCGTCTTGCGAAGCAAGCCCATAGGAAATTCGTTTTGCGAAGCACCTCCAAAACGGAAAACTCTTTCGTCTAGCGAGTTTTCCGTCTTGCGAGGCATTCGTCTTGCGGGGCACCACTGTATTCAAGGGTATTAGAACCCAGGTTTCTAGCGTGGCATCTCCCTCAAAAGTCTGTGCAGGAAAACAGTGCTCAGTTTATTTCTCTGACACACTATCACATATTTTTCAAATGCCTTAGGCCAGAGGTGGAGAACTGTAGCCCTCCAGATGTTGCTAGATTCCAACTCCCATCAGCCCCAGCCATCATGGCCCAATGGTCAGGGATGATAGGAGCTGTAATCCAACATTTGGAGGGCCACAGGTTCCACACATGTTCCTTGAGCAAATCTGTGCTGCCTGCATTCTCCCCTATTTCAGAATATTGTAGTGGAATAGGTTATGATACCATGTCTGTTCCAAAACCAGTGATTGATAGAGTGCTGTCTTTCCTGCTGCTCTTGCCAAAATCAGCAGCCCTTTAGGATATAATTAATTGAAGGTGTTGTGTTTTAGTACTGCAAACCAAACCAGTGGAGACTCTGCACTCTTAAGAACAGGCTTGTGTTTTTCCTTGGGGACTTCTGTTCAGGTATTCTAAAATGTTTTCTTTTTGCTAAATCTGTGTAGAACTATGTATAATGATGTTAGCACCTGGCCATTTCACCCTGCAGAAGGCAATTGAAAGCTGTTAAGTTCAATACTCAACAGTACTCCCGAGGAAAGCATTACCGTGAATGCAAAATGGTCAGTGTTGACTATATTCAGAAATAAGCTTTTAAACGTTAATTTACTAAATGCAAAATGGCTTTATTTCATTGTAAGTAAATGATGGTAATTGAAAATCCTTGAACAATTCTCTTCTCTGGTATTGGAGTAATCTGGTTTTGTGAGTGGTAGAAGGGGAATCAGATGAATTTCACAGAGGTACCAGCTTAATTGATATAACAGCCAGTTAGCATCCTTGAGCAGGATGCCCCTAGCAATGGTTAGACCTTGATTGGATTTGTAACATGCTCTGTTATGGGTGCAGCCTCTGAGAAGTCTCTGGAAACTGTAGTTGGTCCAGAATGTGGCAACTAGGTTCATGGTGTAAGCATACTTGCAGCCATGGGAGTCCATGGTGGGGGCAAGCCCTTCCCCAACCATAATTCCCAGCTTTCATTAAAAGAACATTGCATTTCTACCATTTGTAAAACCTGGGATATGAGACCAAATGTACAGACACTACTCCTTTTTTGTAAGAAATTGACCTGTTACCTCATCTCAGCACCTCCCCCAAAACATTCCCGTGGATTCCCATGCTTGCAGGAGTGTTCGTTACCATTTAGTTTCCAGGCACAGTTCAAGATGTTTGTGGTCACGTTTAAAGCCCTAAATTGCTTAAGTCCAGCCTATCTAAAGGACCACTAGCTATTGTATCATATTGCCAGTCCCCTAAGATCTGATGAAGATGCTCTACTAACAGTTATTCAGGCAAAAGTGGGTTGGGATATGTGAGAGAGTCTTCATTAGAAAACCTTGCAGCTTCTTCCTTGGCATATCTGCCTGGACCCCTCCTCCCTTTTCACTGATAAGTTAAGGAATTTCTCTTCAAAACCTGGTTAGGGTTTTAACGGCAGACCCCAGTGTTCTACAGGTCAGTCATAGCATCATAGAATTGTGGAGTTGGATGGGACCCAACTTCTGCAATGCAGGAATATGCAGCTGTCTCATATGGGGATTGAACCTGTAACCTTGGCATTATCAGCACTATGCTCTAACCAACTGAGTTATCCAGTTCTTCCTGTGCATATCTAATTCCTATGCATGTCAACTCAGAATAAGTTAAATCTCATTTACTCCATGGTTGTTTATCCACATAAGTGCATATAGAGTTGCCCCCTTAGTTTGCAATATGAGTTCCTCTCTTACTATTTTTCATATAAAATATTGTTAATGGGTAGTGTATGCTACTCCTACTCAGAGTAGACCCATTGAAGCTAATAGGTTTCCTTATGAGTAGGACTTAGCTGAGTGCAACTCATTGTGAGCACAGTTTTTAAACACTGGAAGGCAGTATTCTACACTATCTCAAACAACCCTCTCAAAAAATAATAACGGGCAGTGTGAAACTAAACAGTTCTCCTAGCATGAGCAGTCCTAGCTGACTGCATAACAGAACTTCCCCTCACTCACCTCTCCCAGAGTTCCCTTAGTATAGAACATGTTTATGTGAGAGACCACCTTCTCCCTTATTGTTCCTGGTCACGATGGTCATTCAAAGAGGCCCTCCTGGTACGGTTGCACGTTCATGAGCTCCATCTGGCAGTTACTCAGAAGAGATCATTTTCCATAATGGTGCCTACGCTCTGGAACACACTCCCTGTGGACATTCAACATGAGTCTATCTGTGGTTTCTGATGCATGTTAGAAACATTTATTTTTAAATAAAACTTTGGGAAATAGCAATATTGCTACTCAGCACATATTTGATTATTACTTGTTTTGCTCTATTGATTGTATTTTGACCTTCATTTTTTGTTAAGCGTGTTGCATACCACTTTTTGTTAGCCATTTATAAATAAGTATACATATTTTTTATATATTAGGCTACATGAACATGGGTGCCATAGCTAATAGCCACCATCCAATATGTATAATTAGTTGTATGTGCCAATGCCTTTTCGTGACTGCTATAAATCCTCAGGGCATTAGCTCTCTCTGACCTTGATTCTTCAAAGCTCTTTTGAAGTCAGTTTCCATCTGCCGGTTGTAAGTAACCTTTGACTATAGTGAGAGTTAAAGAATAAATGTCTTCAGTCAGCCTTGGGTGCTGCGTGTGACAGCTTTAGAGGTAGCGGTTTTCTGCTGATGTACTTGTGATGATCATTGTCTGACAATACAACTGTACATGCTGTCAGAGCTGGCCTTAAGAGATACTTTGCTTCTGAAGCAAAATAATGACCCATCGAGCCTTTTTGTGACATACGGAAATGGAGACCGGAGGCATGAAAATCTGGAATCTATCATCTAACTATTTTCACACTACTTTATGGTGAGGTCTGCCCCGGATGCTGGCTGGTTGTGAAAACTGACTAGATATACCAGCAGCATCCAGCCTTCTGGTATTCTTGGTAAAGTGTATTCAAACAGCTGCTGGTGTCATCCAGTGTAGAGTCTTTACTGTGAGGCTAGTGTTTAACTCTTGCTGCAGCCTCTTTGTATATTCTTGGCCAAGTGGAGTTTGTGACCCTTAAATGACAATAATATTTTAATTTATTTAAAGTATGTGTGACATGCCTTTCATTGCAAGCCATCCCAGGGTGGGTGGGTGGGATGCAATCAGCAATTTAAAAACCCCCACAACCAACAATAATATATAGAATTATACAATAAAATGAGGACAGATAAAGCAAATCAGCCTCTTAACAGTCTGTAGCCCGTGTTTCCCAATTAACTAAGTACTGCAGACCCCCTCTTTTTCAAAAGCCAAGCCATGGACCCCCTACTTTTGAAATTTTTGATACCTTTATGGTAGTTTTTTGTTACATGAATGGTGCCATGGACCTCCAGGGGTCCGCGGAGCACCAATTGGGAACCTCTGGTCTACAGAACACAGCCAACTACATTTTAGCACCCAGTCCAGGGAGTAACACATTGTCAACACCTGAGTGAACAACTGTGATTTTAGCTGGCACTGGAAAGCAAAAAGTTAGCTCCCAGTAGATCATAGAGAGGAAGGCATTCCATAAATTGGGTGCCAGCTCAGAGAAATCACTCTCCCATGTCTCAGCATAACAAATCTCACCAGGCCATGTAGCACAAAGAAGGGTATCCACTGATGGTTTTCAGACAGGTAAGCTGATAAAGTATGAGATGCGGTGGCACTGTGGATTAAACCACAGAGCCTAGGACTTGCCAATCAGAAGGTTGGTGGTTCGAATCCCCGCAACGGGGTGAGCTCCCATTGCTTGGTCCCTGCTCCTGCCAACCTAGCAGTTCAAAAGCACGTCAAAGTGCAAGTAGATAAATAGGTACTGCTCCAGTGGGAAGGTAAACAGCATTTCCATGCGCTGCTCTGGTTCGTCAGAAGCGGCTTAGTCATGCTGGCCACATGACCCAGAAGCTGTACGCCGGCTCCCTCGGCCAATAAAGCGAGATGAGCGCTGCAACCCCAGAGTCGGTCACGACTGGACCTAATGGTCAGGGGTCCCTTTACCTTTACCTTTAAGCTGATAAAGGGACAGACGATCCTTTAAGTAACTGAGATCCAAGCTGTATTGGACTTCATGTGCCATCACAATCACCTTAAAGCCAGTGTCCTGTAGTGCTTAAAAGTGTCAGACTAGGGACCTGGGAGACCAGGGTTCCCCAGTTGGTCCTTGGGTCAGTCACTGTCTTTCAGGCTAATCTACCACAGGGGATACGGGTGGCGCTGTGGTCTAAACCGCTGAGCCTCTTAGGCTTTCCGATCAAAACCAGCGGTTCGAATCCCTGAGACAGGGTGAGCTCCCGTTGCTCTTTCCCAGCTCCTGCCAATCTAGAAGTTTGAAAGCAGCGCTGTGGTGGGAAGGTAAACGGCGTTTCTGTGCGCCCTGGTTTCTGTCCTGGTGTTCCATTGCTCTAGAAGCGGTTTAGTCATGCTGTCCTCATAACCCAGAAAATTGTCTGCAGACAACGCTGGCTCCCTCAGCCTGAAAGCGAGATGAGTACTGCAACCCCATAGTTGCCTTTGACTGGACTTAACCGTCCAGAGGTCCTTTACCTTTTACCACACAGGGTTGTTGTGGAGAAAGAGGTGAGGTATAAATGTAATAAATAAAATTGGTAGTAATGACACATGTCACTGTAATTAAGAAGTAAATGAGTAAAGTAGCTTCTGTATTACATGAAAATAGTTTTAAAATGATATCAATGGTATTGCGACCCTATTACAAGATCAAATATGATTAAAGGAACATAATTTTTAAAAATGATATTGCAGTGGTATCAAGAGCTAATTATAATATAAAAATGATTGGAAACTTCTGAAATGTAGACAAGAGGGAAGGGGCTTTGTTCACTGGTTGTGATTTTATGGCAGTGCTAGAGGATTCTGAAGGTAAATATGTGCTTTTGGAAAGTTAAGTTTCTACCTTAAAAAGTATTCAATATTTTAAATATTAAAATGGACTGTGTCGGAAGTAAAAGAATTGATTATGTTTTACATCATTGTAACACCAAGATTTAACAATACCTGAGGAATTTTCAAATGACTACCGGTATATTAAGAAAATGGCACATTAAACTACGTGATACATCTGTTATAAGTAAACTCACTTGGGCATTGAGTGAAACGGGGTGGATATTGAAAATCACTTTAGAAGTGAATGTATATGCTTTATATGGTATTAGGATTCTAGTAAAAATAAGTGAATCCTCTTACATTGTTGTAGATGTTATATTGCTTATTTTGTTGATGTAGTTTAAATATAGTAGTTCCCAGTGTAATGTATTGTACCACACCAGCCTTCATAAATAGCACAACCCATCAGAAGTATCTTTAATCTCAGTTGAAATATGGGGGAATTGTCAAAGAACAGCACTAGGCTAATGCACAATCCCTGTTTATTTCAGTGAATTGGACTCGGAACTGTGACAAGGTGTTTCTCAGATAGTATTCAAAATTAGATTATTCCAGTTCCTCTGGCTCCTATATTTATTCAATCCATGTTTTGTATACTTAGAAAATAGGAATTTTGCGGTAAGCTTAAGCCAAGTGGAAGCGCACGTGTTGTGTGCCCATAAAAACAAGCAAGTGTTGTGAATCAAATGCACGTTAAAATTTAAGTATGTGCCAAAGTTTAATTTGTTTCCCAAGCTGTAGAACTATACAAGCAGCAGTACTTTACAGGTGTGACTGGATTTGGAGTTGTAAATGAATTGCTACACATCTTTAGGGCTTAATAAATGGCTTTCTTATTTAGTACAAAAGCAAGAGGGGGAAACAAGAAAATTAATGCTGTTGGGTAACAGCTGAAAGAATTGATCAATGTTTTACCTGGTAACTGTGAAAAGCGATAAATACTCATGACTGCTGCTATGATTCCCCACCCCCTCCACAATTCTCAAGCAGAACTCTTCTTCTGGCCATCTGTTTCTGGCATTGCATAATAAAGCTGCTCTTAAGCATCCCCCCAACCATTGTGCAATATTTATAATAATAATAATTTTTTATTTATACCCCGCCCTCCCCAGCCAAGGCCGGGCTCAGAGCGGCTTACAAGCAATAATAAAAACAAGATGAGTGATTACAACTTAAAAACAAAAATAAAATACAACATTAAAATAATGGAACATTAAAATATTAAAATGGAGCCTCATTGCAGGAGAAGGAAAAGAAAAAAGAAAAAGGGGGCGGAGGGAATCAAATTGGCTCCAATCCAAAGGCCAGGCGGAACAACTCTGTCTTACAGGCCCTGCGGAAAGAGATCAGATCCTGCAGGGCCCTGGTCTCATGAGACAGAGCGTTCCACCAAGTTGGGGCCAGTGCTGAAAAGGCCCTGGCTCTGGTTGAAGCCAATCTAACTTCCTTAGGGCCTGGGACCACTAGGGTGTTGTTATTTATGGACCTTGAGGCTCTCCGTGGGGCATACCAGGCGAGGCGGTCCCGTAGGTACGAGGGTCCTAGGCCGTGAAGGGCTTTAAAGGTCAAAAGCAGCACCTTAAATCTGACCCTGTACTCCACCGGGAGCCAGTGCAGCTTGAAAAGCACTGGATGAATATGCTCCCATGGCAGAGACCCTGTGAGGAGCCTCGCTGCAGCATTCTGTACCCGCTGGAGTTTCTGGGACAGCTTCAAGGGCAGCCCCGCGTAGAGCGAGTTACAGTAGTCAAGCCTGGAGATGACTGTCGCATGGATCACTGTGGCCAGGTCAGGGCGGGAAAGGTAAGGGACCAACTGCTTGATGCGGCGAAGGTGGAAAAATGTCGCCTTGGCTGTTGCTGTGACTTGCGCCTCCATGGAAAGGGAGGCGTCAAGGATTACACCCAAACTCTTAACGGAAGGCAATGGCACTAATTGGGCCCCCGCAAGAGAAGGGAGTTGGTCCCTCATCCCCATGCTATCCCGACCTAGCCATAGGACCTCTGTCTTCGAAGGATTTAGTTTCAATCGGCTCGCACGAAACCATCCAGCCACAGCTTCCAAGCATCTGGTCAGTGTGTAAGGGGCCGAGTTGGTGTGGCCATCCATCAGTAGATAGAGCTGAGTGTCATCAGCATATTGATGACAGCCCAGCCCAAAGCTCCGGATAATCTGGGCAAGGGGGCGCATAAAGATGTTATACCACACATAAAGCATATGTGGTCATTCCTCAACCAGGAGTATTGTGCAAAAAACACCACTGAGTTTTGTTGTTGAAATATCCATTTTTTTGTGTTTTCAGAATCACTTTAAAATGTTAATGTTATGCCATATACTAAAATGTAAGCAGGACTAGTTGTCAATAGTACAGTGGTACCTCGGGTTACAAACACTTTGGGTTACAAGCACTTTGGGTTACAAACTCCGCTAACCCGGAAGTAGTACCAGGTTAAGAACTTTACCCCAGGATGAGAACGGAATTCACGCGCTGGTGGTGCAGCGGCAGCAGGAGGCCCCATTAGTGAAAGCTTGTCTCAGGTTAAGAACGGTTTCGAGTTAAGAACGGACCTTAAGTTCGTAACCCAAGGTACCACTGAAATTTGAAATTGAATTCTGGAGTAGCATTAGAATACTTTAAACCTGTAGACTTCATCCTGATTAAACATAGGGCCGTCTTCAATTCTAGCGTGTCACATTGAGATCCACTATTTTCAATGACGAAAGGTCTTAATTCCTACTGTCTCCTTAGCGATACAGGAAGTCCCCTTATAGCAGACTATTTGCCCTTCTGCCTCTGTATTTTCTACTGCCTCACCAGGGTCTCAGGTAGGGGTCTTTCCTATCAGCAGCTACTTGACCCCTGTTTCCAAGAAAGGACCACAGCTCAGCGGTAGAGTCCTTGCTTTGGGTCCTTGCAACTGGAAATACCGGGGATTGATATTGGCATCGAATGTATGGGAAGCATGTGCTCACTGCTGAGTTGTGATCCCTTCTACAAATACTTCTATCTTATCGCACGTTTGAGGACTGCTGTCTTGAGAATACAGTGGTACCTCGGGTTACATACGCTTCAGGTTACAGACTCCGCTAACCCAGAAATAGTACCTCAGGTTAAGAACTTTGCTTCAGGATGAGAACAGAAATTGTGCTCTGGCCGCACGGCAGCAGCAGGAGGCCCCATTAGCTAAAGTGGTGCTTCAGGTTAAGAACAGTTTCAGGTTAAGAACGGACCTCCGGAACGAATTACCGTATTTTTCGGACTATTGGACGCACCGGTCCATAGGACGCACCTAGATTGGGGGGGGGGGGAAATAAAGGCAAAAAAAATTTATCCCCCCCCCCAGGCGCGGGGCTGGGGCGGGGAAGCCCGAGCTTCCCCCTCCCCCAGAACGGGACCCAGAGCCATGCTTTGGCATCGCTCTGGGAACTTGCGGGGCTGGGGGAGGAGGAAGCCTTCCGCCAACCTCCAAACCATGTCGGGAGACAGCGGGATGGCGCGCTGCGCCTCTCCCGCTGTCCCCCGAGCTTGTGGGGCTGGCGGTGGGGCTCTCCTGAAGCCGGGAGGTTGTGGGGATGGTGGGGGGGGGGAGAAGCAGGCTTGCTTCTCCCTCCCCCAGCCTCCCGATCAGGTCGGGGAAAAGCGGGATAGCGGAGCGCCGCCATCCCGCTTTTCCACGACCTGATCTGGAGGTTGTGGGGCTGGTGGGGGGGAGAAGCAGGCTTGCTTCTCCCTCCCCCAGCCTCCCGATCAGGTCGGGGAAAAGCGGGATAGCGGAGCGCCGCCATCCCGCTTTCCCCCGACCTGATCTGGAGGTTGTGGGGCTGGTGGGGGGGAGAAGCAGGCTTGCTTCTCCCTCCCCCAGCCTCCCGATCAGGTCGGGGAAAAGCGGGATAGCGGAGCGCCGCCATCCCGCTTTCCCCCGACCTGATCTGGAGGTTGTGGGGCTGGTGGGGGGGAGAAGCAGGCTTGCTTCTCCCTCCCCCAGCCTCCCGATCAGGTCGGGGAAAAGCGGGATAGCGGAGCGCCGCCATCCCGCTTTCCCCCGACCTGATCTGGAGGTTGTGGGGCTGGTGGGGGGGAGAAGCAGGCTTGCTTCTCCCTCCCCCAGCCTCCCGATCAGGTCGGGGAAAAGCGGGATAGCGGAGCGCCGCCATCCCGCTTTCCCCCGACCTGATCTGGAGGTTGTGGGGATGGTGGGGGGGAGAAGCAGGCTTGCTTCTCCCCCCGCCAGCCTCCAGATCAGGTCGGGGAATAGCGGGGTGG
Organism: Podarcis bocagei; assembly: GCF_964188305.1. Taxonomy (NCBI): domain Eukaryota; kingdom Metazoa; phylum Chordata; class Lepidosauria; order Squamata; family Lacertidae; genus Podarcis; species Podarcis bocagei. The sequence goes on along the minus strand of NC_138142.1, from coordinate 12,474,012 downwards.
CGGCTCTGCGCCTCCCCGCTGTCCCCAGCTTTTGGGTGCAGGCTGCTGCCCGCAAGCCTTGCGAGCCCGCGGGACATCCCGCCGGGCTTGCAAGACTTGGGATAGCTTCCTGAAGCCTGGAGAGCGAGAGGGGTCGGTGCGCACGGACCCCTCTCGCTCTCCAGGCTTCAGCAAAAGCCTGCATTCGCACCATAGGACGCACACACATTTCCCCTTCATTTTTGGAGGGGAAAAAGTGCGTCCTATAGTGCGAAAAATACGGTAAGTACTTAACTCGAGGTACCACTGTATGCTGGAGTAGATCAAAGACTCATTCCCAAGTGTTTCCTGCAGCGTAATAAGAAGCACAAGAGCTCGGGAAGCTGCCTTATACCAAGTTAGACCAATTCTGCTTCAAGCATGGCCTTCCCCAACCTGGTGCCCACGTGATGTTTTGAACTACCCATCCTATCATCCCTGATTATTAGTCGTGCTGACCAGGGTTGATGGGAGCAGTAGACCTAGACATCTAGAAGATACCAGGCTGGGAAGGTGGACCTAAGCTCAGTATTGTCTACTCTGACTGCCAGTAGCTCTCCAGGGTCTTGAGCAGAGGTCGTTTCCATCATATGCTATGCTTTTAGCTCAGGGTTTCCCAAACCTGTGTCTCCAGCTGTTTTTAGACTACAGTCCCCATCATCCCTGACCACTGGTCCTGCTAGCTAGGGATGATGGGAGTTGTAGGCCAAAAACAGCTGGAGTCCCAAGTTTGAGGAAACCCTGCTTTTAGCTGGACATGCCAAGTGAACCTGGGATTTCTGCGTGCAGAGCATGCCTTCTACCAATAAGCTGTGGGCTCTCCCCTTTTCACCTTCTCTTCTAAAAAATTAATAATTAACCAATAGGGCAGGGGTCAGCATCCCACGGCTCCGGAGCCGCATGTGGCTCTTTTACACCTTTGCCGCGGCTCCGGGGCAGATACTAGTGAGGGGAGGAGGCGCATTGTGCGCCCCAACACTCCCCACTGTGGCGGGCGCTATACTGGCTGTGACATCACATGGGGGCAGTGCATGCGTTAGTCACGCACCGTCCCGACGTCACCTTCCCGCCCGCCCACTACATTGTAAGGGGCATGTACGCTGGTCACTGCATTGAAAGAGGGCATGTACGCTGGTCACTGTTTTGAAGGGGAGTGAAGAACACACACACAAAAAGGTAACTTGTTAATTTAACGTTTATTTCTATGAGGAGGAGTAATTCTGAGGGGTCAAACAAAGAAATAATTTTAAAAAGTGACAAAAAAGTTATTTTTATAATGACGAGTTTTACGGCTCCCAGTTTTTTTTTCTTCGGAAACGGGTCCAAGTGGCTCTTTTTGTCTTAAAGGTTCAAGACCCCTGCAATAGGGTATTGTACAATTTGGTTGAGGGTTGTACACCAACATTATGAAGGTCCATACCTCGGTCACGGCACACTAGGTGGACTGCTGCCATGTGCTGGAGTGAGGATGTAGCAAGGCAGAGGGCGGCCAGGGAAGCACCAGGATGATGGTGGTGGCATTGAGTGCACAAGCACTTCCATATCGTGTACAAGTGCCGTATCCTGACCATGCCTAATAGCTGTATACATACCGTGTTTTGCAGTTAGATATTGCTTTGCTTAATGCAAGGGTGTGGTTGTATCCCACTTCCATAGATAGTTAGGCTCCCAGCTCCCATCAGCCCTAACCAGCACGATTGGTTGTCATGGATGATGGGAGTTGTAGTTCAGCAACAGCTGGAGACCCTTAGATTCCCCAGCCCTGGATTTGCTGTATCTTAATTTCTTGCCTATAATGTTTGCACAGAACCAATTGGTGTGTTGAGAATTTGTGGTATTCTTTGGATCATCTGCAGTGTTTGTCACAGACGCTATGGCTGTCAGAATGAGCAGAGGCTTTGTCCAGGCACCCTTCCATCATGTGTGGACATAGCCAAGAACCAGCCCCCCAGCAGTGTTTTATATTGTTCCTTGTATTTCATTTTAATTGCTGTGAACGACACTAGAAGCCAATTTTTGGGACTGGCAAAGGGGATGAAAAGTGTTGCCAAGACCCTCAGCCCCTGTCCCTGTTACATCTCCCTCAATGTATGTCTCTCAGCCGTCTTTGGCACACGTTCTTTTTCCATGCCCATATATTCATCGCTTTCTCTCCCAACCCACCCACCTTCACAGAATGGCTCAGTCTTGGCTCTTGATCCCTCAATCCCACAGATTTCACTGTTGCCATAGCCTTCTCTTCCCAAGCTCCCTTTATCATAGCTTGTGAAAGGCATTCCTGTGTGTTCCAGTGTGTGAGCTCCATGCCACAGTTGTGTACATAAGGTTCAGAAATAACTATTTAAAGCAGAGTTTCCCAAACCTCTTAAGTTCATTGACCCCTTGATGTGCTTACAAAGTTGTCCTGGACCCCAACCCAAATTCTTAGGAATGTACATCAAATAAAGTCAAGAAATATCAATATCTAGTCATTTATTAGTCATTAGTTACCATTACTAGGAAACATAAAATGTAAAAAGAAAAAGTGCTTAATGAATACAGACATTCTGCATTGACAAGGGAAGTACACTCAAAAACAAGCACAAAACAGATGATTAAAATTAGAAAAACAATAAAACACAAGACAAATGCATTGAATAAACATAACTTTAGAAATGATGAGGACCAAGGCACGATATTTCTAGAAGCAGTAGTAATGTACTGGGGATAGTTTCTCCCACAGCATGCTGGAAATTAGTCAGAAACATGGTCTTGCATTGCATATTTGGCCCTACAGAAGTTGTTGGACTCTCAGCTTCCAACAACCCCAGATAGCATGGTCAGGGGTGATGGGTTTTGTAGTACAGCAGCATCTGAAGGGCCATTCCTGGTGTAAAACTACAGAACTATGTGCAAGAATGCAGACATATGTATGTTATTGCATAATAATAAAAAGCCACCACAATCTATAAGTATGGCACTATTGAAATAGGAACATGTTTTAACAATTCACAACAGTACCCACCCTACAGGCTAAAAAAAGAGGTGGGATCACAAATAATCAAGAAATAGATATACTGTACTGAGGTGTACTGCTGGCAGAGCAAGCCAACTAAGAAGTAAGTCCTACTGCATTCAGTATAGCTTACTCCCAGGTAAGGGGGGGGTTAGGATTGCAGCCTTGTGCTTTTCATATCAAGTGAGTTATCAAAATCAAAACATCTCAGTGTCTCTTAAATGCTGAGATCAGAATTCCTTACTTTCCAGAACAAATTTTGCAGCCCTCAATATGATTGAAAATAATTTCTTTCAAGGAGAAAGCATATTTCTCTATTGAGATGTACATAAGGAACTGCAACAAACCAGTTCATGGAAAGGTAATTGTGCAGTGGAAACTACCAGGAGTGGGGAAAACAGGTTTCAGGTAAAAACCAAAAGGTACCTGGAAATCCAAGCTGTGCTTGTTAAAGTAGGAACTCATTCAATTGACCATACAGTGGTACCTCGGGTTACAAACGCTTCAGGTTACATACGCTTCAGGTTACAGACTCCACTAAGCCAGAAATAGTGCTTCAGGTTAAGAACTTTGCTTCAGGATGAGAACAGAAATCGTGCTCTGGCGGTGCGGCAGCAGCAGGAGGCCCCATTAGCTAAAGTGGTGCTTCAGGTTAAGAACAGTTTCAGGTTAAGAACGGACCTCCGGAACGAATTAAGTATTTAACCCAAGGTACCACTGTATTCATCACATAACAATAAATGATTCTTCAATATTGATTTTGCACAACTGAGCTATCTGGGATGGTTCTTTTAATCACATGAACTCTCCTTGGCCCATGTCCCTCTGGTATACTCAAAAGAGTTGAAGTAGTTTTCTTTGTTTCCAGTATTCATTTTAGTAAGTATGGGGAGCAAAATATTTAAAAAATATTCCATTGCCTTCCTTTGATTGTGTTAGTAAAAACGCAGTTGTGTGCATCCCTCCCCATCCCCTTTATTTTCTCGTTGCATCTTAAAAATCAAATGCAAACTTGTTCTTTGCTTTTACATAAGCTTACCAATGCGCTTCTTTATTCAAAGGCCGCTAAGTGAGTATTTGTTGTTGTTGAACAACAAACTGGCAAATCAAGGCTCTGAAATAGATTTCAATTATTATAACAATGTTAAGCTGTCATGTTTTTAACAGATCCATATAAAGTTAATCACATAGAATAAATAAAATATGGAACAAAGGGTGATAACGAGAAGCAGCGATGTGAGACAGGCAAAATATTGGAAATGTCAGCTTTAATGTGCCCATCACTTTATGATTTATATCTCATTCTACTCTGGTCTCTCTGTAGCTACTGCTGTAGAGGGAGCTTCATTAATAATGACTTTAGAGGTTTGTAGTAATATTCAGCAAATTGCAGCGGCTTGCAGAGGTGAGTGAAATGATGCTGTTCCATATCAAATTATAAGGGGGTAAAAGGCAGTAATGATCAGGATCTAGACACTCCGGTAAACTAATAGAGCAGTGTTGGGGAACCTGGAGCCCTCCAGGTGTTTGTGAACTACATCTCCAATCATCCCTGACTGTTGGCTATGCTTGCCTGACGTGATGGGAGTCCAGTGACACCTGCAGGACTGCAGGCCCCTGACCCTGGTAACAGGTTGTCAGTCTACGTCAATATTGCTTGTTTCTCTGCTGCAATTCGAGATGCACAAAAAGGCTTTAGCTAATTGCTTGAAGGCTAGTTTGTTGACTGCCTGTCAGGGCTTGTGCATTTTGGATGTAAGCTGTGACAGTAGGACCATGTGTTTGCATCCTCCTCATTTGTGTGCTGCTGTGTGCTGAATATGGCACACACATAACTAGGGAGGGGGGAGAAATTATATTCAGCTCACATTTAATGGTGAAAATAGAAGAAGAAGAAGAAGAAGAAGAAGAAGAAGAAGAAGAAGAAGAAGAAGAAGAGGAGGAGGAGTTTGGATTTGATATCCCGCCTTTCACTCCCTTTAAGGAGTCTCAAAGCGGCTAACATTCTCCTTTCCCTTCCTCCCCCACAACAAACACTCTGTGAGGTGAGTGGGGCTGAGAGACTTCAAAGAAGTGTGACTGGCCCAAGGTCACCCAGCAGCTGCATGTGGAGGAGCGGGGAAGCGAACCCGGTTCCCCAGATTACGTGACTACCGCTCTTAACCACTACACCACACATACCTATTTCACACTTTCCACAAATGCTGGAAATGTAAGGAAACTGAAGGAACATTCTTTCACCTCTGGTGGACGTGTCCAAGGGTTAAGGCTTTCTGGGAAATGATTTATAATGAGTTTAAAAAGGTATTTAAGTATACCTTCCTTAAGAAACCAGAGGCCTTCCTTCTGGGCATTGTCGGCCAAGGGGTGTTAAAGAAAGATAAAACTTTTTTTATGTATGCAACAACAGCAGCAAGAATACTTATTGCAAAGTACTGGAAGACCCAAAATTTACCCACACTGGAAGAATGGCAGACGCAACTGATAGACTACATGGAGCTGGCTGAAATGACTGGCAGAATTCGAGACCTGGGAGAAGAGACGGTGGAAGAGGACTGGAAAAAATTTAAGGACTATTTACAAAAACACTATAAATTGTATGAATGCTAGGAGAATGCACGATTGAAAGAAACATGGCAGCAGTAATTTTATTGTAAGATATATGAGAATATGTGATGTTTTAAGGAAAAGATGAAATTCGAAGCAGTATTATGTTCAAGCTAAGCAGTTTAATTTATGATAAAACTAATTTAAAGTTGGAACATAATATTTGAGATTTATAAGATAAAAATGAAAGTAAGGTAACAAATTGCTGTATATAACTATATGACTGAGAACGCAGGGAAGGGCGATGTGAGGAAGTCCAAAGATTATGAAAGTATGATTTGTGAACAACCTTTATCTTATCTGTATTTTCTTTTTTCATTCTTTCCTTATTCTATAATTCTATTTTTTTTTGTTTGTTTGTTATATGGTGATGGTACTTTGTATGTTTGGTGTTTTTAAAAATTGTAATAAATATCTTTTAAAAAATATATATATATTTCACACTTTCCAAAGCAATAGGCATTGACATCTTTAGAAATTTGCACTTCTCCAAATTTTGCAATGAAGTCATCCAGCCAAGTAATGTGTGTAATAATGCATATATTAAGGTAAAGTATACTTGAAGAGGCATGTATTAGTGAAAGTCATATACAGAAATGCATTATATTCGGGGAAATTGCTGTGAAAAAAATGTATATTAGGCAAAATTGCATATAAACTTGTGTATATCAAGGTAAATTCGGATTAAAATGCCGATGAATTTTTATGAGGACTTAGGGTGGGGGAAAACAGTTCACAAGCTAATGCAGAAACTGAATTTAAGAGAGGAACAACTAGAAACTGATTTGACAGACACGCCCATCCCTATACATGGCACATGTAAACTATAAAAAAAGAGTTTTAAAATTCACTTTTAAATATGCAGCCGTACCTCGGAAGTCGAACACCTTGTGAGTCAAACGTTTTGGCTCCCAAATGCCGCAAACCCGGAAGTGAGTATTCCGGTTTGCGAACGTTCTTTGGATCTGGAACGTCCGACGTGGGTTCCACGGCTTCTGATTGGCTCTAGGAGCTTCCTGCATCCAATTGGAAGATGTGCCTTGGTTTCCGAATGTTTTGGAAGTCAAACGACTTCCAGAATGGATTCCGTTCAACTTCCAAGGTACGACTGTATAGACTGCCAGCTTTCACTCTTGCCTGCCTGTTTTTACTCAGAATGCTGCTCTATTTCTTAGTGCGTGCATTTTTGACCTGCCTGCAGTGATGACGAAGCCTTCAAATAACCTAATTGGTTAAACATTAAGTCTTGGGCTACTGCTGCTCTCTCTGTTCAAAGCACATTAAAGACCTGTGCTGAGACTATTAACTAACAAAAGATACTCACCACAGATTCTTGGTGTTGAGAAAAGACTACAGTTTTCTTCCTTTGTGCGAGTTGTGATGGTGGCTTTATGAAAAATGTATGTTTGCATAAAGCAGCATGAATTCTTAAAGAAGACAAGCGGTGGAATGTGTAATGACTTGGGCTTGATAAGTTGCAATTTGTCCTGTGAAGAATTCAATCCATTATTTTAGTGCTGTAAGGCAAGTGCTTCCTATTACGATCATTCCGCCTGGTACCTTTGCACACCGCAGTGGAATATAAGTGCCAGCCATTGTGAAGCTTCTGGCCTGGCTTTTGCCCTTCATAAAATACTGTGCCCTGGAGAACGTGTTTGCTCCTTGGGGAGCAAACATATTGGAGAGCAATATGGTTACTGTGCACACCATTGCCATCTCCGCAGCTCCAGAATTCGAAAGCTGTAAGTTTATAACTGTAATTATGGATTGGGTCCAAGGGACCATGAACAGAAGGATCACAGCTGCAAGGGCTGTTTGCAGTAACATGATACTTTGTGTAGTGCTCTTTGGATGCTCACCCTCTTGCAAGCAGAACACTGCATCTGGATTTTCACATTTTCTCATGCAAAGCTCTAGAGCAGGGGTAATCAACGTGGTGATCTCCAGGGGATCTTGAACTTCGACTATCATCCCATATGAAGTTGACTCGGAAAGTACTACTAATCCAGAATGGGGCAGCTAGACTGGTGACTGGGAGCAGCCGCAGGGACCATTATCACACCAGTCTTGAAAGACCTACGTTGGCTCCTGGTACGTTTCCGAGCACAATTCAAAGTGTTGGTTTCTGAGCACAATTCAAAGTGTCTCCACCCCCATCGTTCAGCCCGGACACTGAGGTCCAGTGCTGAGGGCCTTCTGGCAGTTCCCTCTCTGCAAGAAGTGAAGCTACAGGGAACCAGGCAGAGGGCCTCCTTATGTTGAGTGGTGCAGTTTATCAATAGACCTAAGATTCTCCTGTACAGTGGTGCCTCGCGAGACGAAAAGAATCCGTTCTGTGATTCTCTTCGTCTAGCGGTTTTTTCGTCTTGCGAAGCAAGCCCATTGACGGATTAGCGCTATTAGCGGCTTTTAGCGGCTTTTAGCGGCTTTTAGCGGCTTATCTGCTGATCGGATCAGCTGATAAGTGGCTTAGCGGCTTAGAAAAAAGGGGGGGAAGGGAAAAAAACCAACAGGAACTCGCAAGACATTGTTGTCTTGCAAAGCAAGCCCATAGGAAATTCGTTTTGCGAAGCACCTCCAAAACGGAAAACTCTTTCGTCTAGCGAGTTTTCCGTCTTGCGAGGCATTCGTCTTGCGGGGCACCACTGTACTTCCTTTGCTCAGGCACCAATCTGCTTGATGTTAGAAGAACATAGGAAGCTGTCTTATACCAAACCAGACAATTGGTCTATCTAAGCCTGGTATCACCTGTCCTGAATTGCAGCAGCATTCCAGGGCCTCAGGCAGAGGTACCCTCCTAGTCCTACCTGAAAATACCAGGGATTGAAGTTGGATCTTTCTGCATATAAAGAAGCATATGAACTGCCATTGTGTTCATGGTCCTTCAGAGAGAGAGAGAGAGACTGGTATTTTGATGCTTTCTTCCGTTGCTTTAGATAAAGAATGAAAAAAATAGCTGCATTCGTCAAAACAAGTAAAAAAGCTGCTTGTACTTTTGACCTAGTTTCCTTTCTCTCCCCACCCCATCCTTCGAGCCAGCTTTTTCTTTTGTCAACAAAAATTGTGATTTCTTTGGGAACAAGACATCCGGTTCCTCTTTCTAGGAGTCTGACTGTCTGTCTGCAACTGTCTCTCTTCACTCTTTGGAGTCAAACAGGCTGGGTCACTGCTTGAGGGCTGTACGAATGACCTGTGGTTTCTGAATCCCCAACTGGTAAGTGAAAAAAGGAGAGATGTGGCTGGAATGATTTTGGATACATACCAAAAAAAGTGGTGAAATGTGTCCCCGCTAGCTATTAAAACTCAGTTGGACTGCTATCTGCGTATCTGAAATATTTAAACCATCTATTCCTTCGGGCAGAGTTTTCAACGGCTAGAGTACTGCCAGATCAAAAGTCCTGTAGTGAAAGGCAACAGAAATATGTGTCCCCCCCCCTCCTCTTTGATGTGGATTGGCTGAAAACTGCAGCTAAAATTATGGGCTGCATCCTCTTCCTATAGATCCACCATATACTTGGGTCGTTGTTGTTTTCATTCAGGCACCAAGGCATTTTTTGCATTTGATTTCCTATAGCTACCAAGATTAAGATATAGAGTGGTAGTGGGAGTGCAAGTGAGCTTGGGTTTGCTCACAGTGACCCTTTCACCATCTGCTCTTGTAATCAGCCTATGGTGATCCTACCGCCTTGTGTTGCCTTGTGCAGGTGGAGGCGGAATAGTTGTAGCTCTGTGAGTGGTTGATCATTTGCTTTGTGCGTAGAAGGCCCCAGGTTCAATCCCTGGCACCTGCAGTCAGACGGGTCATCTCATAGCAGCACTACTAAGCAAGTTGGTGTTGCTTGATGTAAGACAGCTTCATATTAGAGGTAGCTCAGTTCTAGAGCATCCACTTTGTGCTCAGAGTGCCTGGTTTCAACCCCCAGCATCTCCAGGTATGGCAGGAAATGTGTAGGCAATGCTGAGTTAGATGGACCAAATGGTCTGACTTGGTATAAGATAACTTCCTATATTCTATTCTCCACCCCAAACCAGATCTTCCCTTCTGGGTTCTTCCTCCACTTTGTGCAACACCACTCTTGAACTCTGCCTGTTCTTTCCAAGTGCATCACCCTGATAAAGTTACAAATCACACCTTTGGGTAGAGCAATTTCCCACCCACCTCTCCACTTCATCCCCTTTCCTCTGCTTTCTTCTGTGCTGGTTGTGCCTCATTCATCATTCTCTGTGCCAAACCATCATTATATGCCCCAGTGCCCAAACACCATGCGATCTATTTTCTGCTGGATGCTTTGCTGACTTATTTGAATATACTCTGTGTGTGTGTGTGTGTGTGTGTGTGTGTAGGTGTAGTCAGGATATGGAATAGTGTGTGAACAGGACCACACAACTGCAGCCTTCATGCTGTTGGGGGGTCAGCGTCTGTATATGGCTGAATCAGTGCAAATATTTAACTAAATGAAAGGGGGAAAGATTAGGGGGCAAAAAAGTAAACTTAAAAACTCTTGAGAAGGATGCAGACTACTGTAGGAGGTTTTCAGCAGGCGATCAGGCTCGGAGGCCGTGAGCCCAACCAGATCCCGGTTGCATGAGGATCGTGAATTGCAACACCTGTGTATGCCTGGATGCAGCTTGCCGGTTTGGTGGGGTCCGTGCAGAGCTGATCCAGCCATTAGGCAGGGTGAGGCCACTGCCCCAGATGGCACACCCGTGGATGCCTTGCCACCTCTGACAGAGAAGCTGGCACCAGATTTTGTAGAGTGCAAGAGGTTCCCCCCCCAAATCAGCACAATCTTTCCTGAAATTGGCGCCAAGGGTGGCACAGCTTCTCTGCCAGCAGTGGATATGGCAGGGCACACAGTGGCGGCAGAAGCAAATCGGTGGTGGCAGAAGCAGTGGCAGGACAGCATGGCACTTCCTATTTCACCTCGAGTGGTGAAACAGTATGCCTCTGCCCCTGGGTCCGCGACTCTAATGGTTTGTATTAGGGTGAGGCAAGCTACGGCAGCTTTGTTATTTTCTATTTCGTACTCAAATTCCCAAAGCTATGTCTATGCTGTTTAAGTCTTTTCTTAACTGTCTTCTATTATAAATGCTTGTATTTATAACCTCCTTAAAGCGTTGCATTTATCCTGGTGTGGCTTCTTAAGTAAGTGTGGCTCCGAATCTGATACCTGGCTGCTTGGTTCTGTGCTGCCAAATAAAGCGTAGACTTGGGGCTCAAAAGACAGTGAGTGCTTTATTTGGCTCTTGTCTTTGTGAATTCCAAGGACACCCAGAGAACAATCTGACTTTCCCCTAGCTCAGGTTGGGGGATAGTAGGGATGGAAGCAGTGCTACCTGACAAGGTTGGCTTTTACCCTGGCTAGCAATTATCTAGGATCCCCAACACCAAAGGATCTCCAGTGGGCAGTTGGTTGTTGAGGAGGGTGTTTGTCCAAGTCTAAGAACACCCACCAGGAGAATCTTTTGCATGATCCACCACCAGTGGTTATGAAAGCATCAGCACCAAAAAGCTGAAAAGCAGTCTCCGGTATCCCAGCAGTACAAACTTCGTAGGGAGTAAGAGTCTCGCTCTTGTTTTGAGCTCTTGAGATGGTCGGTTTGTGCCAAGCAGCTTTTCTCGGAGCCTTGCGGCAGGCACCAGCTTGATGCAAACAGCTGCTTTGGCTTTAATACTGGAACCAAATTAACTTCTACTTGCCGAAGTAAACTTCACCACTCAGTAGTGCATTTTAATCGGCAAACGGAGACGAAAATCTCCCGTAAAGCAACCCTCATGAGTCTTTGCAAGCCATTAACTGTCAACAGTTTCTTTTGATTGAGTAATCCAATTAATTTGCTGGCAGGGTTCCCAACGAAATGCTGTTGCTGCTTATAGTTATCTGACATCTGTCCTTAAACTTGTTACATCCACTTCCTTTGGTGGGAGATTTGGGCGGGGGGGTGGGGTTGGGAGGGAGCGTTCCATACAGGCCTCTGGAATTTCCTGCTAAAATTAATCAAGATGTCTTACGGAAGTAGGCTAACAAATTTGTTGTGGTGTACGTTTTTGTGGACTCGAGACCCCGTTTGACAGAAGCATGTGGTCAAATCTTAGTTGGCAGGTATATACAGCAGAAAATTGTAAGGTGAAAGTTGAATTGCCAGGAGATACTGAAATCAGTGATTATTAGAGTTTAAATGTGTGTTAAATATCCACCTTTACATCAGCAGATGGGTGATAATTGCTGAGATGATGGTATTACTAATATTTATAGTGGGGCAAGGAACCATTTTGAAGAAACAGTCATAGATATCACAGGTAGCCTGGCATTGGTAAACTAATTAACATATGTAGAATGATTAAGAAAATTTTGTCTCTTTAAGTGGAATTGAGTCTGCAAAAACTTGTGCCACAGTAAATTTGTCTTTAGGGTGCCACAAGACTCTTTGGCTGTTTTTGCTGCAACATTGCTAATCTCACTGGAAATCTGTTAAATGTTAACCTCTCAGCATGCCATGCTTCAACCAGAGAGGGCTGTAACTTGCTTTGGAATTGTAAATTTTGTTTTGATGCCTTTTCGAGATGCATGTTTATAGGAGTTTGGAGAGAAGCAGGGGAATGACTTGTCACGGATGATTCCTTGGCTGGCTTCCAAGGGGTGAGAGTGATGAAACCATGGTTCTTAATTTTGGAACACTAAAACAAGACCCATGTGTATTCACATTGCAGAATGCCGTTCTGTTAAGATATTTTCTTAATGCTTCATGCCTTGTGTCATTCATCGGCTGGGGGTATGCAATGAACACATTTTCAGCACGGCAAATCATCAGATATTTAATACTGTGCTGTGTGTATTCTTTGTGTAGTATTTACAATTTAGGGGCTTGAAACATGGTGAGGCACCGTACTTTTCGCTCTATAAGACGCACCAGACCACAAGACGCACCTAGTTTTTGGAGGAGGAAAACAAGAAAAAAAATATTCTGAATCTCAGAAGCCAGAGCAGCAAAAGGGATCGCCGCGCAGTGAAAGCAGCAATCCCTCTTGGTGTTCTGGCTTCTGGGATAGCCGCGCAGCCTGCATTCGCTCCATAAGACGCACACACATTTCCCCTTACTTTTTAGGAGGGGAAAAGTGAGTCTTATAGAGCAAAAAATACGGTAATTTCCCTCTGCTGTGTTGCACATTGCAGTCTTATCATCGCTGCACAGACCAGGGAGGGGCCAGAGAGATGTCTTCACACAATGCCCATCACCTGATTTGTTTCCACATGCTGAACTCCAATTCACCGAAGCTGTTATCTGAGCATGTCCAATGGCTGTCCAGTGTACACGCCACATCTTAACTGCAGCTCTTTCAAATCAGACGGAAGCTGATTTGAGGGAAAGTGCACCAGACTGGAGTATTTCTCAAGAAGCTACAGGATTCCTATGGATTGTGTCCTCAGCTTAAAACCAGAGGTGGGAGCATGATGAAGCCGGATTAAGTGGTCGTGGGTACACAGCCTCTGTCACTTGCAAAATGCTAACTAACATACTCAGGATTCTGGTGTTCACTTAAAAATGCCTCTTCTCTTGTCTTTCTCTTCTCTTTCAAGGAAAACTTGTTCCATTTAAGGCACAGAAGGTGAATCTGAGATCTAGGACCTTCTCGCACGTGGCACTTGCCCAAAGAAACTCAGCTTTTAGACTTTAAAAAAATTCCTTCCCCCTTGCCCCAAGATGGCTTTCAGCCGATTAGAATGCTAATGTTCAGATTTCAGACTTACCAGTAGCTGAGCTGAGTTCCTGACCTGTCTGTCCTTAGTTGTTTTTTAAATTTGCTATATCCAATTACTATGATGTGATATTTATGCTGATTTTATTAACTGCCCGAGGAGCTTCTGTTCAACTTTAGTACAAGTCTCCACTGTATTAAAGAGTCAGCTGATACTTTTTGTGAAATAATAGCTATTGGCTAAGATCAAGTGTAAGTTCTTGGGGGGGGGGTAAATGCTTCTGGTCCAGCATTTCGGCCATTGAGTTGTGGGTCTGATGTGGCCATAGCTCAGTGGTACAGCACCTGCTTTTCATCTAGAAATACCTGGGTTAAATTCCCAGCATTTCCAGGTAGGGCTGGAAAAGGCTCCCTACCCGAAATCCTGGAAAACCGCTGTAAATCAGTGTAGAAATACTGAACTAAATGGACCAATGATGTGGCTCAGTTTCTGCCTTGAGGCCAGCAAGTCTCCCATGTAAATGGGGACAGTGGCTGATATTGGGGCCTCAAATTTCAGCAGTGCCCTGTGTGATGCCCCTCCGCCTCTCACGCTGCGTTGTAAATCATATTTTCGGCACCCCAGAGGCTCCACACTAGTTGCTCTCCCCTAAATCCGCCTCTGATGAGGATTCTTTTGTTTCTAGTAGGAAAGAACAGGCTGCTTCATTGACTGTTGTCTTCCGTTGGAACATATCAATTAGCAAGAGAACAAGGTCCTCTTTAGTTTTCACACTGACACCCCCTTACCCAGCAGTTGAGCATTTCTGCTTCATGGCTCCCCAGCGTACAGTGGTGCCCCGCAAGACGAATGCCTCGCAAGACGGAAAACTCGCTAGACGAAAGAGTTTTCCGTTTTGGAGGTGCTTCGCAAAACGAATTTCCTATGGGCTTGCTTTGCAAGACGAAAATGTCTTGCGAGTTCCTGCTGGGTTTTTTTCCTCCCCCCCCCTTTTTCTAAGCCGCTAAGCCGCTTATCAGCTGATCCAATCAGCAGATAAGCCGCTAAAAGCCGCTAATAGCGCTAATCCACTAATCCTTCAATGGGCTTGCTTCGCAAGACGAAAAAACCGCTAGACGAAGAGAATCACAGAACGGATTCTTTTCGTCTTGTGAGGCACCACTGTATTCTCAAAGGCCGTTTGATAAAGGAGATTGTGGCACTTGACAGTAGAGGGCAGTAGTTTGCAGAAGCTTGTTATCTGCTGCATTTTGGCAGAAGCAAGGCCCAGAAGTGCCTTTTGCTGTTAAAAGTGGCAAAAAAGGAGAACTTTCTCACAAAGTGCCTCAAATCCAGCCTGTATTTAAAATGATAATAAATGATTTCTCACATCCTCTCTTTGCAGCAAATGACTTCATGGTTTTATGATTTTTAATAGCAGAAAATATTTCATTATCTGTCTGCAAGTTGCAATGTGAAGTGAAGCAATATACCGGATGATTAAACAAAAGAACAGAAATGCATGAACTGTCATCCATGACTCCTGAGTAGGTTGTGCTGCAGAGAATGTTCACAACAGAGAATAATAATATTAATAATAATAATAATAATAATAATACCAGCATGAGTTTGACCAGACTCACGACTCTTCGTGACCCCCTGGACCAGAGCACGCCAGGCACTCCTGTCTTCCACTGCCTCCCACAGTTTGGTCAAACTCATGCTGGTAGCTTCGAGAACACTGTCCAACCATCTCGTCCTCTGTCTTCCCCTTCTCCTTGTGCCCTCCATCTTTCCCAGCATCAGGGTCTTTTCCAAGGAGTCGAGTCTTCTCATGAAGTGGCCAAAGGATTGGAGCCTCAGCTTCAGGATCCGTCCTTCCAGGGAGCACTCAGGGCTGATTTCCTTAAGAATGGATCGGTTTGATCTTCTTGCAGTCCATGGGACTCTCCAGAGTCTCCTCCAGCACCATAATTCAAAAGCATCGATTCTTCGGCGATCAGCCTTCTTTATGGTCCAGCTCTCACTTCCATACATCACTACTGGGGAAACCATAGCTTTAACTATACAGACCTTTGTTGGCAAGGTGATGTCTCTGCTTTTTAAGATGCTGTCTAGGTTTGTCATTGCTTTTCTCCCAAGAAGCAGGCGTCTTTTAATTTAGTGGCTGCTGTCACCATCTGCAGTGGTCATGGAGCCCAAGAAAGTAAAATCTCTCACTGCCTCCATTTCTTCCCCTTCTATTTGCCAGGAGGTGATGGGACCAGTGGCCACGATCTTCATTTTTTGATAGCCTTATGCTTCATCAATTTGTCTAATCCTCCTCTAAAGCTATCCTAGTTGGATGCCATCACTGTTCTTGAGTTTCATACTTTAAGTATCTGCTGCCTGAAGAAGTGCTTTCTTTTATCTGTCCTGGATCTTCCAATATTTTCTCTTCTCCCACGCCGTGCATAATTTTATAACTTCCATCATAGCACCTCTTGCTCACCTTTTCTGTAAACTTAAAAGTCCCAAATGTTGCAGCCTTTCCTCATAGAGGAGCTGCTCCAATCCCCTTAATCATTTTGGTGGCCCAATAATGACTAGATTAGAAATACGGCAGAGGGCAGCTGACTTCATATATTTTTAATGTTTTGTTTTCAGTGTTTGGTTTTACAGTGGTAACTCGGAAGTCGAACGGAATCTGTTCCGGAAGTCCGTTCGACTTCCAAAACGTTTGGAAACCAAGGTGCGGCTTCCGATTGGCTGCAGGAGCTCCTGCAACCAATCAGCAGCTGCATCGGATGTTCGGGTTCCGAAGAACATTCACAAACTTCTGGGTTTGCAGCATTCAGGAGCCAAAATGTTCGACTCGCAAGGTGTTCGGGAGCCAAGGTACGACTGTATTGTCATTTTTCAAACGAATGTTTTCTTTTATATAAACCTCCTTAGAAGTTTTTATTGATTAGGTAAAGGTGAAGGGACCCCTGACCACTAGGTCCAGTCGTGACCAACTCTGGGGTTGCAGCGCTCATCTCGCTTTATTGGCCGAGGGAGCCGGTGTACAGCTTCCGGGTCGTGGCCAGCATGACTAAGCCGCTTCTGGCGAACCAGAGCTGCGCATGGAAACGCCGTTTACCTTCCCGCCGGAGCGGTACCTATTTATCTACTTGCACTTTGATGTGCTTTCGAACTGCTAGGTTGGCAGGAGCAGGGACCGAGCAATGGGAGCTCACCCCGTCACGGGGATTCGAATCTCCGACCTTCTGATCGACAAGTCCTAGGCTCTGTGGTTTAACCCACAGTGCCACCTGCGCAGTATGTAAATAATATTGAACAAAATCAATTTTTTGGCAACTGAATACTATGGAACCTTGACAGTGGGTAGTGGACTTCTATCAGTATTGAGCTGATCTGTGGCTTGACAGCAGCAAGCTGCTGGTTTGGCAGGCTTCAATTAGTTTTAAGATTTCATATGAACACTGCACATGCAACTCTGTTTTTAGTGGTAAAGAGCAAAAAAGGAAGGGGTGGGGGTGGGGAGCCCAGCGTGAAATGCTGCAGAAAATGGCTTCCTTCTGTTGGATTAAGAATGTGGGATATTGTGGGAAGGTTTGGCGAGGTACTGTGAAATGTAGGGCTTGAATTAGAAGCAGAGCGTAGCGTGGAAATGAGAAAAGATCACTTTATCTTGAACAATGCTCCTGGGCTCATAAAAAATAATTTAATTTGTTTTCAATAAAAACCCCTTGGTCATCACTCACTGGGGCAAGGTTAAGTTAATTATTCAGCTCCGTTATAGAGTTCAGGTATTGATCTGCCTTTCTGCTGTACCGCCATCTCCACATTCTGGAAAACCCTTAATACATGCAGGCTGTCTGTAGCAGTGAAACATTTGGGAGTTCAGCTACTGCCATTGTAATCACCGTTTTCAGTGCGGGGGGGGGGGGAGTAAGGCTACATTGCGGTTTTATTACCAGACACGGTCCCCAAAGTGGGACTTTCTAGAAAATATTTGAAAAGGTAAAAGAATGTTTTTCGAGCCATCCAAATGTGACTGAAATCTTTAAGCAGGCTGCAAATGTAGGGATTTTGTGTTAGGAAATGTACACAAAGCAAATAGCATGCTGCCTTAAACCAGGTCAGACGATTTGTCCATTAAGCCCCATATTTTGTCTCCTTTCCCTTGCAGCAGCAGTTCTTCATGGTCTTGGGGAGATGACCTTCCCCCTCACCTTATTGCAGGGGTCGGCAACCTTTTTATACCCATGGACACATCCGGATTTTTGAGCAAGCGTTGTGGACACCACCACCTCACTTCCCTCCTCCCCTTCATCAAACTGCCCCCTCCCCTCAAGAAAGTAAGAGAAAGAGTGCAGAAACACACATGCACACATACTCCCCCCCCCACACACACACCAAGGGATCTGGGTAAAAGTTAGATTGAATCTGAGTCTTGACAAGCACATAGAGCTGAAAGAGGAAGTGAGATAGAGTGTCACTCTTGTAACTTCCTCCTTTGATTCCGTGTGCTTCTTTTTTCCCCTTTTCTTTTTTTGATAACAATTTATTAATTTTCCAAAATTGCATAAAAGAATAAAAAATAAAAAATTGAAGTAAAATAAAAAACAGGAAAAAAATCATAAGTAAACCTCTTGGTTTGATTGTTTAATACTTGTTCATGCATGTCCATAAAACCTTATACGTATTCTTCATGATCCAATTTTAAACCTTCTTCATCTTAATACAAGTGACATTAAAAAGTTATACTAGTGTAAAAATCTGTACACAAAGGTCAAAGGATATGCATTAAATATTTACCCCCTTTTTTAAAATTTGAAGTCCTTTCTTTCTTGGGTTTCAAGTTATCTAATTTATCCTGCGTAGTTCAAAAGTTTATTTTGCCTCTCTTCTTCTTCTTTGTCGGAGGCTTCTTCCTTTTGGAGGAGCAGCTAGCAGGTCTTGGCCTGACATCGACTCTTGAGTACAGGAACAATATCTTTCGTTCAGTAAGTCCATCAAAACCTGTACATCTCAATATCATATCTTCATATTTTTTTTAACATCAGTCATTTTCCACATAACTCAGGTGGTCAGAAAGGCCCAACAGAGACTCCATTTCCTCAGGGTCTTGCGAAAGAATAATGTTACACAACAACTGATGAACTCCTTTTACCGGTCCATAATAGAAAGTGTCCTTTCATATTGTATCACACTGTGGTATGCTGGCCTGACAGCCACAGACAGAAAGTCTCTACAGAGGGTGGTGAATACAGCACATGATATCATGGGCTGTCCCTTGAGTTTGCTAGATGACATCGCAAGGGATCGTTGCCTTAGGAGAGTGAGAAAAATTCTCAGGGATGACTCATACCCTGGCCATCACCTCTTTAATCTTCTACCCTTGGGCAGGAGATATAGAAGTATAATCAGCCGTACCAACAGGCTAAAAAATAGCTTCTATCCGTGGGCTGTTAGGCTGTTGAACGAAAAATAACATAGCGAAATTGACTTGCGACGTGGTGTGTTGTTTGATAAGAGATTGAGTGTTGGGGGAGGAGTGAGGCTCGTTTAATTTCATTGTACACAGGTTGTACAATGACAATAAAGGTATTATTATTAATATTATTAGTCTTTTCCTGGGCCATTCTGTGTGCTTCTAAATGGAGAAAAAGGTAATAGGTTGGGGGAGGGGCTCAAAAACTTCACAGGTGGGGAAGACCTCAAGGGCATCATTGGGCCTCCAGATGGCACATTGGCAACCACTGCCTTATATCTTATCCTCTTAAAATGGAAATGCCATGTGTTGAACCTATATAGTTTGTCTGTATGCAAAGTGTGTCCCTTACCACTGAGCTATGGCCTCCTCTTCTGCTCTCACATACCCCTATGTTTCATCAACCTGATGTCCTCCAGATGTTTTGTTTATTTATTCAATTTACCGTATTTTTTGCTCTATAAGACTCACTTTTTCCCTCCTAAAAAGTAAGGGGAAATGTGTGTGCGTCTTATGGAGCGAATCCAGGCTACGCAGTTATCCCAGAAGCCAGAACAGCAAGAAGGATCGCTGCTTTCGCTGCACAGCGATCCCTCTTGTTGTTCTGGCTTCTGAGATTCAGAATATTCTTTTTCTTGTTTTCCTCCTCCAAAAACTAGGTGCGTCTTATGGTCTTGTGCGTCTTATAGAGTGAAAAAATGTGGTATATACCACTCTTTATCAGAAGATCCCCGGGCATTGTACAACATTAAGAAAACACATTACAGAACATAAGTGAAAGAAACTTAATAAAAAAACATAATGGCAGACAGCCTAATAGTAAAATCATCATCATCATAGTCCCCCACACTTTCACAGGTCGTAGATTATTTAATAGCCATAGGCCTGGGTAAAGAGGTTGTTTTTACCCTGGCGTCTAAAAACATGTAGTGATGGTGCCAGGCAAGCCTCTCTGGGGAGAGCATTCCGCAGTCTGGGGTTTTAGACTATAACTCCCATCATTCCCAACTGGTACAGCTGCCTGGTCCTCCATGGTTCGGAGGAGCCAGAATGAACCTCAGGCTCCCATTCCTCTTTGCACAAAGTGATTTGCTCCCATTCTTCGTAGTTTCAAGAGATGCAGTTTGTCAAGACGCTTGAATCGGGCAAGCTGTCCTTTTTCTCTAGGACAGAATTGGAAACCGTGGCTTGATCTGAGTTTTCCGTTTCAGTTTGGAAGTAAACCATGGCTTGAACAAAATTAGAAAAGGGGGAGAGATTTGGAACATGCCAGTGGACAAAAGAGTGCATGAACACAAGGTTCCAAAATACGACTTGGATGATTAACTAAACCAGCCTTCCACAATTCTGGTGCTTTCCCCGTGCTTTGGGCTTGCGACTCCCATCAGCCTCCGGCCAGCATGGCCAATGGCCAGGGATGATGGGGATTGTTTTTTGAAAGAACCAGAAGGCACCAGGTTAGAGAAATCTGGTCTAAACCAAGCCTTTGCCTCTAGTTGCTTTTAGGTGTATCAGTACATTGCGGACGCCTATTGAGCATCTGTTCTGATAGGTTTGCGAGGAGGTTAGATGGTGTTGCACCAAAGCAAGCCTTACCTCTGGGTGCATTTTGCCCTGCCCTCACTTATTTTAAAAAGCCCAATTTTGGGGGGAAGCAGGTTTGTCGCACCAGACCTCCCAGTCAACTACAATTGTGTGACCGCAATTTGCCTGTCTGCGATTGCATCCCACCCCAAAATAGTAACCGTCTGCAAGCTTTCCTCCTCTGAACTTTAAATTCCCATTTAAAACCTAGGCAGTGCCAAAGACCCGTCTTTTCGGAGGCATGCTTATACATGAGTCACCAAGACGGGGAAGAATATGCACCTCCGCAGACCTCTTAATTTCAGAAAGGAGCACTGCTAATGAGAACAGTGGGAACTCTGAACTCCAGCTGAGAACCGAGGACTGTCTCTTTGTAAATTTCCAAGTCGGATTGGTCCTTCATTGCATATGTTTCATTTGCAGGCTGCTGCAGTATGACCCTTCACTGACCCTCTCCGGAAGAAACACAACTTCTCCCCTTCAGTTACTCATGTGCATTCTGTTCTTTAAGTTTGACCCGCGACCTGTTTCCAAAAATGCATACAGGTAATTTTCAACTCTGGTTATATTAGTCTCTTATCTAAATGTTTTGCTGCCATAGCTGCTGGGATATGTAACACTATTCATGGGATTGCTCGCTGTGCTGGCTTTGCTGTGCTGTTTGTGACCTTAATCTAACCTCCTATTTGTCTCCTAAATGGAAAACCAGTGCCATAAAGAAAACACCCCCTCTATCCACCTCTCCCGCTCCCTTTTTTTCCTGGAGCCTAGGAAAAGGTAGAATTAAATTGGCAGAGCATTGTCGTTTGCACCTGTTTCCATATTTCCTATGTTGCAGGAGTTTATGTATTGGTGGTGGTGGGGTTTCCCCTCCAGCAGATATCATGCACATGCATCCCACTACCAAAATCAGCACAATCACTTTTGTGACTTTTGTGACTTGTCCCCACAAAACACTTCATCACAGTTTCTTCCTATTTACAGTGGACGCTCAGGTTGCGAACGTGATCTGGGCAGGAAGCACGTCCGCAACCCACAGTGCCACGTCTGTGCATGCGCGGGTCGCAATTCGGCGCTTCTGCACATGCGCAAGTGCCAAAACCCGGAAGTAACCCGTTCCAGTACTTCTGGGTTCGGTGTGGTGCACAACCCGAAATCGCGCAACCCGGAGCGTCTGTAACCCAAGCTATGACTGTATTCAAAGGGCCTCTGCTGCACAATACCAAATGTAACAATTCACTGATAAATGTATCTATGTACTGGCTCACTGGGAAAACTTCATAAATTCATATAGACATGTGATCTCAACTACTCAGCAGCCCCTCTGCCTGAGTAATAATCCCTGGCTTCCTGATACCTGAATGCCAGACAGGTAGCCATTCCAGAAATAACAAACCCAGATGAAGACAAAAGGGTGTGATTAACTTGGCTGGGAAACAGGGAAATGTAAATATCTCTTTTGTTCCACTTGATGGGTGTTTTGGAGGACAAGGGGAGGAAAGGGGCAGGGTCCAGGATGCTCAGATTACTGCCACCAGACCTCTCCTTTCATGATGTAACCATGATGTATTAGTGATGTAGTTTGGGGGGTGTAACATGGGGATTAGCAGCTAATAAAAGTTTGGGGGCTCTTTTGTTTGGGGCTTCCATCTTGTTCCACCTGGTGGCAGGTGGGAGTCCTGTCATGACAGTCTTCAATAAAGACCAAGCCTACTGGCTGCTGTTTTGCTCTGATATTCCTGGCTGGTGTCCTTGTTTTTTGTCCAAGGGAGCCCTCAGATTTCTCCGTTAACACCTAGTTAGGAGGTAGATCTAGAGTCCTCTTCACAAATTTAACTTGCATATGCTCAGTGCCTCGTGGGTCAGCAGGATTGCACCCACCCACCTCTGCCTGATGACTCCTGAGCCTTCACATGCCAAATGCCACATGTAGCGGTTGCTACATCTGTCACCCCATTGATCGCCAGGGTTGATTCGGCTGATCTGGCTGGCTAGGCGGGTGTCCCCGTCCTCCCTCACCGCTCCATGTGCGTCCCTCCCGAAGCTGCGCGCTCGGTGGAAGAGGACGACCATTCCAGATAGAAGGAGTGTACCGTTCTTCGGTCAAGGGTATACGATAGCTGCGCTCCCCTGCTAGAACCTCCAAACAAGCTCAAGGGCAAAGCCCAATGCATTTAGGGCTCCTGTCATAGGATCGTTTGTCACCATCCGATCCCCATTTCCCCCCCGCAGCGCCAGGCCTGTTGTACTGTACCCTGTAAGTCTTACGCAAGAGGGGGGGCTGGCCTAGAGGGCATGGGCACAATCCTGCTGCCTCCTTGCATAAGGAAAGCTGCTGGTTTGGGCCAATGGCTCATCTAGTCGAGCATCCTTTTCTCACAGTGGCCAAACAGATGCCTATGGGAAACCCGCAAGCAGGACCCAATAAACCCTTCCTGTGTTTTTTTAGCAACTGGTATTCAGAAGCATTATTACCTCTAATGGTGGAGGCAGAGCATAGCCCCCATGGCTAGGTAAAGGGACCCCTGATTATTAGGTCCAGTCATGGCCAACTCTGGGGTTGCGGCGCTCATCTCGCTTTACTGGCTGAGGGAGCCAGCGTACAGCTTCCGGGCCACGTGGCCAGCATGACTAAGCCGCTTCTGGCGAACCAGAGCAGCGCATGGAAACACCGTTTACCTTCCCGCCGGAGCAGTACCTATTTGCACTCTGACGTGCTTTCGAACTGCTAGGTTGGCAGGAGCAGAGACTGAGCAATGGGAGCTCACCCCATCGCAGGGATTTGAACTGCCCACCTTCTAATCGGCAAGTCCTAGGCTCTGTGATTTAACCCACAGCGCCACCCCCATGGCTAGTAGCCTTCAATAGAACCCTCCCTTCCATTAATTTGTCCAACCTTCTTTAAAGGCCCTCTATTTCCACATTGTGAAGCTGAGGCTTCAATACTTTGGCCACCTCATGAGAAGAGAAGACTCCCTGGAAAAGACCCTGATGTTGGGAAAGATGGAGGGCACAAGGAGAAGGGGACGACAGAGGACGAGATGGTGGGACAGTGTTCTCACAGCTACAAACATGAGTCTGAGCAAACTGCAGGAGGCAGTGGAAGACAGGAGTGCCTGGCGTGACTAAACGACTAAACAACAACAAATTTCCACATCCCCTCTTACCCGAATTTTTTCCCTAAACGAAAAAGTCCCAAACACTGCAACCTTTCCTCATAGGGGAATTGCTCCATCCCCTTGAGCATTGCCCTTTTCTTAACCCTTTCCTGACTCAACAATATTCGAGGTGAGGGTGACCAGGACTGTCAACAGTATCCTAGATGCTTTGGCACCATAGATCTGTATAACAGCATTGTGATACCGGCAGTTTTGTTTTTGGTTCCTTTCCTAATAATCCTCCCTAGCATGGACTTTGCCTTATCCACTGCTGCAACACACTGGGTCGACATCTGCTACAAACCCAAGGTCTCATTCCTAGTCCGTCACCGCCAGTTCAGACCCCATGAGCATATATGTGAAATTAAATTAGCCTATGTTGGCTTCCTTTCCCACAAAGGAGGAGGAGCTAGATGCCCTGCCCCATTGAGCCACAGTCTCCTCCCCATTCTCGCCACCTCCCAGCAGTAACCACATTATTTCCACCACCCCCTTTTTGCCCACTGCCTTAGTATTTTAATGTTAAGCTGCATTTTTTGTTGTTGTTGTTAAAATAAATAAATAAAAGTATTAAGCAGCATCCTTCATCAATTTGTCATGCACATAGGAAAGAAAAAAAGATACTGGCATTGTAAACAAAACTTGTAAGATTAATGAAGGATGAAATACTTGGGAACCATACGAGAATAATAAATACTAAATAAGAGAGACAGCAAGAAAAATGACAAATGTACAAGCAAATCCTGAATTTGCAGAATAGAAAGAAACTTGGTCAAGGCTACATCAGCATGATAAATCACAGGGGGAGAACAAACCAAAGGGGTAGAACAATACAGTTTGCAAAATAATGTGTAACGTGAACATCTCTTTATTTATTTGTTTGTTTTTTTATACTACCTGGGTTTATCATCATATTGACTAGATCTAAAACTTGCATAAAAGAAGTGTGTACCACCTGTAAAAATAGACACTGAGCACAGAGTACCATTTTTCTTCCACTTACTGCTCAGTTGTAAAACAAGGCTATGGGATAGAATGTATTGGCACATCATCTTAGAACACACTGGTTTGCAAGACCATGTACTATGGTCAGGATCTATAGAGGCTGCGTGTGATAGAAATCAGATGCAAGTACTAACCTGCTATGAGATTGAACCTTTGGAGCCAGAATCTTATTTGGGCATAGGGCCATGTATAGGGCTCAGTGGTAGGACATAACCTTTGCATGCCAAAGGTCTCTGGTTCAGTCTCTGGCAAACCCAAGTAGGGCTGGAAAAGACTCCTGTTGGAAACTCTGGGGTGCTACTGCCAGTCACCTTAGGTGATGCTGAGCTACATAGACCAGTGGTCTGACATCCTGTGTTTCTTTGATGATAACCTCCTGTGTTTCTATGATGACCATGCCAGCATCTCATACTAATGCAATATTAGGAAGTCCCCACCCAAAAGGCAAAAATCAGGGCAGTGAGAAACCATGCAGATAGCTGGAGTTTGTGGTAGTGGACAGCTGGCTATGTCTTGTAGCTAGGGTTTAGGCATGAGATTCCTCCAAAACCATGTTTTTCCAATATACTTCTTCCGTATTGTGTATAAATGTTTTCCATTTAAACACACATCTCTCTCACTCACTCACTCTCACATACATATAAAGATTTATAAATCTCATTTTTGAGATACAAATTGCTACTTTTTGTAAATACAGGTTTTAGCTTTCAGAGCCATAATCTCATAATCTTTTTATGGAACTGAATTATATCACAGGAAATTGCTTCAATGGAATGATTTCTCATGCTTCCATCTCTCTCTGCCCCCACATTAAGAAGTTACATAAATCTTAACACAGTTGAGGTTATGTAGCTATTTTTAGGGTCTTGTATAATTTATTTGGAGAAGAGCACTTCTGCTGCTGTTCTCCAATATGGAGACTTTGAAAGAAAGAAGTAAGGTATTCTAATAAAGTATGAATTTAGAACCTTGCATTCACACACCCAATTTAAGAAGTTTAGTTTCTAAGTTGCATTGTGGCTAGCAGACATTCAGGAATTAAACACAGACCCAGTGCAGATTTACCGGCCCTGTTTTGACTGTGGTCTTTGAGCTTCAGGCTCATGGGTTCCCTCCCCTTGCCTACTTTAATTTGCTCACTTATGTCCTGTATGCTTTTGAACCAGTATTGGAAGCCACGTTTTGAAATGGGGTTCGAATTCAGGGTTGCCCAAACCAAAGTTTGTCCGATTTGGCCATTGCCACAAACTGTGGTTTGCTCAGTCCAGTAAATAAGCGAGTGAACTGGATGAAAGGAGGGAAGGAAGAGAAGGAACATGCAAACTTAAAGCTTATTCATAGCAACTAAACCATGGCTTGGCCCTGATGCCTGAACTGTGCCATTACATATAATAAACAAGTGGAATTTCAGGTGATTCCAAAGAGGTGCAGGGTGTCCCCCCACCAGTATGCAAAGGTAGGTGTGGCCTTGTACAGTAGTATCTCAGAAGTCAAACAGAATCCATTCCGGAAGTCCATTCGACTTCCAAGACATTCGAAAACCAAGGCACAACTTCCGATTGGCTATAGGAAGGTCCTTCAGCCAATCGGAAGCTGTGGAAGTCACGTTGGACACTCACTTCCGGGTTTGCGGCGTTTGGGAGCCAAAACGTTCGACTGGCGAGGCATTCAGCTTCCAAGGTACAACTGTATATTGAAGTGTTCTAATGAACCTGGCAAATCTCGGTGCCAGTCTGAAGCACCAGTAAACATCTTGTGCATGTTGCCTATACTTGGAATTTTGCTTTACTTGCGTAAGCAGTTTTCTCCAGTTTTCCATTCCACCAAAGCATAGGTGGACAAATCTTGCTAATTCTATAATGACCGCTCGTGAGCAGTGCCTGTGGGCAAGTTTCTTCCTTTCTCCATAGTGTAAGACAAACTCATATTATTCAGAACCCTCCAAAAACATTTCCCTTTGGATGTAATGCTTGGGGGATGTGAAACTGCAGTAGCCCTTGAGTCTGTGATTTGTGCATTATGAAACCAAGCAGTAATTGAGATTAAAGATACTCCACTGAACGTAAAACTAGTTTAGATCATTGATTAGAAGTGTGTAGCCATTGTAGCCAAAGCCCTCTCTTCCTATGAATTAATGTCAGCTTTTATAGTCCCTTCTAGATCATCAAAATTACTTCATAATGACCAAATATATTATAACTAATTGGCTTAAGAAAGCAGACTGCTTCAGAGGTCACCCTTAAATGTTGGTGTTTCTTGACTAACTTCTTGCATTAAATCTGAATACCTTTTTAATGTATGCTTCATTGCTCGAGTGGATGAAAGAAGGATCTTTCCTCTCATTTAGCACCTAGCCGGTGTGTTGCTTTGGAACATTGTGTTGGAGAAAGACTTAAGTTAGTCCCCATTGAAGTTCCTTGGGCCACATCCGCACCATATATTTAAAGCACCGCTATACGGGTGCGCTGTGGGTTAAACCACAGAGCCTAGGTCTTGCCGATCAGAAGGTCAGCGGTTCGAATCCCTGCGATGGGGTGAGTTCCCATTGCTCGGTCCGTGCTCCTGCCAACCTAGCAGTTTGAAAGCACGTCAAAGTGCAAGTAGATAAATAGGTACCGCTCCGACGGGAAGGTAAACAGCTTTTCCGTGTGCTGCTCTGGTTCGCCAGAAGCGGCTTAGTCATGCTGGCCACATGACCCGGAAGCTGTACACCGGCTCCCTCGGCCAACAAAGCGAGATGAGCGCCACAAGCCCAGAGTCGGCCACGA
Organism: Podarcis bocagei; assembly: GCF_964188305.1. Lineage (NCBI taxonomy): Eukaryota > Metazoa > Chordata > Lepidosauria > Squamata > Lacertidae > Podarcis > Podarcis bocagei. The sequence continues at coordinate 12,446,719 of NC_138142.1, read as the reverse complement.
CTGGACCTAATGGTCAGGGGTCCCTTTATCTATACCATTTTATCCTCTTTAGATGCTGAGAGTTGTTAGGACACCCCTATTCCCCTTGTGGAAGTAGAATTCCCATAGTTCCGTGGGAAGAGGGATTGTTTGATTAACCACTCTGTGAGGGGAATAGGGGGGTCTCCCAGCAACTCACAGGACCCTTAAGTTCCCAGGACACTTGGAGGGAAGCAACAATTTTTGGTGGCATAGTAGAGTTTTAAATGCATAGCACAGATAAAGCCCCAGTCATTCCTAACTTGTCCCATTCATTTCAGATAATGTATTCTGGATACAACCTACTGTGTCTTTCAGAAAAATTGCAATCCTGAAACCTTCCTACACAGGATAAAATATTGCATATTTAAATGAAAAATAAAAATGAATTTTACCACTTGGTTGTAAAACTGGGAGTGGGCAATAACTGCTATCCACTTCTCCAATTACATGAATGGTGCTCTGGTTTTCAGCCAAGCAGTCCTCCCACCTTTACAGGGCCAACTCAAGATGCTTTGCTACCTAAGGGGGAGCAGCAAAAGGTGCATAGTACCCCCTGAACATGCACAGAATTGGCTTTAAAAGGGGTGGAGTGGGGAACTTGAGACCCACCAGAGGCTTTTGGACTCCCAACTTCCATCAGGCCCAGCCAGCATGGTCAGTAGTGAGGAAAGATGAAAATTAATCCAACAGGAAGACTGCAGGCTCCCTATCCCTGCTTTTATTTTCATATCAGTAGATGGAGCAAACAGAATCCTCCTTACCTTGCAGCCTGCCTTCTCTTCCCAAAGGACCTTAGATGTAAACTGGGACATGGGTGGCACTAATTCAAGTAAATTTCCTAGGGAGGATGAGAGACTATGTTACCTTTGCAAGATGGGTGAGGAACTTTTTTCTTCTTGTTGTCAGATGCAGTTCCCAGTGCTTGCATTACACCACTGGTTTTTGGCAGTGCAAAATCCATGCTGCCTTGTCCAAGGAGCAGACTCTGACGTGGGTGGTGCTGTGGTCTAAACCACTGAGCCTCTTGGGCTTGGCGATCAGAAGCGGTTCAGCAGTTTGATCTGCGTGACAGTGTGAGCTCCTGTTGATCTGTCCCAGCTCCTGCCAACCTAGCAGTTCGAAAGCACGCCAGTGCAAGTAGATAAATAGGTAACACTGCAGCGGGAAGGTAAACGGCATTTCCGTGCACTCTGGTTTCCATCACGGTGTTCCGTTGCACCAGAAGCCGTTTAGTCCTGCTGGCCACATGACCTGGAAAGCGGTCTGTGGACAGACACTGGCTCCCTCGGCCTCGGAAAGCAAGATGAGTGCCACAACCCCATAGTCGCCTCTGACTGGACTTAACCATCCAGGGGTCCTTTACGTTTTACCTTTTAGATACAAACTCCCCAAACCCAAATAACTGAGGTGGGGCAGAGATAACTTTTTGCTGTAAGGTATAGTACATCCTCTGGGTTTACACACTCTTCCCCGCTTTTTTTGGCTGCATCTACCTGTAAATAAGTACTTGTGGTGCCTGATCTGTCTGTGTTGGGGAGACTTAAAAAGAATGACCTTGGGGAGGAGGGAGAGAGCTGTTGGTACAGCCACCACCACCACCCAACACACACATCTGTTGAATGTGGTGGCTGTTTTAATTTGCCCAATGATAGGGCCAGTCCTCCATCTTGGTAGGAGCTTCTGTAGTTCTGATAGGCCTGGCCATCAGCTCCAAGCAAGGACTGATGACCATTTGGGGAAGAAAGACCAGAAGGTGGTGTTGCTAGTTATGGTCATGGGTGTTCCTAAGACTGGGCTATGTGTGCCTTTACATGGCTGTGGCTAGACTGGGAGATGATACACAGGAAGTAAATCCATGAGCTACATGCTCATCATGGCACATTACGAAAACTATTTCTGTCATCAGGCTGCTGCCGTTCCTGGCACACTGAATTATGTTGATAGCTAAGAACAGTTCCCTAACTACAAGCCAAAGCTGTATCTGTTTGTGCATAATATATTTAGAAGACCTTGATGGTTGTTTCTGATTAACTGCTAATATTGAGCAGCATGATACATATTTCCATTATGCTTGAGGCTTATCTGTATATATTTATACAAGGCAAAATCACTGTGGATGGGCTTTGAGATTTTGGTGGTAGACTACACAAACACACACACACACACACAGAGAGAGAGAGAGAGAGAGAGAGAGAGAGAGAGAGAGAGACTTCTGAAAACTCTTTAAAGGAGATTATAGGGACTATTTATTATGTTTTGTGCCTTTATTTAAAGGAGTGGCTTGTGGCTTTCTGAACTTTTTAGATCTGCTCCATCAATAACGGTGAGAAGCTCACTGCTCTTCCAGTGGGCATTAGAATGAACTCCAAAAGCAAATACCCAAAGCATCCTTCTTTGCTTTAGTTGTTGAGTGAAACTTGGAGCTCAAAGAGCTGAAATATATGGATTCTGTGCTCCTTGGAGGATTGCTGCCCATATCGACTGCTCTTATGCTACCCTCTTCCTTGGTTTCTGAATTCAAAAAATTGTGTTTCTGTATGTCTACAAGAGAAATGACCCTTCTGCCTGACTCTAGATGTCTTATGGGTTCAGCTGCATATTGAATTGCCACACGACCTCTCCCAGTCTCTCTTCCTATTAAAAGACCTCCTTTTATTCACCAAGTGCTTAGGAGCGGTGTTGTGCCTGCTTATGTCACATCCTCCAAGCCCCTATGCACCCATGGTGCTCCAGATGCTGTTGGGGCAGAGCTCCCATCATCCATGGACCACCAGTCATGTAGTCATGCAGGCTAGGACTGATGGAGTCCAAGAACATCTGGAGGTCACCAAGTTGGAGAAGACTGCCCTTGTCGATACCTCTCTTGCTTCATTTCTTGTTCCGTAGGGAAACTGCATAATGGGAGCTCATATGGTACATTCAGCAAGCATTCAATCAGTGCATGTGGGTAGTTGAACTGCACGCTCATTTGGCTGTATACAGGCAACATTAAGCATTTGTATAAATCAACCAGTGCACACAACCTTTCACGTGTGTACATGTGTGGAGAGAGCTTGCACCTGTGTTCCGTGTTAATGTGTGAACAAGCCCATAATGAGCTAGTAGACGGCCTTGGTCCAGTATATCTGAAGGAGCGTCTCCCCCCCCCATCGTTCTACCCGGACACTGAGGTCCAGCACCGAGGGCCTTCTGGCGGTTCCCTCACTGCGAGAAGCCAAGTTACAGGGAACCAGGCAGAGGGCCTTCTCGGTAGTGGCGCCTTCCCTGTGGAACACCCTCCCACCAGATGTCAAAGAGAACAACAACTACCAGGCTTTTAGAAGACATCTGAAGGCAGCCCTGTTTCGGGAAGCTTTTAATGTTTGATGTATTATAGTATTTTGGTATTCTTTTGGAAGCCCAGCCAGATGGGCGGGGTATAAATAATAAATTATTATTATATTATTATTATATTATTATAGTAGAATAGCATGGGGAGGTGGCAGTTCTGGGAGGAGAGGAGCCAAATAGCAACAGATCCCAGCTGAATAGATGGCTTTGCTTCTTCCCACCTGAAGCAGCTAGTTGGAATTCCTATCTTTCAAATAAATGCTATATTTTCTCTGTCTCTTGTCTCTCTCTGTGTGTGTGTGTGTGTGTGTGTGTGCGCGCGCGCGCACCTGCCTTTTGGTACTTACGCATTGAACACAGGCCATTTCATTTGTTAACAGGAATAATCATTCATTGTGTAGGACCAGAGGATGATAAAGGTGCTCCTAAAGAATAATCACTTATTTATAGTATATTGCTCTTCCTGTAAAATTCAAAAGTGGTAAAATCTGATGAGTGCTCACTGGAAGGACAGATCCTGAAGCTGAGGCTTCAATACTTTGGCCACCTCATGAGAAGAGAAGACTCCCTGGAAAAGACCCTGATGTTGGGAAAGATGGAGGGCACAAGGAGAAGGGGACGACAGAGGACGAGATGGTTGGACAGTGTTCTCAAAGCTACCGGCATGAGTCTGACCAAACTGCGGGAGGCAGTGGAAGACAGGAGTGCCTGGCGTGCTCTGGTCCATGGGGTCACGAAGAGTCAGACACGACTAAACGACTAAACAACAACAACAAAATCTGATAATCAAACCAGTAAAATGCAAAGCAAAATTGGCTCCATCCCCCTGCACCCACCCACTTGTATTACACCTGGAAACTTGGCACACAAGTCAAGGGGCAACTTCTCCCCACCCACCACCCCGTCTTCCTCAAGTGTTGCCTCTGTTTCCATCATCAGAACATCTGTGGTCCATGATTGATGACTCTTAGGATGAGGATTAATGGATAATGCTGATTTGCAGCAGTAAGAGCTCTTTCATCTAGGCTGTGTGGGTTCAAGTATAGCTTGGCTTTTGTTTGTAAAGACTACCTGCAATCCAGGTCATCCAGTTGTCAATGGAGCAAACTGTGTGAGCATACCTTAAGGCAGTGTTTCCCAACCGGTGTTCCGCGGCACACGAGTGTGCCGTGAGACATCGGCTGGTGTGCCGCGAGATGCCTGGAGGGAGGCGGGCGAGTCGGGCGGCGAGAGGCGGGGCGGCGGCGGCGAGGAGAGGCCGCGCCTCCTGCTGCTGCCTGGCGCTCCTCCTCGCAGCCGGCAGCGCTGCCTGGGCGCCTCCGCGCGACTCTGCCTCGCTGGGTTTGGTCTCCCAGCAGAGACGGGTCACACGCGCACCTCCCTCCCTCCCTCAGCCTGCGCGGAGGGAGAGCCAGAGAGAGGCATCGCTCCTGCGCGGCGGGAGAGGGAGCAGCCGGAGCGATGCCCCAAACGAGCTGAATTCCGAGCGAGGGACTGAGGGGGGAGGGAAAAAACTTTCACTTTCGTGCGTCCCTCCCGGCGTGACGCTGCGTGCTGACGTCACGGGGCGGGGCTTTAATGGTGGTGTGCCGCGAGATTTTTTTTCAGTAAACAAGTGTGCCGTTGCCCAAAAAAGTTTGGGAAACACTGCCTTAAGGAACCCAGCAGGAAGGACAGGACTAGTTCACATGTAGCACTAGGCCATAGTTGAGTGTATCGTGGATGAGCCTTACTGAGCCCAAGCTAAGCATCAGGTATGTGCTCTCCCTTCCCCAGGAGGAGGAGAATTTCTACCAAGTTCCTTTGCCATTTCAAAGAAACTGGGCTCAACATTAGTGCAAACCAGGCATCCTGACATACAACATGTTTGTTTGATTGAGCAAGCCAGCTTCATAACCTACGGCTTGCTTTGCTGGGTCTCACTAAGGCTTGTCTGCATAGCACAAAGCCATGGTTAACATTGCATGTGAGGCAGTCCATGTTGTCCTGTCCTTCCTCCATGATAGACTGACTTTATGGGTCAGCAGTGTTTCCCTCTTATAAGAAGCTGTTGGACCATTGCCATGTGCAATGTCTTTAGATGGAAATGCAGTGGGGTTTTAATGTTGTTTATTTTGCATACATTGGTACCTTGGTTCTCAAACTTAATCAGTTCCAGAAGTCCGTTCCAAAACCAAGATGTTCCAAAACCAAGGCATGTTTTCCCATAGAAGGTAATGCAAAATGGATTAATCCGTTCCAGACTTTTAAAAACAACCCCTAAAACAGCAGTTTAACATGAATTTTACTAACGAGACCATGGATCCATAAAACGAAAGCAATAAACAATGTACTTCAGTCCCACAATCAATCAATCAATCAATCAGTAGCTGAACTGGGTTCCACACAGTCACAAAAACAAAAGAAAGAGCTGCAAAAACGAAAATAAATGGCAAAAACAGAGAGACCTCAGCATAACACTCAAAACGGAAGTGTGACACTCAAATCGGAAGCGTAACACTCAAAACGAACCATGTTCGGCTTCCGAAGAAAGTTCGCAAACTGGAACACTTGCTTCTGGGTTTGCAGTGTTTGGGGTCCAGGTTGTTTGAGTACCAAGGCGTTTGAGAAGCAAGGTACCACTGTATTGTTGAAGGATCCTCTAGGTGGGCCAACAATGCTCCTATGTCTAATTATTCACATTATCCATGGCAACCATGCTTTCCTGTTCTTGTCCTCCAGGCTTATCTTAGCAGCTAACAGAGATGAATTTTATCACAGACCGTCAAAATCAGCTGACTTCTGGGACGGCAGCAATGAGATCCTCAGCGGTACGTAACACACTCCTTGAGTAATTATTCATATGTTGCATTTATGTACATGGTCTCCCCTCTCCCCTTTCATTCTCACAGCAACCCTGTGAGATAGGCTAAGCAAATCTAAGAGATGGTGACTGCCCCAAGATCACTCAGTGAGTTTCAAGGCTGAGCTGGGGGATTTGAACCCAGGTCTCCCAGGTTCTAGTCCAAAACTTTAATCCCTAAACCGTGCTGATGCTAATTTTTCTCTCTCTTTGCTTTTGACTGTAAATCTATGTGAAGTGTGTTTTGGAATGGGCACCTATCATCTGTAAGTTGGGCTGTGATGTGATATTTCAGATGCCTCTCAAAGACCCATGCATTCTTATTACAGGCGAGGTCTCCTGAAATGTTGCTTTTATTTCTGGTGGTTGTGGTGGTTTGTCTTTGTTTTTACAACTTTCACAACAGTGTTTTAATTTGACACCTGAAATCGAGTGATTTGAGCCATAGTTAAATCGTAACAGAAATGCATTTTGCTCTCCCATAAATGTGGTCCGATATCCCATTTTTCAAGCGTGCAGTTTTGGCCAAGAGACAAGTGTCTTCAAAAATAGTTTAATAGCTTGAGGTTAAAGAGAAAGTGTGTTGTTCTTTGCCTTTTGTCAGTTTGCAATTTACTGAAAGCGACTCTACCAACCTTCTACCTGGTGACTTTTTAAAAAGTTAAGCAACCTTTTTGTTCACTTTAATGCTCTGCCTCTCTTTCAAAGAAAACCAAAAACATTTTTTCTCTGCCTAGCCAAACTGAAGCATAAGCCTCGCTAGGCACATAAATAAAAATGAGACACAGGCAGGCAAAAGCATAGCTTTAAAATCTTTTGACGGTGCAAAGATTTTTCTCTTATGCTTGATGTTGTTGTCATTGGCAGGAAGAATTGTAAGGATAAATCACTCTCTCTGCACTGCAGTTCCTTTTACTTTCGGAAAGTCTCTCACTCATTCCAAATTCTTGCAGGGTATGCTGCAAACTTCCCCACCCCCATTTTTATAGAAATGCAAGGGGGGGGAGTGGAGTGGTACACTTTGATGCTGAAATCTGAATTTTAACCAGGCACCAGGCTGTAGCAAAGTGGGGAGATGCTGAACCCACTTTTTGATGTGTTGTTGTTGTCCCTGTTTAAGCTTTTCCCTGCCTATTTTTCTTTTTCTTTTTTCTTCATTTTTGAGGCAATAGTGCCTTGAAATATTCTCAAGGGTGTTAGTGGTCTAGGTTTCATTTCTTGTGTGAATAACACCCTTTGAATTAATAACACCTGCCTTTTTTGTCTCAAATAAAACCAGACATACTGGGCCGGTGGGAGGCCGGTGTGGAAACTAAGTGCAGTAAAATGGTTTTGCATCATTTTTGCCTTTATGCAGCCTTGTATTTACTTGCCTGGTGGCCCATAGGCAACAGGGAACTCCATGCTGATGAATGAGCAGAGCTGGCAGAGGAAGGAAGGAAGAGTGGATCATTCTATGGGGGAACACACTTTCCTCCGCAACCAGCATGGAAATGCAGCCGGTTGGCAGAGGGCAGAGGGAAATATCATTCTGACCTTCCTCTACCACTGGGATGGGAAACCATTGGGTGTCCAGATGTTGCTGTTTCTGGGGGCAACAGTTTAAGATGGATATTGACTATCTGGAATGTGTGCAGCGGAGGGCAGCTAAGGTGATCAAGGGCCTGGAAATCAAACCTTATGAGGAATGGTTGAAGGAGCTGGGGTATGTTTAGCCTGGAAAAGAAGAGACTGAGAGGAGACAGGATTTGTTGTTGCTGTTTAGTCGTTTAGTCGTGTCCGACTCTTTGTGACCCCCATGGACCAGAGCACGCCAGGCACTCCTGTCTTCCACTGCCTCCCGCAGTTTGGTCAAACTCATGCTGGTAGCTTTGAGAACACTGTCCAACCATCTCGTCATCTGTCGTCCCCTTCTCCTTGTGCCCTCCATCTTTCCCAACATCAGGGTCTTTTCCAGGGAGTCTTCTCTTCTCGTGAGGTGGCCAAAGTATTGGAGCCTCAGCTTCACGATCTGTCTTCCAGTGAGCACTCAGGGCTGATTTCCTTCAGAATGGAGAGGTTGGATCTTCTTGCAGTCCATTGGACTCTCAAGAGTCTCCTCCAGCACCGTAATTCAAAAGCATCAATTCTTCGGCGATCAGCCTTCGATAGCTATACTCAAATATCTAGAGGGTAGGTCCCAAACCAGAGGATTCAAATTACAAGAAAGGAGATTCCAACTAAACATCAGGAAGAAGTTTCTGACAATAAAAGCTGTTCAACAGTGGAACCAACTCCTTTCAGAAGCGTTGGGCTCTCTTTTATTGGAGGTTTTTACTCAGAGGCTGGGTGGCCATCTGTCATTGACGCTTTAGTTGAGATTCCTGCATTGCAGGGGGCTGGACTAGAGAACTCTTGGTGTCCCCTGACCCCCAGTCAGCATAGCCAATGGTCCAGGATAATGGGAGATGCTTGCGAAAAGGCAGAACTCAAGGAGGGCTGAAAGCAGACGCAGTGGGGGGTATAGCTTGGGGGGAGGAGGTGTAGCCTAAGAAGGGTTCCAAAGGCCAGACAGAGAGGCCTTGAAGGCTGCATTTGGCCAGGCCTGGGGTTCCTCACCCTTGGATTAGAGCAGCCTTTCTCAACCCTGGGTCCCCAGATGTTGTTGGACTAAAATTCCCATCATCCATATCTCGCAGAACCAGTGGGCAGTGAAGCTAGGGAGTTGTAGTCCAACACTATATGGGAATCCACGGTTGAGAAAGGCTGGCTTAGAGTATCAGACTAAGGCTGGGAAAAACTCAGGTTCAGATCTCTGCTCATCCATTACTCTTCACTAGGTAACTTTGGGCCAGTCACTACCTTTCAGCCCTAACCTACCTCCTGGGACACTTTAAAACCCACTGAGAGCCAAATCAGGCAGTGTTCTTCCAAGGAACACTCTCAGCCCTGGAGCTGGGCATGTCCCTCATATTTTCACATCTGAAATGTTGGAGGATATGAAAGTATGAAGCTCTTGAACAGAGACCAAAGACACCTTTTAGATTTTTTAAAAATGCTGCTTACTTTATTACTGTTGTTACTGTGTATTTTTAAAATTTCATAAAATTTGCACACTGCTTGAATGGAAAACAAACAAGCAAACCTCAACACGATCTACAAAAAAGATGAAACGATGAAATGTTCAATAAAAGCAATGAAAAACAATAAGTTGAAGCATTCAAAAAATTAAAAACAGCAGCAAACTGAAAACAGATTAAAACACACATTAACCATTCTAAGTATTTGGGTAGGCTTGTCTAAACAAAACAAATGTTTTTAGCAGGTTTGGATATGGAGGAAGGAAAAGAAGGCGGGACGTGGCTTGGAATCAGCAAGAAAGGTAAATTGGCAGCCCTGACGAACTACATGCAGCCAAAGATAGACAAGAATGCAAAAGGAAGAGGTATGTATATGGAAACGAGAGGGGACTGGGTTACATGAACATTCCTGGAAGTTCCCTTAATATGCAGATTCTTCAGCTATAAATCCTGCCCTTACTACAGTCATATCTTCTGTTGCGGTGTTCCCAAACCTAGAACAGCCATGACTTAGTGGTAGAACACCTGCTTTGCACACAGAAGGTCCTAAGTTCAATCCCCAGCATCTCCTGATTAGACTGGGAGAGAGCCCCCAATGAAATCCTGGAGAGATGCTGCCAGTCAGAGTCAACACTATTGAGCTGAATGGATTCTGTGTAAGACAGCTTCCTGTGTTCCCTCTCCCTTACTAAACCAGAATCTTCTCTTTCAACCCCCTGCCCCTCCAGTATAGATCCAGAAGATCTCTTTGTATGGAGACAGATTGTTGGTCTAGCTGGCCCTACTTACTGTCAATGTCGGTAGCAACTCTCCAGAGTCTGGGGCGGAGATCTTTCCCAGGTCTCCCTTGCCATGGGTGGCTTAACTGGAGATGACAGAAATTGCACCTGGAAGCCGATGCATGCAGACCATGTGCTCTGTACCACTGTTCATATGCTCACTTCAAACTCAGTTCTTCTTTCCCTCCATCTTCCCTTGTTTTTGGGGTACTCCCATCACTGATTATAGGGATGCAATCATGCAGTATTGCTGCCACAAGCATTATGGGCTAGCTGGCAGTGAAAAGTTGTTTTTCATATGCGTTTTTAGCTTGCATTTTGTGGTTCTTTCCCCCCCCCCCCAAAAAAAATTATTTTTATTAGTTTTCCAATGTTTTTTACAAATCAAACCGAATTACTTTAATTTAATACAATTTCTTTTTTAAAAAAAATCAGGTTCCCCGCTCCTGTTACAAACATAGGTCCATCTTTTCCTCCTGTAGCCACATCATCTCTTCATTAATATCCATTTCATCCTTCACTTGTTGTCGCCCGTTCTTACAGCTGACCATCATTGCCTCCTTACCAACAGTGCCTCGGTTATTTCTTTAAAATATAAAATCCATTTCACTTGTGTAGTCCTTCATAATCATTATTGTCTCGGACCTGGTGTGCTGGGAGAGTTAATTCTTATCTTCCTTTGGTCAGTCTTTGCAGTGTTTACAAAGCCCAATTCCAATTTCTGCTTGCATTTTTATGTTGCGAGCTGCACTGAAATCTATAGATGAAAGGCAATATGCTACTACTACTACTACTACTACTAATACTAGGATACACATATTTCATGTTTGGAAATGGCATGCATCAGTCCCCAGGGTTACATCAAGTTAGTTGAAAGTGGTGCTGTTCCTCTTAAAAACAACAATAACAACAAGCCACAACAACAACACACAACTGCTTTAAAAATTCTGCTCTAAAAACCTGCCTGCTACTTTGAAAATAACTTTATTTCCATAGGCATATGCTTCCAACTGTTGCCAAAAAATGCTTAGATATGTTACATATTAAAGTGATGGGGCTTGTAATTGCTGGGTTGCTTCTATTGATGATAATGCTAGTGTTCCAGCCAGCCGGGATTTTGGTAGAACAATTAATAGCATTTAACTGTCTTGGGAACCCATTGTTTTGGAATAATTCAGTGCTCTCCGGAAAGCTGGGTTATCCCTATGTTTGGATACCTAAAGCTTAAGCAGGATTGAAGCTTCAGTTTAGGTAGAATAGTGGGCATCACCTTTGTTTCCTGTGCGAAAAGTCTGAAACTAGGCAGAAACCGCTTCTTTGCTGGAGGATCTATAACTCAGTGGTACTGAATCTGTTCTGAATCTGGCATTTCCAGTTACAAACCAGGTAATAGGGAAAGCATTTTCCTGAGCTCCTAGAGAACCACTGCCAGTAGGGAATAGTAGGATTTGGGTCAGGGTGGTCCAACGCACACCCCAAGCACTGCATGCAACCCTCAAAGCCTTCTTTTGCAGCCCTCGGCAACATTTGACACCCCTCCAAGCCCTTGCTCTGCCTTCCCAAAGCTGGGTAAGCGAGGTGCTGGGCTTTGTGAAATAGGTGTGAGGCTTTGACAAGGTCCTAAAGTCCTTCTGTCTCCTTTCCCAAGCCTAGTTAGTGGTTTCCCAGCTTTGGGAAAGTAGAGGCAAGGCTCCAGGAGCCGGCCAGAGCCTCTCACCTCCCTTTGCCAGCTTTGGGAAGGCAGCGCAAGGTCTGGACCAAATTTTGGCCTCACTCTGCCATGCGACAAGGCAGTATATGGCCCACAGATTCTGTGTCAAAGTTGCAGCCCACTTGGTATGAAAAGTTGGGCTGCCCTGATTTAGTTGGACATACAGGATGGAATTCAATGTCCCATGACTGTGACGGTTCCATCAGGGCAAACCATTCTGCTTCCTAGGTGGAACAATCTCCACTCTCCTCCCTCCAAGCACTGCTCTCGGGGTGCTTCTGACATACACACACCCAAACTGATTTGGGGGGGGGCGGGGGCTCAGGAGGAAGAGGGAAGGGAACCCTATTGCATTAATGGGTCTGGTTGCGCTGGCTCCCACTAGTGCAACTATTTAGTTGAATTTGGCACATAGACTGATCAGTATTAGCCAGCTTCCAATGTTCCTGCCATATGTAACCATGGCGGTAGGACTTAGAGAATGCCAAGGCTTCTGGCTTCTAACATCGGAAGTGGCTGCTGGATCAGGCCAAAGGCCCATCTCGTCCATTAACCTGTTCTCACAGTGACCAGCCCCCAATGGAAGCCCACAAAGCAGGAGCTGAGTGCAACTGATAGGCTTGCCCTCCATGAATGTGTCTGTCAGGTGCTGTTGCGGTTGCTCGAGAGTAACCAGGCAGGACTTCGACTTGTCTTTTACAGGCTTTATTTTGGTGCAAACTATTTACAGTGAAGAGCGTCATAAGTTCATGTCTGGCTCAATCGCTAGCAGAATCCAGGAGTGGTCTGTTTTTGTACCTCCCCCAACATAAAAGTTTTGTCACCCTAAGCCTTTTCCACCCCTCCCTGCGCCTCAAACTACTGCGCATGATGGGTGATGGCAGGGGTGTGCTTCCCTCCTCTCCAGCTTGCTCAGGCGCGGTGTTAAGGCTCTCTCTAGCATCCTCTGGTCCTTGCACCTCTTCTCCACTGGAGGTGGGGCTTTCCTCCTCGCCAGAAGAGGAACTGCTTCGCAAGATTTTTGGAGGCTCCCTGTAACACAACTCCCCTCTACCTCTTACCTCTGAGCCGATGGCAGTTCCCTGACAGTGTCTAACCATCTTTTAAAGCCAACCAAGTTGGTGGACGTCGCTACATCTTGTGGGAGAGAATTTAATCATTTAGCAGTGCTCTGTGTAAAGGGGTACTTACTCCTGGTTGTCCTGAATCTTCCAATACCCAGCTCCATGAGACACCCCCCAGTTCTACTCTTAAGAGAAAGGGAGAAAGTCTTTTCTCTAGCCACCAGTTCTCCGTTGCAATTTTTGGAAGATCACGTTAAAAATGTGATGTGTACCGAGAATAGAGCATATCTTAATTGCGTTTCTCAGCGTTTCTGCGTATATTATGCCTGCCCACATCCTGGGGAGCTGGGTTGAGCTATGTGTTCCCAGCATTGCTTGAAATACTGTCTGATGGACAGTAGAGCCAGACCACACTCTGGTGATGTAGTCTCCCCTCCAGAGTAGGCTGGAGCCCCACTCTGTTTGGCTACGGAGTCAGCTAGCCACAGAGTGGGGAGGAACAGCACTTGGGGGGGTATAAAAGGAGTTTCTGAGGGAGAGGGGTAGACAAGGCTGGATTTAAGATGAGAAGTTGGGCTTGGTTTTGAGGAGGGGCAAAGGTTCAGGTTAGGAAATAGGGCTTGGTTGGAGTTGGGAGTTAGGGAGTGAGTTCAGGAGAACTGGTTCTGAGGGAAGTTAAGCATTCACACTGAGGAGGACTATTCATAGTGAGAGGATGGAGCCTCGCAGCTTGGATAGGGAGACTGGGTTGAGGGTCTGGGGAAGGTATATAGGCCGGAGTGTCCTGGGAGGGCTGAGTCTGAGCCGGGAGAGGTAGATCTTGTGGGAATACAGTGGTACCTCAGGTTAAGTACTTAATTCGTTCTGGAGGTCCGTACTTAACCTGAAACTGTTCTTCACCTGAAGCACCACTTTAGCTAATGGGACCTCCTGCTGCTGCCGTCCCGCCGGAGCACAATTTCTGTTCTCATCCTGAAGCAAAGTTCTTAACCCGAGGTACTATTTCTGGGTTAGCAGAGTCTGTAACCTGAAGCGTATGTAACCCGAGGTACCAGTGTACGGGCTACCTGGGTCTCAGTAGAGTCAGGAGGGGAGAGTTCTTCTAGGTACTGAAGACCCCCAAACCAGTAACAAGGGGTGAGGGGATGCCCTGGCTCGGTAATACCATTTAGAAGACCTCATGAACCAAAGGATTAAGCTGTGAAGGAATCTGTTTGGTGCTGAAAGTATTTAACTGTAATATCTAAGTGGCAGAAACTGAGTTGAGCATTTTACCCTCTATTCTAGAAACCTGAACATTTACCATCTGAAGTGTAACAACTCATTTTTAGTAACTGAAGAAGAGTTGTGCCTATAGTATTAAGTTTAAGCCAGAGACATAATTAAATAAAATAAGTTAACTTCAACCTGAAAGAACACATTTCCTGACCCGCTTTGTTTCATAAACTTCTTTTTGTTTAATGAAACGTTTCTTGTTTGTTTGATCAGCTCCTGACTGAGACTCTAAATCATTAAGTTTTCCCTCACACAAGTCCCCCGCCAGATAATCTGTGGTAAATTGTAGAAATTCATGTAATTGGTGTACTGTGAGGTGGGTGCACTATATTTAATTGAGGGCAGTTAGCAGGAGAGGATCCACCGCATTATTAATTGGTGGTATTAAGTGGTGGGTCTGCTACAGCAGATTTGCAATGATCGTAATTGTGTAGCATTACTGACTTGCGGAAAATGAAAGGATGCTTTGATGGGGTTGGTATTATTTGTGAAATTTGTCTCAGAGGGGGGCATAAAACATTTGAAAAGCCTTTTTAAAAAATTGATCATATAAAGGTCGCTTATTAACGGTGAGCCTGGTACACAGCTGATCAAACTTACATTAATCTGTTTCCATGCTATGTCCTTGACTGCAGTGAGTCAGAAAGCTTATTCATTTCTGCTACTTGGTTGAGCTAGCCCAGTGAGGGGGGAAATGTCCGTTTTCCTCATTGGAAAGCATTCTACCAGCATCTAACCCCCCCCCCTTTTCTCCCACTTTTCAGGTGCCCTTGTGACAAATTTTTTGACTTCAGATCTGGACAGTTACTCTTACTTGAAGAAAGTGGCCTTAGAAGGACACCTTTACAATGGATTTAATTTAATAGCAGCAGACTTGAAGTAAGTATATAAAAACTTCACAGCTAAGGCAGCAAAGGGGGAGGAAAAACCAATGGGGTGCATATAATGGATAGCACTAAATGTTTGTAGCATGTCAGAGCAAAGCCTATTCTGTCCCCCCCCCCCTTTTTTTAATGAAGAAATTGTGGTGTTCTTGTGGTTGTTTTATTAAGGAACGAATTTAGGGTTGTAGCAGTCTTGAGTTGTACTCATAGCAGCCCCATTGAAACTGGTAGACATGGCAGTCTTACTTTCAATGGGTTTACTCTGGGCAATGAATACACATTTTACCTTTATTCAGTAGGCTAGTTTCTACAGGCCCTCACAAACCACATTCTGACCTTCATCCAGGCAAGCTAGCGGCATTATCAGGACATAGTCCAGCCAGGCAAAAACCTTATGGGGTTAGAAACAGAGCCAATGGGAGGTGTGGCCTGGGGAGAGATCTGAGGGCCAGGTAGGGAGGCCTGGAGGGCCACATTTGCCCTCTGAGCTTGAGGTTCCCTGGCCATGCTACAATGCGGTTGTGGAGAAGGGAGATGGGATTGCCAGGCAAGCTGCATAGATGACTAAAAGGAGTAGACATGGATAAGGAAGGAAGCGCGGTGCCATCTCACAGTTATTACAAACTAATGGCTGCAATCTGCTCGCTTTGTTCACCTGGTCAGGCATCTAGGGAGAACTTGAATGAGAAAGGACCGAGAGGCAGAAACAGATGTGGTGATAATGACGAAGTCAAGGATGTCGCTCCCTGGAAATGTAAAATGGCACATCCCAGGTGTCAAGTGGGAACTGCCAATAATCCGAGTGGATCTGAAGTCAAGCACACTTCAGGTGTCATTTCATATGGTTCTGTAGATCTTCGCGGGGCATTCTGAATTAGTCACATAATGAATATAGAATGCGGTCCTGGGAGAAAGCAGAGACAGAGTGCTAGTGAGCTCTGCAGTACCTAGCAGAGCTCTAATTAACCCAAGAGGGTGACCTCAACCTGGATTTGAAGTAGCCTTTCTAGAAGGAGGCATAAAGCGTTCCCCCCCCCCCCCGATCTATGAAATCCTAGCAATGAAGGAAATTGCCCATTGTTTAGGTGTATATTACGAACGGTACAGCTGCTTAGCTTTTTGGATCCAGCAAACTAAGCACATGCTTAAACCTCTTATCAAGATACCCTGTTTGTTCTACATGCTTTTGTGGCACACTTAATCAGGCAGAGTTGTGGTGGGACTGTCATATCCACCAGGCGTTTGTGTAGCCCTGAAAGGGATGTAAGAATCCCCTGCTAGAGCACAAAAATCTTGGGTCAGCAGAGGTTGGATGACCATCTATCAGGGATGCTGTGGCGGCATCATGCACTGAGCAGGTGGGGTTGCATTAGCGGGAAGGTAAACGGCGTTTCCGTGTGCTGTGCTGGTGCCGGCTCGCCAGAGCAGCTTCGTCACGCTGGCCACGTGACCCGGAAGTGTCTCCAGACAGCGCTGGCCCCCGGCCTCTTAAGTGAGATGGGCGCACAACCCTAGAGTCGGACACGACTGGCCTTCGGGCAGGGGTACCTTTACCTTTTTAAGATTCATTCTAACTCTAAAATGGTATAATTAATGTCATTCCCTGCTCACTGGGTTAACCTGCCGCTGAACCAAATGGAGGGTGTTGCTAAGACTTTGCTGCCGCAAGCTTCAAATTTATGTGAATTTTGTTTTCATTTTGCTGGCCAACCCTGCCCCACGGTGCAGGCCAACATAAATCATATCATTTTGTTTTCCTGTGGTGGAATACAGAAACGGGAGTGGATGCTGAAGTGTGTGCCGCTTGACGATCCTTTTGGCCCTTTGCCGATCTGTAAATCAATTATTTCTGGGGCTCTGCCACCCTTAGTTCAGCTCTGCTTTCAGCATTCCTGTTGCCTACTGGGGCTGCCTCAGCCCAGCCAAGCTGCCTTCTGGTTAGCTTTCAAATGCACTAACTGGCCTTATTAAATTTATTATTATTATTTATTCATTTATGCCAGTTGCATTGAAGGATAGGTAGGCCTCAGCGGTATTTTGTAATGCTTCTTGAACAAGATGCCAAAGGTGCTGAACTCCTCAGGAACCAAAGCATTGTCTGTTAACGGTATAGTTAGGAGTTTGTGGTGTATACAGTGGTACCTCAGGTTAAGAACTTAATCCGTTCTGGAGGTCCGTTCTTAACCTGAAACTGTTCTTAACCTGAAGCACCACTTTAGCTAATGGAGCCTCCCGCTGCTGCCGTTCTGCCGCCGTGCAATTTCTGTTCTCATCCTGAAGCAAAGTTCTTAATCCGAGGTACTATTTCTGGGTTAGCGGAGTCTGTAACCTGAAGCGTATGTAACCTGAAGCGTCTGTAACCCGAGGTACCACTGTATCTGGGATGAGGAACCTCAAGTCCAAGGCCCAAATGCAGCCCTCCAGGCCTTTCTGTCTGGCCTTCAAGACATTTCCCAGGCCACACCCTGCCCCTGCTTTTCACCCTCCTTGAGTGCTTTTGCATGGCAGGAATGCATTCTTGAACTGTGATAATGCCTCTTGCCTGCATGGATGGCTGATTGAGAGATGGGTGTATAGCTTTGACTGTACAGAGTTAAAGGTCCCGCTTGTTGCTCTGCTTGCTTTTGACTCTGGCCCTGCCCACCACTGGCATGCGCCCCCCTCCCCAAATGTTGCTCCCCTGTTGTGCATTTGCCAGTTCGTTCTTATGTGTGTACAGTGCATAGCTGACTCCTTCAAATACGCTATATGTATTTTGACAAGAAGAGGAAGCTTCCCCTGGGCAGTAATTACTTTCTATATCCATTTCTTGACAGCTCAATAGAGTGTATCAAAGATGGATGGCTGCTAGCCAAAGAGGGGGGTATTCAGAATATGCCAAACAAACCATGTCCTCCTCCTGCTCTCCCTCCCCAAAATAGCACTCTGGTTTCTCAGAAGTAGTTATAAGAGTTCTTCCCCTCAAATAGGTAGCCTTTGGACTCTCAGTGTTTTGCAGTAGGATTTCAGGTGCATACCAGAACTTCAGGCTTGTGCGATTTCAGTGGATTCAAAGGCTCTGTTGCCCTGGTGCGGCAAACCCACTTTTTTTGGTTTTTTTAATGGGTGTTTTGCGATTAGGAAAATCCTCTGAAAAGTGTCGGATGAATGAACGATGAACAGTACAAGCAAATCAGGATGAAATCAAGATCCGAGCTCATGACTGTATAACCCCCCACACACACACACACACAACCAAATTGGAACAGATACTCAGTAAAGACCAGGCATAGTCTAACCTCTGTGTAAGTTTTGTGCAAGCGAGTCAATGCACAAGTCAAGGGTGAGCCTATGTTTGAATAAAACATGATTTGTGTTCCAGTGTGTTGTAAATGCATACTGCAGCTGTTAGTAATCAATAGGTTGGGTTTGAGCATTACCTGTATTTAGTGGAGCTTTGACTATGCAAAGATTACTAGTGAAACTGAGTTGGTGGGCATGCGTTGTGACCTGCCGTGGGATAGCTGACCGGTGAATCCCAGGCTTACAAATGGAAGGAGAATAATTTGTTTTCTCCAGACAACTTAAAAAAAGCTGGGGGTCTTGGCAGACCACATAATAACATTTTTGTTTGTTTGTTCTACAAATCAAAATACATACGTAACTCATATTTGAATAACTGTCAAGGTGCCTTATAATGCAATGGAAGAAGGCAAAAAACCCACAATCTTATTCTTTCTTTAGCATCAACATCAATATCATCACTGTATTATGAAAATCATGGGCTTTGGGCCAGGCTGCTAAGAAGGGCTCCTTTTTAAACATTTAAGGGGAAATTAGTAGACTGCACCAGTGCATGAATATCACAGGCCCTTGTTCAAAATGGTTTTGATTTCTGTCATCAGAAAAAATAAATTGAGTGCAAGACCAAGTGCAGATATTTCTGACTGCTCCACAACCTTGCTGTAGATAATGGAGCTTTTGCACCATCGCAGCTTGAGAACCTTTGGCTTAGACAACGTGGCACCAGACATTCTTGGACTGCAACTCCCATCATCCTTGATTGTTAGCCATGATGACTGGAGTTGGTGGCAGCTGTAGTTCAACAGCATTCAGATGGCAGCACGTTGGCTAACCCTGGCTTGAAGTGTAGCTTAGTTCAGGTGCGTTTTCTTTTCTTTAGAAGGACGGTCTCTGGTTCTGCCCCTTGAAAGCAGCAGTCACCCATTCTTTTGGACGGAGTGGGGAATGCCTGTTCTCCTTCGTCTTCCCAGTAGTAGCACTTGGCTTTGTTTGTTTGACTAGCACTGCATTCCCTCCCCCTTAGTTCTGGAGTGCCGATCGCTTCCGTATGGCAACCTTACTCTGTTGTCTGGACCTGTGGCTTGTGATGGAGCCATGTTAATCATGAGCATGGGTTTGAGAGAATGCTTTTTATAAATGTCATAGCTTGAAGGTCAGAACAATCTGTAGTAGAATCTTCTTCCCTGCTTCAAGTAAAGTGGACCATTAGAATTCAGCTGCAGACTGCCGCAAGTCGTGGTAGGTCAGGCAGAAGCTTTCATTTAAAACATTTCCTAGTGTCTCCTGCTTAGAGCGATGATCTTCAAATCCCAGTGGAATCATAACTACTGTAGGGCATCTTTGTGATTTGCTAATTTGCCCTTGGTCTCTCTGTAATGAAGATGAACACTCTCCTGGAACCAGGGGCTGGGGAGGACATGCAGGGAGGGCAGACACCGTTCACAAATGGGGGCAGCCTTCTCTCCCTACAAGTTCAGGCGGTTTAGACCTCTTTCTGTTGTAGTCATTCAGAGCCAGCCCTGACCAGATCTTTGTGGTCTTGGTACAATTAGCCCCTGCTCGTCCCTTCTCAATGACAAAGCCACAAATACCTGCTCTGTGCACAATCTGTTGGACAAGGTTGGGTAATAGTTTTGTTTCTCTTTCCTTCCTTCCTTCCTCTTTCTTTCTTTCTTTCTTTCTTTCTTTCTTTCTTTCTTTCGCCTTCCTTCATCCCTCTTTCTTCTTCTTCTTTCTTTCTTTGGATTTTTTTTAACAGCCTGCCTTTTTATAATTCAAGAATATTTGAGGTGGCTTATAAAGAAATGGCAAAACAGAGCAGCATTTTTAAAGAGCCTCTAAAAATACAGTACAGCTTCTAAAAATTCCCTTCCACTGCCCTGCCTTTCCCGACATCAGTGAGTACCTGAAACTGTCATTTGCGGAGTCAACACCATTGCTCCATCTACCCGCCATGCTGTCTACTCCAACTGGCAACAGTTCTCTTGAGCAGAAACCTTTCTTCCACCCTGGCAATGGGCATCCTTCAAACTGGAAGATGATGGGGATTAATCCTGGGGAAGTCTTCATTCAAACCATGTGCTCTCCTGCTGAGCCACATCTGTGTTCGCCCATAAATAGGAAATTTCTGCCCACTTTCAAATGCTTATGTTCTTTTCTTTCTTGCTTTTAATTTGCTCCTGTTTCGAAGTCCATTTTGCACTTTCTCTCCCCCCACTACTGTAACAAGTGATAAGTAGAGTTCTCATTACATGGAGGCACATGGTTAGGTCTTGCTTTCCTGGTTTCTTTAGTTTACCTTTTTCCATTCTGCAGTGTGCCAACTCCAGTTTGGTTCAGCTAGCCCAAGATGGGCCCTGTCCTCACAGATTTTCCTTTGCTTCACTTATATGTCCAACTGTTTGCTCTGTGAAGAGGGAAAGACAGCAAAGCAGGTATATTTTTAAAATGCAGCATAAAGGGACTGTTCCGATTAGCTTGTGACCGTTTGACAAAAGTGGGTAGAAATATGTGAGCAGCTTCTGAAAGTGCTGCTCCCTTGTGTTTTTTTGGGTGTTTTTTATGATGGCTGTAAAACAATCCAGGCAATGTGGTGGGCTTATATGCCAAATATTCACTGCGGCCAACATTGGATACAATAATCTCTGAATTGCAAAAGCCTTCAGCGATGTCTTGTGGATATTTCGCCCTTAGGCTTTGATACTAGTGGCTACGTTGCCCACAAGGCACTCAGAGTTCCCTTTGGTAATAAGATTGATCTTGAAACATAATTCCAAACAGTTTACACTGAAGCTATAAATTTCCGTGGCTGGCTCATGTTGCTGTTTGTCTGCGGCGAAGTTAACATCACTTGTTTTCAGAGGCTCTCTGCGGGTTGATGTTGGGCTGGATCCAGAGCTGCCCGTGAGCAGCAGAAGGGCCCTTTCTGACATAGTGCAAGATTCTTGCACAAGAAAGAAAGGACTGGGAAACCAGAGATCAGCATCGCAGAATCCCCTGTGCATTACACAACTTGCCGCCAATACTACCCCTTGCACAAAGTGGAACAGTAGCTGCTCTTCAGAACTTCTCCATCTAAGGGCCTCTCTGGATCCAAGTAGAATGTTGTTGTTTAGTCGTTTAGTCGTGTCCGACTCTTCGTGACCCCATGGACCAGAGCACGCCAGGCACTCCTGTCCTCCACTGCCTCCCGCAGTTTGATCAAACTCATGCTGGTAGCTTCAAGAACACCATCCAACCATCTCATTCTCTGTCGTCCCCTTCTCCTTGTGCCCTCCATCTTTCCCAACATCAGGGTCTTTTCCAGGGAGTCTTCTCTTCTCATGAGGTGGCCAAAGTATTGGAGCCTCAGCTTCACGATCTGTCCTTCCAGTGAGCGCTCAGGGCTGATTTCCTTCAGAATGGAGAGGTTTGATCTCCTTGCAGTCCATGGGACTCTCAAGAGTCTCCTCCAGCACCATAATTCAAAAGCATCAATTCTTCGGCGATCAGCCTTCTTTATGGTCCAGCTCTCACTTCCATACATCACTACTGGGAAAACCATGGCTTTTACTATACGGACCTTTGTTGGCAAGGTGATGTCTCTGCTTTTTAAGATGTTGTCTAGGTTTGCCATCGCCTTTCTCCCAAGGAGCAGGCGTCTTTTAATTTCGTGACTGCTGTCACCATCTGCACTGATCATGGAGCCCAAGAAAGTAAAATCTCTCACTGCCTCCATTTCTTCCCCTTCTATTTGCCAGGAGGTGATGGGCCCAGTGGCCATGATCTTCGTTTTTTTGATGTTGAGCTTCAGACCATATTTTGCGCTCTCCTCTTTCACCCTCATTAAAAGGTTCTTTAATTCCTCTTCACTTTCTGCCATCAAGGTTGTGTCATCTGCATATCTGAGGTTGTTGATATTTCTTCCGGCAATCTTAATTCCGGCTTGGGATTCATCCAGCCCAGCCTTTCTCATGATGAATTCTGCATATAAGTTAAATAAGCAGGGAGACAATATACAGCCTTGTCGTACTCCTTTCCCAATTTTGAACCAATCAGTTGTTCCATATCCAGTTCTAACTGTAGCTTCTTGTCCCACATAGAGATTTCTCAGGAGACAGATGAGGTGATCAGGCACTCCCATTTCTTTAAGAGCTTGCCATAGTTTGCTGTGGTCGACACAGTCAAAGGCTTTTGCATAGTCAATGAAGCAGAAGTAGATGTCTTTCTGGAACTCTCTAGCTTTCTCCATAATCCAGCGCATGTTTGCAATTTGGTCTCTGGTTCCTCTGCCTCTTCTAAATCCACCAAGTAGAATAGATTCTTCTAAAAAGGTGGGATTAAAAGAAAGGAAAGGAAAGGAAAGCTCTCTTAAATAAATAAATAAAAATGCCTTGTCTTTCGTGCTAGCTCTTGCTTTTAAAATAAAATGCGTATGAATAAAAGCACGTATATCCTTCCTTTCTGTCATGCAAGATATCCAAGGCAGCTAACAACAATATAATAGCTATTGCAGGAATATAGGGTTGGGTCCAACTGTTTTTGATAAGAGCAGACCCAGCTGAAATCAATTGAGCCAAATTTATCATGTTTTTAATATTCTGTTGGGAGCTGCCCAGAGTGGCTGGGGAAACCCAGCCAGATGGGCAGAGTATAAATAATAAATTATTATTATTATTATTATTATTATTATTATTATTATTATTATTATTATTAGTCTCCATTGATTTTAATTGGTCTTTTCTGAGTAGAACAAACTTTGGATGCTCCTCTCCATTCACGAGGGTGGCAGCTCCCATTCCTCATGTCTGAGTCCGGCACTGCATCTTATTTTGGCCCTTCTTTCCTGAGCTAGTTATAACATTCCCTTCCTGGAATGTGTGAATGCCAGCTTGTATATGTGTGTTTTTTCTAGCTGCTGAAGCTATTTGCTATTCAAATCTGTTACGGTTTGAGATATGTGGAATAGAGAGTGTACTTCTGGGAAAATGTGGAATGTTGGGGAAATAAGCTACAGATGTCCTGAATTAACAAGGCTGTGCTTCAGATACATCTCCCATTGTCCTTCCCCCAACCCCCTAAACTCCAAGGAATCTTAACTGCTGAAATTCTCAAACCAGAACTTCAAGGCAAGTATTAATGTTGCTTTCACACTCAAGTTCTGCTACTAAAGGAAGTCTCTGGTGACTACTTAAATCAGCACAAGATAGTCTTTTGCAGCAATGCTTGGCTAATAGATACATGTAAGAACTGGCTCTGGATTAGCTTCTGGGTGCCCCCTCACTCACTCAAAGACAGCTTTTTTAATATACTTCATACAGGCTTGACACAAACATCAGTCAGATCACGGTTTACAGAGCCTAACTGGTTTGATGAGTCTAAATTGACAAACTTTGGTTTGCGACGGGGCAGAAGTCAGATTATAAAATGATGGTTTGAATTTAAGCAAGCTGGTTTATATTACGTCTGACTCTGCAGATAGCAAACTAGGCTTGATGTTTTCCACATACGTAGCTCTTTTTGCTTATGTCTTTAGGAGCGTATAGCCTTTCAAGGAGTTGATCTACATGGTCAAGTTGGGACATTTTCTATAGAGACTTCCTAGGCAGGTGCTGTTTGTGGCTAGAATGTTGTACTGGAACCAGAGCCAGCGCTGTCCTGGAACCAACTATCCAATGCACTTGTTGCAATGGTATTATCCACCTAGGGAAGATTGAAAATAGAAGGAGCTAAATCTCCACTTAAGAAAAATCCCGAATTTTGTATAGCCTGCAACTATCCCTGTTTGACCAGGAATGGTCTTCGTTTTCAGGTACCTGAGCCTAATCAGGTACAGTCTTTATTTTTGCATTTTGAGGGGATTCTTGAAAAACATTTTAACGTAAGTAAATTGCTAGAGGACTTGTTCTTTAGGGTTCATCTCTAGTAGTTTGGTGTTCTTCAGCTTTGGGTCCCCAGATGTTGTGGGATTACAACTCCCATCATCCCTGACCATTGGCTAAGCTGGTTTGGGCTGATGGGAGTTGCAGTCCAGCAATGTGTGGGAACCAGAGTTGAAGAAAGCTGAAGTTGTAGGTGCATTGTGTCTAGTGTCAACACATTTGAATGGACACAGTGACACACTGCATTATACAGCCTGCACATTCACATACCGCTACTGCTGCTGCTGCTTAGTTTGAATTGTTGCTAACCTATTGTAAGGTAGTTGTGGTTTTCTAGTGTGTTCAGCTGAAAAAAAGCAAACACCATAATAGCTTGGAAGGAAGGCAGTAGCAGATTAAATTAACATAGCATGCAGAAATCAAAGAAGACTCTTCAGCAATGAGTAATAACAAGGGCAATTCAGACAATGATGAGTATCTGGGGTGTTACATACACGACTCTTGCTTTATTTCTTTTTTGGGGGGGTGAAATGGAAAGCACATGACCATTAGTGCTTTAGCACACATTCCACTAAACTGTTGTGCACTATTGCAAATGCGTGAAATATTTGTGGAAGCCCATAGCAGTCTTTGAAACTTGCTTGGTTGCTTGAAAATATGTTAAGTTCTTGCCACAATCTTTATTAATAGATTTCTCCTCTCTCGTCTCTCTCTTTTTAAAAAAACCAGCAAAATACATAGTTTAAATCTAGAAGCCTGGAAACTACAAAACTCTTATCCTGGAGGAGTTGTGGAATAGTACATGAGATGAATTTATATTGAGCAGAACATCTGATTGACTTGCCTTGGGAACGAGTCTGATACGTCCGTTCTTTTTGCTGAATTTTGCTTTCTTTCCTTAAAACAAAAAACTTTGGCTTTTTAGCGATGCGTGACCAGCTTGGGTTTTGTAAGGAATTGCTGGAATGTATGTCTTTGAAGAGGGGTGGGGGATGAAGATCTAAGGTGAAACATAGCAACATGACTAATGGGTGATGCCTCATCCACTTGGGGTTCTTTTGTGGGAGGGGGAGATATTTCAAGTGCAAAGGTGCTCCCTCCATAGAAAATAAAGTGATAAATCAGAGGTGTATATTTGCCATGCAATTATGAGGGCCGCGAAACGGTTGCAAAAGAGTGCAAATCCTTCATTTCTAATGACAGACGTTGATTTGTTTTGGCACAACTATTCCCTGCTGCTTTAGTTGTTTACTGCCTGTTCCATATGTGGCATTAGAGCAAGGGTCATCAAACTAAGGGTCACGGGCCAGATCAGGCCCAATTGCCTTCTAGATCTGGCACACGGACGTTCCAGGAATCGTGGATCCGGCACGTAGATCGCCAGCACACGCGTTCTTTCCCTCTTCCTCTCCCTCACACGGCGGCACTTTTCTCCTCAGGGATGGAGCAATCTTGTCCCACGCCGGGCGCCGTCGGCGGTGGGAGTCAGCTTGCCTGCCTGCCTTGCCCGCCTCGGCAGGGTGGCGCTGTGAAGGGGGCGTGTGACGCCGGCTGCCGGCTGCTGCCTTTTCCTCCTGCTCCTCCCTCTCCCTCAGTCCGCCTTTCCTTCGCCGCTTATTTATGCTCGGGCGCCCCTTTTCCGCACCACTTCCTCACGCACTTTCTTCTTCGGCGCTGCCTGCCTGCCTCCCTCAGTTCCTTCCATGGCGTTCAGGCGGGTCGTTGCGGTGGTCTTCTCTGTGGTGCCTCTCGGGAAGCAGCAGCAGCAGGTGGTGGGTAAAAGCTCCGGCGACGCCCCGGTTCCCCTACCTCCGTCCGCGGCTCCTCCGCCGGGGCTGCTGCTTCTGTCTTCACTGGCCAACACAGCCTCCTGCCCTGCCATGCTTCCTGGCTGGCTGGAGATGCCCAACTGTGGCTATTGGGACGACAACTGGGACAGGTAAAGCGAAGCATCTTCAGGCCTCTTTGTGGGCGGGTGAAAATTGTTGATCCCCCCCCCATATAGTCCGGCCCTCCACAAGGTCTGAGGGTCAGTGGATCGGCCCCCTGCTGAAAAAGTTTGCTGACCCCTGCATTAGAGCCACTGGGACTTGCGCTAGGAGAGCAGGCTATTCCTCTTCTCTCTCCTCTCCTCTCACCTGCAGCCCCCTGTGCACTCTCAAAATCAGCTCCAGAGGGTTCACAGACCCCCCAGAGAAGATTTTGGGGGTGCAAAGAGGCAGTGGAGGAAACAAACGTGATGCTGTGCAAGTAAAACTCTGCTGGTTCTGCTTTGGTTACAACCCACAGTCCTTAGTACAGCCTTCCAGCAACCTGGTATGCCCCCCATCCCAGATGCATTGGACTGCAGCTCTCATTGTCTTTGGCTGTTGGTCATACTGACGATCATCCCTGACTATTGGGGGGCTGATGGAGTTGCATCCCAATCCATCTGGATGGCGCCAGGTTGTAAAAAGCTGGTGGAGTATATTAGTCTGCTATTGTAACACAAAGTCAAGAGCGAAGCAAGGACAGCAATACGTCACTTGTTTGCATTAAGCTAAAAATTAGCATGGCTTAACATTGCGTTCAAACCAGACGGTGGTTTAATTCATGTTTAATTTGCTGTGTAAAATTGATTTTTGTGTTTAATAAAGAGAGAAAAGAGAGAAGGCCTGCCCCAGTGTTCCGACTAATAGGGATTGTGATGGTCAAACTTCTGTTGACAGGGAAATGTTGGAGGTTTCTTTGCATTGATGGCCCTTTACTGCACATCCAGCTGTTACTTTGAAACTTGAATGACATTCGGATGAAGATATTTTTGTGCGCTCGATTCAGTTGACAACCATGCTTCGAAACTCTTTATGTGATGACAGAAGGTGGCGCCCACCTAATTGCTGGCAGTGGAGAGAGCTTGGAAGCGCCAGGGGCAGGCTCCCATGGGATGAATCATCTAAGCATCCAGACAGGTTTCCACAGAAGGAAGCTAGTTTTTTTTTGGCGGGGGAGCAGTGGTACAGTTGCCAGGTGCTGCCTGTTGAAAGGTGACTTAAGGCAGTGGTTTCCAAATCCTGGAGCTCCTCCACAGTTGAATCAGGTGTCTCTGCAAGATCAGCAAGGCAAGCGTCTCTTCTCAGATGGTGTACCTTGCTGACAATATTTTCCTGCGATGCACAGCTGCAAGGCATGGTTGGGCACATTTATTTCATCCAAGGGGGTTGGCTGTCGCCTCCTCTGAACTGAGAGCGCACTCTAGCACATGCTCTGAAATCCTCTGGCACGCGCATTGATTCCTAGGCAAGGGGGAGGGGGGAAAGGCCCTCTAAAGGCAGGAAGACTGAAAACCACGGGGTTATGATATATAGTCCCATTCTCTGTCTTCCATTGTTTGCCAGCCTTGCGCTTGTCTGATAACCTCTTTTTGTTGTTGTTCAAAAGACTTTTAAAAAGGCCGTGTATATGAGAAATAAGCGGCTTTTAAAAGCAGGAAAAGTGTTTAAAGTTTGTGGGCGAGCGACGGGCTCAAGTGTTACTAGTAGCATTAATCTTATTTTAGGGGGAAGTGGTGGAGAGGATAGAGCAGGCATAGGCAAACTCCAGCCCTCCAGGTGTTTGGGACTACAATTCCCATCATCCCTAGCTAACAGGACCAGTGGTCAGGGATGACGGGAATTGTAGTCCCAAACATTTGGAGGGCCAGAGTTTGCCTATGCCTGGTATAGAGGGTTGTATGCAACAGTAGTTCTACTCAGAGTAGATCCATTGAAAAGAATGGTTAAGGCCCTTTCCCCCTGTGCCACAGGGCCTGGTTGAAAATCCAACTCAAGCTGCTATTTGCCCTGGGGGGGTTTAATAGGATTGTGGCAGGCGAGTCCAGCCCTTGCTGTCTGTATTGGGGGAGCCCATGCCTGCTATTTGAAACACACAAACCTAAATGTGGCACTGCATTTAATGCAATTTATGCATTACTGTACTTTGTTTTCTTTAGGTTATTTGTTTTAAAATATTTATGTCCTGCTTTATAGCAACAGGAGACTCTCAGTAGGTAAAATGCAAGGATACAAAACGATATCATATGACATACGTATATGGAACAACAAATACAAACTTTTGTTAACACAACGAGAAACAATATTAGGCTGAGAAGATCGCACATGGGTGAAGGGAAGTAATGGGAACAGGGGGAGGAAGGTATAGGGCAGCATTTGGAAAATTGTTAAAGATATATATGTGATTTAAGAGGTTAAGAACAATAAGTTAAAAGAAGGATATTAACATGCATGAAAAGCAAAGTCACATCCTTGTTTGTATTACCGTTTATTTTGGTTGTAAAATCCTCTGCTGTAAAGAGTGTGCAATTTTTTAAAAACAATAAAAATTTAAAATTTCAAAGTGTTGTGCAAAAGGTTCTCAAACCAAGATCAGATCCAGATCTGGGAGAGGAACAGAAATGACATGGTGTCCATGTAGAAACAAGCTTATTAGGGCAGTGTTTCATGCTCCCATCCTTGATTCCAAGGGAGGGAAGATGAGCAACTGGATTTCACAGTGGTCCATGATGGAGGCAAGGCTTCCCTTGCTGGCAGTTGCCAGGCAACAGGTTGCACCGAAGTCTTCTGAGATGAGGGAGTTGGGCTGCCTAGCTGTTTCATGCTCAGCCTGTGATGGGAGCCATGTTAGTTTGGTCCTGAACAAAATAAGGAGGTAAGGAAGGTCGCTATAGCCAGAGAGAGAAGATATATGTTTGCTTTCTTGCAGTACAGACATCAGCCAAGACAAGAGCATGAGTAATTATTGTGCTGAACCTTAGGAACACAGAGGCTTGAACTCTGTAGCGGTTATAACTAATATTAAATGCTGGTAAAATGACAACGAGGCAGCCGGCACCTATGTTGAAAATGCGGAGAATTCAATTAATCTTCGTTGCATTTTTCAGGTGGATTAAAATTTACAGTCTACTCTGTGATGAAGGCTAAGAGTGAATGAAAATAAAATTATAACACTAATGTGAAGAATGGGTTGTGCCTCAGAGTTTGCCAGCTTACGATATAAGCGCTGTAAATAACTGAACACAGATATTTTACAGTGTGGATTTTCCTCCATTGTGGGATGGGAGATGAACTCTGTGGGCCAAACTTTCCTGTGATTGCCAAGGGAAGAGAGACAACGAAGAGTTGTATACTCAACAGTGAATGCAACTGGCAAACCAAACAACGCCTTGGATATTTCCACATCAGTTCACAATTATTTTTTTTAGTGTGGTGGTTAGAGTGTTGGACTAGGACCTAGGAGAGCTGGGTTCAAATCCCCACACAGCCACGGAGCTCACTGGGCTGGTCACTAACCTACTTCACAAGCTTGTTGTGGGGATTAAATGACGGATAATAATAATAATAATAATAATAATAATAATAATAATAATAATAATAATAAATTTTATTTATATCCCGCCCTCCCCAGCCGAAGCCGGGCTCAGAGAGGCTAACAACAGTACAGTGATACAACATTCTAAAATCATTTCATTATAAGATCAGTTCAAATCAGATTAATGTCAACCATTGGGCTAGAGCAGTGTTTCCCAACCGGTGTTCCGCGGCACACAAGTGTGCCGTGAGACGTTGGCTGGTGTGCCGTGGGAGGGAGGCGGGCGAGTCGGGCGGTGAGAGGCGGCGGCGGCGAGGATCCGCGTCGAGCCGGGGGCGGCTCCGCGGTGGTGGTGCCGAGGTTTCTCTCTCCATTCTCCCCTCACACACACACAGGATCAGCTGACAGGACCCAGCCAATGGGGCGGCGGTGGGGCAGCGCGTGCAAAAGGGAGGAGCGCGAGACAGCGGACGAGGAGGAGGCCGGCATGTCCGGGCAGCAGCAGCAACAACAGCAGCAGCAACTCCCGGCGACGGCTCCTCAAGCCCCGGGCAACCCTACTCCCTCACCGGCCTCGGCTGCCCTCCTGCTCCACCCGCCGCCGCCTCCCCCGCCGCCGCCAGCCACCTCGGCCCCGCCGCCGCCCCCTCCTCCGCCCGCTATCGCCGCCACCACCACAACAGCCGCCGCCGCCTCAGCTGCCGCCGTCCCTCAGTCCCTCGCTTTGCTGCCTCCTCCCCCCCCACCCCCAAAGCTTGGAGGTTCCCCGGCAAGGGGGAGGGAAAAAAATTGAAAACTTTCACTTTCGTGCGTCCCTCCCGGCGTGACGCTGCGCGCTGTAATGGTGGTGTGCCGCGAGATTTTTTTCATCAAACAAGTGTGCCTTTGCCCAAAAAAGGTTGGGAAACACTGGGCTAGAGTTCTGTGAGGATTGCCAGAAGAGGGGGTCAGGCTGTGCCCTGGCCAAAGGCCTGGTGGAACAGCTCTGTCTTGCAGGCCCTGCGGAAAGATGTCAAGTCCCGCAGGGCCCTAGTCTCTTGTGGCAGAGCGTTCCACCAGATCGGAGCCACAGCCGAAAAAGCCCTGGCTCTGGTTGAGGCCAGCCTAACCTCTCTGTGGCCCAGGACCTCCAAGACGTTTTTGTTTGAAGACTGTAAGGTCCTCCGTGGGGCATACCAGGAGAGGCGGTCCTGTAGGTACGAGGGTTTTAGGCCGTAGAGGGCTTTAAAGGTTAAAACCAGCACCTTAAACCTGATCCTGTACTCCACCAGGAGCCAGTGCAGCTGGTATAGCACTGGGTGAATGTGATCCCACAGTGAGGACCCCGTAAGGAGTCTCACCGCGGCATTCTGCACCCGCTGGAGTTTCTGGGTCAGTCTCAAGGGCAGCCCCAGAACCATGTACATCACCTAGAGCTCCTTGGAGGAAAGGTGGGAAATAAATAAATAACCTAATGCACATATTTTTGCATGTAATTTTGCCTAATGCACACATATTTATTTATTTTTTGCAAGGCAATTCCTCCAAATATATTGCATTTTCATTTGCTTTCACTAGCACATTCATTTTTGTGGTGTTTCCCTTAACGCAAGCAATTTCTGTACATTTTTGAGGGGAGGCCGGAGAGAGCCGCACCGTACGATTCGGAGCAGTGCGAATTTTAAAGCGGCAGCTTGTTTTCCAGTTCACATACTGTTTTTGGAAAGCACAAATTGCATGAACTGAATCGGATCTGTCCCTTGTGCCGAGGCAGCATTTTACTATTAGCTAAGCTAACAATTGCTTTTCCGGGGGAGCTTTTTAACTAATAGCAATGAGCTGTGCAGCATAAGCCATCTTTTGAAGAATGCCTTGAAAGTAGAAAGGAGGGAGAGCCCAATTGGTCAAGTACCGTATTTTTCGCTCTATAGGACGCACTTTTCCCCCTTCAAAAATGAAGGGGAAATGTGTGTGTGTCCTATGGAGCGAAGACACCATAGCCCCGCGACCCTCTCCCAGCTGGAGAGGTGATGCGCGGCTATGGCAGGAGCCTCTATAGCAGCGCGTCACCTCCCCAGCCGGGAGAGCGCGCGCGGGGCTAAAGCAGCCTCCCGCGACCCTATCCCAGCTGGAGAGGTGACACGCAGCTATGGCAGGAGCCGCTAAAGCAGCCCCCCGCGACTCTCTCCCGGCTGGAGAGGTGACGCGCGGCTATGGCAGGAGCCTCTCCGCTGCGCCTTTCCTCTGCTCCCTGACCTGCTCTTTGGGGCTGGTGGTGGGCTTCCCCCTGCCAGCCCCAAAGAGCAGGTCGAAAGGAACCTGAAGCCTGGAGAGCGAGAAGGGTCAGTGCATACCGACCCCTCTCGCTCTCCAGGCTTCCAAGGTAGCCGCCTGAATGCACCTTAAACGGCACCTTGTTTTAGAGCGGGAAAACAAGAGGGGGAAAGTTCTCCCCCTCTCTGTGCAGCACCTCCTGCCGCTTCACTGAAGGGGCGCTGGGCAGAGAGGGGGAGAATTTTTTTTTCTTGTTCTCCCCCCTCTAAAACAAAGTGCGTCCTATTGTCCGGTGCGTCCTATGGTGTGAAAAATACGGTAAATCCAGTGCTTCTGTTTCTTTCATTTTCTTTTTTTAAAATCTTGTTTTGATCTCAATCACCCTGTTGTTGATGCCCTACAGAAGGAGAAAGTTGTTGTTGCGGGGTGGGTGCGAGTGTGTTTTTAGAGCTTTGGCTGCTTTAAAAAAGGAGGGCAACGCATCTCAGTCTGTGTTATAGCTGCAAAGTATAGGATAGGTTATAAACAGCTGAGTAAAGAACAATTTCTGCTTGTTAGACTTTGTGTACCAGATGCCAATTTATACACCGGCAGCTTAAATTCCCAACGCGTTACATTTAGTTTCAATGAGGTTGTACCCAGCCTGCTTTCGGTTTGCAAGGGCCTGTTGGTGTGTCTCCCCTGTTCTCGGACAAAATGAAATGCTGGGAAATGGTTTCTCATCTGCTGTGCAAACACTCCATACTATCATTATATATTTGTGTACGTGAGTGCATACATGTATGTGTGTGTGCTTATCTATATGATTTGCTACAGAATTGTGTGTGTGTGTGTGTATTATTTTTTATCTGCAACGGGAAAGAGCAGGGGGAAGAGAATCCTGCATAAAAGGGACAAGACAATTCTGAAAGCTTGGGTAGAATTAAAATCTTGACTACAGATGTACTTCATTTGTCGCTCGAGAACTGCTTCTCCACCACCACCATTGTAAATAATAAGTGAATCGCTTGAGTGAAATACTGCCTGATATGATCTCATCCTGACGTCCAGCCTAATAATCCCAGAGCAGTTTGAGGAATTGCCTTTCTGTGCTGGCAGGAAGGGCTGAAGGATGTAGAGAGTGAGCCATCTAATGGCAGCTCTGCAATTCTTCCTTTGCTACTTCATAAAAGAAAAAGAAAAAGAGGAAGGTGTGTAGAGGGGGGAGATCCTTAAAACTGTTGCCTTGTCCAATTTCCTCCCCAGTCCACTCGAGTTTGACATGCTACTAGCAGCATCTGCTAGCTTATTTCTAAAACTCTGTATCGAGAAAGAAAGCTAAATCCCATAAATGCCTTCCTTGCTTGGAAGCCAGTTCATCTCTTAGCAGCAAGGGCGTGGCTGCTCCCACACCAACTCTGGTAACAGCTGAAGGAAGCGAATCACGCAGACCTTGAGGTAGAGATAGATGCATCTTGTCAACTTTGTTTCTCATTTTCCCAACCTTATGTTCAGTTGGCCCCATTCCCTCAGTGGTTTGCTTGTTTGTTTGTTTGTTTAGCTCATGCCTGCTGTATATCCACATATCCACCTTTTGGCATTAGTGGCCTTATGCCAAGTCTACTTTTGGGAGAAAAGTTGTTTAGGCCAGCTGCTTTGTAATCTGGTTTAGTCAATTTCACAGTCCTATTTTCTTGTATAAAACTTGGGAGAAATTTAGGAATATTGAACCCTTCCTTCCTCGTTAAAGGTAAAGGGTAAAGGGACCCCTGACCATTAGGTCCAGTCGTGGCCAACTCTGGGGTTGTAGCGCTCATCTCGCTTTATTGGCCGAGGGAGCCGGCGTACAGCTTCCGGGCTATGTGGCCAGCATGACTAAGCCGCTTTGGCGAATCAGAGCAGCGCACAGAAACGCTGTTTACCTTCCTGCCAGAGTGGTACCTATTTATCTACTTGCACTTTGACGTGCTTTCGAACTGCTAGGTTGGCAGGAGCAGGGACCGAGAAACGGGAGCTCACCCCGTCGCGGGGATTCAAACCGCTGACCTTCTGACTGGCAAGCCCTAGGCTCTGTGGTTTAACCCACAGCGCCACCCGCGTCTCCCTTCCTCATTACAAGCATTCAAATGGTCATTCTGGCTCTGGCACTTGGTCTCCCTTCCTTCCTCTGTCTCAGCCCCAGTTGGTCCATCTCACTTTGTTTTGTCTGCACCAGCCTGCCTCAAGCCTGGTCCCCTCCAGATGTTTTCAACTGCAACTCCCATGTGCACCAGGCAACATAGTCATGCTGACTGCAATTGATGGGAGTTATAGCCCAAAGCATATGAAAGGCACCAGGTGAGGAAGAGTGGTCTAATCTGACAAAAAGTGGGTCTCCAGGTCCCAAGAATTTTTCCCAGCCCTACCTGGGAAATAAATAAAACTTGATGGGTTTTGGCATGCAAAGCATCAACTCTCCTACTACATCCCATTTCTGTTCTTAACCTATATTGCAATTTCCCCATAGCGTTCATGCTGTGGATTGACAGTTTAAAATCCAACATTCTCCTATTCTATTCTTTTCCTCTCCTCTAACTCTTGCACTGTTTTTCATTTTTTCTTTTGCAAGAGCAGAACTCTTGTTGTTTCCCTTTTAATTAGGGATGTGTCTGCATGAGACAGGATGTGGCCCTGGCTTGGGGCTTCTCCACTGTCCCCTGCTCATAACATACAACAGTGAAACACAAGATGAATACCTGCCCCTCTTCCATATTGGTGGGGAAAGGGTGAAACAAGCAGTGTGTCAATGCTATTTTGGGTTGCTGGCCTGCATGTTGTGTAACATTTCTCATTGGGGTCCCAGCCCGCATGGCCAGTGGTCAGTGAATTGTTATCTGGCGAAATCTAGAGGGGTGTAGAGTCCATGTCTTCCCCACCATATTTGAGCTCGATAAATATTGGAGAGCAATTTGATTTCTCAACACTGGGCTTTTTGTGTTAGAAAACTGATAGCCTGTTTGCTCTGATATCCAAGTACTGCACACTTAGAGTTGTATACAGCATTAGTCATTTTCGGAGTGCTTGCACTGAAAGGAAAGGAAATTACTATCTTAGATCCTTTAATTACAGTCTGAGTAAATGCCATGACCCCTGGATCCAGGAGTGATTTGGACACAAAGTTGAAGGCTGCAGGGGAACTGGATGGGGAGCTAGTCTGGGTCAGGTATCAGAGCTGACTGCAGAAGACAGGGAGGCTGTTGGGCTTGAGACGGTTGGACAAGAATTCCCAGAAGAACCTCCCAGGCCATCAAGGCCTATTGGGACCCGGGACCCTCATAGACAACTTCCCTTGAAGAACCAAATGTCTCTCACTGCACATCACCGGCCCAGCAGTGCTAGAAGTCCACCAGTAGGGGAGGCTATGGAACAAAGGAGACTTGTCCATCTTCAGTCCAGAGGGTTGCTTATTTAAGGCTCTGAAGTTATTTGGACTCAAGGGCGTGGAGCCTAGAGGAGGCTGTCTCCAGACACAAGAGGCCCAGGCTGCTCCCAGTCTTCGTCAGAGCAAGTTGCTCACTTGCACCCATCAGTGGTCCAGTAGCCATGCCTCCAATCTTGCCCCTTTCCAGGCAGGTTCTGCATCAGACCAGAACACGACGGCAGAACTTAAGTTGGACAAAACCCAAACTGAACTAAGCTTTTGTTCATTGGGGACTGACACATTGTGCGTTTTGTGCTATAAACTTGTACATATGCACAGTTGTTGGATGGTGTGCTGTTGCCGTGAAGATTGAATTTTGCCTTCAACACGTAGGTGTATGCTGAACTGTGCTGTACTCTGGGGGCTTCATTACATTCCATGCTTTGATTCATATTTTCAGCATCTGTGAAAAAATTTTAAAACGTAATTGGCTTTGTGTACCACTTTCCCAGTAGAATAAAAGCAGCAATGGTGTGGATGGGAAATAACTAAGATGAAGTGGGATGCGGGAGAGCTGTTTTGTGATGGCTAGATGTGAACTCACTCTTGAAATGTCCTGTGGCTTGTTGCTGAAACAAACGTGTATGAAGAAGTAAAGAAAGAGAGGAAAAAACCAATCTGAAATTGCTGTTGACTCATCAGGGCAGACACGAGTGGGATCAGCATAAGTCCTGACTGCTGCGGTTCGGATGCATATCTGAACTCGCCAGGTGCTCATCCAAGACAGGGTGGCGTTGTTCAGAATTGAATCAAATGTGGGAAAGCTCAATTGGATTTCCCTTTGTTCAAAGCGTGCGTGCGCGCGCACACACACACACACACACACACACAGACTTGGATCCAGAAAAGCACAAGTAGAGTTTGCAGGCACATAGCAGGACTTCCATGCACCCTTGGTTCTGCAGCCCCTTATGCCTCTGGGGGAAAGAATCAGCAGAAATTGGCACACTCCCCACGCATGAGCAGTGGCTCTCTGAATATCGTCCCTAGATAACAAGCTTTTGGTTTGTTTTGGAACAACTCAAGGGGTTGTATCCAGTGTTGCAACAATTAAAAGCAACTTACCGTATTTTTCGCTCTATAGGACGCACTTTTCCCCCTCCAAAAATGAAGGGGAAATGTTTGTGCATCCTATGGAGCAAATGCAGGCTCCTTGGCTTCAGCAAAAGCAACGTGAAGCCTCCAAAGTTCAGAGGGAGCGCTCCCTCTGCGCTCCGGAGGCTACGCGTTGCTTTCGCTGAAGCCTGGATAGCGAGACGGGTCGTGCGCACTGACCCCTCTCGCTCTCCAGGCTTCAGGGATAGCCACCTGAAGCCTTTGGAGCGCAGCGGTACCTTGCGCTGCGCTCCAAAGGCTTCGGGGTTAGCTGCGCAAAGTCTCCGCAGGGCAGCGGGGTGTCTTCACCCCGCTGCCCTGGAGAGGCTTGAAAGGCTGTCCCCGAAGCCAGAAGAGTGAGGCAGAGCACTGCACAGCGTCTCGCTGTTCTAGCTTGGGGATGCCGGGGCTTTATGGGGAAACCCCGGGCTTCCCCCTTCAGCCCCGATACTGATTTGATTCAAAATATTTTTTACTTGTTTTCCTCCTCTAAAAACTAGGTGCGTCCTTTGCTCGGGTGCGTTCTATGGAGCGAAAAATACGGTACTAGGTGGCTTGTTCTGCTGGTGAAGTGTTTTGCACCAGTGGGTTGTTGTTGTTGTTGTTGTTGTTGTTGTTGTTGTTGTTGTTGTTGTTGTGCAAGGGAATGCATAAGCAGCATGCTGGTAACTTTGTTGCACAATAGAACGCACAATGGGTTGTTCAATGGGTTTCTGCTAGTGCAACTGTTGCATTGCATTCCTCTGTTATGCAGCATGAAAACTCCTGTTGGATACAGATCTTTATTTCCTTTTCCCTTTTGTAGCTCCTATTAACCTTGTAAAAAAAATTCCTTTCTTTTCTTCTTTTGTAGTTTGTGGGGGGGTGTTCCTTTTTATTTTCCCCTTTAAACAGCCTTTTAAATAGTGACTTGATGATTATTATTTTAAATAAGTAATTGACTGATCCCTGAACTGAGGGTGGGCGGGGGGAGGGATGTCTCACTGTGGGGAGGGTTGCACGGAATTTAAACTTAATCAAAGATATGAGTTGCCATTTTGCAAGGAAAACTCTTCTCTCCACCCCTATTTTTATCTTTTAGCACCACCAAAGGAGATGTAATTTGGTATTACGGAAACAAAGGCGGCCCAGAACCTGTCTTCTTAAATCCCGGTGGGTTATATCAAAAACTGTTGGAATGTTGGTTTATGTTATAGCAGTGGGATGCGTTAGTGTGTGTTGTGTGTGTGCTTGCACGGTCTTTGTCTGTGGGAATCCCATGAAAGAGAGCTACTGGGTCTTTGTAAGAGGAGTCTCATTCAGTGGTGCATTTCTGTTTGGAGGTGCATTGGCTACATGTGGAGTAAACTGGCTTTATAAATATCTCAACTTTTTAAAAAAAAAAAATACCGATGAGTAGGGCACTTAACTAAAACATGGAAGGTTGTAGCCTGAGGGCTTGTTCTAATAATTACTTTGCCTACAGCAGCTTGCAGGGGAATTCAGGAGTCAGGCAGTGCTGAGGCATATTGCTGATGCTGATGTAGTGTATCATTTGGGAGGATCTTCTTTCAACATAACTTAGAACTAGATACTTTTAGTGCTGGAAGGGACCTTGGACGTCTATCTAGTCAAGGGATGGGGAATCTCCAGTCCATGGGCCAGTCTTGGCTCAGGACAGGGCGGGGAGACCTGTTTGGCCTGCAAAAACCCACGCCCACCTGTCAATCAGCAACATCACTGGGGCAGGTTCGGCACTGGCAATGCTGCAGGGAGCAGGATTGGACCTTCCTCCCATCAGCTGATGAGCTGGGGAGTTTAGTCCTGCTGGGTGCTGATTCGCCTGTGCGTTCCCTGCAGGGAACATGCTGGTGAAGCAGAACCTCATTGCCATGGCTCAGTTGGTTGGAACATGGTGCCAATAATGCCAAGGTTGCAAGCTTGATTCCCATATGGGACAGCTGCATATTCTTGCATTGCCAGGGGTTGGACTAAATGATCCTCGTGGTCCCTTCCAACTCTACAATTCCATGATCCATGACTTGGGGCTTTATGTTAGGTTGAATGGTGGGATTGACTCTTGTCAGCATGTCAAGACCGGCCTGCAGGGTGGAAACTGATAAAGATCTGGCCCAGAAGGTTCCCTGCCCCTGATCTCATCCATACCCCACCCCATTCAATGCAGAATCTACAGTGCAAGATGCAGAGTCCGG
The DNA here is from genome assembly GCF_964188305.1 of Podarcis bocagei. Classification (NCBI taxonomy): domain Eukaryota; kingdom Metazoa; phylum Chordata; class Lepidosauria; order Squamata; family Lacertidae; genus Podarcis; species Podarcis bocagei. The sequence continues at coordinate 12,408,289 of NC_138142.1, read as the reverse complement.
CATCTCTGACAAGTCCCCAGAGAAAAGTGAACCAACCACCGTTTAAGACAGTGATGGCCAAACTTGGCCCTCCAGCTGTTTTGGGTCTACAGTTCCCATCATCCCTGACCACTGGTCCTGCTAGCTAGGGATGATGGGACTAGTGGTCCCAAAACAGCTGGAGGGCCAAGTTTGGCATCACTGGTTTAAGACCATCTGTCAAGCAGCTCTCACTATTAGGAAATTTCTCCTCCTGCCCAGCCAGAATCTGCTTCCTTGCCATTTCCACCCCTTGGTTCTAGACCTGCCCTCTGGAGCAACAGAGATGAAGTCTGCTCCATCTTCTAAACAACAAACCTATAAGCTCATTCCGCATGTTCATATCCCACCATCCCTCACTTGCATTGCACAAAGCTGTTTTTTAAAAAAATGAAAATACATGCTACTTAACTAAACGTAATACATAAAATGTTAAAATGGATTAAAGCCAAACTTGAATGGAAAATGTCTGCTGGAATTGGGGAGCCTCCAGTAGGTGCAGAAGTTCAACAGGGATGGGGCTGTTTGACCTCATCAGGAAGAGAGTTCCACAAATTTGGGCTCACAATACTGAATGCACAGCTCCTGCTGGATACAAACTGTTCATCTGTGCCATGAAGGACCTCTTATGAGAGACTCTCCCCAAGACCTCAGTGATCAGGCAGGGATATAAAAGTATAAGCAGAGCATTAGAAAGTTTGTAGGCAAATAAAATGGGGACACTGGCCACACCTGCATGCAGTGCAAAGCCCAAAAAAATCCTGGCATAATAAGCCAGGACATGCATGAGTTGTATGCAGGGGCACGCAGCTGATTTGCAGCCACTTTGCTCAGCAGTTAACCATAGTTAACTGCGTGCAAATCCAAAAACTATGGTTAATGGCTTCGGAACAAGCCAGAGTGTGAAGCCAGCTTCAAAGCATAGCTTTGTATCCTGGTTTCTTTTGAAGCTTGACATTTACTATTTCATTACATTTATACACCATTTGAGAATAAAACAATAATCACAGGGAGGGACGGACGGACGGGCTGCAAAGGAGCATGGCATCTCTGTACCTGGCATCACAAAGGAACCTGGCATCACTCCTAAGGTAAAGGTAAAGTGACCCCTGACCGTTAGGTCCAGTCATAGCCGACTCTGAGGTTGCGGCACTCATCTCGTTTTACTAGCCGAAGGAGCCAGTGTACAGCTACTGGGTCATGTGGCCAGCATGACTAAGCCGCTTCTGGCGAACCAGAGCACCACACAGAAACACTGTTTACCTTCCCACCGGAGTGGTACCTATTTATCTACTTGCACTTTGACGTGTTTTCAAACTGCTAGGTTGGCAGGAGCTGGGACCGAGCATCAGGAGCTCACCCCATCGCGGGGTTTCGAACTGCCGGCCTTCTGATTGGCAAGCCCTAGGCTCTGTGGTTTAGACCACAGTGCCACCTGTGTCCCTGGCATCACTCATATCCTGGCTTATTAAGGTAGTAATTTTGACTTAGAACTACATTCATGGCCACTGTATGACTTTCTTGGTAGAGGAAGAGCCACCTTAATTTTGGAGCTGTTGTCCCTTTTGTCTTCCACTCTTGTACAGTGGTTCCAACCCTACCCCTCCTAGCCAGGCTGTTGCATGAGTTTTCAGAATGGAAGCAACCTAGTTGTTGACTTGAAAGGCTGCGCATAGCTCAGTGGCAGAGCACGTGCTTTTCATGTGGAAGGTCCCAGGTTCAGTCTCTGCATCAGCCTGAGACCTCAGCGAGGGTCCCCAGCGGTGTGAGAAGGAGGCGCAGTGGTCTGTCTCAGTACAAGGCGACTATGTAAGTCCACAAGTTAAAAATAAATCCAGGGAGAGCAACGGGATTCAAGCCCTGTCTCTTCTCTTTAATTAAAAGGGGGATGCTGAGAATTCTCAGCACATCTGACTTTGTTTTTGCATGCCTTAATGCCACATTAAGAGATCAGTGATCACTTATTCACACCGTGCCACAAAGCTGTAATGCAAGAATTGGGTACTGCCGCTGACATCCCTGATCTTTCTGCATCAACGACGAGTTCATTCTCTGCTAAATGTGGCCTCCACGGGGAGAGTAGCTGATGTTGGAGGGTTGCGGGATAGATCATTATATTACACAGCTAGTGCTTATTCTTCTGGATTATGGCCAGCAAATGTAGGGCAGTTCTAGAGAGAGAGAGAGATCTCTGCTGTCAACCAGTGTTGCTGCGCACCGTTAAGGACCCTATTTGAGAGATGTGCCGTATGCGTGTAAAAGGGGATAAAGTGCCTTTCATTAAGCCATATATGCAGCTCTTTCGGCGTGCCAAAGCCTTGCAATCTTTCGTCTGAAGAAAGTGAGATCCAGTCCGCTGTCATCATTGTGTAAGAACATAGGAAGCTGCCTTAAACCAAGTCGCACTGACAGGTCTGCTAGTTCTGTATTACACTGAGTAGCAGGGGCTTTCCATGCTTTCAGACAGGAAGTCTTCCCAAGCCCTACCGGAGGACTCCAGAGATTGAACCTGAGACATTCTGCAATCCACAATCTACCACTGAGATGCAGCTTTCGACTGCATCCTATCCCTGGGGAGTATCCCTGGCAGTATCCTGCATCCTATCCCTGGGGAGAAGCCAGAAAGTTAGGGAACTTGGGAGTTGTGTCCTACCAAGTTATACTCAAAGTAGGCCCTTTGAAATTAATGAACCTAAATTAACCATGTCCATCAATTCCAGCGGAGCATGAGACTCTTCATCTCAGCGTTGTGGGTTCAAGCCCCATGTTGGGCAAAAGATTCCAGCTTTGCAGGGGGCTGGACTATCGTGGTCCCAACTCTACAATTCTATGGTTCTATGGGTCTACTATGAGTAGGACTGGCTTTGGATGCAAGCTTTTTTCTTTAAGTTACGAGCAGAAACCGCCACAAATGTTGACGGGAATGACTACAGCGGCATAAAACCAACCTGCGCGTTCCACAGCGTTGATGTTACCCTAAACTGAGGGTAGCCAACGTGGTGCCCTCCAGAACCACAATTCCCATCATCCTTGACTACTCTTGGCCTTGCTGCCTGGGATGGGTTGGAGTTGGAGTCCAACAACATCTGGAGGGTACCACATTGACTACCATGCCCTAGATGTATACACTTCACTCTTCTTGTAAATAATACTCTTTATTATTACTATGATGCTGCTGATTATATAATGTTCTTCCATGTACGCACTTCAGGGTGACATAGATTGCCCCCCCCAAGCCACTTTTCATGCCAGGCCTGTGAGATATTTTAGAATGAGCGAGTGTAGCTTAAATTTGCTCACTTGGCATGATGGCAAAGCTTGCAGAGGAGTTTACGATTATTATTATTGTTGTTATTATTTCGGGTTTTGGGCTGCAGGCTGCTGTCCACAAGCCTTGGGAGCCCGGCGGGAACTCCCGCCGGGTTCCAAAGGCTTGCAGATAGCTTCCTGAAGCCTGAAGAGCGAGAGGGGTCAGTGCGCACTGACCCCTCTTGCTCTCCAGGCTTCAGCGAAAGCCTGCATTCACCCCATAAGACGCACACATATTTCCCCTTCATTTTTGGAGGGGGAAAAGTGCGTCCTATAGGGCGAAAAATACGGTATTTGTTACAGATAACTCCCCATTTACGCGTGTTCAATATGTGTGTGACCATGCATACACACATTGGCCCAAACCTGGAAGTAACCCAAAAATGCCATAAAAAGGGGCGGGGGCAGGAGAGGGTGTTTTGGGGCTTTTTAAATGGTATTTCACATATACATGATTTCACGTATGCGTGCAGTTCCTCGTAATGTAACCCCCCTGCGGAAATGGGGAACTGTCTGTAAATTTGCATGCCGCCCTTCATCCGTAGAACCCTGGGCATTGCACAACATAAAAATGCAATATACTAAAAACACAAAATACATAATAAAAACAAAAACAAACCAATGATTCCCCCCCCCCAACAGCACATTAAAAAGTGTATCGGATATTTATCAGCCAGAGGCCTGGCAGAAGAGGAACGTTTTGCCTGGCACCTAAAGATATGTAACAAAGGTGCCAGCCAACCTCAGAGAAGGCTCATTCTCGTGTTGCCACCCTCTGGACGTCACGTGGACATTTCCTGTTTCTTGGTGCTGCTTCTTTACCAGTATCTGAACCAGTTCCTAGCTATGATTGGACATTCTGGAGTAATAGTTTTATTGGTTTGGTTACACCGTCTATCCAGGGTTTCCCAAGCATGGGTCTCCAGATGTTTGTGGACTACAGTTCCCATCATCCTTGACCACTGGTCCTGCTAGCTATGGGTGGTGGGAGCTGTAGTCCAAAAATAGCTGGAGACCCATGCTTGGGAAACCTTGATCTATTCCAAGGCTTCAGGACCCTCTAAGAAGAATTAAGAGTTGTGGTGTCATTCAGTGGAACAATCCAGGACGAGCTTATGAAAGGCTTTTTTTCTCCCCCTCCTCTTATTCTTCTTTACAGAGCAACAGACATTTGAACCCTGTTTAATGTACATCTCCCCATAGATAAAAGGATGCTTAAATCGCCTTTTAGCTAATTGAATGGTGGTAATAAGGGTCTGCGGATGAGTCTTTAGGCTAATAATGACTGAAGAGGATTCATTAATGAAGAGAGCTCACGCGGGACTGATCCAGTTGAAATCTGCAGGAAAAGAAAATCTGCGATGAGTTATTTAGTCAATTATTGAGACTAATCAGATGGGTGTTTTGCAAGTTTCATTAGAGTGTTCTTTAGGCATGGTTTAACTAATTTACAGAGTGACCCTTGGCACGCTGTTGCCCTCCCTTTCAGCAAGACCCTCTTGTAATGGGCTTTCATTTTGCCAATGGAGAGGCAGTTGCGATATTAATTCCCCATCCCCCAAAACTGCCCAGGTGTGGTTAATATCTAGAAATACATAGAGCCATATCAGCAGTGGAGGCTGATCTATTAAGACAGTGGTGGCCAAACTTGGCCCTCCAGCTGTTTTGGGACTACAGTTCCCATCATTCCTGGCCACTGGTCCTGTTAGCTAGGGATGATGGGAGTTGTAGACCAAAAACAGCTGGAGGGCCAAGTTTGGCCACCACTGCATTAAGGCGAATGGGGCAGTGCCCCAGCCAGCCCCCACCTGCCTGCCATCTCACTTACTACCAGCTGCCTGTCGGCTTCCTCCTCCTCACTCTCTGTTTTGTCCTTGTAGAGGTCAGCAGGGGAGAGGATGGGGACAAAATCAGAGGTAATTGGATCCACCTGTCATTGGCTCAAGTTCCACCTGTCCTTGGGTTTGGCTCCACCTGCCATTGTCTTTTCTGTGGTGGCTCCCTTGTTGTGGAATGCTCTCCCCAGAGAGGTTCATCTGGGACCTTCATTATACACCTTTAAGCACCAGGAGAAAACATTCCTCTTTAACATCTTCAACATGACATCTAATGCTCTTTTAAAATGTGTTGTGGACGGGGCAATTATCAGGTTGTCTTTGTTTTTATTATGTACTTTGTGTTTTTTATATTGCGAACTGCCCTTAGATCTATGGGTATATGCTGGTATGCAAATAATAATAATAATAATAATAATAATAATAATAATAATAATAATAATAATAATAATAATAATAATATAGGTCTGCCTGCCTTCTGTCTGGCCAGTACCCAATGGGCACCATTCACCATTACATAGCAGTGTAAAATACATGGCTCTCCAACCCCACTGTATTTCCATCAATTCAGGACATGGCATGTCACAGCAGCCTTTATGAAAACAACCAATAAAACACAGCTCAGGAATACTGTGTCTGGTAAGGCAGCTACAAATGTGCCCATAAAATAGGAATATTGTGCCCTGGTACAATTGGTCTAGCAAGCACGCTGTGTATTGATGCACACCTTGTTCGACCAAGTGTTTCAAACATACAGAGCTTTTAGAAATGGTGACGATTTTTGTTATACAGTGCTAAGTATCTAGAATATGCACTCGAGTCGTCCTATTCCCCCCCCCCCCAGCTCCAATTTATTTTACTGTCGAGGGATAGGGTGGATCTCCCTCTTTTCCTTGTGGGCTCATAGTGTCTTAAAAGGACCCTTCCAAATGCTAAAATAAAATAAGTAATTACATTGTTGGGTTGGAGGTAGGGAAAGGCCAAATGAAATAAACATGAGATTTTCCAGATATAGAATCTATTTTAAAACCACCTGCCCTATGCCATATATAGACAGCCCTGAGAGCTATCAGGTGGGTATATATGCTAATATTTATATATTAAACATTTAATTTATATGTTAATTTCTCCCCTCCCCTTTAATGCCAATGGTTGTAAGGCAGGGAAATGCAAATTTAAAAGAAAACAAATCTAGGTAATCACACAATTCTGGGTTGAGATTAACCTGGTTTTGATTTCCATTCTGTTGCAAACACTGACTTCGTCAGAGTTCAAATTCTATTGTTTAAGTCATAACACAGGATAAAAAGAACACCACATTGCAAAGTTCAAGTAAGCTGCTTGCATTGCTATGGCACGTGATGCACTGAGCTTGCAGGTTTGGATCTGGTCAGTCTCCCTAGATGGGAGGCCACCTTTGAACCAATTTGAGTGCCACTATGTTAAAAAAAAAAAAGTGGGACAGAGGTGCAATGAAACAAATTATGATTTAGAACAATCTGAACAAAGTGGAGCAAAATGTTCCTACTCACTAGTTTAAAGCATAACATTTGGATTGGATGACAACTGGCTGTCACCAGCTTATGCTTGATCTTAAAGGTAAAGGGACCCCTGACCATTAGGTCCAGTCGTGACCGACTCTGGGGTTGCTGTGCTCATCTCGCTTTATAGGCCGAGGGAGCCGGCGTACAACTTCCGAGTCATGTGGCCAGCATGACTAAGCCGCTTCTGGCGAACCAGAGCAGCACACAGAAATGCCGTTTGCCTTCCCACCGGAGCGGTACCTATTTATCTACTTGCACTTTTTGGTGTGCTTTTGAACTGCTAGGTTGGCAGGAGCAGGGACTGAGCAACGGGAGCTCACCCCGTCATGGGGATTCAAACCGCCGACCTTCTGATCGGCAAGTCCTAGGCTCTGAGGTTTAACCCACAGCGCCACCCGCGTCCCGGTTTGATCTTACAAACCATAATAGCAAATATAGCTACTCTGTAGGTGCTGGACCTCTCTTGATTTCTATAAAGGGAAGCAAATCTAAACAAAGGGTTGTATCCAACTAAGATCTATCTACTCAGAATAGGCCCACTGAACCTAAGGGGCCTGTGTTAGCCTTGCCTATTAACTTCATTGGGTCTGCTCTTGAGTTGAACTAACATTGGATACCACCCAAAATTGGGGAATTCCTTGAAGAACTTCCGCAGGCATCCAGCTCCTGAATCATCATATTAGGGACAGTACAAGCAACTCCCCATATACACAGGGGTTATGTTCCCAAGCTGTATATTGGGATACACCATTGAAAAAGCCTCTAAACTCCTCCTAAACCTCTGGAAACCCTTAAAAAAAACCCCCAAAACCAACCAGACCACCACAGTTGCTCTCTCCAAACCTCCTTTCTCAAACTCCGGCTCTCCAAAGGCCTCAAAGGTTGGCGCAAGACTCCTGGGATTGCACTTGCAAAGTCTCGTGGGGTTGCTTGATGTTGTGTTTGTGCCCTTTTGGCTGTTTTCATGCTCTTTTAGGGCCGTTTTGGCGCCTTTCCGTGTCACTTCCTGGTGGATGGCACGGTCACGCGTGCCTTGAACGTGCATAAATGGGGAGCTGTCTGTATAACAGAAAGTACAATGCTCTCGGTCCTTCCATGATGGCCTTATATATGCAGACACACAGTGGTACCTTGGTTCTCAAACTTAATCCATTCCGGAAGTCCGTTCCAAAACCAAAGTGTTCCAAAACCAAGACGCCCTTTCCCATAGAAAGTAATGCAAAATGAATCAATCTGTTCCAAACTTTTAAAAACAACCCCTAAAACAGCAATTTAACATGAATTTTACTATCTAACCAGACCATTGATGCATAAAATGAAAGCAATAATCAATGTACTGTACTATAAAATAAATAAGACAGTATTGCAGATGATAAAAATTATTATTTTCTTACCTGCACTGATGATAGTCATTGTTTGGATGGGGGGTTTTATCCATTTCCACAGTCACACAATCAATCAATCAATCAATCAGTAGCTGAACTGGGTTCCACACAGTCACAAAAACAAATTAACTGAAAAAGCCTCAAAAACAAAAATGCAAAATAAATAGGAAAAGGAAAAGCGCCGAACTTAATCCGTTCCAGAAGTCCGTTTGACTTTCAAAATGTTTGAAAACCAAGGCGCCCCTTCTGATTGGTGCAGGCACCCCAGAAACAATAGCGGACAACCGCATTGGACGTTCGGCTTCTGAAAAACGTTCGAAAACTGGAACACTTACTTCCGGGTTTTCGGCATTTGGGAACCAAGGCATTTGAATACCAAGGCGTTTGAGAACCAAGGTACCACTGTACTGCTCAAGAGTGGGCCTTCTTTCGTGTGTAGAGCATGTCATCAAAAGCAGCAATTTTGAACAGTCCGCTCGCATAATAACTGTGAATGAGAGTTGGGGGTGGTTTGCTATGGTGTGTCAGCTCTTGATTTCATTGTCAAATGGAACATGCCAAGTCAGACCTTTGGTTCACCAACCCAGTGACTGGCAGCAGCTCCTCAGGATTTCAGACAAGGGACATTCTCAGCCCTACCAGCAGATGCCCTGGACCTGAGACCACCTGCACTTAGCTCAGATGCTGTACTGCTGAGCTATGACTGCAGATAAAGAGTTCAGCTTTCATAAGCTTTTATCACCTTTCCTCCCATGCAGGGGTATATGGCTTGAGCAATTCTTTGCTGGATACACCATGGAAGAAGCTTCAGTATGGAAAGCAGCTTTTCACGGATGTCATCAGGCACAGCCAGGACCTTGTGAAGGAAGATCTGGTGCAAGAGCTCATTAAAGTGATGAATAACCAAGACCCGTAAGTCTGTGCCTTGGCTGTAACGTACAGCCATTACCTGGGGATCGGCAACTCTAAGCCTTTGCTTTGCCTGTAAATAAGAATGCTTGTGGGAAAATGTTCGGTTTTTCGTCTTGTGCTTTTTAATGCTTTCAGTCTTAAGTGTATTGAACTAAATTCCTTCTTATGTACACGGTTGCTTGCATTAGCGGAGAGAAAAATAGGAAGCTTCCTGATAATGGTGCCAGGCAATTGTTCCATCTGGCTCATTATCTTCCACACCAGGGATGGGTGGTTTTTTGTGTGTGTGAAAGCATATTTACTTATTTATTTGCAATATTTATTTGCAATATTTCCAGCCGGCTTTTCATTACAGAAAAGACTCCCAAAGTAGGCTGCAGTCACAATGCGTTTGTTTGTTTATTTAATTTATTATCTACTTCCCATGAGGCATCCCAAAGCAATATATAGTATAGCAAAAACATATACAAAACAATTACATGTATAAAAACAGTTGAAACCATTATATATATAGAGAGAGAGAGATAAACAGCTTAAAGTAACAGCAGCACATGCATAAAATCAGTTTAGCTTGAATATACCGTATTTTTCGCCCTATAGGACTCACTTTTTCCCCTCCAAAAATGAAGGGGAAATGTGTGTGCGTCCTATGGGGCGAATGCAGGCTTTCGCTGAAGCCTGGAGAGCGAGAGGGGTCGGTGTGCACTGACCCCTCTCGCTCTCTCAGGCTTCGTGCACCTCTCCGCAAGCCGCAGGAGCCCTGCGTTGGGCGCCCGCAGCTTGCGGAGAGTTGCCTGCATGCCGAAGGCTGGGCACGCTGAGCTCAGCGCGCCCAGACTTTGCACAGCTCTCCGCAGGGCGCGGGAGCCTGGCACTGGGCTCCCACGGCTTGCGGAGAGTTACCTGTTCTGGGGGCTGGGGTCGGGGGAAGCTCGGGCTTCCCCCGCCCCAGCCCCGCGCCTGGGGGGAAATAATTTTTCCCCCTTTATTTCCCCCCCAAAAAACTAGGTGCGCCTTATGGGATGGTGCGTCCTATAGGGCGAAAAATACGGTAGATACCAGCGGGGATAAAGGTTTGTTGGAAGAGGGTTGTCTTTAGCAAAAGCAGGAAAAAAAATGGGGAAAGTGCCTCTTTGATATGTAATGAGTCCTAAAGCATCAGTGTTGCTACCACACTAAAGGCCTGATTCTGTCCATCATGCAGAATTGGCCTCCTGACGGGATGCCCTCTCCTGCAGAACGAAGTGATTGGTAGGGTATGTAAGAGGGGAAGAAGACTACCTCTTAGGTAGCTGTTAAAACCTCATATATTAAGAACCAACAAATCTTATATAGGAGAACCATCAAAATAAAACAGAAGTCAAGCAATAAAGTCAGTAAGCACCCAAGTAAAACCTGGTGGACATCTCCTGTAATTTGCCCTTGACCGGCCTTTGTCCACTTGGTGCTCATCACCCCTGACCATTGGCCATGATGGCTTGCAGCTGATGGAAGTTGCAGTCCATTAACATCTGGAGAGCACCAAGCTGTCCTTGCTGGTATTTTGACAGCTTATCACGTTACTGTGTGCTCTCGAGGTTTCGATATCTATGGTGGGAAACGTGTGCTGGAAGGAGCAGAGGTTGTGCCACCTCCATTTGGTTTGCTTTCTGTCTCCAGTCAGCTGCCAGATCCCGCAATTGAGGATCAAGGAAAGGACTACATCCTCCCCATCCTGAACAAGTATGCAGCTGTATGCGTCCGCTGCCCTGATTATGGAACCAGGTAAGGGAGAACCCTTGCGCAAGAAAATGTGGCCGTCTGTTACATTTGGTTTAAATGATTTAGTGGTTCCCTCTAGAAGTAATTGGTTGTGCTGTAGAGTCACTGAGTCTACAGCAAGTGAATTTGCAGACTTGGGAGGCTGTTTATCCAGATCTGCCCCAAACTTTAATATGTCAAAACGGGGTGGAGGAGGAAGGAGTTCTTTGGGGGTTTGGGGGGGTTTGGTATATTCTCCTTATCCATCACTTTGTATTGGTATGCTTTACAGGTAATGGGTGGTGCTGTGGTCTAAACCACTGAGCCTCTTGGGCTTGCCGATCGGAAGGTCGGTGGTTTGAATCCCCATGACAGGGTGAGCTCCCGTTGCTCTGTCCCAGCTTCTGCCAACCTAGCAGTTCAAAAGTATGTCAAAGTTCAAGTAGATAAATAGGTACCACTCCAGCGGGAAGATAAATTGTGTTTCCATGCGCTCTGGCTTCCGTCACAGTGTTCCATTGCACCAGAAGCGGTTTAGTCCTGCTGGCCACATGACATGGAAAGCTGTCTGTGGACAAACACTGGCTCCCTCGGCCTGAAAGTGAGATGAGTGCCGCAACCCCATAGTCGCCTTTGACTGGACTTAACTGTCCAGGGGTCATTTACTTTTACTTTTACCATTGGTGGGCTTAGCAGTGCAGCAAAAGCAAAGAGCCTGAATTTAGCAATGTGACAACAGAAAATTGAATTAGTTTCGCTCCTTCCTTTTTGACCCCAACAACTTGCTGCTTGGTTCACTGTGCAAGGTGGGGATTTTTTATTTTTTCAAGAGTGAAGAATTAGAATCCCCGGAGTTGGTTACCTAGAAGCATTCTTTAAAAAAAAAATTATACATTTTTCTTTTTCATTCATTACATACATTTCATATCCATAACATTTACTATGCATTCCTTCCTCCCTCCCCTCCTGGGCTTCCCCCAACTTCCGTTTCTGGTTTGTTTCTCCTTTCACCCACTTTGCTACCTCCTAAAAGAAAAAAAAAATACTAATAACATATTTATACAGTAACATCAAACCTAAAAACATAAAAATAAAAATTGAGTACATCGTATTATTTCTTTGTCTACCTAGAAGCATTCTTGATGTTCTTATTCCTTCCTCTTTAGGACAAATACAGTTATTCTCATTGATGCGGCAGGTCACGTCACCTTCACCGAGCGCACCATGCTGAACGCGGACGTCGACCAGTGGAAAACGAGCACCTACCAGTTCAAACTGCAGATTTGACAGCTCTCCATGGGAATGGGTCACACCAAAAAGGGGAGAAGGGGAGGTTGGCAAAGTGCAGTCTATTGAGCTGTAGGGGTGCGGAAGGCCTTGGCTGCAGCGTTCATACAGCAGAGGCTTGTTGATGCTGCGTAGCACTCCCTAGCGACCACCAAAACAATTTATTTATTTTTTGCACAAAATCCAAAACAGGAAAATCTGAACAGGAAAAGCTGGGCTGTATTTAAGAAGCAAACCACATTTTGCACAAGTGTACATGTTTGACTTTTGAAAGGGATGCTGTTAGGTAACACATTTACGTGGCGCAAGTATTTAAACTGAGAATCATGTGTGTGGAAGGGGATAAATAGGAACTGTGGATAATCATGGACAGCATTTCCTGTTTGCTCGGTCAAAGGGGGAGGCAGAGTTGGTAAACTAAAATGCAAATCTGTAAAAAAGGGGGGCACAATTCGGAATTGGTGATATCCTGCTAGTTTCAGTCCACTGGCATTGGAGTACTCCTGCCCATGCAGAGCTCAACTTTTGCAGGAACTCCCCATTTTCTCATTCTGTGTGTGTTTTTCCCACTGGGCATTCAGAGTTGGCCTTAACATTGAAGTGAATGGGATAGTCTCTGCTCCCACACAAACCCTACATATATGTTGACATCCTGATGGAACTTCTTCAGTAAGCCAGCCCCTGCCCCCCCCCCCGACTGCTACAATGAATTAGCCTAGAAAGGTTAAAATCAACACACTTTGATTTTAACTCTTTTGTCAAGCACTTCTAAGTTAAGAGTGTCTTTGTAAAAGAAATCAAGCTATGTCCTGTCTGCTTATTAAGGCAGATTAAAAAAAAAAAAGAGTTGTGGGGAGAGCTGGAACCCCCTTTTCTCATCATAACTGAATGTGTAATTTTGCAGCCTTTGATGTGTTGAATATATGTATGTTTCAGTGTTGCAGTACGTGTGATTATAGGCAAAATGGCAACTGCTCTCTCGATCTTACGCTCTCCAAGAGAACAAAGCTAAAACTGGGTTTTCTTTTTAACGTGAATTTTGCTTTGCATCTAACACCTGAGTGATGTAACACAGGAAGTCGAGCCTTGGGCTGCAATTCTAGTGTACCCATTTAGCTGGGAGCAAGCCCCTTGGAGCCATATGCGCAGCACTGCTAATGCCTGCTTTGTGGGGTCCTGGGAAGGGCCTTAAAAAATGGACTCTTGATTGCCATTCGTAATTCTGCAACTTCATAGTCTCCTTGTCTCCTCCAGGCAGACACTCAAGTGCTGTTAATTGTGCATATTTTCCAGTGCAATCATGTGCACTGGGAGTACTTACTACCCGGTCAGTGTATACAGGATTCAGTGGGAGGCTGGGGCAATGCCCCACCAACCTCAGCCAGCCCCTACCTGCCTGCCTTCCTGCTGACAACCAGCCCCCTCGCCACCTGTTAGCCTCCTCCCCTTAGTCTCAGTGTCGCCCCTTGCAGACCTCGGCAGGGGAAAGGATGGAGACGATACCAGAATTACGATGGAGACAAAAGCAAAATCAGTTGGATGCACCTGCCATTGGCTTTGGATCCACCTCCCGTCAGCCTCCCTGCCTTCCACCCTACCAGTCCCAATGGGCAATGGTAATCCTGCAAACTGCAATCCTGAGTGAGCTTTCTAGGGAGTGAAGCTCATTGAACTCGGTTCCTCCAGAGCAAATGCTAGGTTGCTTTTCTGTTAGACAGTACCGGGAGTTTGGAGGAGTCGCTTAAGTGAAGGAGTCTTAAGTCTGCACTTAAGTTTTCTCTGCATTTAAATCAGCAGACAAGGCATTATATGTAATGATGGATTTGTATTCATCCCCCCCCCTTCTCCCTTCTGTCTCTTGTACAGCATATTATTTCTGCATTAGTATTCCGCAAGCTGCATAAGTGTCTGAAGTTTTAGCTTTTCTTACACGTCCTGCAGATTTCATCAGCCGATTCGCCTCTGTGTCGAGGGCTTCGATAGCAACTTCAGGTGTGAGGCTTCTTGCAGCATAGCCTGTAATGCGTTGGGAAATGTGTGGTTAGGAGAACGGCGACAGGATCGCAGGGTGCTGTTCCCAGATTGGGACAGGAGCAGTTATAGGAACACAGGAAGCGACTTTACCCCAAGGCAAACCATCAGTCCATCGGACTCAGTTCTGTCCATACTGACCAGCAGTGTCTGTTCAGGGTTTCAGGAGTGGGATATTCCCAGCCTGAAGATGCCATGGATTGAACCTGGAGCCTTCTGCATGCATGCATACACACAAAGCAAATCCTCTTCCACTGAGCTACAGCGGCTGAATCCTCACTGAAGTATGTGTGGGAAGGGGTTGTGTTGCAAGGTAATGTAAAAGAGATGGGCTGGTCTGGGGGTGGAGGTAGGGAGCTTGCCATAGGGAACACTGATATTACCCCATCATTTCCCACAATGCACAGGTGATGTGAGAATGTCACACATGAGTGTGCACATCCTTAAAGACCATAGCACTTGCATCTTCAAATACTAGCATGGGATGCCTGGACGCTATCAATTAAAGATGCGCACACCCTTCGGAGGTGAGTGTATCTTAAATTCTCGCTTTGGCAAACACTAGCAGTGTGCCCAGAGCAGTCCTTGGATGGCCTACAAACCCAAAAACCACTTCAGGGGAAGCAAAGGAGAAGCTGCCATAGAGTTTTGAACTAGCAGCCTCTCCTACAAGCAAGCTTTATGGAATGGGGGTTCAAAACATAGGAAGCTGCCTTATACAGAGTCAGGCCGTTGTTCCCAGTAGCTCAGTGATGTCTGTGATTAGCAGTGGCCCTTTAGGGGTTTCAGACGCAGGAATTTCCCAGCCCTTTCTGGAGATGAGGGGGATTGAAGCCGTGACCTTCTGCATGCAAAAAAGCAGAACCACTGAGCTGTGAGCCATTGTCCTGCTAAATCTACACCTCCATTACAGTTGCCTTTGCATATGGCTTGGGTTGCGTCTGCCTCCTTTGCGGGTACTGGTACGTGCAAAGCAAACTGAGATAGATAGATAGATAGATAGATAGATAGATAGATAGATAGATAGATAGATAGATAGATAGATAGATAAAAGCAAACCCTTTTGCTTAAATATCTGGGAATGTTAAAAGGGTTGAATGCTGAATATTCAGCGGTGTCTGTAGCTGGGCCATATTGTGTAGGTAGACGCACAAATGTGCTCCCCAAACAGAGTTCAGGTGTATAATCATGCATACAGTTTGCGTGTTTCAGATCCTGGAGACTTTGCATCTTGGTGAACTTTAGGGAATAAGTGTTAACTTTCCAGCTTCCTTCTCGCGACTGTTAATAAGGGGATTTCAGTTGTTTGGCAACTCCGACCTTCAGGGTGCAGGCTCAGTGTGAAGAGTGGGTGGCAAACGCCCGGCGTTCACAAGTCATTACTTCTGCCAAAATAAAAAGTTCCACATGTGCAAAGTGACGGTGTACCCATTTTTCACTACGTGGAGATCATCTCGATGGTGTTTTTGTTTAAAAAATGCAGTGCTGTGTTCAGTAACAGTCCCTATATAACATGCCCAAACAAGAAGACCCACAAATATATGGCTATACGTCTTATACTTCAGTTAACAAACAGAACAATACATGATAATAATAAAACTGCTAGTTACAGATCCAATTTGATTATTAAGTATTTTTCAAATATCTCCCAATTAATACGGGATCTTTGGGAAAGGTTCTCAAAACGTTCTTGTGTAACCAAGAGATTCCTCTGGTTCGTCATTGGTTGGTAAGGACTCATTTAATGGATCAATTTCCTTTTTGTCAAGAGACTAAAGTCTTGGAAATGCAGATTGGATTTTTTATGACACAAACAGGCTGTTCCCCTTTTCTTCCCAGGAAAAGACAAGAACTAAATACATATTAAGCTTATTCATGAATTTGTGGGTCTTGTTGGTTATGCAGTATGTGTGTGTGTTTTAAGGACACACATACCACGTGTGAGGCATGTGCTATCTTTCTGAATGTACTTTGGAATTTTTTTATCCAGTATGCACCTGGCGTTGCATGGGAAATGCTGACACAGTCAGTTACTGCTGCTGTTTCCACTTTAGTACCTCCGTATTTCGTCACGCCTTAAACATCGCTCGGTGTATTGGTACAATATTGTGTATTGGCACTTGACGCTGCTGGCTCTTTTTATTTCTTAAGTGTCGGTAGGAGGCCTACTGATAACACACAGTACTGAAAAGGAAGGTGTGCAAGACGAGAGGTGTGACCTGCTTTTAAACCATGAACGAATAGAGCCTTGAATGCACTCCAGATTTAGCGAAGGTACAGCTCAATAATTTGGGGCTTTTTCGTTGGGCTGGGGCATGACCAAAGCGTGTAGGAGATGGCTGCCAATGGCTTCTAACCCTGACAGCTGTTATATGCCTCCAAGATCAGGGGCAGTAATGCTTCTGGGTACCAGTTGCTGGAAACGGCAAGCAGGGATGGTGCTGCTGTGCCTATGTCTTGCTTGTGGGTCTCCCACAGGAATCTGGTTGGCGGCTGTGAGAACAGGACTAGGCTAGATGGACCACTGAGAGCAGCAGGCTCTTCTCATGTTCTTAATGATGGAGGTTTATAGGCATGTTTTGGAGAGGGTGGCTAGGATTCCCCCCCCTTCCCCCTCTTGTAATTTGGGATAATCCCATAACAGACCCTCCAAGTGTCCCTATTTTCCAGGGACGTCCCTGATTTAGAGAAGCCATCGCGGTTTCTGATATGATCCCGGAATGTCCCTCTTTCCCTTAGGACATTCCTATTTTCATTGGAGAGATGTTGGAGGGTACAGTGGTACCTCTGGTTACGTACTTAATTCGTTCCGGAGGTCCGTTCTTAACCTGAAACTGTTCTTAACCTGAAGCACCACTTTAGCTAATGGGGCCTCCCGCTGCCGCGTGATTTCAGTTCTCATCCTGAAGCAAAGTTCTTAACCCAAGGTACTATTTCTGTATGGAATTATACGACACCCCAAGCCATCTGGAGGCAATCTTGTACAGTGGTACCCCGGGTTACATACGCTTCAGGTTACATACGCTTCAGGTTACAGACTCTGCTAACCCAGGTTAAGAACTTTGCTTCAGGATGAGAACAGAAATCATGCTGCGGTGGCGTGGCGGCAGCATAAGGCCCCATTAGCTAAAGTGGTGCTTCAGGTTAAGAACAGCTTCAGGTTAATAACGGACCTCCGGAACGAATTAAGTACTTAACCCAAGGTACCACTGTATAGGCAATCCTGTATCAGGAACCCTGGGAACTGTAGTTTGTTAAGGCGCTGGGAGTTGTTAGGGGACCTCTAACCCCCCCCCCCCCAACAGCAGAGCTACAGTCTTGAGTGGTTTAACCCACTTCCCGGGAAGCACTGGGAATTGTAGCTCTGTGAGGGGAATAGCAGGGTCTCCTAACAATTCTCAGTGCCATTGGCAAACTACAATTCCCACAATTATTTGTGGGAGGGAGCCATGACTGTTTAAAGTGGTGTGATACGACACAGACGGGACTCAGCTCTGCTTCGTCTTCTTGACAAATCATCAGATAGTTGAAGACAGCTGTTGTGTGTCCCCCACCTCAACTTGGTGAAGGTTCACCAGGCAGAACATACCCTGCTCTTTTGACCATTCCTCATAGCTATTAGCATTGATTTCTGTGGGTCACTTATGAGTATCAGACACTTAGGGGTATCACCTTAGTTTCCAGACCACCTCATCGTCCAGGTTGCCTTCCTCTGGATGTATTCTTGTTAATAATGCCCTCAAAATGCGATGCCCAGACACAGGACTGCAGCAAAGGATATTTCCCCAGAAACCTGGTTTTGAGTGTGCAAATAGTTTTTTCACAGGAGGCACAATTAAAACTTTGACGTTTGCACCACCAGGAGCTGCAGCCATACCTGGTTTAGTTAGAACTTGGGCCTAGTAAATGGAGGCAAAGTGACTTTTGATCAATGCAAGATTTTTATTCCTTTCTGTGCACCAAAAAAATGCAAATGAGAAATGTGTCACAAGGCAAAAGTTGCAGGAAAAATAATTTCTTTATTTTTGTAATGTATTTAAAAATAAATAAATAGAGGCAGTCTTAAGAATAAAGCTTGCTGCGGTTTGGTGTGGCTTTGAATGATCTTGTAAAAGCCATAACTCTGTGTGTGCTGAAGTGATTAAGTTGTTTGGTCCATTGAAGTAGAGTGATTTTTTTTTTAAAAAAAGAAAAGAATATAAATATATAATTTCTGTTTTTCTTTTAAAAATTGTTTTATATTTTATCACTTACACCTGTGTCCAAATGCAATCAATAAACTTGTTTGACCAATACTGTGTTGTAGCATTACTGTCTCCATGTGACATTTAAAGAACAGGATTCTGTGGATCTGAATGAGGACCCGATCCTTTGTGGACCTGTGCTGATTTGGCACGTTATAAAATTGAGTAGTGAGGAATGTATGGGGTCAGAAGGAATTTGCTCAAAAGTTACAGAAGGCCTCTAAGAGGTAGAGTGCATGGCTTCTTGGTGGTGGCACCCAGCTGTGGAATATTTTCCCTAGACACATTCTTTATTGTCTTTTCCACACCAGGTAAAGGATCTTACCGTTTACCCAGGCCTTTTACCATATTTTTTGCACCATAGGGTGCACCGGACCATAGGGCGCACCCAGTTTTTAGGGGGGGGGATCAAGGGGAAAAATCTTTTCCCCCCCCAGCCCCAAAGAGCAGCGTACAGGCTGCGCACAACCTCTCCTTGCCGGAGGGGTTGCGCGCGGCTATGTCACAAGCCAAGGCAGCGAGTGGGATGGATCCCGCTCGCTGTTTTGGCTTCCTCTTTAGCCCCGTGCAGCCTCTTCCTGCCGGGAGAGGCTGCGTGGGGCTAAAGAAGCCATAGCCCTGTGCAGCCTCTCCCTGCCGGAGGGGTTGCGCGCAGCTATGGCACAAGTCTGCATTCGCTCCATAGGACGCACACACATTTCCCCTCAATTTTTGGAGGGGAAAAACTGCGTCCAATAGAGCGAAAAATATGGTAAATGGCTAGCATTTTTTTAAAAATGAAATCTGGGCTTTAATTGTTTAGGGTGCATTTTATGGTTTACTGTGTTGTATTTGTTCCTGCCACAAATGGTTTATTAGTTTAAATACAAAAATTGCCAATCTAAAAATGCATTTGCACAATAAATATATATATATATATATCAAACTTATTTAAGTTCAGAATGTTAAAATTAAAGAAAAGCACATTTATGCATGATGTTCTTACCGTGTTCCCAATCATATATCTGGTTCAGCATTATCTTGTGTTTTGTTACACCGATACATGATAAAAGTACTCTTGTCTCTTAACAAAAAGCAGTTTTCATCCTTTGATTTATTGGGGTTTTTAGTTGATGCTTTTAATTAATACATTGAACTTTAATTCTGTATTTTGTTCTTCGCTCTCTAAGCTGCCCTGGGAATTTGTGATTGGAGTCAATATTACATACATACATACATACATACATACATACATAATTTTATTTGTATGCCACCTTTCCATAGTTCAAACCATGCTCAAGGCAACTTAGAACATGAAAAATACATAATTACTAACATAACAAAAGTCATAAGCAAGAAATAAAACATCAAAAAGTACACAACCAAATCAATTTCCACATAAATCATAATAAGATCTAAAATAAAGATACAAAATTAATATCCATAACCGCAACAGCCCCCTCTTCAAACAACCTCCCCCCTAAACAATTCCCCAACCCAAGAGTCTGTTCAGCAGCCTCAGCTTTTGTAGCTGGAGTCTGTCAGGGCCCTCCCAGACCAAGTGGGAAAACTCCTGCAAGGCAGAGAGCAAGGTCTTCCAGGACTCACACACAGCCAAGGTATACAGTGGTGCCTCGCAGGATGAAATTAATCCGTTCCGCGAGTCTCTTCGTCTTGCGGTTTTTTCGTCTTGCAAAGCACGGCTATTGGCGGCTATTAGCGGCTTAGCGGCTATTAACGGCTTAGCGGCTTTAAGAAAAAGGAAACAAACTCGCAAGAACTCGCAAAACGTTTCATCTTGCGAAGCAAGCCCATAGGGAAATTCGTCTTGCGGAACGACTCAAAAAACGGAAAACTTTCGTCTAGCGAGTTTTTCGCCTTGCGAGGCATTCGTCTTGCGGGGCACCACTGTAAATGAAGCAATATATAAAAACAATCGCCCCAGCACCAGATCATAATGGCCCCCATTTGCATTGCAAGTGACCATTCACAGCAGCAAAAAAAGGTGATAAAATAACATCTTAGCATTGCTAAATGTATTAACACTTGTAGTATTGACTGATGGTTGATGCATTGGTTGGCAGGATGGGACAGTACACAGCATAAGTTTAGATTTCCGGCCTTAAGCTCAAAAAATAAGACTGAAGTTGCCCGAGTGCTTGGATGCTTCTGAATTCCCAGTTTGGTTCTTTCTCAGCTCAGTTTGGCTCCTGACAGTTGCAAAGAAGGCATATGTAGTTCATTTGTCCTTCGCAATGCATAGTCTGGGAGCTAGCATATAAATAAAATATTTCAACATGAAGTGGCCTCTATCTCCAGTGGCAATGATGTAGAGCATTTCATCCCATAAACTGCAAAAAAGTGAGCGAGACTGCAGCTGGATTCCATTAAGCAAGGCTTGCTGTTGGAGCCAATGTGAAATACTGTGATCTATCTTTCTTCCTCGTCTTCTTTTTAATGGAAGCTGTGTGCTGTAGGAGGTATGCATGTCTTCCTCTTTTTATTATATTCCTTACCAACTTCCACTTTTATCAAATTAAAATCAGCCTTCTGCAGCCCGAGCCCAGGATCAGTGTCATCTCCTTATTTAAAAGCTGAAGATTCCTACAGTGCCAGTTCGCTTCACACAGTTTGTGCTGAATGCATTTAATAATTGATTTTTACCCCTATTAGCAAGGGGGGAAGTGTTGGCACACAAGGGGAAGGCAGCAAAACCTTTTTTTAAAAAAAAACGTAAAGCTCATCATCTGAGCGGCTTCAGGGCAGAGAATGCCCAGGGTAGAGATCAACATCTATTGCATGGGGTGGGGGGTGGAACAGGTTTAAATTAATACTAGAAGATCCAGCATTCTCCATCCACTAGTCTAGTTCACTGGTGAATTTTAATGTTGCACGACAAAGGAATTCCAAAGCAACCCTGGTACCTCTTCAGCTTCTGACACGTCCTCCCAGTCTGCTCCCTCTGCTTGCTATAACCGCTCATGGTCATAACACCGCCAATCCCTGGGCTCTGATCTTCCTTTGGGGGTTCCCCAACCGGTGGCTCCCACCATTCCTCTTCATCTAGCCCAGGGGTCAGCAAACTTTTTCAGAAGGGGGCAGGTCCACTGTCCCTCAGACCTTGTGGGGGGCCGGAGTACAGTGGTGCCCTGCAAGACGAATGCCTCGCAAGACGGAAAACCCGCTAGACGAAAGGGTTTTCCGTTTTTGAGATGCTTTGCAAGACGAATTTCCCTATGGGCTTGCTTCGCAAGACGAAAACGTCTTGCGAGTGTTCCGATTTTTTTCCGCTTCCCCCCCTTTTTTCTAAGCCGCTAATAGCCTCTTAGCCGCTAAGCCGCTAAGCCTTTAATAGCTGCTAATCCGCTAAACCGCTAATAGCGATAAGCCGCTAATAGGGTTGCTTCGCAAGACGAAAAAACCGCTAGACGAAGAGACTCGTGGAACGGATTATTTTCATCTTGCGAGGCACCACTGTATATTTTTAGCAAAATAATAATGAACGAATTCCTATACCCCACAAATAACCCAGAGATGCATCTTAAATAAAAGGACACATTCTATTCATGTAAAAACACGCTGATTCCTGGACCATCCGCAGGCCGGATTTAGATGAAGATTGGGCCGCGTCCGGCCCCCGGGCCTTAGTTTGCCTACCCATGGACTGTCTACAGCTACAGCCACATCCCAATGACATCCTGATAGATGCCAGCTGATTGAGAGGAGTTGCTAAATGGCTAGTCCCAGAAGTGGTGTGAGAGGGTGCAGGATTGGATCCCATTCGAGTCATCCAGATGCTCCAAAATCATCCTTCGGAAATTGTGAGAGGCGTTGTGTGAGCGTTACAGTGCCTGGACGTGTGAATCTACCAATAAGGAAGGTTGAAATATATATTACAGTACTTTATTCATGAGTTTTCTCTCCCCACCCCCAAATAAAAATAGTTTTATGCAGCTGTCCATTTTTCATAGGATAATATGCTGGATTTCTTTCGTCCTCCCTTCAGGACTTTGGAATAAAAATCTGTTTCATGGTAAAACAGTGATGGTCTGGACCACCTCATCTGAAGCTTCCTTATGCAATAGCACCACCAGTGGTTCATCTCGGATAGGCAAAGTTCCCTTTTCTGCAAGTTGTGTTTTTCATCTGTGTGTTGTAATGGTGCCCTGGTTAGCCATTGCTGCTAGAATTTGTTGTCTGTTTACAATGCTGTCTGAAATTATTGCCAAGGGCGTGATATCTGTTGTGAGCAGCTACTGGGAACATTACAGGCTGTGGGCAGGAGACACATTTAATCTGGAATGGCAGCCACACATTGTGAAGGTTGATGGAAATGTTTGCCATCTTCCTCGATAGGTCTTTTTTTTTAATGCATAGTTTATTGAGGGTTTTTATAGGAGGTTT
This sequence comes from Podarcis bocagei, assembly GCF_964188305.1. Classification (NCBI taxonomy): domain Eukaryota; kingdom Metazoa; phylum Chordata; class Lepidosauria; order Squamata; family Lacertidae; genus Podarcis; species Podarcis bocagei. The sequence continues at coordinate 12,385,601 of NC_138142.1, read as the reverse complement.
TTTTTGTAGCAATGTAAGTAATGAACATGAAAGGTTGTTTTCTGCTGCTCCAGAGAAGCGGACACGGAGCAATGGATCCAAACTACAAGAAAGAAGATTCCACCTAAACATTAGGAAGAGCTTCCTGACAGTAAGAGCTGTTCGACAGTGGAATTTGCTGCCAAGGAGTGTGGTGGAGTCTCCTTCTCTGGAGGTCTTTAAGCAGAGGCTTGACAACCATATGTCAGGAGTGCTCTGATGGTGTTTCCTGCTTGGCAGGGGGTTGGACTCGATGGCCCTTGTGGTCTATTCCAACTCTATGATTCTATGTACAATCATGTTTAAAAAGCGGCATGTCAGTTCATAACACCAATAAGAGCAGGCATATGTATTCAAAGCTGAGAAAAAAAGGAATAAAGACATAAGGGAAAAAAATAAAAGGAGAAGCAGGAAGGGAAAGGAGAAGGAAGGAAGAGGCTCTGGCAAAACCCCTGTTGTGAACAGATCACATGAACAGTTCTAAACAGGAATCCCAGATCTCAGAATTATTTTTTCTTTGTGCCACCAAACAAAAACATCTTTTCCATATGTGGCAAGAGAGATCCTACAACCAAGGAGTAATTGGGGGAAGCCGTTCTTGTGCTGCAAGATCAATTGCTTGGACACCAACATGGGGCAGAGAGTCCAGCCCTGCTACCCGTCTGACAAATTTCAGGAGTTCCTAGATGGGCTTTAAAAGAAAATGAAAAATTCTACCGTGTTGCGTTTCCTCAGAATGCTTCTTTATTATTTACATGTGCACAGAATTTCTAGCCAGCTCTTCATTGAATGCTTTAAATTCCAAAGCAGGGAACAAACTAATAAAAATGAGCAGAGGAAAATGAATTCACAGAAATTACAAATTTGTATAAACAGGTCAATTTAGCAACTGTGGTGGACTTGTTGGACACAGAGGAATGGTGGGTAAGGTAAAGGACCCCTGGACAGTTAAGTCCAGTCAAAGGCAACTATGGGGTGCAGCGCTCATCTTGCTTTTCAGGCCGAGGGGGATGCCGTTTGTCCGTAGACAGCTTTCCAGTTCATGTGGTCAGCAGGACTAAACCGCTTCTGGCTCAACAGGACACCATTACAGAAACCAGAGCGCACGGAAATGCCGTTTACCTTCTGCCGCATCGGGATTTGTCTACTTGTCTACTTGCACTGATGTGCTTTCGAACTGCTAGGTTGGCAGAAACTGGGACAGAGCAGTGGGAGCTCGCCACTGTCATGCAGATTTGAACTGCTGACCTTCAACAAACCTAAGAGACTCAGTGGTTTAGACCACAGTGCCACCTGCGTCCAGAATGGTGAGAGGGACCAGCTGGGGAACCACTAAGGAAAGAAGACTCGGAGCCCGGGGAGTGGTGGTGGGATGACGATGAGAGGTCAGAGGAAGAAGGGGGAGAAGATAGGGAGGAGGTGGTGTCAGGAGAAGCTGAGGAAGTAACAGGGCTTGGTGAGCTGGGAGAGTCTGGGGCAGAGAGAAGTTCAGACTCAGAAGCTGAAGCAGGAGAATGGGAAGAGGGCAGCCAAAAGGCAAAGATGAGTCAGGCTGGTGAAGAGTTGCAGATGTCTCCCCCCTCCTGCTGTGATAAGTTCCCCTCTCCCCTGTCTCCCAGAAGAGGGCTGAAACAGCAGTGACAGTGCAATCTCTCATTGCTTGGAGAAAGCCTTGCAGAGGGTGGGGACTTAGACGGCTGTGGGGAGGCTTTCAGTCTCGGCAACTGATCCATGGGACAAGACCTACCAGGGATATGAGCTGCTGTGCTCATTAGGCCTGACACTCAGCCAAGTCTGTGAAGCTTGTGGTTTTACTAATAGTGAGCTCCAACTTTGAATGGTGTCATTTACTGTCGACTTGCTCCGTGATAGCAACTTAATTCTGTCATAAGGTACATACAAGCAAATCTCCATCAACAAAAGTTAAATAGCTAAATGCATGTGTAAAATCAGCAAAACAGTCAAGCAGATGGAAACAGATTAAACAACCGCAACAGTTCCCCTTCTCACACAAAGAGGACCCTACTCTGTGGCTTTTGAGTAACTTAACAGCCTTCAGCACCCCCAGCTCTCCAAAGCATCCAGGCTCTCTGCGTGGAGTGAATTTTTGCCCACAAGCATCCCACCAGAGCAAGGAACTTCCTTAACCACAGTAGCCACAGAGCAAAAACATGGGTGCACACAAAAAGGAGGGGACAATAAACAACAGCTGGTGTGTGTCTCCCCATCCCAGTGCTCAAGGTCACTACGGTTACCAGATAGAGACGTGCAAACAGATTTGTTAGCCTCCCTGATCATTCAGGGTCCTCCAGTGTCTTCATGAAAGTGGAGTGGTTAGTCCAGATGAGCAGCCATTTCTGTCACAAGCTTGTCCTACTCTTGAGTAGGACCCTGGCAGAGACACATGGCTGACTAACATGTTCTCTCCCTCCTGGTCGATCGTCCGAGAGCTTCAAAAGCTTTCTTCTGCCCGAGCATCACAGCGACCGATGCCAACAGACATCGGCACACTTAGGGATCCGCAGAGTCTTTGCAGCTTGCGGAACAGATCTCAGCAACTCAGCATTTTGGCTAATCTACTTTATTTACATATAAACACACACGGAGCACTGCAACATGGCTCCCTCTCTCTCTAGCATCAGACAGCAAAGAGAAAAAGAAGAAAGGACAATAGTCCCACTTCACCGAACACAGTAACACAAACATCCTGTCTCCATCACTTCCCACATCGTGGAGTCAAAATATACACCGTCATGTGATAGACAACAATCCCATGACTGCAATCACGGAGCAGGAATCAACAATTTCCCCCTCTCCCTTGTGCACATGGAACACGTTGCATTGATCTTTCATGATTTAAGTTTTATCATTTGACTGTGTTTCTTATTGTTTATTTTTTGTGTGGAAAATTCAATAAGAAAAGCTAATAATAATAATACTTATAACACTTTTCCATTCAAACTACGGAGCAAATGTCTGCACCTTCCATTGTCTCACATAATATTACGGTGCTGCTCCAATCATGTAAAAGATTAACTCACAAGAAAAGTACAGTTCTGTTTTATGCGTACGCCAACAGAATGCATGGGGCAATTTCAAAGCTGAAATCATCTTTCTCTCAAAGAAAAAGCCGTGACAAGGCACCTGAAGCACTGTCTCCTCAGCTGACCTCAAAAAGCGAGGAAGTCTTTCTGGATGAAAGCACCATGCCCAGTGGAAAGACGTCGAGGGTACTCCATGGGCAAGCTCAGGTTGGCTCGTTCGTGTCAGAGAGATATGCTAGACTGGAATGGGAAATAATCAGAACTGACAGAATCTTTGGATTCTCTGCTCCGGGGAAATTTATAGCCCTAAACTTGGCACCTGTTCAGATTACAATGTCAGGCAGCTGCATCACTGTGGAGATATGCTTGCTGTGACCAAGGAAGCTTCATTTTTGTTTGTTTTTTAATGTATTAAACACACACACACACCCTGGTGCAACTGCATCTATGGACAAGGAACAAAGTGTTTTGAGCATTTAGGGTGCCTGCATGAAAGGGGGTGAGGAGCAAGGAAAGGCACAGCTCCCTATACGGCCTAGAACCCTCGTACCTACAGGACCGCCTCTCCTGGTATGTCCCATGGAGAACCTTACAGCTTTCAAATAAAAACATCTTGGAGATCCCGGGCCACAGGGAGGTTAGGCTGGCCTCAACCAGAGCCAGGGCTTTTTCGGCTTTGGCCCCGATCTGGTAGAATGCTCTGTCCCAAGAGACTAGGGCCCTGCGGGACTTGACATCTTTCCGCAGGGCCTGCAAGACGGAGCTGTTCCGCCAGGCCTTTGGCCAGGGCACAATCTGTAATCCTCATAGAACTCTAGCCCAATGGTTGCCATTAATTTGACTCTGAATTGATTTTAGAATGTATTTAAATTAATTGATTGTGATTTTATGTAAACTGTGTTATTTTTACTGTTGTTAGCCACTCTGAGCCCAGCTTCTGCTGGGGAGGGCGGGATGTAAATAAATTATTATTATTATTATTATTATTATTATTATTATTATTATTATTATTATTACTACTACTACTATTACTACTATTACTATTATCATCATGGACTGAACGAGACGCAGCTACTCAGGCCCAAAATCTGCACTATATATTTTAAGTAACATCATACCACTTTAAAGAAGTGTGGCTTCCCCCAGTGTATACTGGGAAGTGTAGTTTAAGGGTGCTGAGATTTGTTAGGATGGGAGGCCTTTACTCTTCTCACAGAGCTACAATTCTGAGAGCTCCCCGGGTAGCAGGATTGATTTTTAATCCACTTTGAGAACCGCAGCTCTGTGAGGGGGAAAGAGCTCTTCTAACAATTCTCGGCACCTTTAACAAACTACAGTTCGTAGGATTTTTTGGGGAAGCCACAACTGCTTAAAGGCGGTTGATGCTGCTTATAATATCTAGTACAGTTGGTCCTGCTGTTCTTTTAAACTGGTTTTATATTTATAATATTTATATAATTATAATATATAATATAAAATATTTATATTTATAATGTTTCTAATTGTTTTTAATGGATTTGTTTTGACAGTTTTATATCTGCTGATGTATTGGAAATTAATTCAGGAAGCCTCATGGGAAGTGATTCATAAATGATTGTTAATATTAATAATAACCTCATCCTTACATTCTGGTTCTACAAATGCTGGGAATTTAGCCCTTCAAGCAGAGAAACTGTCCCATTGCAAGTTTTATACATTTTCAGAACCATGTAGGTTTGTAGATTTTATTAAGGAGCCACTTACCTCTTCCCCTGTAATCTGAGTGTTGTCCTCTGCTACTTTATTAACAACTAGAGATTATTTGGCTTTGTTTTTGATTCCTCTGCCTAAGTGGGTGCTAAACTGACCACTGCAGCAAGAGGCGTTATATGTGGCCTTCCATTGCCGGAGCCATTTTTTAATGCAACAAAATAAACAGCCTGCCCTTGGCTTTGTAAGGCAGTTACAAAGCCTGATTGCTCCTGTGAACATAGCTGCTACCAAGTGATTGTTTACTGCTGTTCAACATACAGCTGGCCTATAGGACATGATGGATCTAGTGTCCTTTGCATCCAGTACAGCAGAGTATTCGGCTCTGTTATTAATCTGCTTGGGCAAAGGCTCTGAGAATAAGAAGGAAAAATAACTACTGCCTCTGGAGGAAACTGGCTACTCTTCAAAATCAAGCTGATTAGGTGGTTCTGAGTTTCTGTCTCTTATTTGCTGCTTGAATGTTGGGGGGAGGGGTATCTATCTGGACTTTCTTGGCCTTACTTTTGTCTTGGATATTATGTGCTGTTTGAGGCTGCTCCCTACTTCAGTTGTCTTTTAGCACTGAGAGGAAAAAGAATCTACAGGAAGAATTCAATTATTATTATTATTATTATTATTATTATTATTATTATTATTATTATTCAATAATTATTCAAGAAGGAATAATTAAGGGGAGAATATTTCACCTTCCTATCTATCTCTCTCTCTCTTTCTCTCTCTCTCACACACACACACACAAACAAACACACAAACCTAGTTCATGTACTCTCTTCTGCCTCAACAGGAGTGGGAGAAAAAGGAATTGTGCAGTCTTGAAAAGGACTGGAGGAGAGTTAATAGAATGTCACTTCAAGGGTTGGGACTATCCGGGGGTAAACCACATGGATGTTGGCATGTAATTCAGTCCACTGATAGCTTATTGATTCTGTCTTCCTAGAAGACAAATACAAAGTGGGCCACATTGGATCTTTTAGGAGATGAATGAGTGGGTTCACTTCTGTCTCCTTTGCTAAATGTGTTACATTGAGCCCAGGCTACCTCTTTGGAGTTGGTTTTATCATGGGAAGGCAAGATATCTTGTAAGGGTTCATACAAGAGAGAACCAATTTTTAAAAGAATGCAATCTATAGAGGAGATTAAATATAAAAACCCAGCTGGATCATCCATACAAATTTTGGCTTTATTTTTCCCTATACAAAGTACCTCAGTCAATCAAGTGGGCAAGGATATTGAATCTGATATTTCCATTGCCACATGATAGGCTCATTGTTTAAAATCTCTGAGTAGTTGTTGGGGAGAAAAGGTAATAAAGGAAAAAGAAATTGCATTAGCCAGTTCGGGGGAATATATCCCTTTTGGGTTTGGAAAAAAAGCCTGGTAAAATTATTCTGACTCTTTATCACCTGAGTTTAAAATACAGAATAGTTCCCAGGAAAGACCAAGAACCTAGGATTACAGTTTATAATAGTTTTAAGACGAGTTGCAATGTGAGGCAGTCAGGGATGAAAGATTGGTGTGCTGCAGAGCATCTGCTTTCATGTTGTGGCCAGGATTTTTGTTGTGGGGGCCAGAACCTCAGATTTGTATTGATTTCCTGGAAGGTAGCTGCCTTGCTGCCTCACCTCCCAGCTACCCCCATGTCTGCTTTACCAGATAGGGCTGGGAATGTCCCCAGTCTGAAACCCTCTGCCAGTCAGTGTAGACAATACTGAACTAGATGGGTCTGATTTCATCTAAGGTAGCTTCCTGTATTCCTTGCTGAGAGAGCTACGTTTGACAGCTGGGCAGGACAATCTACCTGTCAATCGATGGCATCAGATGATTGACAGGTTATACAGCAGTCACAGGTTATACGAGCCACCGTTTCTTCTTTAGTTGTACAAATAATACAGATATACCAAGATAGGCTGTTCCCAGGATGTTGAATGTATGGAACACATTTTACCGCATTGTAATCTGTACAAACAGGTTTGACAGCATCTAATCAATCCAATACTCACGGGACAACCTGCAATTGCTGACGTATTTCATTTCAAGGATAAGTTTGATACTATTACACTAGTTGTAGCAAAATTCCTCTCGGAGGCAGTAAAAATCTGAAACTAGTATGTACAGGCTCCTCTGTTAGCTAGTGAGGCTGATTTTACAGCTTAATAACTGTTGATATTCTTTATTGCCTGTTTATCGTCTTCCAAAGCAGCTACTCTATTCCCAACTTAAGAATGGAAAGTGAAATACTAGTGGACAACAAAAGAGGTTTAAGATGCTCTCAAGGAAAATATGGTATAAGCACCAATAACTGGGAAACACTGGCCTGCGAGCACTCCAGTTGGAGAACAGCCTTTACCAAAGATGTCATGGACTTTGAAGAGGCACGAACTCAGGGCAAAAAGGAGAAACGAGCTATGAGTAAGGAATGTTTGGCAAACCATGATCAACTCCTGCCCAGAAACCTATGTCCCAACTGTGGAAGGATCCAGAATTGGCCTCCACAGTCACTTATGGACTCACTGTTAAGACTGTGCTCATGGAAGACAATCTTACTCGGTTACAAGTGATCACCAAAGAAGAAGGTATACCAAACTGTTGTAAACGTGTCCTTTCTCTGCAAACCCCTCACAAGCTTTAATTTGTTCGTCAGTTTTTCCATCAAAGCTAACTGCCATACTTTCTTACATCACAAGCAAGTACAGGTAGTAGGTCCTCTGGATGGAGAAGATGAAGAAATGTTCTTGGGTGACATTGAGAAGGCAGAACTACTCAACACTACTTTGCCTCTGTCTTTACCCAAAAGGAAAGCAGTGCAGAAATGCTCTTGGGCAAGCACCCCCAAACTCGGCCCTCCAGCTGTTTTGGGACTACAATTCCCATCATCCCTGACCACTGGTCCTGTTAGCTAGGGATGGTGGGAATTGTAGTCCCAAAACAGCTGAAGGGCCAACTTTGGGGGTGCCTGCTCTTGGGTGACATTGAGAAGGCAGAACTACTCAACACCTACTTTGCCTGTCTTCACCAAAAAGGAAAGCAGTATGAACACAGAATAAATGTTGCAATTGCAGAACTGCAGCCGTAGATAGGAAAAGAGGTGGTTAGGGAAACACCTAGGTACTTTAAATGAATTCAGATATCCAGGGCCTGATGAGCTGCACCCAATGGTACTAAAGGAGCTTGCAGATGTGATCTTTGTTTATTATATTTGAGCATTCTTGGAAAACAGGTAAGATCCCTGCAGTTGGAGGCAGGCAAATGGAAGACTGATACCAGGAAAGGTCCTAGGAACAGATTCAATGGTCCACCTGTGAGCACTTAGAAAAGGATGCTGCGATCTCTAAGACCCAGCATGGGTTTCTCCAAAAATGAGTCATGTCTGCCGAATCTTATTTCTTTATTTGGTAAAATTGCAGGCTTTGTGGAATGTAGGTATAGTGTATAGATTTCAGTAAGGCTTTTCAAGGGATGCCTGTGGGATGCATTCTGGATTACAGGGGGCTGGACTAAACCAGGTATCCCCAAACTTGGCCCTCCAGCTGTTTTGGGACTACAACTCCCATCATCCCTAGCTAAGAGGACCAGTGGTCAGGGATGATGGGAATTGTAGTCCCCAAAAAACAGTTTGGGGGTGCCTGGACTAGATGATCCCTGGGGAATCCCTTCCAACTCTAGGAGTCTGTCCAGAAAGCTCCCTCACAGCCACCATCTTTTCCCGCCTGCCTCATGGAAGCCTCCTTTGGCTCCTCCCTCACACCTCACTCGAACGAGCCGTTTTGGCGTTGTTGTTTTTAAAACCTAACCGCCTTTCGCCTCCTTGCTCCCGCCCTTCCTCCCTTCTCGCGCCTGTTGTTTCTTACGCCGACGGCCGCCGCGCGCAATAAAGCCGGCATTCAGCCAATGGGCAGAAAAGGCGGGAGCCAGAACGCGTCCAGCCCTCGACGGCGATTGGCTGGGAGAGGACCCAGCCAAAAAAAAGAAAAAGCCTCGAGAGGAGGGGAGGGAGAGAACGTTTAAAGATGGCGGCCGTGGCAACGAGAAGGCGGTTTCCCTGAGAGGGGGCGGGAGGGAAGGGAAATAAAAGAAGCTCCCGCGACGGAGGAGGAGAAGAAAAAGGAAAAAAAAAAGATAACGACGCCGGCGCGGCCCCTTCCTCCTACCCCGGCTGGTTTCTCCCCCCTCACTTTGGCTTTGGAGGTGGGGCGAGGAGAAAGCACAAACGCGAGCCCTCGAGCGAGGAGCGGCAGGGACTACTCCGGGCATGGCCCAGGTGGGTGCCGGGCCTGTGGGCTCCGGCAGGGCGCGGCGAGGAGAGAACGGGGCCTTGGCGCGGCCTGGCCGCCTCAGCTCCGCCGTCCTTGGACGGTAGCGGCACGCGTGCGAGAGAGCCCATTCCCGGGCCTAGGCCCTGCGCAGCTACTGGGGGCGGGGAGCGGTGGTGTGTGTAGGGAGGGGGTGGTGGAGATGCGGAATGATAACGGGGAATCATCCCTGCGGAGCCCCCGGGCCTTCTTTTTACTCGGGTTGGGCCTCGCGGTTCCCGGAGGAGGCGGAAGCTCCGGGGTTGGCGGAACCTTGTTGATGCGGCTGAGGCGAATTACTTTTTCTCTCTCACCCGCCTTTAAACAAACAAAAAAAACCCCACGTTGAATGGAATTATATGGAAGTGGGTGCGAAATGGGTTTTTTGGGGGGTGGCGGGGAGGGAAACCTTAGTAAGACCAGCGCGTGCTACCCCCGATCCCTCAAGATTTGGTTTTTTTATTTAATAAATAAATATATTGGATAGCAGGGCGGGATACAAAAGTGAGGCCAAAGATGGCTATACTATTACTTACCACCGTCGTGAAATTATGGGACGGATACACCCAGCCTTTTAAGAACAGTTGTTTATGGTAGTAGTTTGGGGGCTTGATGACTTGTTGTGCAGGTAGGAGGTAAGAGGTTTAATTTCTTCGGGCTTTTTTAAAAGCACCAAAAAGAATGCCCTGGTCTTGTGGCCTTTGAAAAACTTGCAGGTGCTTTCCTTGGTTAGAGCCAGTTTGGTCTTCAAAGAAAGTGATCAAGGAGGCTTTATTATGCCTTTGATAAGTCGAGATTGATTGAGGAAAGCTTTTGCCACACCATAGAGAACAAACATAGAGAGTGCCATAATCTATTTGCTTTATTTATTTAAGTAATGCATATATTCTACTTTCTAAAATTTCTCAAGACAACAATATTAAGAGGAAAGATTAGGAGATATAGCAGTGTTTATCATGGCCCAAGACAGTCTCATTTTTTAAAAAAAAAATTGTTTAACAGACTAACACTGCTACCACCCTAGAATCAGGTTTCTTTGTGTTTTTGAAACTTATCTCTAGTAGCTGGACTGGGAAAGATCCTTGTAAGATCCTGAAGAATGGTTGCTCTGACTTTGTATGAAGCAGTTTCCTGTTTCTTCAAAGACTGCAGTCCATAGTTTCCTCTAGTCCAGCATCCTGCTTCCAGTTTGATCATCCTCTCTCCCACCCCCCACACATTCGTTATTCTATCATTTGTTACCTACTGGATTTTGAAGAAGGGTCAGCCTTCTCTTAAAGGATGGTGGTGAGGAGCTTGTTCTTAGCCCTTTTTTTGCTACATTTTGAAAGGATTTGTACCTTATTCTGTAACACTAGACAGCCACTACACAGAAAACAGTGTGTGGTGGTTGTGATCTAGCCCCCACCTGATGTTTGCATCCTGCATGGTCTATAGTCTACAGAACATCTTATGTAATCTAAGTGCTGTTGTGTTTGGAAGGGAAGAAATTGTTTAACTCAGGCTTGTTAAATTCCAGTAGGGTTACCTGCTTTCATGCCCCAATAAATAAAAGGAAGGAGGGAAACTTTAATCAACTTGATTTTGGTTTGTTGAGTATGGTAGCAGGACCAATTCTTTGTTGTTATTAAGCGCACCATCCTAGAACTTTGCTTGTATTCACAAGTGTTGCCACATGTTAACCATTGTTAAAACTTGGCTTAGCATTTAAATGACAGTGTTTATTTAGGTGAGGTGTGGCTCAGCATCACATAAGTGATTCTGCAGTTTCTGCATCATAGTGTGTGTGTTCTGTTGGGCAGAGATTTATTTATTTGTTGTATACAGCACCTAGCACACTGATGCCTCATAACTGGATAGTAATTGAAAATAATAAACATGGTATATAGTGTTTTATGGGTGTTCAAAGCTCTGATTTCTACAACAGCTTTGCATGGTTGGCTGGTATTAGGGTCATGTTTCATGTTGGGGAGGGGAGAAGCGTGGCTGCCTAAGGTTACATGGCTCAACTTGGCTGAGAACCACTCTGGGCTGGGAAAACCTGTCACCTCTGAATCCCAAAGGAGTTTGGAGTATGTATCAGCCAATTAGTTGCTTAGTTTCTCCATTGCAAAACATATATGCCAAAGTCACTTAGTGGAGCATGTTCTTGCAAATGGGAGGCCAGTAGGCACAGAAAATACATTTGGCTTAGCTGCTTTACTATATAATATAGAACTTTGATTTTTATAAGCTATTTTTGTACATTCAGGGATTGCCTGAGTGGATACTGGAAAAATCATTGGGAATATCCATGCGACAGCTGAGAGAGGCTTGAAGTTGTTTGGTCTCTTCTTTTGCTACTAAGGAAATTATGAAGTCTAGGGACTTTCTCTTTCAGACATAGTTATGGGGTGATGACAGCTTGCCTGGGTTTGTGATCCAGTTGTATTTTGTAATTTTCTGGTATCATTTTCACACTATGAACTTTAGTGGATTTTCAGGAACTTAATTAAATATTGGAGATAAGTACAAAAGGAGTCCTTCGGGCAGCTGCTGCTGTCCTCCCTGGTCTCTGAACTGCCCCCCCCCCCGCCCCAAAGAGAGGTGCCTCCAAGTGAAACCATTCGACTGTGGAGCTTATAGCCAGGGCTGCTGCAATAAACAGCTGTGCAAGCCTTTAGGAGGCCAAGATGCAGGAGGGCATCAGAGGAGGAAGGGAAGAGGAACAGAGGTAGTGTTGCCTGTGGTACCCCTGACCATCATTCAAGGCACCCCAGGGTACTATGGCACACTGGTTGAAACCCACTTACACTATGATTGTGAGCCTAAAATCAGAGGGACTTGTTTCTGAATAGGTAAATGGTACTTGCATGTTAACCTGGTGTATTTGGAAATGCAAATAAAACATTTTAAGTGTGTTGTAAAGTGCATTATACAATTGTGACACTAGATGGCGATGGTGAACTATGGCAAATTCAATATATTCAATATATTTTTCAAACTTTTTTTTTAAAGCATTTTTACAGGGTTATTTATATGAGTCTAGATTCCTCCCCAGATAATACATTTTTGACAGATATTTCTGTACAGTCGTACCTTGGATCCCGAATGCCTTGCAAGTCAAATGTTTTGGCTCCCGAACGCCCCAAACTCGGAAGTGGGTGTTCCGGTGTGTGAATGTTATTTGGAATCTGAATGCCTGGTGCTGCTTCCGCGGTTTCCAAACATTTTAGAAGTCAAATGGACTTCTGAAACGGATTTCGTTCGACTTCTGATGCACGACTGTATTTTGTAATTTCGGCACTGTATATGTTTGCTGCAGGAAACATTGCTGGTACAATCATAACGTGTACTTTGCCTGTATCGTATGTGTACCCTAGAAGAATGGAATGATAGAACTGTAGAATTAGAAAGTACCCCAAGGGTAATCTAGTCCAATCCCCCACAATGCAGGAATCTCAGCTAAAGCATCCATGACAAATTGCCACCCAACCTCTGCTTTAAAGCCTCCTCTGAAGGAGGGTCCACAGCCTCCTAAAGGAGTCTGTTCTACTGTTGAACAGCTCTTACTGTTATAACCATCTACCACTCATTTATGGAATTGTGACATCTGCACATCAAAACAGCATTGCTCCTTTTAAGTTTATGTAAGCTGGGTCTTCCTTCCATTTTATACAAACCAGTAGGTTCTCCTAATCTCACTTTTTAAAGAAGAAATAGAAGTATTCTTCCAGACTTCCATCCATCTGCATTTATGTACTCTTCCTCCTCTCAGATAAACTTAATGTGGAAAGTTAAACTCTTGCACACACCCCTTTCCCCCCGCAAATCTATTAATTCATGGAAGGAGCAATGGGGAGAGGGAGTTGTGTTGAAATTGCATCTCCTATGTAGTGTGTTGGGGGTGTGAATGTTTGAAAGTACTGTGTATGGTAGGGCTGGATGATACCAGTTTTTTGCCATTGCAATATATCACCTGCTAAACATTGTGATATATCACAGTGTCTGAAATAAGGATGAAGCTATGCAGAGGCATTGGCTAGCTTCACGGGTTTTCCCATATTTTTGCATAGCGTGCGCGCACACTCCTTATAATTGGTGATATATTGCCAGGTCAAAAATTATGAAACTGATATCACAATATGGACATCAAACCAGTTCTGGACAGTATATTGATATATCACCCAGCCTTAGTGCATGGAAGTATTTAGTTTTCTTTGAAGTTTGAATTGAGCTGATCCAAACAGCTGGGTTTTGTGGGATGTGGGAGTAATTCCTTTATTCCCTGCTGGTAGGATTTTTTTTGGGGGGGTTATATAGAGGGACTTGGAGAAATCAATTAGCAACAGGTAAGAATTTCCCATCTTATCTCTCCATGGTCACTGCAGTGAAAATAAGTACCATACTTTTCTGTGTATAAGACTAGGGTTTCTTGCTCAAAAATAATGTTAAAGGGGGGGGGGCTCGTGCATTGTGGGGCTGGGTGATTGGTTGAGTCCCCCAAAATAGGGGGTGTCTTATACACAGAAAAATATGGTATATATGTCTTTAAAATATAATGTACTTGAAAACCTTTGATTTTAATGTAGGTTTTTAAAATGGGCAGTAAAAGGGTGGTTTGCTGTAAAAAATATTTTGGGAGAGGCTCTTCAGGATTAATATCTCCTGTCTTGTGGGTAGGGCACATAGAGATAATTGTGTTTTCTGAATTTCACCCTACGAGTGCAAGAGAAGACCACAGTGCAATAAGAATTTTATTCACAGGTTTAATTACTACCAGCTGTGCAAATTGCTCTCTCACACAAACTATTTTATATATTTATATATAATATTAAATAGAGGTATATTAGATAGGGATATAGAGATATATATGAAGCCCAGATTAAAAGTGTGTATGTGCAGCTAAAATAAAATATCATTTATAGGTAACCTCATTTAGGATTTTATTAAGGAAGCAGTCCCTAAAATATGCCAACCTCAGATATGTTATTTATGGTGGTCTTAAGCTTCTCTAAAGATATCCAGTGAGTGCCTGTCTCAGCTGATTTGGACCCTGCATCATCTTCCTTTTAGCCTGCACTTGTCATTATCTAGTCTTGCAGCACAGATGTATGCTTTTGTTGCGTCAAAATGTGTGAGAAAAATAACATGCAGATTGCTACACAGAAGTGATGTTCATGTATGAGAACCACCTTGTGTAAAGTCATTCTTAAGATTCTGTGACTGCTCATATTGGTGTAACTGTGTACATCACTGGAATCATTCCAGTATCCTTGTAGTTCTCCTTTATGTTGTCTCTGGGTTTCAGATTTTGTTAATTAAGATAAAGACAATAAACATAATAATAATACTCTAATATTTATGAGGTATTACTGTCGTACTAGAATTAGCATTTAGTTAATAATAGGTAGTCAAATGTTTCATATGAAAGGAGCTTGCTTTTTTAAAAACTTGGAATTAAAAATAAAACTATTTTCTGTGTGCCAATATTAGCTTTCAATAGCATGTGAGCAGTAACTGTTGTAGTCTGTTCAGCAGTTCGTTGACTTAAAGAAGAATAGGTACTTTTGCATAGCCCCATTTTAATGCTTCAACTGCTTGTTCAAGTCCACCTGCTTGTTCAGTCACCATAAGCATTATTTTTTAGATTAAACTGCTGTTTGTGTTGCTGTTTAACAGCATGTAGTTAAAACATGTCATTCTGAATTTTGTGTAGCAGAATTGTCCTTTAGAATTACAGTGGTGCCTCGCAAGACGAAATTAATTCGTTCTGCGAGTTTTTTCACCTAGCGAATTTTTCGTCTTGCGAAGCACGGTGTCTGAAAAGTTTTGGAAAAGCTTCAAAAATCACCAAAAACCTCAAAAAAGGCTACCACACCGTGTTCTATGAGTTGCTCCTCGAAGTCAAGTCGCAACTGTATTAACGGTGTTAAGAAAAAGGAAACTTGCAAGACGTTTTCGTCTTGCGAAGCAAGCCCATAGGGAAATTCGTCTTGCGAAGCAGCTCAAAAAACGCAAAACCCTTTCGTCTAGCGAGTTTTTCGTCTTGCGAGGCATTCGTCTTGCGGGGCACCACTGTAGAGAGCAATAGAAAGAAAGCTTCTCTGATTATTCTTTTTTTTCTCTTTGTAGGTTGAAAGAAGAAAAGGACACCTGCATGCGGCCAGTGAAGATGCTCTTTACTTCGACATCAGCTATTTAAGCTGAATGCATTGTGATTTCCAGTAATTGAGACAGTGGTTCTGAAAGCTGTCTACATTAATGAAAAGAACAATGTAGTCAGCTTAATTGAATCATCAGTGTTGCATATTGAATAGAGCATGACAAATCCGATCTTGATGGACTTCTTCATATTAGGAGTATAGATCAATATACCTTTTATTTAAAGCCTTGTTTTTTGTAAGTTTTAATTATGGAGAATTATGAAAATGCACCTCCCCTTCCAAAAGAGCCAGCAACAGAAGCGAATGTGGAGAACCATTCTTGTCCCCCACCACTGCCGCCTAATGAACAGCCTCCACCACCTCCCCTGCAAACGTCCAGTGACGCAGAGGTAATGGACGTTGGCTCTGGTGGTGATGGACAGTCAGATACCCCTGCTGGGGACGCGCACACTGTCGGCAGAATACAACTTCTCACAAAGGGATCGTCATGCTACAAAAGTCGTCTTATCGTAGATCCTAATAGCGACCAAAGCCCAAGAACTGCTCGTCATGCGCCGTCAGTTAGAAAGTTCACCCCTGATCTTAAGTTGCTTAAAGATGTAAAGATTAGTGTTAGCTTTACAGAGAGCTGCAAAAGTAAAGACAGAAAAGTTCTGTACACTGGAGCTGAGCATGGTTATGAAGCAGATACAGATTTAGGTATTAATAATGTTAATGGGGGTATGCATGCTTGTCCTCTGGGTGGGGGTAGTAATGGTCAAGCTACACGAGTAGCTGGTGAAAATGATGACAAAAAGGAGGATGAAAATGATGTAGATCAGGAAAAGCGAGTTGAGTATGCAGTTCTGGATGATTTAGAAGATTTTACAGAAAATTTGATGGAAATAGATGAAGAAGGAGGGTTTACGTCTAAAGCAATCGTTCAGAGAGACAAAGTGGATGAAGAAACCTTAAGCTATTCTTACGAGGTAAGTAAATTCTGTTTCTAATTTCAAACATTTCTCCAGGTTTTATACATTAACTAAAAGGTCTCTGTACCAAGTAATATTCAGATTATAACAAATGCTTAAATTTGGGAGTGGTGTTAAGAGCTGCTTAACTGTATGAAATATACATTTAGACAGTACCGAGAATGGATATGTTGTGATTTGTTTTCTTTTTTTGTTTCAGTATGAAGGCTGTGAGCTTTGTTATTCTAGAGAATGCTAAGAAAGCGTCAAGTTATTAATAATTTACTTAAAACATGACACTTTAATTCTTAGTTGGCTTATGATGGGGATGGGATTTTGTGGATACCTGTACAAATCATTCTTGCTTTGACTTCAGTATTGTTTGAGGAGGAGAATAGATATAGGGGCATGGTATATCACAATGTGTTTTTCAGGATGAATTTGATAATGATGTGGATGCTTTGCTGGAAGAAGGCCTTTCTGTTCCTAAGAAAAGGAGAATTGATGAGAAATATGCAGGGGAGAGTGACCATCAATCTGATGGGGAGACAACTGTGCAGCCAATGATGACCAAAATAAAAACAGTTCTTAAAAGTAAGCTATTTACATTATGTATAACTATAGATATGTTTACTATGTACTCTTTTTTGCAGTAATACTTTTGAGGTAATGGTCTGAACATACCCACAATATATTAGTTATATTAGTCCAAAAGCAGTCCATTGGCCAGGTCTTGTGGTCTCCTTGATATCGGCCTTCTTTTTTCTTTCTGAAGCAGGTAGCAAAACCAGGAAGTTCCTGGTTGGCCACCATAGATGATAAGAAATACTGAGCTTGTAGGCTCCTTTGGGCCAGCCCAATATATTTTTGCACCTGAGGTGAACCACAAAATGCCCCCCCCCACCAGGGAAGAAGGGGTGTGAAGAGCTACGTCAGGAATAAGGGGAGAATTAAAGATCTGTATCTGGAGCAAGGGTGGAAGGAAACTAGTAGCAGCACCTATTTGCCAAGTGGCTACTGTAGCTGCTGAGGAGGTAACAGATCTGGCTTCCAAAGAGTGTACTACAGCTGTCACTGCCATTGGTGCAGTGGCAGCAGTGGGCAATGCATTCCTTGGGGGTTGGATCTACTGCCCCTGTGGATCCTGCCCCCTGAGGTGGTCACTTCATCTTGCCTCATGGGTGGGCTGGCCCTGAGGCTCACACAGGCTGTGTAACCCAGGTAGATTGGGATCTCTGGATGATCTGCAGTAGATTGGCAAGGGTTTCTGAGTCTCAATTGCTGAACAGTATCAACTGCAATGTGACCCAACCCCAACCCCCATGTCCCATTAGACGGATGAAACAAGGAAAGCTTGGAGTGCCAAAAGTACATTTCTGTGTGGAAGAATGATGAACTCTGCTTGGTTCTGTTACTTAAAACCACTTGCTCAGCAGCTGCTTAGAGACATCACACGCTCTTAAATCTAAGTGTGCGTCTTTTGGATCTAGCTCTTCTTTGATCTTGAGGCTCTATTAAAATCCACAGTAGATCCCGCAAGCCTTATGTCTGCTCTACCCTGTCGTAGACATTTATTGTATATTAGTGTTGTGGAATCCTAAAGGAGAATATTTTAGATAGATGTTGAATGTGAGGTTTGTGAAGGTAAACTGTGAACACCTTCATTAGAAATCTTCGAGGGGTACTAAACTTGTGGAGAATATGCAGTTTTTATTCTCGTTAGGACCAGTATCTCGGAGGAAAAATAACATCTCATTAAAGTGCCACACATTGGTTTTGCAGGCTGGTGATACTCGGCAGCCCAATTCATTGCACTTGGAAATAAGTCTTGCCTTGTTCAGTGGTAGTTTCTGTCAAATAAGTGTGCTCAGGATTGCAGCCTAAATCAAGCTGGTTATGATGTGGAAAAGAGTATTAAATATTTTGCCTTTTGCTTGATTTTTTTAAAAAAATGCATATGGCTTCTCTTGAAGTTAATAAATTACAATAAAGATGGAATGTTTTCAGTCCTTTGTGAAGCCACAAAAAGGGGGCAAGTACATATTCCTAGGGATTTGCATTCCCTGCTCTTTTTCTGATAAAAAAGGAGAGGTGCAAAAAGAGGCATGCAATAAATTTATTTAACAGCGGTTAGTATTTGTGAGAAATCAATCTTTCAGTGTGGTAGCACCCACTGCCATACTTTAGGGAAGTCTACCCAGATATGTTGTCATGTTTAAATCTGGCTTTCAGTTCATCATCAATTTTAATTATTTTTTCAAAGGTTTTAAGTCAGAGCTTTCCAAATTGTGTGACAACATGTTAGTGTGTCAGCTGCAGTGTGTAGGTGTGTTGCGTGAATGCTCCCTGTGCTGCTAAGGGGTTAGTTTAACCTCCAGTTTGCTAGTAAATCTGAAATACTTGTCATGAAATAATGTGTGTCTAAAAAATGTGTAACCAACCCGAAAAGTTGGGAAAATTCTGCTTTAAGTAGTTGTTTTGCTGTTTTTTACTGATAAATTATTCATTTTGTTCTTTTTGTAAACAGCTTGTAAGGGTTTTAAAAAGTTGATATGGTGCAGCAAACAAGTTGCAGCTTGAATAATACTGAGGATAAGAGAGAGAGAGAAATAAAACAATATATTCATATTTACTTCCGTTTTGAACTTGCTGTTCAAAATACTGTTTCACCCTGGAAAGCAAATTGCTAACTTTGCGTACAGGTTGGGAGTAAATGCAATCTGACCACTTCAAAATATTACCGGGACGTATGGGGCATCGATTGAATGTCATTGTGGGCCTTCAAAAACAGGGAGCTCCTTCACAGCCTTGCTATTAACTAGGGGTTGGGAGAGGTGGCAGCAGCTTTTACTCTCCTCTTGGTTGATCATTTACACTGATATATTTCTTTGATATATAACTTCAGACTTCTTGTGTATCCTTCCAACCACTTTTGTTGTGGTAAGACGTCTTGTGCATTGAGCAGTTTCTCCTTTTTTCTGAAGGTCGTGGCCGTCCACCTACAGAGCCCTTGCCTGATGGATGGATCATGACATTCCATAACTCTGGCATTCCTGTATATCTGCACCGAGAATCCAGAGTTGTCACCTGGTCCAGACCTTACTTCTTAGGAACAGGAAGCATAAGGGTATGGAACAGACTTTAATAAATTTGGTCATTTAGAGAAATTAGATTTTGAATATATCTGTAGCCTGTTGTGATTATTCGTAGATATACTGGTGACAAAATGTCACTTAATATAGTTGCCTAAAGACCTACTTTGGTTTTACTTGCTGGTTCAGTTTATGTTTCTAAAAATGTGCTGTGTTTCTAAGAATTAGTTTCCACAGTAGCTTGGGAAACCAAGTTAAATATGAAGGTATCTGAATAATATCATGTAGATTGTATGGGGAAATATTGCCTCTTTTAATGCCATTTGTATAAATATATTTTAGAATTTTACTAGGCTGTATCTAAGTCATAATTGGAAACATACAGCAAATTCAACAATGTTATAAAATTTTGTATATTCACAATCATATCGTGCTGTTGCTTCATTATCTTCATTTATTAAACTGGGCATTTTATAGGAGCACTGCAGTTCCAGTGGATTGCACTTACGTCCACATGGTATTCTGGTAATAATTGAATAACTGCATTAACAAATAAAATAATAAATTCCGCATGACTTTGCATAGCTCCAAAGTGCAATTCCCTTTTGTTCACCTGCATACAACTTCCATTCAGATGTTGAAGGTTATAAATGGTTGACATGCTGTGGCTGGCTATATAAAGCATAAAATAGCTTTTCGACAACATAGTCCATTTTCTTGAAAATGCTCACCTAGCAAATCTCTACAAAGTTCTCAGGATCTCAGGCTTTGCTGGTGTATGATAGGGGAGGCATATAGCAAACTTTGAACACTACTGGAAGATGTTAGATCTGGGTTTTTAGATATGTTCTCATAATTTTAACTTTAAAAATTTATATTTGCAGAAACATGATCCCCCGTTGAGTAGCATTCCATGTTTGCATTATAAGAAAATGAAGGAAAATGAGGAAAGGGAACAAAGTAATGACATCACCCCAAATGGGGAAGTATCGCCTATAAAACTCATGGATAAGTCTTTAGAATTTGACTGCCAAACAGAGGAGCCGGACTCCACTGCTGCTGATTCTGGGACTTTAGATGAGAAAGACCCACCCGGGGGAGATGCAGCACAAGGAGCCTTAGGTCAAGTTAAGGCCAAGGTTGAGGTGTGCAAAGATGAATCAGTAGGTAAGTGTCAAAAATGTTGATTTATTGAGTGGTAAGAATCTAACTCAAGCATGTAGGCTTCCTTGTGGATACTATGGCACTTGGCTTACAGATTTAGAACTTGCGAACGCAGAGGGCTGCAAGCCTAGGAGATTTCTATACTACACCCATTGTTGTTGTTGTTTAGTTGTTTAGTCGTGTCTGACTCTTCGTGACCCCATGGACCAGAGCACGCCAGGCACTCCTGTCTTCCACTGCCTCCCGCAGTTTGGTCAGACTCATGTTTGTAGCTTCGAGAACACTGTCCAACCATCTCGTCTTCTGACGTCCCCTTCTCCTTGTGCCCTCCATCTTTCCCAACATCAGGGTCTTTTCCAGGGAGTCTTCTCTTCTCATGAGGTGGCCAAAGTCTTGGAGCCTCAGTTTCAGGATCTGTCCTTCCAGTGAGCACTCAGGGCTGATTTCCTGAAGAATGGATGCGTTTCATCTTCTTGCAGTCCATGGGACTCTCAAGAGTCTCCTCCAGCACCATAATTCAAAAGCATTCATTCTTCAGCGATCAGCCTTCTTTATGGTCCAGCTCTCACTTCCATACATCACTACTGGGAAAACCATGTCTTTAACTATACGGACCTTTGTTGGCAAGGTGATGTCTCTGCTTTTTAAGATGCTGTCTAGGTTTGTCATTGCTTTTCTCCCAAGGAGCAGGCATCTTTTAATTTCGTGACTGCTGTCACCATCTGCAGTAATCATGGAGCCCAAGAAAGAAAAATCTCTCACTGCCTCCATTTCTTCCCCTTTTATTTGCCAGGAGGTGATGGGACCAGTGGGCATGATCTTAGTTTTTTTGATGTTGAGCTTCAGACCATATTTTGCGCTCTCCTCTTTCACCCTCAATAAAAGGTTCTTTAATTCCTCCTCACTTTCTGCCATCAAGGTTGTGTCATCTGCATATCTGAGGTTGTTGATATTTCTTCCAGCAATCTTAATTCCAGCTTGGGATTCATCCAGCCCAGCCTTTCACATGATGATTTCTGCATATAAGTTAAATAAGCAGGGAGACAATATACAGCCTTGCCGTACTCCTTTCCCAATTTTGAACCAATCAGTTGTTCCATATCCAGTTCTAACTGTAGCTTCTTGTCCCACATAGAGATTTCTCAGGAGACAGATGAGGTGACCAGGCACTCCCATTTCTTTAAGAACTTGCCATAATTTGCTGTGGTCGACACAGTCAAAGGCTTTTGCATGGTCAATGAAGCAGAAGTAGATGTCTTTCTGGAACTCTCTAGCTTTCGCCATAATCCAGCGCATGTTTGCAATTTGGTCTCTGGTTCCTCTGCCCCTTCGAAATCCAGCTTGCAGTACAGTAAATGCTAATTCGGTATTCCATTTCTCCTTCAATTTGTAATGAAATGCTGCTGCTGCTTGTGTGTTTTAAATACAATTCCATTGTATTTAGTTGTAGTTATAAGCATTTAGTTGGTTTGTTGTATGCTGCATCCCTTTTTCAGTTCTCCGATGGAAGCACATGTTAAAATAATTTGGATGTGCAGTAAAACTAATGTATAAATCTTTACTTCAAATATTCCATCATCATGCATAGTGAAATGCTAGAATTGTAGCATAGCTGGGACGTGCCAGCCATCAAAACTAGGGGTTGCTAACCTTTTGAGGCCTGTGGGCACACTTGCAAACTGGGGACATTTGAGTGGGCACGCTTGCACACAGCAGCAGAACGCTTCTTTTGAGCCTAACCATTTTGTCACTGTCTTTGTAATGTAAAAGTGGTAGTTTTAATTGACCGTGGGGATTGAATATTTTTCCTAGATCTTGAAGATTTTAGACACTATCTTGAAAAGCGTTTTGATTTTGAACAAGTAACTGTAAAGAAATTCAGAACCTGGGCAGAGAGACGACAGTTCAATCGTGAGATGAAGAGGAAACAAGCAGAATCTGAGCGACCCATTTTACCAGCCAATCAGAAACTTATTACTTTGTCTGTGCAAGATGCACCCACAAAAAAAGGTAAGCCGTTTTATGTATGTTAACTTTTTTCATTTGACGAGTGCTTAGTTTTTGTCTGAGTTGCATTAGTACTGGAAGTAACAAAATGCATGTGTAAAAATGATCCTAGCTTCCCTGCAGAACAGGTTGCTTGCAATCACCTGGTTCCTCTTTAAATATGAAAATTTGGGTTTGCATACCCCAAAATGGTCAGGGCACCAGGTTCTAATAGGGCTCAATTGATGATTTCCCTGCCTTTCATAAAACTGACTTTCTTGCCAAAAACTTTTTTTGAATGCTTATAGAAGTCTTGTCTTGATTTCAAGCTATGACAGTATTCAAACTGCTTGTCTTCATTACAGATAATTGCTTTTGGATATGGTAATGTTTTGTTTTAGAAGGATCTGGGACATAATACTTTCCTTGTTTGATTGTGCAGCGACCAATTTGTTGTAAGACCATGTGAGGAGAGGTACAGAAGTAATGAAGCCATGCTATCTGACTTACACTTTATGGAAGCTTTCCCAAGTACTTCTGTAGCTTGAACCTAATTCTGTACTTGGCAAGTGTAGAATGGTCTACCTGAAATACTTTGCTTTGTGGAGCAGGAAGTGATGGAAACTGAATGGGAAGGGCCAGAGCTCTATTGCAGAACATTGCTTTCTATGCATAAGGTCTCTGGTTCAATCTTGAGCATCTCCAGGAAGGGGTGGTAGAGGCATGTCTGAAACCTTGTCAAGCTGCTATCAATCAGTGTAGACCAGTGTTTCCCAACCATGGGTTTCCAGATCACAGTTCCCATCATCCCTGACCACTGGTCTTGCTAGCTAGGGATGTTGGGACCCGTAGTCCAAAAACAACTGGAGACCCAAGTTTGGGAATTGCTGGTATAGACAGTACTGAGCTCTGACTTTATAAGCAGCTTCCTATAAGCAGATCATTGAACGTGAAATAGAATATGCCAGTTATTGTCATTGGGATTGGTTATTGGAGATATTCTATATAGCTTCTCCAAAATGAACACTCTGAAATTAAGGAGCGAGTGCACACATACCCAGCCAATGACTCTGCATGTGATAGAAATGTGTCTCCTTTTCCCCCTCACACATAAAGTATTGTGTAATGTGGGTGTTTCAGTTATAGAGGCATGTCCAAGTGATTCTTGCACTTTGAGAAATGTTATGTTGGGGATGAGTAGAAGAGGGTATGTACCTGCCCCTCTTTCAGGCAAACTGAGTAGTATGTGAACTTGTCTAAGCTGAATTAGAATACTGATTTTACTTTTTGCTTTATGATCAGGAGCTCCTAATCTATATGTTATGCTGTTGGTAGTAAAATCCTTAAAGGCATTTGAAAAATGTTTTTCTTAATAGAGTTTGTTATTAATCCCAATGGGAAGTCTGAAGTTTGCATCCTTCATGAATATATGCAACGAGTCCTAAAGGTTCGACCTGTTTACAATTTCTTTGAATGTGGTAAGTCTTCACTATAGTATTTTTTTGTAGGACAACAGTTACTTGCAGTGTCTGGGCTGTACTTGATCTAAGCTTGAGCCAAGTATTCCAGGAAAATAAACAGTATAGGCATTGACAGGATGCGCACTGCATCTAGAATAATGTAAATTAAGAAGTGTCCCTTGTTGGTTTTGAAGGAAAAACTGACTCATTGTAATGTGCAGATTCCTAGTTTTGTTCATTCAAAATGTCAATCACCAACAAATGGAAATCAAAGTCTTAAGATAGCAGGTCATTGACCAGCTAATGTGGAATCTGAGAACTACTAAATTAAGAGTTGCATATTGATAGCACTTGTACAACCTTTTTAGATTACATCTTAGAACTTTAACATAGCATCTGAGGACTGTGTTAGCATTTCAAAAACTTCTTTTTTAGTAGTTATGTCACAAACAGATGACATAAGGAAATTGTCGGTTTTTATTCTGTAAACCTGTGATGAAAGCAGCCTGTTTGCATTATTTGGTCAAAATCACTTTAGTTTATCTTACACAAAGAGAATTGGTAGTTCTCAGACATCCTAAATCATGTAGGTTTAGGATTTGTTTAGAATATGGTGGCTTCCCATTTTCTCTCCTTTTTAAAGAGAACCCAAGTGAGCCTTTTGGAGCCTCGGTTATTATTGATGGAGTAACTTATGGGGCAGGTACAGCAAGCAGCAAGAAACTTGCGAAGAATAAAGCTGGTAATGTAAACATATTTAAATATCATATATTGAATGTGTGCTTGATAGCCAGTACCAATAAGGTTGCAATCCAAAGAGTGTATGCATTTCAGCTCTACTGTCGCAAAATGGGCTTTACTCCGTAATAAATACATGCAGGTTTAGGGTGTATGTACCTTTTAATACAGGGGTAGCTAACCTTTGCAGTCATCCAGGGGCCGTATGTTGTAATGGGCATGTAAGTGGGCATGATTAATTTTGTTTTTTAAAAAATGCAGTCGGGAAGGGGGACCAAAAAAGCTTTGGGCTTCATACATCACAGTGGGGAGCCAGTTTTTTAAAAAATTAAAAATTACTATTTTAAAAAAATGACAGGTTGGAGAGGATATGCGAGTCATGGGTTAGCAATCCCTTCTTTAATGGATAATATTGAGAACAACGTTCTTGAACGATTTAAGAAACAATTATAGTACTAGTTCTACAATGTATGGATTAAATAGATTTAGAAGAACTCCTTTAACCTTTTAAACAGGTGAAGCAAAGGATGGTGGCTCATGAGGAAAGATGCAGCCTTGGGGCTGCAGTACAGTATTACTTCTCATATTTTTAAGTTGGTGGGATTCAAGCAGTCTCTAACAATGAGCAGGACTGCAGTCTTGGAGCCCTGATGTAATGTATGGAGAGTTCATAGCCTCAGAGCTTGGTGGATTGAGCCTGTGGTATTTAATACAGTGGAGGATGTGAGGGCGATCTGGCTGCGACATCTGTCACCCCATTGATCGCCAGGGTTGATTCGGCTGATCTGGCTGGCTAGGCGGGTGTCCCCTTCCTCCCTCACCGCTCCATGTGCGTCCCTCCCGAAGCTGCGCGCTCGGTGGAAGAGGACGACCATCCCAGATAGAAGGAGTGTACCGTTCTTCGGTCAAGGGTATACGATAGCTGTGCTCCCCTGCTAGAACCTCCAAACAAGCTCAAGGTATTTAATACAGTGGTGCCTCGCAAGACGAAATTAATTCGTTCCGCGAGTTTTTTTGTCTAGCGAATTTTTCGTCTTGCGAAGCACGAAATCCCATAGGAATGCATTGAAATTCAATTAATGCGTTCCTATGGTCAAAAAAAGTCCAAACAAAGCCAAATTTGGTACAACAAGAGTTTATTAAGTGCTCTTTAAAGTCACACATACTGTAAAGAGCATTTCAAAAATTGAAGGAACAATAAATTAAGTTTCTAAACATGACAGAAAAACATTTAAAAATCAACAAAGTGTACAGTACATTTTCTAAGACTCTGGGGGACAACTCGAAGAAGGTTCCTCTTCCACTCTTTGCTTCTTAATGAAGAACCCCCTCCCCAACTGTTCCCCCAGCCACCCACCACACAGAAATTCAAATCCAGAATTTTTTTTTAAAAACAGCAGAGTGGCCCAATGGTCACAGAAAATCATAAAAATGCAGGGGAAAAAACACAAGCTTCCAGATTCTTGCAAACCCCTCCCCAACACCAAGTCCTTGAATTCCAAACACCCCAACCCAAAATCCAAAACCCCCCCAAAAAGTTTTAAAAGTTTAACTTACCAAATGGCTGCAAAAGAAGTTTTGGAAAAGCTTCAAAAATCACCAAAGTCTTTAAAAACCTCAAAAAAGGCTACCACACCGCGTTCTATGAGTTGCTCCTCGAAGTCAAGTCGCAACTGTATTAACGGTGTTAAGAAAAAGGAAACAAACTTGCAAGACGTTTTCGTTTTTCGTCTTGCAAAGCAAGCCCATAGGGAAATTCGTCTTGCGAAGCAGCTCAAAAAACGCAAAACCCTTTCGTCTAGCGAGTTTTTTGTCTTGCGAGGCATTTGTCTTGCGGGGCATCACTGTATTGATTCTGTAAATGCTGTATAAACACATCCTGTGCTTATCACACAAGTTGATTGTAAAATAGAAGTCTTTTTTCTACTGTAAAAACAGTTGGAAATTTTTGTTTTTGGTTCATTGACATTTGTCAGAAATGTAATTTTGTGCAATACGCGATTATGGCAAGACCCTAACCCTTTCATTATCTTCCATAGCCCGAGCTACACTGGAAATCCTCATTCCTGATTTTGTTAAACAGACCTCTGAGGAAAAGCCCAAAGATAGTGAGGAACTAGAGGTATGGACTTTACAATGCAATCCTGTGCATCTTAACATGGAAGTAAATCCCATTGAACTCAGTGGGAATTGCTTCCCAGTGTGTGTAGGATTGCAACTTTAATGGAATGTGATACATTGTTGTTGTTTTTTGTGGTGGTGTATTTTTATCTTGAGGGACGCCGGTGGTGCTGTGGTCTAAACCACTGAGCCTAGGGCTTGCCGATCGGAAGGTCAGCGATTTGAATCCCCGCAACGGGGTGAGCTCCCGTTGCTCGGTCCCAGCTCCTGCCAACCTAGCAGTTCGAAAGCACGCCAATGCAAGTAGATAAATATGTACCACTGCGGCGGGAAGGTAAACGGCGTTTCCGTGCGCTGCTCTGGTTCGCCAGAGGCGGCTTAGTCATGCTGGCCACATGACCCGGACAAACTGTCTGCGGACAAACATCGGCTCCCTTGGCCAGTAAAGCGAGATGAGCGCCGCATCCCCAGAGTCGTTCACAACTGGACTTAACTGTCAGGGGTCCTTTACCTTTACCTTTTTATTTTTAGCTTAACCCACACAGTAGCATTTTGCAGTTCTTTTAATAATTAGTTGCATTATCTTACATTGTAGACTGTATGAAAGTGCTTTGAGGATAAAGTTTCAAAAAGTTTTACACTGACACTTTTGAAATAGTGGATTATATCCAAGTGCTCATCATTTAAGAGTAGACCTATTGAAATCAAGTTACTCAAAGTTTATTTAAATGAGTATGACTTAGTTGGAAATATCCCAGTTTCACTAGTAGACAAATATTTTTTTTAAACTGGTGATTAACATTTTCCAACACATAAGTTCATAGATTCATGAGTATAGCTGTTCAGACATGCTAAAATCAGATTGCAATCCTATACACACCTGAGGGCAAGTTCAATTGATTTCAGTAAGGGCTTAACTTTGGAGTAGACATACATAGGATAGCAATGTCATATGATAACCTATTTCCAGTGTCTTAAAATGTAACAGTATGTGTCTGCTGTTGAATTGTCATGGTTTGGAATATTTACAACCAGTCCAATAAAATTATTTCTAAATAAAGCTTAGAATTTGTTTTAAATATAATATTTAAATCACACTGAATACGTTTTATTGAATTTTTGCTCCAGTCGTTCTTTGCTCTTCAGAAGAGTTAAGATGTTTGTGCAGCATATAATATTAATACATTTTTAGTCTTATCAAATGTAACCCAGTTGTAAATGCTAAATCAGATCTACATCAACCTTAGGACAGTGGGAAATGTTCAGGCTGAAAGTCTTCCAGAAATACTCAACAATGAACCTAGATATTTTCCTGGACTATCTAGAATAGGGGGGAAAGTGGGTAATATGAAATTTCATTGAACTTGTCAAAATTTTGAAGCTGAAATGATCTGCTTAATAAGCTGAAATAGGAGTGAGTCTTGCACATCACTGCTTATTTCCTTCTTTCTTAGCAAATTGCAGTTATGCATGGAAGTCTTCAGTTGAACATTTACCAGTTCCGATTAAATGGGAATCTACAGTTACCAATTTTAGAACAAGGCTGGATCTTAGCAGCTTTTTGGAGCTAGTTTATGAGCTGATGTTTTCCAAATCTGGTAGCAATAGTTTTCTGGTTCAGATGAAATGGGAGATTATGGTTAATTGAAGAGTTCCTGGCTTATTGTGCTGGGCTGAGGCAGCAGGTTGACAGAAGACTTGGGGCATTTTCTTGCCTTATTCATCTGAGATAAGATTGTCTGACTGCTGTGTGTGACTTGTAATAAACTGATTATGACAGTCATTTCCCCCTCTTTCCAAATATTACTATCTTTTAAGGCTAGGATTATATGTATTTAGGGTTTTTTCCAGCCTTTACTCATAGTCTTCCAAAACTGTATTAATCTTTGTTTTAGGCTTCCTTAAAATGGAGTATGTGGCCAGCATAATTATCTTGCTAACTAAAGTGAAGCCAAAGCAAAATAAAGTAGTGGTATTCTTATATAGTGAAACATTTATTTCCCAATGAATTCATTTAAGGCTGCACAAAATGGCAATAAATAATAAATTTTGATGGCACAATGCTATGCAGAGTGTTCTGCTTAGTACTGCAGCTCCATCCTTCAGGCATAAACTTTAAAGTCAAGGCTCAGAATTCCTTTTTGCCATTTAAGTAATGATGATCTACCAATTTTGTTGCAGTATTTTAACCATATCAGTATTGAGGACTCACGGGTATACGAACTGACCAGTAAAGCTGGACTATTGTCTCCATATCAAATCCTTCATGAGTGCCTTAAAAGGTAAGGTTGGGTACTGCTAATGTGTTCAGTAGAATTACGGATATCCCAATGTACATTCAAATCTCCTGAGCAGTTGTGAGGGGGGGGTGCTTTTTACTAATTAAAATTATGTTCATATGTTCTTCTGTTTTTTGTTAATGTTACAATGGCACAAACAATTCATGCTTGAATTCATGCTTACAGACAGTCCCCTAACCTGTGACAGCTATTCATCAACAGTAGTGGGACCATGGAACCATCTGATGGGAAACATGAGCCTAGAAGTCAGCACAAACTCTCATGCCAACTATACGTTTGCTATACTTTTCAGTAATAGTGCTCACAAAGCAGATGTAAAGTTTGACTCTGAACCAAACAGTTTAGCTTGCCCTCTCAAATGCAGGCATGTTAAATTATTTGTTTTGGCATGATACTTCCAAATTACACACTTTATAGACACATTAATTAAAATGGAAGAGCATTCAGCATGTTAATTCCCCCAGTGAAATCTTGAGAAATGCAAATGTGCTTAACTTCGGCAATATTTTTGTGGGGTTTTTTAAGATGTTAAAGAAACATTCATTTTTGACCGGTTGTTTGTTTTGCACAAAAGCAATATTCAATATTAGGAGCATGTGTAGAATGTTGGGTAGAAAACAGGATTTGTTGGTTAGATAGAAATAAAAATAATTTTTCATTAGCCAGATCTCTTACTTTTGAAACTTTGTTAGCCACATGTGGTATAAGTAGAGATTGTGGTTTGGTATGCTAACACCATTTCATCTCTGTAAGAAACCATGGAATGGGTGACACATCCATCAAGTTTGAAGTGATTCCTGGTAAAAATCAGAAGAGTGAATATGTCATGACATGTGGGAAGCACACTGTGCGTGGCTGGTGTAAGTATGATGGCTGGTTTGAAAGCCTTTGAGATGAATATTCCTCTTCATTCTCTGCTTGATTGTGTAGCATTTGTTTCTAATTTTCCTGATCTTTGTGCTTTACCTGTGTTCTTGTATACACCAGTCTCATGGCCTTGACACCACTGTTAATTAAGATAGGAATTTGGATCTAGATATTAAGTATTTAGGAACTACACCTGGGAATTTCATGGCGTTGTGAGACTGAAATGCTCTTCCTGAGATATGGGACTTGTATATTGGAAATGCACAAATATTAGGAATAGAAAAGGCATCTTGTTGTGAAATGTTGCCAGGATTAGATGACATTTCCATACACACACCCCTTTTTAAGGGGTTGGTATTTTTTATCTTCCTGGGTTGGATCAGTTTAAATCAGCTTGGAGGGCTAATGGTGGTCCCTATGGGCCAGAAGCATGACTCTTGCTATTGAGTCATGCCTTCAATGTAGTGGGCCAAGTTCTATAGAACTTGTTCCCTTTAAGCACAGTCCCTATTAGGTTTCAAATGCCAGGTTAAAATGGTTTTATTTCAGGAGATCTTTGCACTATGAATGCAGTTCTAATGTTTCTGTTTCTGATGTTTTAAATTCAATTTCATTCTGGACTGAGCTGCTTTGAGATATATAACGGAAAAGTATAAATTTCATAAATAGAGAGATAAATAATTACACTTAGGTTCTGTGGAAATTGGTATGAAAAGTCATGTCTTGGGTTGCAGTTATTTAAATGGGAGCTGGTTGCAGCTTAGTGTGGACCTAATCTTGACTTTCCATAATGATTATGAACCAATTACTACAAAGGGTTTTAAAAAGCTCTGATGTGGACCTGCTTTTCCTCCCAAAACTTTGTTTCATGGCAATTATGCAGGCAAAAACAAGAGAGTTGGGAAACAGTTGGCATCTCAGAAAATCCTTCAGCTGCTTCATCCACATGTGAAAAACTGGGGGTCCTTATTGCGCATGTATGGAAGAGAGAGCAGTAAGATGGTTAAGCAGGTAAGTTATGTATGCTTTGCTCTGTTAACTTTCTGAATCGTTTTTTGTCTTCTTATTAAAGCTATGCAATACTTAAATTCAATTCCTCATAATGATGCTGTTTAAATGCCGTGGTTGCAAACTCCTTAACATTGAGACTGCTGTGTTGCAAAGATGCTGATGTGATCCATAAGTTGAGTTTATGCAGCAAAAACCCATGAGGGAGTGCAAATGCTTACACTGAGCAATAATCTGGGACCACATGCATACACCAATCCAGAAAGTGTTCCTTACATGAGCTGCTGCAACAGTTAGTGTCCTGACATTCTTGAAGTTTTAGGCACAGTTTGGCAGGCTGAATAGATCAGGAGGAAGAGCCCTTACAGCATCACCTGTGTGTAAGAGAACTGGTGCAACTTGAGGGATACCATACTTCCATCATGTTGCCATTTATTTATGAAAATATTTTCATTCTACAAAATGAAAGTACAAAATCTCCAGCGTGGTTTCTTCTCCTATATTTATCTATTTACTTAATATATAAGCAAACCACCACAAGGTGGCTTACAATAAAACAGCTAAAACCACAAAACAATTGTGAAATAATATAATTAACAATAGATAAAAGCATAGACAGGGGCTGGGGGGGATCAGCAATAAGTGTGCCAGAATAAAAAGTCTTCAAAGAATTAGAGGTTACAAGAAAGGGGGCCCAAGTGAAGTTACCAGGGGAGGGAATTCCACAACACTGGGGGCATCATTGCAAAAACCCTGTCCCTAGCACTCGCCAATTTGGTCAGCCTTAGTAGTAAACATATATTATAAAAATAACCTTCCTCTTGAAGATGAAAATGGGAGCTCTTTCTTTAGTCTTTCTGATACTTTGTGATACAGGAGACGTCTGATAAAAGTGTGATAGAGCTTCAGCAGTATGCCAAAAAGAACAAGCCAAATCTGCACATTCTTAACAAGTTACAGGAAGAAATGAAGAAGTTGGCACAAGAAAGGGTAAGTGCATGATTACTAATTTTAAAATTTGTTTAATTCTGAGAACATGCATGAAAGCTGTGTTTATATTTCTTGACAGTTTGACTTCATACGCATTGCAGAAATTTAAAGTTAAATTTTGAAAGAACTAGTTTTTATTCTTCTGTGATGCTTTTTCAGTTAACAAATTCCTTACTGTTCAAACAAAGGTCACTATGGTTATTTAGGATGCAAACATTTTGAAGTATCTCCTGTGTTGTGACTGTTTATAATCTTGCTGTGATGACTTCTTCTTCTTCATGACTGGCCTTTGTTCTTGCATGGAAATGTGGCTGTCACAGGGGGTTGGCATGTCAGTTTTCCCTTACGGCCCATCAGTATAAACAACTTGCTTAGACTATTGCTTTCTTTTTCTAATCTTTGTAATTCAGTTCTCTGTTAGCAAGTATTCTGTAGGCATAGGTTGATTGCTGTTAAGCACTAAAAGAAAATCTTCCCCCACCAAATCAGAGGTTAAGTGTGAAAGGGGAGTTGCCACATTTTCATCTGTGATCAATTTCAGATTCCCCTTGCAAAAGGGAACATAGAGACTTGCACTAAAAAGTAGCCTTTGTGTCCTGCATTTTCGCAATATAGATGCTAATCTCTTCCTTTTAGTAATTAGGGTGCCATGGGGCTAAAATGAGAAAATTCTGGTTTTTGATCTGTTGAAATGTTTTCAAAATGTTGACACCATCTATGTGTACAAGTTTGTTTTTAATTATGGTTGGCTTCTTATATCTTTAAGGAGGAAACTCGAAAGAAACCCAAGATGACAATTGTCGAATCTGCTCAACCTGGCAGCGAGCCTCTGTGTACTGTTGATGTGTGATCAGAATGAATAATTGGGGAGCAATAAAACATGTGAAGAAAGCTAGTCCCCCTCACCCAATTTAATTAATAATTGGTTTGCTTCAGAATGCAAAATAATGTAACAATCCAAGCTGCTTCAAATATGCATTGTTCTTTTGCATAATCAGGGCAATAGTACTGAACTTTTGAGGGTTTTTTTAAAAACCTCTGAGATATACATTTATACAAGACAGCAAAAATCTGTGTGGGTCAATGTATAGAAGTGGGCAGAAAAGCATGTTCACACAGGATAAGCTGAAGTAAGCACTCCCCCACCCCTTTTGAAACTATTATGCTGTCTTTGAATGGATATGTTTAAGGATTAATCCAGAATGTCTATGTAAAGAGTGGAGTGAATGTATAATATAGGAATACAGCTGTACACACTCTCGTATGAACATGCTGACAACTGTTTTCTCAAAAAGAGCTTTGTTGCATTTCAGCACAAAATAATATGCACTGATAAGACACTTTTGACAACTACATTGAAGAAAAGTGGAAAGCAATGTTCCTTAATGCCATTAAGATTAGGCCAGTGCTGCTTGTTTTTGAATTTTGGCAGGCATAATATTTTTAATATTCTGGTACAGTGGTCTTTAGACAGTAAGAATGGCACCTGCAGTGTTGAGCACCAGTGTGTCTCTTGTTTTCAAAATTACTGGCTATATTTACTTAAAATATTAAAAAAAAGAAGATAGGGAAACATAGGAAAAACCATAATAGTTTACATAAAAGACAACTGGAAAGGAGTATATAGCTTCTAATTATTTTTACCATAATTAATTACAGGTGATTGGGAGTGGATGACTAAGCACCAGTGCTCTGCAGCCTGTTCTTATTCTGGTCTTGAGAGAGTCCTCCACAATTAATTAGAATGAACTGAGAGTGAGCAGTGATGGTGCTTGGTAATTTGCATTTCCTTCTGTTTTTAAGACCCCACTTGAAAACAGTTTGAAAATATACTGACAGTTCTAACAATTAAAATAGAGATTTAATTGCATCTCCCTTTATGGTATATATATTTTTATTTAATGCAGCTAGATCTAATTGATACTTCAATCTCATGCACCCTATTACCTTTAAACAAACATGAAAAACCCTTTCCTTTGTGAATTGACGAATGGCAGTCATGAAAATCACTGGAAGCATTCTTCACTGGAAGAGTTTTAACATTTTCAAAAAAAGTTGTCACTGGCTTTGTTTTATTAAATGTTTAGCATTTGCAGAGTAGTTTCTGCACGGAAACTATTAGAATGTAAATTGGGGTACATCAGAGGACTTTAATAAGATCTTCTGCATAAGTTGTATTGAGTTGAAATAAAGAATATGAATATGCAAGTTGTTGTCTTTATATAGTTTCTTAAGCTGTCAATATCCGCTGCAAGATACTGAATAGCTAACACATGGCCCTAAAAAAAACATACAGTGTGGTCCAGAAATACTTCTACACTTAAGATTTACACTCCAGAAATACTACAGTTCAGGCCCTTTGCTAAGGTATCTCCTAGTACAGTGTATGTTACAGTGGATATCTGTTAAGTTATACTCATTTCTAGATGTCTGCTGCAACAGTCACAAGAAAATAATGCAGCAGGAGACCATTAAATGGAAGTGGTAGTGGTTTGTTCCAAGACCTTTTAGGAGGAAGTAGGCCCAGGGTCCCACCTCATACTTGAGATGGGTTGTACAGGCTCCATGAAAGGGCATTCTAGAGTGCCAGAAATTGAGTTGCCTGATCCAGTTTCATTGCTTCCCACTCGGAATGCAAATTTTCTACAGTTCTTAGTGCCATACATTCGTTACACAACTCAGTTTGACATTGGGTATACATAGATTTGCCAGGTGGTAACTTAATTGGGTGGTGTCTAGTACTATATGCTAACTCAACTGTAGTGTTCCACCAAAGCTACCTTTCGGATCCTAATCAAATTATCTTGCAAAATGCTTAAATGCTCCCTGCATTGTACATTACTGCTTGGCACAGCCATTTTGATTCACCCAGTTTCTTGCCACCAGTTACCAAGAGCAGGCAGCCTGTGATGCATAAATTGGTAATACTGAAAACCTCTTGATGAAATGTTATTGGACATCTGTGTGCCCCAGCTGATAGGGTTTTGTCTTACGAACCAGAGGAAGCAGACTACTTGAAAGCTCCCAGCTGGAAGCCTCTTATTGTAGTATGTTATGCTTACCCTTGGTAATTTTGGCAGTAGTGAGCCCATGCTAACATTGAGATATAGCCTTTATTCAAGCTTAAGTGTTTTCATTCATGTTTTTATGCAAAGAATCCTTGTGTTCTCTACAGAATGAATTTATTTTGGAACTTTATTCAGCACATCTGAAAATGGTCGCAATTTGTTTAATGAGTAGGACATAGTTCTAAATGCACTGCCTCTGTTCTACAGAAAATCTAGCTTTAGTCTTCATCTTTGTCCATCACTGATGCAGTACTTTAAAAAGTTGTTAAAAGTCAAATAGGCTTTCTTCTATGCCTTTTAACGTAGGTGTTTACATCTGTGCATTCCTTGCTTTTTTTAAAAAAAAAGCCTACTTCTGACTGCACTTTTTCAACAAATTTCTGCATATATATTTTCCAAAATCAGAATGTTTTGCAGGGTACCTGCAGCATATATATCCATAGATGCCTCATTCTTTTAAGTGTTTGCCACGCTGGCCATCTTGCTTTAGTCTTACCTCAGTCTGCCAAGATTTGAATCCTGCAAAAGGTGACCACTGCCCTTAAACATCCAGATGTGTCATTGTGAACCAAAGGCTAGTACAAATTATGCATTTTTCTTAAAAAAAAGTATTTGATGTGCTGTAGCCTCTTCGGCAAAATGTTCAGGCAAAGCGCAATAACTGCTGGAACAAACAATGTAACTACTGTTGTCACTGTGAAGTATTGTATTTCTGATGTTTACTATTTTGTTTGAAGTGTAACAGTCTTGCATTTGCACATGAGCATAAGCTGCTATGATAAGAGGGTAAATCATTACATTAATTTCAGCTTCTGCATGAGTACTTATGCAGCGTGATTTGACATCCAAAATTGTTTTGTAACTTGTGTGTTGTTGTTTTTCTAGTTAGTCAATTGTAATGGTTTCAGTCCTAACAATGCCTAAAGCAAAAACTGTTTCAAGCCCTCTTTTTCTCTCAGTAAATCAATACCATTGTGGATGGTCTTCACTAATAGCTGTTCCATCCTCTAGGGATAGCTTTTGCTTTCCATATTACATATTAATATGTGCTTCTTCACAGATGTGATTTTTTTTTTGAAAGCTAAAAATTGGTTCTTATTTGAATGTTTGATACTGAGTGGAAATTTACTAACATAAGTGGGGGGGGGGAATACTACCCATTTAAAACCTCCAATTAAGCTTTATTAACTGTTTTAGCACTTGGCTTTCCAGCTGCTGGAAACAAGTATCTATCTATGCTGTTCTAATGGTTGTCACACTTAACAAAAGTATCCTTTCTAGCCCTAGTCTGTAATTCTTTGGTTCTGGTCAGAAAATGGAAGTAGCTGTTGTAGAAATGATTCCAAATTAAGTCAGCCATTTGGAACAACTTGCAGTGATCAATTACAATATTGTATTTTAAAAGTTAATGTGACCAACTCAATGTTATTGGGTGCTGTATGGATTGTATGTTGAGTGCAGTTTCTCAATGCCGGTGGTCAGTTGGTACAACTATGAAGCCTCTATCGTTGAGCCTGTGTGTTAGGTCTTTTAAGTACTTGTTTCCCCCACAAACATTAGTTTTGAGCAATAAAGTTTGATATTGCATAAGATGCTGTGAGTAACTGGTGCTGCAGGTCATTGTTTCATTAAATATATCTATAAATCATAACTTTCTCAATGGAAGTCATGGAACTGTCAGTTTGTAACATTTTAAAGTAGGACTGCCGGCTGACTAAATCTCTTTGTGTTTTAGCCCATTAATATTGAATGTATGAGTAAAAAAAATAACCAATAACTTATTTCATTTATTATATAGTAGCAATTTTAAGCACATACAAACTAGTCCTTGTTGATGTGGACAGAACTCCACATTAAAGCTGAATTGGCCTAGGCACACAGACATATCATAAGCAATGTAGCATTGCTGAGGCTCCAGAGTTGGGATGCTAGAAATCCCTGTCTCCCTCCTCATTGCAGATAATTCCTCTTCAGACCTGTGCGAACTGGATATTGTGGTACAGTATTTGCTTTTGCATTCACCTAATCTTAATATTTTGAACATTTATTGAGAAAGCTTGTTACACCATTGGCATATCTGGTTTTGTTAATCATTTACTATCTAAGGTAGCAGTATAGCTTCCCTAGTCATCCCTCACCTTTCTTGTTCCATGATTTAAAAAACAAATCAGTTTGGCATAAAAACAAATTAAATATCATCTGTGTGTGTATATACACACACATACAAATATTCTGCCTCCTTTAAGCTTTTGACAACTCTGGAGCTACACAATAATGATGCAACCCTTTCCCTACTTACCTTGGAGTAAGTCCTATTAAACTTAATGGGACTTCTGAGCAGACACATACAAGATTGCATTGTACAAGTAGTTTTGATAATTGGCCACTATTCCAAAGTCCCAGCAACCAATGTTCCAATTTTCTAAAACAGGACAGCAGCTGTTTTGAATTTTAAGAATGAAAATAGGCACAGCCTAGCCAGTTGGCATAAATATCAATTGCTGGAACAGTCAGGGGGTTTCCTCTTCTTTAGGCAGGTTTGCATCGCTGCCTTCTGTAGAACCTGCTGTTTCCAATTTCAATTCTGGAATTTCAGTTGAGTTCTGGACTTCTTCAGAAGGCTTATCACTTGAATGCTGAACTCTTTCGAAGAAGAACAGCAGCTCGCAATGCATAGTGTGAGGGAAGAGGTCCACGGCTATTGCTTTAACAGGACGAAAAGGGCTTCCTTTGACACGATTTGAAGGAGCTCGACAAAGGCTACCAAAGAGACCAGTATTAGTCTTACACATTTCTTTATAATTGATTGGGCCAGGAATGGGGTACGAGGCCTGGGGGCCAAATATCTTGTCACTCCAGGCCACATTCCTCGCCAGCCCCCCCGGAATGCATGAGTTCAGAAACCTATGAAGCCCCATCCGCTGTTAGACCCACATCCACTAAGCTCACCCCTCCAAGTTGCCCAAAAAATGATGTGGCTGAAAAGGGCAAAGGCCATTTGCTCCGTTCAAAGTCCTTTAAGTGTCAGGGCTGACTTTCCCACCTCACTTCAGTAAGAGATTTAACTAACCTCCTAATCCCATGGGTTATTACTCTCTTTGAAACACTGAAAATCAATGCTGATTGGGGGGGGGGGAGAGAAGGGATCAACACTTTAAAAAAATTACTCCATCCCACCAGCACCATTGTAAACTCACTCCAGAAAGTTGTTCATGGCAGCTCGAGGATTGCAGGCTACATAAATAAGCTTCTTTATGTGTTCTGCTTTTCGGATTGCAACAATTACTTTGGAATCTGCAATGGTAACATTTTGACAAAAACTGAAATTAGATTCTTTACTGTGATAGCACCGCCTGACATGAAGTAGCTACACTCTGTTACAATTAGGGCTGGGCAATATCTGGCTTTCTACATCACAATGTATCACCAATTAAACATTGCAATATTTTGATGTCATGGTATCTGAAATAAGACTGGAGCTATGTCATGATAATGTCCTGCCAACTGCTACTAAATATGGGTCTATCTATAAAACTGATAGATTTTTACTTATGTTTAACATTTTATTACAACATGTTATAGTATTACTTTACCAATAGCACATTTTCTCTAAAATTAAATCTGTAGAAGTAATTAGTAGCATTCCCTAAAAATTTAATTATATTACTAAACAAGAAAAAAACAAATTCAGTGTCACACTTTTAGATGTTCAAATATAATTCACTATTGAGTTTTAGTTGAAAGTATACATCGCACAACACTAAATTGATAATTTTCTTTTCTAAACCAGGCTAAAATAGAAAGAATGGAATGGATAAATTTTAACTGAACAAAATATAAACAAAATGTGTATTTTCATTGCCAGGAAAAATTGCATATCTTTTATAAACCAAGCGAAATCAGAAAGAATGGATAAAAGTTTACAGAACAAAAATTATTAAATGAAATTTAATCATCTGCAAGGAAAAATGGTGTTTTGGCGTTCTCTGGCTATAGAGATGTCTTTTGTATTTGCAGAACTCTGGGCAATTTCCCCCCCCCCATGTTCTTTGAGTCCCCTAAAATAGGGGGCGTCTTATACAAGGGATTGTGTTATACACGGAAAAGTACGGTATTTCTTGTTTCTGCAGGAGGCAGGAAAGAGCTGCCTGAGATGGAGTTAGCAAGGGCTGCACACTCAGGAAGAAGCATCGGCTTCCTGGTTTTTCCAGTATTGTGATTTTTTAATACCACACACACAATATGCAATAAATTGCAAAGTCGTTTTTAAAAAACCTGTTATCACGATTTGATCTAAAACCTGATATCAGACAATATATCCATTTATAGCACAGCCCTCGTTATAATACAAACCATATTTCTCCACCCTGAACCCATCCATCATAACAAAGAATGGGGAATGGACCCAAGTGGTCCATATTATTAAACTGTGGCAAATAGTTGACATCAGGAAAATATGAAGTCTACATTGAAATTAGAAGAGGTTATGTGCTCCTCTGCTAGCCAGCAAAAAATAGGTTTATTTTTAACTAACAATATTCTTTGAAGTCATCAAGCAGTCTTTCCTGCCTGAAAGGACCTAATTGCTGTATTTCTGCACCCAAGGAATTCCACAGCTGATCTGCAGAACCAGAAACACTTTGCCTTTGTTTTATTCTCAGTGCTGATCTCACTGCCCACCAGCACATCTCCCCATTTACGTTTGTCACTACTGCTCACTATGTTGTACACCTCCATCTCTATTCAAATTATTCCAGTAAAAGAAGGTCATAAAACAAAACTCACGCAGCCCTGCTCGAGGAGGATCTACAATTGTAATAGAATTCTGCAGTTCCAGGAAGTTAACAAGGTAAGGAACAAGATCTTCAGCCTTTCCACAGTGGAATTCAACATTATTCAGCTCTGGAGAGGGAAAACAAATCCAAAACAGTGTAACACATTTGCTTATTTACACATGCCCCATCAATATTTCCTTTAATAACTGATGCTTGCAATTGTCAGTTTTTCCATGTCCATGCTGGTTGAAAAAGTATTAATACAGTTCCTCTGAAGTAAATGTTTACCTCATCCACAATTTAGTGCAAAACAAGTCTCTTAAAATACAGGTTTTCATTCACTCCTCAATTAATTTTTTTTAAAAAGAAGTCTTAAAGTAACCTACTTCAGGATCAATATGCAGTTTCATGATAAAGGCTCTAAGCTAGGCAACTTGTTCAGGCACAGAGACCTCCATCAGAAACATGGCTAAGGCCATGATTGCAGGTGGTTGATTTAAACTACATGCATTGCTGCATGAACTACAGGGGCACTATCTACTGTTCCAAAACAGGATACACAGATAATGATGGAGGTCTTCCATCTGAGGTTGACCACAAATACAAAGTCTGTCTGTGTATGTTGTAGTGCCCATCCAAGACTGTAGTGGGCATCACTTGAAACACAGCTCAATAATGCTTTTTTAAAGGAAGCTGGTCAGATTTCTTAAGGCGAAATGTTCTGCTCTCAAGAGGAGATACCAAGAGAAAACCTGGTGCTCCTAATTAGTTGCAGGTCCCTTCTGAATTTTATCCAGAAGAGCCAATCCCTTAGTTGACATTTATTCAACATCAACACAGAGCTCAGTTCTGGCAAATAATAATAGTCTAAAACATCTTGACAAGTAGTCAAGGAAAAAAGAAAATTGGGACAGAAGAGACTAGAAAGTGAATTGCTTAATAATGAGAGCTGTCTTTAAAGTCTGAGATCCCATATTATGCTTTCTTTTACCAACCATTAAGCTGAGCATTCACTTTGGCATCTTCAATAGCTTCTTGACAAAGTTCAATTCCAATAACTTTCTTCACTTTCTGTAGAACGAAAGCAATAATGTACAGTTTTACATTTTTAGTTGAGTACCAAGCAAAATAAATATGGATATTGCAACTTGAGGAGCTATCTTGTTAGGCTGCTTCAAACTTTTTGTGTGTTCCCACTCCAGAGTTGAACTAGACTTGAAAACAGGTTTACAGAGGGGCTGTTTACAGTTAATCTAAACCTCTCAAAACAAAAAAAAAATAGTTACAAAAATAAGCAGAGCTAGTGCTTTTAGGGACCTTAGAGAGTGTCTCAGTTTTAAACCTGAGAGGCTGATGAAAAGATTAGGTTTGCAAGGAAGCCAGGAAAAGGAGGAGGAGCAAGAGCAAAGGATTGGTTGTTCTGCCTTTACCCTGGCCCCAGCAACAGAAAGAAAACTGCACCCCAAAATCTATCAAACTACATCATAAGTGAGCCTAGGGGCCAAAAAGAAAAATACACTTGGGTGACCTTGTCAGGACCACAACACACAGTTAAAACCTTTCCCCTCATATCCCAATACCAACAAACGCCCCCCCCCCCCAAATCTGCAACTGACACCATCAGCAGTTTCCCTCCTGGGACTAATGACACCTTTTGGGGTGGGGTTAATGTGCCTTCTTGACCCTGATCCCCCCACAGCTGCAACGTTTAAAGAAAAAAGACATATTAAGTGCAATTACAGAGTGGTTCATTTATAATTGTGCAAGGATTTATACTTGCACAACAGAACCTGCCGCTCTCTCCACCTGGCCACATACATCCTCCCCAAATCTGCTGCAGAAGGTTCGTTAAAACCTCCAGAACAAATTTAGGAGGCATTTCTTCCTAAATTTGTGCTAATGTAATGAGAGGTTTAGCACTACTTTGGATACAGGCCATACATTTAAAGTAACATCTATGCTGGCTCTAAGATCATTCATTTTGCAATAGTAGTCATAATTTCACTACTTATTTTGTTAGTTTTCAGTTTTCCAGAACACAGGGCATGCAGTTAGATACCCACATGGCGAGACTACTTGTTGGGTGACCTTTGTCCTTTGAATTAGTACTTTTAGGAGACAAAAGCAATACCAAAGGGCATATGTCCCATGAAAGATGTTATTTCACCTTGGCAAGCGAAATACCAATTGATCCAGTTCCACAGCAAATATCCATCACAGTCGTCTCCTGGTTCACCTGGGTCCATTCCTGGATGACTGAATACAGAACCTCAGCAGCCTGTGTGTTTACCTACAGAATTTCAACATCGGCATAGGGTGTCAGTATTCAGCAGGCAGGTAGCATGTCAAAGGCTAAAATCTACAGCATTACAGTATATACTGCTCCTTACCCAAGTTTTTAATTTTTTTAAAAAAAGGAAAGTCAGAGCATGTTTAGCCATTACACTTGAAACCTCTGACTGTGCTGTTGCTTTAACACACTACTGTTTAAAAAGTGTGCAAGATGATGA
The DNA here is from genome assembly GCF_964188305.1 of Podarcis bocagei. Classification (NCBI taxonomy): domain Eukaryota; kingdom Metazoa; phylum Chordata; class Lepidosauria; order Squamata; family Lacertidae; genus Podarcis; species Podarcis bocagei. Next base: position 12,343,323 of record NC_138142.1, on the reverse strand, counting down.
AATGTATTTTTGAAAAACACACCACTCCTGATTTCTTGATTCCAGAGTTTTTCTACAATGAACTCTAGATTTCACAAATGGCTTTCCGGATATTACAGAAGGACAATGTAATGGTTCCAAGGGGTTGCTCGAGGGCAGGCAGGCAAATACCTCCCTGCTCTGCTGTGAAGCCTTGCTTTTGATGCAAAAATAAACTTCATCTGTCCGGAGCGCCACTCTCCCATGGCTGGCTCATTCACTGGCAGAATCCATGAGTGGGCGGTCCTTAAACTTTCCCCAGCAAAGTAATTTCTTGATGCCCAGTCTGTGCCTCCCCTCTCTGCGTGAAAGCTTACTGTGCAAGGAAGGCGTGGGTAATGGAGCACCTCTCTTCTCCCCACTTTGCCCAGGCAAGGTGTTCTGGCACTGCCTTGCCTCCTCCGAGCCCTGCAGCTCCTTTCCACTGGAGGCGTGGCTTCCTTCCTCTGCTTGAGGAGGAGCTGCTTCCCACGATCTTTGGGGGCTCTCTGTAATCCAGCTTTTCCTCTCTCCCTCCTGAACCAATGGCAGTTCCCTGACAGACAATGAGGAGGTTCTACCCTTTCTCCCACTTTTTATGGAGTAACTCGCTAAAAGCAAAACTCAATCAACAAGAGATCTCAACTTCTACAAAACACTTAAGCCCAATGCCTTAAATGCTTACTTGGAAAAAAGCATGGGGAGAAATCCGGAACTTTAGCCCAAGAAGATCTTCATATATGTACTTGTCACCAGCAACATGCTCCAAGGTCAAATCTTCACGATTAGGTGATTTTCTTGCGGGAGAAGAGGGGAGCAAGAAACAGTGTTTAAATCATTATCCTTCCTTTGCGTCCTAATCTTCTAAAGCGCACTCAGATGCAATAGTACAGATAACCAATTCAAGCAAAAAAGCTGTAAAGATCTAGGGACTTTTTTGAATGCATTCATTCTGTATTTCTTTAGCAGGAACACACAGCTGTGCGAGCTCAAAAAATGCTGGTCTTAATGGGATTTAGATATGCATGACTGAACTGGCATGCCCTTTCTCTGTGTGATGTCATCATCCAAGAAAGCTACTCAAAGGAATGGCAAACACAAAACAGTAAGAGAAAAATACAAATAGTTACATTTCAGCATGCAAGGAATATCGACTCCCAGCACTAATGCTCATAAAAGCAATCACCCGACAATACTCCCAACAATAATGCTCATAAAAATAATCACCAGGAACAACAGCTCCTTACTATGGGTGACTTTAATTTTTACTGAATTATGTTTGACCATATCCATTAGTGTTTAATGGATCCTTGGATATTGATTTATAGGCTGCTTAGTGTTTTGAATCTTACTATATTTTATGGCAGTTTTTATTGGGTATCATCCAACGCAAGTCATTATCAGGGTAGACCATTTAAATCAATCAAGCTAAGTAACCTAGGTCCATTGATTTAAATGGGTCTACTCTGAGAATTATTCGTATTGGATGTCACCCACTGTTGTCATCGATTCAAGTGCCTTAATGGCCGAGACAGCAGCTCAAGTTCTACACCATACATTACATTGTCATACTAAGTTTCTTTTTTGAGATGCAACAATCACCTTTGACCTTCCTGCACAAAGTAGAGAGAAGTTATTCCACTGTCCTTTCCATTGCCTTCTGTGAAGTACTTAGCCATAGAAGTTTGCAGTTCTGCAAGCTCTTTTTCATTTAGTTTCTAGACATTTCAAAAAAAAAAGAAGAAAATTAATGCTTAAGGTGCTTAATTTTACAAACTTCAAAGAAAAATGTTCCTACAGATTACAGGTGTAGTGAAGAACTATGGGATAACAGCATAGGTATGCTTGTACTTTAAATACTTTAAATAGTGCACCCTCCATAACACATATGAGGACACATTTCCCTTTAAAACATTGTGTCACTGTTAGTTTCACAAAATACATTTCCAGAATCAGGAAAAACTGTAACCATGAAGAGTTTCTGAAATGCCTGCTTTACAAGCATGCGCTTGTTTCCCCTTGTTACATAAATCATATTCAGTACCTGTGGATTAAAATAAGCAATTGCCATGATGTGGCCATTTCTACTAGTGCGAACTGTTAGCTGTTTCCAGTGACCTTTGTAAGTTTCTGGGCTGTAGACACCATAGGATGTAGACCTGTAATTTTGAAATTCTTGGTTACTAAACTTGGATTTAAAAAAGCATAACCACATAATGCTAAAATTATTTCTGCTAAGAAACTGTCACATTAAACTAGAAGACTGATCCTGAACATTATAATTTTTGGATGATGACATGTAAATATCTGCATTGCATCAATTTTCACAGTGATCTAATCACATCACCTGACCAAAAATGGATTCTATGTACTAACTGCTGCAAATGTACACACACTGGAAGTTCCCCTCTTTCTCTCCTTGGAAAAACTAATGTCTATCAAAAGGCTCCCATTTAGCCTTCTTTGGTACAGTCCCTCAAGGAATTCACACAGGCAATGTTGAGCTTTGTGGTTAAGTTGGGCTTTATTTATCTATATAGTGCCATTAACGTATATGGCAAAGCACAAGAGGGCAGGTCGCTGCCTCAAAGGATGTCTGACAGAGTAGACAACAGCAGGAAGAGAAGGCAATGGAGACAGGGGTAAACAAGAGAAGAACAGGCAATTATTTCATTTACATATACTAAAGGCTTGGTTCCAGTATAGCACAGGAACTAGTAGGTTGTGCCAAAGGTTTCACAGAAAAGGTAAATTTTATACAGGCAAGGTGTTTAGGAGTCTGTCATCCAGCCCAACGGAGGACTCACCTTATGTAATCTTGAAAAGCCTTTGCTACCTTTTTGGTTACAGCAGGAATGTGAATGGTGTCAAATGGTTCCACTACAGCACATGTTCCACCCTTGTATTTGCCAAGGCGAAACCCCACAGTTTTGTCTTCTTGATTCGGGCCTATGCCGATCAAAAATTCACATTTGTTGCGGTACTCAGTCTAAATGTAAAGCAAGGGAAAATTTAGAATGCCTATCCGACTCCTCTAGAATCTGACATGCTTGCTACTTCCCTCCATAAACATTTGTTGCAAATTGCAGTATTAAAACAGGTTAGGCTAAATGAGTACTAAAATAATATATATGGTAATAATCTATCCATTCCAGAATTTTATGCCCAGTACTGCAACATGCTACCAGATTAAAGGTGCCCACCCAAAAATTACACAGCTTAGGTTATGGACCATGGACAGTGCAGTAGTAAGGCTAACCCTGTCCTTCCATGCCTATGATTCATTTCCTCACAGTATCACACTTCATAAGCAGTTCGTGAGATGTATGACCTGTATTGGTGATGCTTTCACTCCTTCCAGGGAGCAACACAGGCCACCGCACTTCTCCTTCTGCATGAAAAGCCATGGTAGAAGAGCTCGGTTGTTGTTCCCTATGTCCCTGTAAAACAATTTGATCGTTCATGATAATCAGAGCAAAAATAATCAATGAACATTATGCCCTCCCCTCCCCTGCACAAATACCTATGAATCTGACCATTGGTGTTTATTTATAAAGCACCTAAAATTATTAAGATGCTGCACGAAGATCTAAAAATGGAACAGGCTCAGCCCTTTTGTCTTACAGCAGGCATCCCCAGCCTGCGGCCCTCCAGATGTTTTGGCCTACAATTCCCATCATCCCTAGCTAACAGGACCATTGGTCAGGGATGATGGGAATTGTAGTCCAAAACATCTGGAGAGCTGAAGGTTGGGGATGCCTGGTCTTACAATGTATGGCAGCCTGTGATGAGAAGAGTATCTCAGAGCCTTTTGGGACAAAATATAAAAACAAAAAAAAAACAAAACTTACACATTTCTAAAGTATTTATTGCAAATATGCAAACTGCAGTTTGAGAATAGAAGCCAGAAAATCCACATCTCAGCACAATGAAGCAGAAGAATACCTATATTTATCAGCTTCATTCCCACTAATGCTGAGGCCAAAACCAGCTTGGTTTCTTGGACTGTGCTTGCGCTGTCTCGGAAAGCTTTCTGAATACATGCAAGTGAGACCTGCAACGAAGTGCTGCAGTGTGGAGTGTTCCTGTTCAGGGTTCCTGCTTCCACTCTCCCAAGCAGGCAGGCAGCCAGCATTCTGTGCCTATTGAGCAGGCTCAGTTCTCAGTGCACTGTTCTGGAGATGCACCCTTCATTTCCGTTCACACCCTCCCCAATTGCACTTCTGCAAGTCTTGGAACTGATATGTCCCCTCCTGTACCTGGATGGTGCCATTTTGGCTACACGAGTGTTGGCATTCTAAACAGAAGAAATGGAGATAATCATAATATTTATTACAAACAGAAAAATTACCTTGTCAGTTTCAGCAGCACTTGCTCACATTCTTCCTTCTTCCTTGCCAGCTGCTCCTCATATGGGATATTCCACAAAGGGGTCACCACATCTGCTATCTGCTTACTCAGAGGCTCTTCTTTGCCATTATTTGAAGCCAAACACTTTGCTGCTGTCTGCTCTTTCATCTCCTCTCCCTCCTCCTCTTCTCTTTTCCTCTTCTTTATGATGGGATCAGCCTTTGGTTTTGCAAGTTTCACAGTTAAGCTTCGGTTCTTCCACTGGGCCCCATGAAGGACCTTCATAGCTCTGTCCCTACCCTCCTCACTCTTAAAGGTGACAAATGCAAAAGTCTGTCTCGCAAACAGTTTTATCTTGTGTGGGATAAGGCCATATTTTGCAAGGAACTTCTTTACTTCGTTAAAACCAATATATTTGGGGAGGTTTTGAATTTCTACTTTATAGATCTCTGACGTAAACAAGCCATCTTTAATATATCTATATATGCTGGAAGTATCTGAAGTGTTCGCCGTGTTGTTTTCTTCTCCCACATCTTCCTTTGTTAGATTTTCAGTTGCACTCTCCGTTTCCACAAGAGGAACTGCAGTTTTTGTGTCAGTAAAGCACGCATCACTGATGTCTTCCATCATTCTGTAGAGAACAGTAACAGAATTAATTATTCTAGGGTAAAATGTGTTAAATGCTTAGCCAAATCATGTTTAGTTAAGCCTCATCTGCAAAAATCAAGCCCCCTAGGTTTTCCTCTGTGTTGGAATTGACAAAAGGGTGAAATTATCAAGTTCTAGATGAATTAAGTTTAGCCAAAGCAGTTATTTCTTCTATAAGCTGTCAGTGTGCTTAAGGACAGGTCCCTGCCCTTAAGGATCTTACAATCTAAAATTTGGAGAAGAAAAAAAGGAAGAGAGAAGTGGAGGCAGAGGTACATAGGGAAAAACAGTATTATTATTTTAGCTGCACATTTAGGTTTGGCTCAATGCTTACCTGCACAGCCAAGAATCAAATTTCAAGAAACTAAAGGGTGATGTACATATGGCAGCTTTAATCCACAGGTAACATGTTAAAGAGGGACGCGGGTGGCGCTGTGGGTTAAACCACAGAGCCTAGGGCTTGCCGATCAGAAGGTCAGTGTCGGAACTCCGTTCGGCTGAGCCTTTGAAATCGCCTCCCGACGTGTTTAACGACCTCAAGCCTTTGATGAGGCTCCAAGGCACGTCCTCCCAGCAGAGAATCAAAACAGCACAGGGAAGGATGAGACAGTATGAGCTACATTTTTAAAGAGTTTATTTCTAAGCTACACAGACAGCTAAGAAATATACATCCTCTCTCTATGGAAGCAGAGAGCAACTGAACAAAGGAAGAAAGGAAACATGAAACCACTAACGTCACATCCCATCTCCCTGTCCCGTGAGACTGCAAGGTCTCTGGAATGTAAACATAGTCCTGTGACTCCACACAGCTGCACAGTGAGAAACAGAAACTAATAGTCGGCGGTTCGAATCCCCACGACGGGGTGAGCTCCTGTTGCTCAGTTCCAGCTCCTGCCAACCTAGCAGTTCGAAAGCATGTCAAAGTGCAAGTAGATAAATAGGTACCGCTCTGGCGGGAAGGTAAACGGCATTTCCGTGCACTGCTCTGGTTCACCAGAAGCGGCTTAGTCATGCTGGCCACATGGCCCGGAAGCTGTACAGCAGCTCCCTTGGCCAATAAAGTGAGAGTCGTCCGCGACTGGACCTAATGGACCTTTACCTTTAACATGTTAAAAAGCAGTCCTTGCCATACCCAAGTGTGATCAGATCTCTTGGCTGCCTCATGGCAAGTTGGACTGATGAAATATAATCAGGTTACATGTTAAAACACAAGAACAGTACTAGCAAAATTAGCACTAACAACCCAGCAGTGTATTGGATGATGGAGGAGACTGTCTAAGGAAAGGTTTGTTTTACAATAAGTTATAGCACACATAGCAGCACTGAGGTATCTGCCATATTATTATTAATAATAATAATATTAATTTTTATTTATACCCCACCCTCCCCAGCCAACGACGGGCTCAGGGCGGCTAACAAGCAATAATAAAAACAGGTTGAATGAATACAACTTAAAAACAAGATTAAAATACAACATTGAAATATTGAAACATTAAAATA